>NC_090931.1:1532633627-1533331100 GCF_040938575.1 Ambystoma mexicanum
CAAGGGACCTGGACCTCAAGTCCTCCCAGCGCTTCTTGATCTTCAAGACGTTGCGGGTTGCCACCCCCTCCGCGTTGATGGCAACCACACAGTCGGCCCAGATCCTCTCCCGTCCTTCCTTGCTGGCGCGGGACGATCCAAAGAGGGCATCATACTGCCCCAGGACATGCTCCACCAGGACACCAACTTCGGTGGCAGTGAAGCTGGTGCCCCTCTGCCCCTCTGGCCTGGGGTTGCCACTGGTGCCAGATGTAGAAGTGCCCGACATGGCAACCCCAGAGGCAGGTGTGGGTGGGCAACTGGGTCCTGGGGCTGGGCTGTGGAGCGATGTAATCCCAGTTGGGAGTCTTCAGTTCCAGCAGGGGTGGACACAGCAAGTGGACCCCTGCAGATGGCTGATGTGCAGGCACCAAATGGCAGGGCACGGTGGCAGCAGGCAGGCAGGCAGGCAGGCAGCAGCAGATAGCACGTGGGAGGCTGCTCAGGGCACTGGGGGGGCAGTAACTCGGCCTTCGGGGCAGGAGCGTGGTGTTCCGTGTGTTTTCGGGTGGCCAGCTTGATACGGAGTGATTTGGCACGTGAAATTCCTGCACGTCAGCGTGAAATCCGAGGAAAGGCCCTTAGCGCGTAAGTGCGTCAGCACGCATACGCGATTCTATTGGACCAGAGTCCCTCATCGCGTAAGCGCGTCTGACGTGATCCGCACGGGCGTTCCCCACTCAGCACGTGAAGACGGAGCACACGTGGAAATACTGCACGTCAGAGTGTCATCGCGTGTAATTGGCCAAAAGTGCGCGTACACGCCATTGGCCTATGTACGTGTATTTCATCGCGTGTAATTGGCCAAAAGTGCGCGTACACGCCATTGGCCTAAGTACGTGTATTTCAGGGGCGCGCGGCCACTTACACAGGCAAGTACGTCAGCGCACCTGTATGCCTGCAGCGTGGGAATTTCCACACGCGATTGGAGTGGGAACTCGATTCCAGGGGTGCGAGGCTCACACGCTCGCCTACAACACGCGCAAGGCATTAATTTGCGCACTTTTCAATAAACAAGCCAGATGCCAGGATGAACATACCGTTCCTAGCAGCAGTGGCAGTGGGCTACCAAAGGAGGAGGAGGAGAGTCAGGGCCAGAATATTCACACCCAGAACCAGCCTATTCGGGATGCCTGATGACCAGGTGTATGGGAGGTACAGGTTTCCAGCACACATCATACTGGACCTGGTCAGTGAGTGGGAGGATGACCTCACATCACCCACCCTGTGCTCCCAAGCACTCAGCCCCCTGCAGAAGGTCCTGAATGTACTGCACTTCTTGGCCACTGGATCCTTTCAGCGGACAAGTGCCATAGTGGGTGGTGTGTCACAGGCCACGCAGTCACGCTGCCTACACCAGGTCTTGAACATCATCACTGCACGGCCATCAGTCCGCAGGCACATATATCTCCCCAGGACTCATGCAGAAAGGCGGACGTGCATCCAGGAATTCTATGGTGTGGCTCAATTCCCCAAAGTGCTTGGTGCAATTGACTGCACACATGTGGCTCTACGTCCACCCAGGGCAACAGAGCACATCTATAGAAACCGCAAGCACTGGCATTCCATCAACGTCCAAGTTGTATGCAATGCCAAGGGAATAATCACATCAGTATATGCCAACTATCCAGGGTCCACCCACGACAGCTTCATCTACAGAATGTCTACCCTATGCCGGGACCTAGAGGCTGGCCAGCATGGAGATACATGGCTGCTTGGTGAGCATGAATGCCACTGCACATGCATGCATGTCAGATACTGGGTCATGACACAACACCACTAATGATACCCATCACCACCTCCGCAGGGGACAGTGCCTACCCTATCAGCCCCCACATGATGACCCCAATCCGGAACCCCACCACGCCACCCCAGGTAAGGTACAACACAGCCCACATTGCAACACGGGGCATAGTGGAGCGCACATTCGGAGTGCTCAAGTCACGCTTTCGCTCCCTTGACCGTTCTGGCGGGCAGCTGTTATATGCTCCCCGAATAGTGTGCAGGATCATAGTGGCAGCATGTGTCCTGCACAACGTTGCAACACGCCGGGGCCTGCCCGTGGACATGGTGGTGCCCCCACATCCACAACCACATGCACGCCCGCTGCGCATGGGAGGGGAAAGGGCACGGGGGGAGGCAGCCCGTACGCAACTGGTGGCCAACTTCTTCACCTAGGAATCACAGTGCTGGCTAGTGCACACTGCTCTGGCACATACCATCTGACAATCAATGATGACACTACGTGACAATGTCTGAAAATTACTTGACAATAAACTGTCAGATACACATCAGCCTGAGATTGTTAACATGGAAGTGTCAATATGTGTGCACCCCTAGCTACACATACACCAGCAATGCATCACAACGCAAAGACACAACTCCATCAATCTAATATGCATTGCCACAGGCGATTCACTACATGACAACATTGCCATGTCACCCATTCCCTTCACAGTCCCGCCACTGAGGACACCATGTCATGGTATGTGACAGCAAACAAACTGGCCATCACAACATGACACCAGTGTCACAAATAGCAGTGCCCCAAATGGAACATAGCCGCACTTGAGCAGCTAACCGCCCTGGAGCCACTACTACACACCTGTGTAAGAGTAATTTCAATCAAATTACACACCAACCCACCCTGAAGCCCACCCAAACAAGACATATTGCATGTAATCAATGGTAGTCTCATTACCTGATTCAGCTGGTATGTCCTCACCGTCCAGATGTACAGTGATGGCGCCATGCAAAAGTGTCAGTGCACATCTACCGACATGTAGTCTGACTCCAGAGAGTATGCCCTTCTGAAGATCTGTGTGAAAT
This sequence comes from Ambystoma mexicanum, assembly GCF_040938575.1. NCBI lineage: Eukaryota > Metazoa > Chordata > Amphibia > Caudata > Ambystomatidae > Ambystoma > Ambystoma mexicanum. The sequence goes on from NC_090931.1 coordinate 1,532,636,496, forward strand.
ACCTGCAAAACATGAGCAACATATGTAAGTAGAGGCACATATCAAACCATCATGCATAGTTAGGTGCAACAACAATGAACACTATGAATGTCTACACAGTATTGACTATGGACTGGCCAACAGCTCATGGGAGTCCAATGTCACCGTGTAATTTGCTGTCACTTGGGCACACCCTTTGCAAGCCCATGGAAACGGAAGCAGGAGGGGTGTGGATGTCTGCTACCCAAGCATCGAAACCAAACTCAGGACAAGCCTGCATGTGCCCAGCCACAATACAGTAAGCCTCATTACACGGAAGGCGGTAATCCAGGGTGCTATTAGCACCCTGGACCATGCCGGTAAATTACCGGCACCGCCTTGGCGGAAAGGGGATTTACCGCCCCATTCCAAGGTTGGAGGGGCGGTAAATCCCCTTTCCGCCATTGCCCTTCCCCATTCCCATTTCAGCCCCATAGGGCTCTATGGGAATGGGGAAGGCGCTAATTACGGCACCGCAATTTTGCGGTGCCGTAATTAGCTCCGAGGTCCCTTAGCGGGTTGGTACTTAACGCCTGCAAGAAGCAGGCGTTAGTTCCTCCAACCCGCAAAGGGACCTCGTAGTACGGCGGTAAGGGTTAACGGTCACCGTTGCCATTAACGGTGACCGTTAACCCTTACCGCCGTCCGTGTAATGAGGCCCAGTGTATGCCCAGGTACCCACACAAGGCAACACTCTTGCAAAATAAAAATAAAAAAGAGAAAAAATGGCCATGAAAGGGCCGGCGGGGGGGGGGGGCCACCTATGAGGTCCGAGGACAGGATGCACGCCACAATCCACCTGTGTGGATCATGGGAAAGGAAAACACCCCATAGGCTCGTGGCCCACACGGCTACTCTGTTGTGGGAGATGAGTCGCTATGGCTCTGGCCAGACCCTGCAGCTGACTCTGGAGGTGGGGGAGCTGCCTCAGAAGATGGTGTGACAATGGGAGGCAGCCCACGCAAAGCACGAGTTTGCTCCTCCATGGCTGCAAGCAGGCGGGTCTGGTAGTTCTGGTTCTGGGTTATAATCATGCGGAGGTCCCCATGCAGTAACTCCCGGGATGACCTGACCTCCGCACGAGTTGCCTGCATCTCGGCCGAGAGCGTCCGTGTCAGACGCTCCAGCTGCTCCTCTGTCCTTCTATGGGATGAAGCCTCAAGCTCTAACAGGGTCGACCTGAGGTGACGGAGTTCTTCCCTCAGGCCTTCCCTGTGGCGCTGGGACTCCATGGAAAGTGATTCCCGCAGAGTCGCCAGTGCCGCCCGCCTGTCCATGTTGGACGCCAACATATCCTCCCTGTGTGCCTGGCAGATGGACTCTGTAGCCTGCTCCAGTCGCTCCATCAGCCTTTCTGGGGGGACAATGGAAGTGGCCACCCTATCCATGGCCTGTGCAATCATCTCTGATGATGCTGCCTGTTGGGTGGCCATACCGTAGATGGATTGCTCCCAAACGGTATTGCCAGGTGGCATACGGCCACCACGTTGACGGGCACCACACCTGCCTGGGGCAAGGCGGACTGCGCCTTGCTGTGCCGGCAAGGCCTCAGGCTGCAGGACTGCATTCCCTCTCTGATCTGCAGCCCCAGGAACAGGATCAGAGATTGGGTGGTGTGGCCCTGCATCCGTAACCACCGGAGGCTGATCTGCCGACACTGACATCCCCATTGAGGGCAATGGCCCGGCTGCAGGTGGGTCGGACAGAGGAGATTCTCTCCCAAGAACACTCACCTGCGACTGCACATAGGTGTCATCCTCCGAGTCTACACCTGAATACTGCTCGGGGGAGGAACCCCCAGAGACACCCCTCGACAGCACGGCCTGCAGCACTTGTGGGTTTTCACCCACAAACACACCACGTCCCTCACTTGTGGTAGGTCGGCCCGGGTTGCCCTCCTGGGACGGCTCCACCACCACATCCCCAGCATCAACAAGTGCTTCGTCCCCTGCAAAGACATGAAAGAGAAAAATGGAAACAGGCATTAGCACCATGGCATGCAACAAGGGCTGATGAACAACATAGGCAGTAGTCCTACGACACATGTCCAACATGACTGGGAGACCACCTATGCATTCACCATCACTGGGTCTGTAGGGGAGGCTCAGGGCATACAATGTACAGATTGGAGAGCAACGCCTGCTCACCTTGCTGCCTAGCACTGCCATCACACATTGGCCGGTGATTGCCATGTCAAAGGCACATGCCATCACACACATGGCATGTGACATAGCCACCAAGTGAAGAGGGAGAGGAGGGCTACTTTTTTGGATTTCAACCACTCTGGTCCTGACATTGCATCGTCACATCAATAAGTATACATGTTGTACATGGATCTGCTAGTCCAAATTGGCAACGATGCACAGTGCCTTGTCTACATCAACAAAATGCAGTAAACAATGTGATTCCACCTCCCCATCACCTGTAAAGGATTCATATTGCATTCGTGAAGCACCGGTCAAGTAATGTATGAAGGTACAGCGGAGCACTGAGGGGTGGTGGGGCAGAAGGGGATGCCAGTCAACAATCCTACTGGTGCTGGTGTCATTCATGTCACGCAAGTGCAGGGGTGGGTGGCACAATGAAGTGCAAGGGGGAGTGGCGGCTGGAAGTGCTGTACAAGGTAAGTAGGACTTGACGTCAAGGGCAGATGGTGTTAGGCGCAGACAAGTGCTGGGGGGGTGCCCTATAGGGGTACAGAGACAATCATGCTGTGCTGTGGGCTCGGAGGGGACAGGGGAGGTACACACTGCTTCTGGCTCGGCAAGGTCCTTTCAGATTTCTATGTGTCCTGCAGAGTTGTCACATGCCGCAGATATGTGGCCTTGGATTGGGGATCTCATCTTGGTGAAAAGGGTGAGGCGCTATTGCCTTTGGAGCATGTGGCAGGCCAGTTTGCCAGAGGATGGCCATGATGCAGGACATTACCTCTCTGCCACCCGGCACCTGTGGTTTGGGTTCACAAGATCCGAGTCATGCCAGGACTCTGCATTGGCATGGGGCTTCAGACAGGTGGTCATGACCGTGGCAAAGACATCCAGTGTACCTGACATGGAGTGGAGCATGGAGTGGGCCCTGTCAGGATGGGAGTGAGCCTAAGGGGGAGCTGGATGGGGGAGAGATTTTGGCAGCATGAGCCTCGACTGACACACACTTCATGGGTCGGAATACCAAGAAGGTGTGTGACAGTGGTGAGGGTGGCTTTGCCTGTGGGGTGGTGAGGGTGAGCTGGGAGGAGAGGAGAATGTGATCACTCCAGGAGAGAGGAGTGCAGAGATGGACGGAGAGGGGAAAGTCAGATGAGATCAGAGCATCAAGAGTGTGCCCTGCAGAATGAGTAGGGACAGACGGGAGTCTAGAGGGTGAGAGGGAGTTGCTGAGGTCACAGAAAGGTCACGTGGGGGCATCAACAAGCATGCAGGTGGATGCGTACAGCACCAAGGATGAGGATTTCTGTGTCTGGGGACATGAGTGAGGAGGAGAGGTGAGGACACTCAGAAAGGAAGTAGTACATTTGACCAGTTTTCCCAGACACAGTACGCACTGTTTGAGAATGTCAAGGTGTGGTGGAGAGAGACCTCACACAAGCCATTCCAGAGTGGAGTAGGTCTAAGTAGGAGTGACAGTGGCAGGAATACCCTCAGGGAAGCCAAGGGCACACCCCCCCTGCACAGTAGTGGCGGGCCAAGGAGAGGGTCAAGGATGCAGACAGAGCTGGCCGTCAGACATGTTTCCATGAGACCAAGGATGTCAAGGTGCATAACCTCATGTAAGTGACAGATATCGGAGGAATGCCTGATGCAGCCGCAGTGAAAGGAGTGTAATTGTGGAGGAGGTTGACAGCCTTGTAGGACTTACGGGGAGTGCTAGAGATCAGAGGTGCAGCATGTGTAGGAGTTGGAGTGGGAGGCGGAGAAGGTTCATGGGAGGGTGCAGGGAGGCAGTGCAGGATTGATGAGGAGAGAGGAGGGGGGACAGCAGGAGAGGTAAGGAAGTTGATGAGATGTGGGTAGCATTTCTCAAGGAGATTGAGGTTGGCCTAAGGGCCTTGGACTGAGACGCTCCCATTACCATGCACATCAATAGTGGTCTCTGAGGATTGGAAGGAGGCCAGGAGTACACCCCAACGGGTCCCACCTATGATGGTGGAAGAGGAGCAAGGAGAGAGGACAGGGACCATGTGAAGGGTCTATGGGACAGGCAAAGGCATGTATGAGCAGATGTCAGTGAGAGTTAGCTTAGAGTAGGCTCAGATGCACTGGTCAGCAATAGGGTGGGTCGCATTGGAGGGCAGGGTGCCCTCATTTGACTTTTGGCAAGCAGGTGTCGTGAGTAGGGCACGATGGTCTGAACTGTAGAAGTCATGGAAGATAGACCATGAAGAGCAGCATGGAGTGTGAGGGAATGGGGCTCGAAACCAGACGGTACCAAAGCCCACAGGTAGGAGGTGGATGTCAAGGCAACATCCACAGTATGACAGCATGTTGGTTGGCATTTATATACAGAGGACGCATTAGCATGTGGTATCATTGCATGTCAGGCATGTGAAGATGAAACTTGAATGGCTGGGGGAAAGGATAGGAATGGTATGTAAGACATCAGATGAATAGACAGGGGAGTATGAGCAACAATGTAGTGACAAAATGACTAATCAAGGGCAACTTCCATGGTGTTGGCCCATATGTGCACTGTTGCCAGTAGGGATAGTGCTGTGGCCAGATGGTGTTGCACTGAACATACTGGATGAGGCACATGGGTGCCACTATCAACTCTGCCACACACCCCCTTGACAGGCACCCAACATGAATGCTTCACACACACACCATGCACATGGATAATACACACATGCATGTGCACTCACCGGATGATGCCTCGTAATCAGGGAGGTCTCCCACACCTTGGAGTTGTCCCTCGGTGACGTAGGATCCAGCTACGGACTCGTGTGGTGTGAGTTCTATTTCCTGTGCTGGGGACCCACCTCCAGTCACCAAGGTTGCGGCATGACTTGAGGCCAGCTTATCCTTTGCCCTGCGCTTAAGGTCATTCCAGCGCTTCTGGCAATCACTAGCTGTGCGCCTCACTACTCCAAGGGCACTTATTCTGTCAGCAATGGTCTGCCAGTGTGCCTGGCGTCTGGCATGTGTGGTCTTGGACCCTGCAACGATGACCATTTCCCTATCATGATCTGACACATACTGAACAAGTGCATTCAGTTCGGCGTCTGTGAAGCTTGGCTTCCTTGATGGGCCGGACTGTGCAGCCGTGCCTGGGGCATCAGCCTGTGCCGGACGTGCACTCTTCCTCTTGCGCTTGGAAGGGGGTGGGGATCCAGAGTGTCCTACGCCGCTGTGGACACTAGGGGCAGGAGTCATGGTGGACTCAGTACTGGGTGTGTGGGATTGCCCACTCAGCATGGGAGTAGGTGCAGGCATTGGGGGTAGTGGGATGGGGTCAGGCCTGATCTGAGGTGCATGAACTAGGACCGACACAGTCTTGGCAGGGTGTATGAGAGGTGGGGTGGATGGAGCCACACCCTGGCTACGGGGGCCAGCAGATGACCTATCTGGCATAGATGCGCGTGCCCTGATGACACCAATGTGCACCGGTGCACGTGCAGTGGACCTGCTGACCTGGATGTCAGCGATGGAATCACCCTCGGACAGGTCTGGTGCCACAATGGCCTGGTCCGACAAGGGCTGATCAGGGTTGGTATCAGCCACATGACTCTCAACTGGGGGGGGGGGGCATGGGTGTCCCTGACTGTTCCTCCAGACTGGGGGGGACAGGGGCACCCTGCAAGTCACAACCACGTCCCCTAGTGGATCCTCCACGGCCACCACGTGTGGCTCGGCCACCTTTGCCACCCTTACGGCTTGCACGCCTCCCAACCATGGCACTGATGGTATTGTGCGTATGGGAGTGGGTGTGCACAATTGTCCTGGGCAATTGGGTGTCAAAGGGGTTGGGTACCAGATGGTATTCGTACCCTAGTGCAGTGGCAAGGCTATATGACACCCCTGGGGAAAGATGACGGGTCACGCAACGCACAGGCACCCCAAAAAAGTTAAGGAACGTGCACAATACCCCTCCTAGACCACGTGTGCTGATGGAAAACCCTGCACTACGCTGTGGCATCCAGTAACACAATGAACGTATGCGTGTCACACGCAGCCTAGATTGACCTCTGAAGGGGTAGGCTACACACGGGGCAAGCACAGATGTTAGATACGTGCGTGACTCACCGTCTGCCAGGTAAAAGAGCGTGAAAAATGAGCGCTTTTGGTTGGCAACACCCCCGCCAAAAGAAGAGGTGTACGCTGTCTGAGGAGACAGGACAACAGTAGAAGGGGACACTGTTTGAGGGAACAGGCCCAGGTAAACCAGTACAAGAGGAAAAAGAGAAAAGAGCTGTCAGAGGTAACAGGGAGTACGAACTGGAAACGCCGTGAAGTAAATCGCGTGTGAAACGACAAGAAGTACAGAATTCACCCACTCGCTCTCCACGAAAAGCACGTACAAGGAAATGGTGTTCAACACTACCTTTTATACAGGCCCACACGTACAGCGTCACTTACGGCGTGTACGTGCTTGGCCCATTTTCACCAATCACACGCTTTGACACTCCTGCGTGTAGCTCACTTTTCACCAATCACACGCTTTGTCACTCCTGCGTGTGGATCCTTTTTCACCAATCACATGCTTTGACACTCCTGCGTGTAGCTCACTTTTCACCAATCACTCGCTTTGTCACTCCTGCGTGTAGATCCATTTTCACCAATCACACGCTTTGACACTGCACGTGCAGGTAACTATTGACGCACATATGCTGGTGACGGGTTTTCGCGCGATTCGCTGAGTGTGGGGTTTTCACGTGCAAAATCACTCCCTATCAGGCTGTCCACGCGTTCAAACACGAAAGACCACGCTCCTGGCCAGGAGGCCAAATTTAAGTCCCCCAGAGCCCTGAGCACGCTCCCACCTGCCATCGGCTGCTGCCTGACTGCCTGCTGGCCACGTGCCCCACAGTGCTGGTGGGTGGGGGTGGTGGGAGACATGGGTGGGGGCCTGGTGGAGGGTGCCCCTGGTGGATGGGGGGTGGGGGTGGTGGGAGACATGGATGGGGGCCTGATGGCAGGTGCCCCTGCACTGCTGGGGGGTGGGGGTGGTGGGAGACATGGGTGGGGGCCTGGTGGAGGGTGCCCCTGGTGGATGGGGGTGCAGGGGGACATGATCAGGTGTGCAGGGTAGTCCACTGTTTTGTGGGCTGCCTGCAGGGGCCGTGGAGGGTGTACAGGGTACACCTGTGAGGGCCCACCCAGCCTATTCGCATGTGATAATTCCCACGCACCCCTGTGATACACGTACCCTGGCCAATCGCGTGTTGAACTTCCCGCTACCCCTGTAATACACGCACCCTGGCTGTTCGCGTGTGATAATTCCCGCATACCCCTGTGATACACGTTCCCTGGCCTATCGCGTGTTCTACTTCACGCGTCCCCCTGTAATACACGTTCCCTGGCCAATCGCGTGTTGAACTTCCCGCTACCCCTGTAATACACGCACCCTGGCTGTTCGCGTGTGATGATTCCCGCGTACCCCTGTAATACACGTTCCCTGGCCTATCGCGTGTTCTACTTCACGCGTCCCCCTGTAATACACGTTCCCTGGCCAATCGCGTGTTGAACTTCCCGCTACCCCTGTAATACACGCACCCTGGCTGTTCGCGTGTGATGATTCCCGCGTACCCCTGTAATTCACGTTCCCTGCCTAGTCGCGTGTAGTACTTCCCGCGTACTCCTGATTTGGAGATTGCCCGCTTTGCTTTCCTTGTTTGCCTGCCCTGTGAAGTGGTCCAGGGTTAGCGCAGCCCTTAGCGATGATTTAGCGATTTTGATGGCTTTTCCTTGCGCGAGGGCGTTCTTGGGGGCGTTACTGGCGCTGCTGCAGGCTCGCTGCGATTCTCTGCGCCACGGCTGGTTTGGGAGCTTGAAATCCATGAATACGCTGTGCGCGGAAATCTGTTTTAGCGCACGTGCCTGGCGCAGACTATCGCAGGCGCACGCTGTGCGCCAGCCGCGTGCGCTACTTGTGCGCTGGATTCTATGAATTAGCCTGTTAATCTGTGATATTTCCAATCTTTAAATACATCTTTGCAGCCTTCACCACTGCTTGCAACCGGTCCGATTTTGACTGACACTCGGCCATCATACTAATAGTTGTGATAATAAAATGCAACAAATCCACCATTCGGATAGTAACACCCCCGCCAATCACCCCTTCCACCCGCAAAGATTGTACCTGCCCCACCTCCACCTGCTTCACCACTGCAGCAGTACTTCCCACCACAACCACCTGCTCCGCCCACACCTTCTGAACTGCTGCAGCATAACTGATGTTATGGGCCACCCTCGTACTCACAACCGTACAGGCCTCTTGCACCTGCGTAACACACCCCTTAAAGGAAGCAAAATGATCCATGATCCCCACCACAATTACAAGACTTTGTGTACATACAGAGACACAATCCTTAATATCATGGGGACCACCACACTTACCACACCTTCTCTCCTTCCTACAAGATCGTGCCACGTGACCATACTCCTGACACTTATAGCATCGAAGAGGGGCTGGAACATAAGGCTTCACCCTAAAATGCTGAAACCTTAAAAACACGTGCTCCGGCACCTCAGTCCCCCTAAACCAAATGGCCACCATTGTAGAAATGATGCCATCAGGACCTTTCCTACCCAACCCCACACCTCCAAAACCCCAACATCGGCAAGGAACTCACAATATGCTTGCCATGCACACAGAGAGGTACCCCCCCTTACACACTGCACCGCCCTGTTTAGACACGGAAACAGGATGTCTCCCAAGACAACCCATATCGAATGCCTTGTTCCTGGTCACCTCACCCACACCTTTAACCAACAAACGCCCCCACACTGATTACCTGGAGAGACTGCACAGTACCAATCCCTTTCTGGACCCACTCTGACATCACAAAAGGGCCAACAACACTAAGATCCTGATTGGGCTTCACCGACTTTCCCCCTGCCAACCCAACTCTGCCTCCATGGGTTCAACCCCAAACTCACACCCACCCACTGCTGTCCACCACCAGAACCCCCACTGCCCTCCACCCGCGGATCCACAGATGATCTACTACAAAGCAGCGCCCCACTGTCATACCCATGCGAACCCCCCCTTCCTTCTCCCACCATCAACACCTGCTCCCGCCGAACGCTCTGCCAGAGACTGATGACCACCACATGCACCAGATTTCCCTTTCCCACCATCACCCTTGCCACCTCTCCCCCCTGGAACCCCAAGGGACCCCTTGTCAGATACACTAACCCCTGCAGACCCATTGGTAGACTTACCGCCCAATGCATCCCCCCTACCAGGAAAAGGCCGCCCAATGCATCCCACCCTCCCAGGAGCAGGCAGCCCAATGCATCCCCCCCCCTGCAATGCATCCCCCCTCCCAGGAGCAGGCCGCCCAATGCACCCCCATCCCAGGAGCAGGCCGCCCAATGCACCCCCATCCCAGGAGCAGGCCGCCCAATGCATCCCACCCTCCCAGGAGCAGGCATTCCAATCCATCCCACCCTCCCAGGAGCAGGCAGTCCAATCCATCCCACCCTCCCAGGAGCAGGCAGTCCAATCCATCCCACCATCCCAGGAGCAGGCAGCCCCATGCATCCCCCCCATTCAATGCATCCCACCCTCCTAGGAGCAGACCACCCAATGCATCCCACCCTCCCAGGAGCAGACCACCTAATGCATCCCACCCTCCCAGGAGCAGGCAGTCCAATGCATCCCACCCTCCCAGGAGCAGGCAGTCCAATGCATCCCTCCCCCCCTGCAATGCATCCCCCCTCCCATGAGCAGGCCGCCCAATGCACCCCCATCCCAGGAGCAGGCCGCCCAATGCACCCCCATCCCAGGAGCAGACCACCCAATGCATCCCACCCTCCCAGGAGCAGGCAGCCCCATGCATCCCCCCCATTCAATGCATCCCACCCTCCTAGGAGCAGGCCGCCCAATGCACCCCCATCACAGGAGCAGACCACCTAGTGCATCCCACCCTCCCAGGAGCAGGCAGTCCAATGCATCCCACCCTCCCAGGAGCAGGCAGTCCAATGCATCCCACCCTCCCAGGAGCAGGCAGCCCCATGCATCCCCCCCATTTAATGCATCCCACCCTCCCAGGAGCAGGCAGCCCAATGCATCCCCCCCCATTCAATGCATCCCACCCTCCCAGGAGCAGGCTGCCCAATGCATCCCCCCCTTCCCAGGAGCAGGCCGCCCAATGCACCCCCCACCCCCTCCCAGGAGCAGGCCGCCGAATGCACCCCCCTCCCCCTCCCAGAAGCAGGCAGCCCAATGCACCCTCCTCCCCCTCCCAGGAGCAGGCAGCCCAATGCACCCTCCTCCCCCTCCCAGGAGCAGGCAGCCCAATGCACCCTCCTCCCCCTCCCAGGAGCAGGCAGCCCAATGCATCACCCCCCCCCTCCCAGGAGCAGGCAGCCCAATGCATCCCCCCCTCCTCCCAGGAGCAGGCCACCCAATGCATCCCCCCTCCCACGAGCAGGCCATGCGCCATCTTGCACCCCATTCCCAGCCGCACACTCTAGAGCACGCCCCTGCCCACTCATCTCGGCGGGCGCAGGGACACCCACCCCACACTCACCAATTAGCGCGTGACTCTCACCCTCCTCGGCATCGCGCGCACACAGCCCCCGCCAGTGCCAAGACTCGCCAAACGGCCACCCCTCCCGCAGCAGCCCCAGGTGCGCCTCACCCTTTCTCCCCCGCGTGAGCCGCCGCTGCCCGAACTCTCCAGTTCCTGCCTGAGGCGCCGGGATGTGGCGGGGCGGCGAGAGTTCCTGCTTCCCTCCCTGAGTATTTGCCTAAGCAGGTAGACTTCCTGGCTCACGGTCACCGGTACGCAGTGTTGCCAACTCCTCAGTGAAGAAAGTAGCTATTGGCTCCCCTAGAAGTCGCCAGAAGTAGCTAGATGACGTCACTGCCCAATTTGCATAATTACCTCCTCTTTCCCCCTGCGATTTATGGCTTCTACTGTGGCCCCCTCCCCTTTTAACACCTCCCTTTTAAGTTACAAGTGTGTTTTACTGTGGCCCCCTCCCCTTTTAACACCTCCCTTTTAAGTTATTTGTGTGTTTTTACATTACTCCCGTTAGAAAACGGGCGAATTACAGCACTTTTTCCAATTGGTTTGGAAACTTGCATAAATGAGCAAGTCTCCAAACCAATTGAAAAAAGTAGCTAGATTTCTCGCTAGCCGCTTTTTTATGAAAAAGTCGCTAGGGGGGCGTACTTTCTCGCTAAATATAGCGAGAAAGTCGCTAGGTTGGCAACACTGCCGGTACGTTATGCTGATAGACCGTATTGCGCATGCGCTGCCAATCGGTGTCTCTGGTTTTGCGCAGCCTCAGTCCAGCGTTGGGAATCTTCTGCTCATAGACCGTTCTGCGCATGCTCATTTGATAGTATCTCTAATTTGACGCAGCCTCAGTTCAGTGTTGAGAATTTCTACTGAAAATAGTCCGTTCTGCGCTGGCTTCGCTAGGCGGTATCTTTGTTCCTGCGCAGCCTCAAAGCAGCGTTGGGATATTCTGCTCATAGACCGTCGTGCGCATGCACGAGTGATCCGTGCATCTGGTTTTGCGCAGCCGCAGTGCTGAGACCCCTTGTTCGCTCGCGGCGCAGACTCAGAGGAGTTTCCTGTATCCAAACTCACCTCTCACCTGGCGGGTGTTGCTCTGATGTCTGTAAGAGCTCTTTGACGAGAAACCCTCCTCGATCGAAGGCGAGAAGTCCTGTTTAACATGTACCGACCTTGTTGGCACTACTCCGTTAAGTAATGCACCTTACCCACTCTATCCAGAACGCCCCGTGGCGGCCCTCATCAAACTTCACTCATCCCCGAGCGGTGACGTCATTTGTGTACACGTGACGTCCCCGCGCGGACGGACATGCGGGGTTCCTACCTTACACAGCAGCCTCGTTCTGACTGAAGCGCCTTACACATCGCATTACCATGCGCATTCGGGTGATCGTTAAACACTGTGGTGTCACGTGCCCAGTTATTTACGGGTCACGTGACACACCAGAAATAAAGGAATCACCTTAGAACGCCAGTCCGGGTTTATGCAGTGAAACATGTGGTCGTGTCTTTCTTTTGTGCACCGCGGCGCACCAAGCCGGTCCTACCCCCAAGGTCGGGCCCCACACACACCACCAGGGACCTGACATCACACTGGTGACGAGGGGAAAGGAGAAGAGCCCGCGAGCGGAGCTGCATATCAACACGCGCAGCATCCGAGCCTCGTTTTCACACCCCCAACATTCCAAACCTACACGCAGGCCCGACAGAAACTTTGGATGCCTCGTTCTCAGCCCCCCAACGTTCTAGGAGCATCGCGCTCGGTACAAAGTGGCTGCAGCAAGTCCCGCCTCACCCAAGAACAATTTAGGTTTAAAACATTTTTTTAAAAAAAATAAACAATTTTTCTCCTATTGAACAATTAAAATATCAGGAGGCACAACCAAGCTATCAAAGTCAACGGAAGACATCACTCAAGCACCCAGGCACCTGCATCACGACACGGGTGAGTGAAGCCCTCCAGGGCCTGAAATTTTTGGCTGCGCCATCACCCCAGTAACGCAACATGTCCAGCAGAGAGTCAAGCCCCTCGAAGGTCAACACTAGCTCGTCATCCAGAAGGAGCATCACCACAGATCACCCCGACCCAGCGCTCACCACGCTCATGCCTCCGTTTGACCCATTCACCACTGGAGCAGCCATTCGCTGGGAAATCTGACTACAACAGTTTGAAATGCACCTCGACGCAAGAGATAGCACAGTACCACAGAAACGCACCTTCCTTTTGCTCAACATCGGGGCTGCCGCCTTACGCCTGTTTAACGCCATCCCAAACCGCGGAGACGGAAACGACTACGACGCTGCGAAGACTGTGCTCACTAACATGTTCAAACCTGACCTTAACCCGGACTATGAACGCTTTCATTTCTGCATGGCCAGGCAGCGAGACACCGAGACAGTTGATACATTTCATGCACACCTCCTTAATCATTATGCCGCAGTCTGTCTAAACCCGCCAAACCGAAACGACAGAGAATCAACTCCGTGACCAGGGCAAGAGCGGCAGAAAAAGTTTGCACCCAGAGAAAATCCATTCCAGCCTAACAAGAAAGGAAAGGCCAGAGCCGTTGATCACTCCCAAAGATCCCCAGACACAAGCGAGAGTGACGACAGCATTGACAGCGAATCCCCTGATAGGAGAGACAAAGACAGACAGAAAAGATGGAACAAGCAGATACACCGGGTGCACCTCATCTCGGCCGTTGAACCACATCGATCCCGACAACGGAAGAGACCCTCATGTACAGTCATCGCCAACGGAGAACCACTAAAAGTAGTCATCGACACTGGCGCAACAGTGAAAGTAATGCCAACGACAGCATTCGGCAAGCTCCGCCCGAAGCCCAAACTCCATGTGAAGAAGGTCCGACTATACGCGTACGGATGCAAGAAGCCCCTGCCAGTGCAAGGATGCTTTAAATCAGACTTTTCTCATAATAACACCAGTTGCCGGGCACGCATATATGTCGTGGATGCTGGCTGTGAGACGCTGCTAAGCTGCAAGACAGCGGAAAAACTAAAATTAATACATTTCACTTTCAGCCTTCAACACAAAGAACTCGATGGCCTACTAGAACAATACCAGAAGATATTCCAAGGCATCGGATGCCTGAAAGGCCGAACCATCAAGCTCCACATAGACCCTACCATCGAGCCGAAAGCCGTCCGACACCGACGGATACCGTTCCACTTGAGAGAGGCAGTGGAGAAGGAACTGGCCTAGCTCAAAGAAGCAGGAATAATACAAAAGACGTCAGGCCCAACCCCGTGGGTATCCCCCATGGTGGTTGCCCAAAAACCCAAACAACCCAACGCAGTACGAATCTGTATAGACATGAGGCTTCCCAATGCAGCCATCGGAAGAGAACGCCACATAACTCCAACGATAGATGAGCTCATTGTGGACCTCACAGAAGTAACGATATTCAGCAAACTGGACCTCAGATCTGGCTATCACCAGCTCCGACTAGCCAGAGAGTCGAGATACGGTATAAACGGCTTAACTTCGGGATATCGTCAGCTGCAGAGGTATTCCAACACGAAATCCGAAAAGTCCTCGCTGGCCTAGAGGGCACCACAAACATCAACGACGACATCCTTGTGTATGCGTCAAACGAGAGAGAGCACCACAAACGCCTGGCAGCAGTCCTGGGCAGATTGGAAGAAGCAGGCCTGACGCTAAACGCAGAAAAATGCAAATTCGCAAAGGAAGAACTATGTTTCTTTGGGTACATCTTCAACGCAAAAGGCGTATCACCTGACCCCTCCAAGGTGGAGGACATAAAGAACACCAAGGCACCTCAATCTGCCACTTAGGTAAGGAGCTTCATGGGAATGGCGAGGTACTGCGCGCGGTTCATTCCAGACCTCGCCAGTATTGCAAGCCCACTCCGAGAACTAACAAAGAAAGACCAGAAGTGGGAATGGACATCGATCCACCAACAAGCATTTCAACAAATTAAGGACTCAGTGTCAGCCTCCACAACCATGGCATTCTTCAACATAGAAAGGCATACCGAACTCCTTGTAGATGCCAGCCCGGTTGGCATTGGGGCGGTACTAACCCAGACAGACAATGAAGGCAACGTGTTCCCCATCGCATTTGCCAGTCGGGCACTCACCAAACCTGAGCAGAACTATGCACACATAGAGATAGAAGGACTCGCTATCCTGTGGGGATGCCGTCATTTCAAAGTGTACCTGCTGGGTAAGCAAGCAAAGGTATTTTCGGACCACAAACCCCTGATCCCGATATTCCGAGGGTCGGCTCCTCACCCACCAGCACGCATTGAGAAATGGATGCTGCAACTGCAGCCCTACAATATCGAAGTTGAATATCGCCCAGGGACTGACAACCCAGCCGATTACCTGTCCCGTCACCCGAGGCCTGCCACGGAAGGAGAACAACGCCATGCGAAGGAAACTGATGAACATGTGTGCCACGTAGTCGCCTGCGCCCGACCACGGGCCCTGCCCTTGCAAGAAGTAGCATGTGAAACGGAAGCGGACCCCATTCTGCAACATACCACCAGCGCCATCCAGTCAGGTAATTGGAAGAACTACCTCACGTCCATGGCCCAACGCACGACGTCAGCTCAAGCCAAACTCCGAGCAATATTCGGGTTCCGACATGAGCTCTCTGTTGCCCCCAAAGGGGTACTCCTCAAAGGCCACCGAATCATACTGCCAGCATCACTAGAGGAGAGAGCCCTCCGGCTAGCTCACAGCGGACACCAGGGCATTGTCAAAACCACGGCATACCTAAAGTCCAGAATGTGGATGCCCAACATACAACAACGGGTAGTGGAGTTGGTAGAATCCTGCGCAGCCTGCCAAGCCTCCAGAAGGCCTGAGAACCCAGAGCCCATCAGTAGTGCCCCAAGAAGCAGCAAGCGGTGGGATGCAGTCAGCATGGACCACTGTACAATTGCCGGCGAAGGATATCTACTCGTGGTAATTGACGAGTTCAGCAGGTATCCTGAGGTAGAACACGTGGCGTCCACCAACGCAGAGACCACAATCCTCACGCTAGAAAAGATCTTCGCAACACACGGAATTCCAAGAAAGATAAAGAGCGACAACGGACCATCATTTACCAGCCAAGAGCTGCGCAACTTCTTTAAGGACATAAATGTAAAACACAAGCAAATCACCCCAAGATGGCCCCAAGCAAACGGCGACGCCGAGAGATTCATGGGGTCACTCAATAAGGTCATTCGCATCGCCAAAGAACGAGGACATCCATGGCTGAGAGCGGTATATTGTTTCCTGAGGACCCACAGGCAAACCCCACACTCTTCCACAGGCATCAGCCCTGCTGCTCTCATGCTCGGGGTACCCATACAGGCAGAGCTTCCCATACACCCTCAGTGGGTAGCCCCCGAACCTGACATCCCGGCCATAGGTCAGGTAGGACTGAACCTGACATCCCGGCCATAGACGCCATGCGACTGAGGCAAAATGAACAAGAAAGCATTACCAGGCGAGCCAGTCACAGAGAGTTAACGCCAGGCGACACTGTCATTGTCAAAAACCGGGCTACGCCCAAGAAGATGTCCCTCAACTTTGAACTCCAACCGTGGACAGTCAGTGCGGCAAACCACAGCATGGTTACCGCCACCCGAGGGAGCGAAACAGTGACAAGAAATGTGTCACACTTCAGGAAAGTACCACCCGAACTGTGGGAAGAGTGCCCAGCGTCCCCAAGAAGAGAGACGATGGCACCTTGCACGCCCCGAGACCGAGTATCACCCAGAACCTATGCCACGCCAAGAGACCCCGAGACGACACACCAGCAAGAAGGTAGGACTGAACCTGAGCTCCCAAGAGCGGACACGCCAGAGAGAGGTAACACCCGATACCTCCTGAGAGAGAGGCCGAGACCGTCCTCCCATCTCCAGGGATACGTGGTGGACGGAGTTTACCTACAGAAAACCCGGCCAAGATGAACTCAGAGTCAGTTTGAATGCACGGTACCGTTCTAATGTTTTGTTGTTAATAGTAGTGTAAACCCCTCCAAGTTGGGGAGGAATGTGGTGTCACGTGCCCAGTTATTTCCGGGTCACGTGACACACCGGAAATAAAGGAATCACCGGAACAGGCGTTAGAACGCCAGTCCGGGTTTATGCAGCGAAACGTGTGGTTGCGTCTTTCTTTTGTGCACCGCGGTGCACCAAGCCAGGCCCAAGCCGGGCCTACCCCCAAGGTCGGGCCCCACACACACCACCAGGGACCCGACATCACAAACACCAGGTGAGCATGGCAGCTTTAATATAGAAGTATTTACTGTAACAACTGCTTTCCTGTAACCACGCCTACAGATAAGGACCCCTGGATCATATCTGCCTATTGGAAAATCAAACACCCTGAGCTGCATTCCCTGCCCACAGTCACAAGAGACTCCGGCCACATGTCATAAAGGTAACTTCTGCTGTTGCATGTTTGCATCTTGCACTTTACAGTGGAATGCAGTAAATGTGAATGTCCAGGGACATGCATAACTACCCAGATTGCATAAGATGAATGGCATTCGCCTTCCATTAAAGCAATACACAAACAAAACAAGAGAGGATGTTTCCTTCAAATAGTGTTTTTGAAGACGTTAACATGTGTGCATGTTTTAAACTCCAAGAGCCAATACAAAGGTTTTCCCTGGAACTTGCAGTACCGGAATGTGACATTTCACCCTAGTTGTTTGTCATCAGGTTATATCGTGCAGTGGTGAGGTGTCCAGCCTGCAAACCTGATGGCTGTGGTGCAATCCCTGAGGTCGGCTAATTCACAAATTCAAAGAGGACCTTCAATGTTTCTCATTTTAGTTTGGAGGGACCGAGTCCACCCTCTGAAAAAAGTGGGTGGACTCCATCCACCAGACTTGAGCCTTGGGAAACTGCCCAAAAAGAATGGAAGCTGAAGAAATAGGAATACTGCTTTAATTAATGACACTGGATTGAAAGCAGTATTCTGTGTTTTTTTTGTTGCTACAGCTTGCATTCTTTTTGGCAAATGTGCATTATGTTTTAATCGCCCTTCAATTTAGGGTGACTAAAACATAAGGCAAACTGGCCAAAAAGAATAAACGTTTAAGTTAAATAAATTTGGTAATACTGCATTCACGTCGTTTCTAGGTCCTGTCAAATTGGCTGCAAAAGACCGCTGCCGGTCACCAATCGGATAGAGAATTGGACGGGACCCAAAAACCCGGAGACTCCAGGCCTGCTGCCCAAGAAGGATGTGCCCCCTCCAACATCGTGGGGCACAGTCTGCAGTTCTACTATCAACTGAAGCAGACTTTGCAGCACTTTTAAGATGGCCGCCACATTTATCACATCTTTCTGGGATGTCTGTCGTGCCTGGAGAAGGAGAGGCACTCGACTACATCAAGCCGTCAGATTGGCTTTAACATCCATCAAATACTGAGGCCCAGCTGACCCGTGAGCGAGGCGGGGCCTGGCATAACTGTCTCGCTCATGGCTTCCTGGCTTACCACCACCGTCCTACGTGGGATCGGGGCGTTCCAAACCTCCCATTTGCATCCAGTGTCGCTCCTGTCCTATCCACAGGTAAGAGGTCCTCACTCTCATGATCCCTTATCTGGCCATCACCCACCCACCTCGCTACTGCGCCCTGTACCTTGCTCTCATGCGTGAGCCCTCACTCTCGCACCCTCTTGAAACTTGCTTGCACCGCCCTGCCTTGGGCTGCCTTCTGCAGCCTTCTGCGATGACCCATCTGACACCGCACTGTTATAGGCATACCAATGCCTATAACAATGCCTACTTTGCACTGCTGACACAGGCCTCTGCACTGACTCTTGATTACTTCCAGTTTACGATTGTTCCATACAGACCACCTTTTGTTTGTTTGTTTTGAATTTATTGTGCGCACCAGACCCGAGGGTATATGGGTGCAAGAGCATAGGAAAACGTACAGCTTAGTGGCAGGTTACAAGAAAAACATACATCTTAGTGACAGGATAAAGAGTACAGAAGTGTCAGTAATGAACAAGATTAATCAAGATTACATAATACAGCAGTTAAGTTTAGGCAAAATAAACGATTGAAGCATGATTGGAGGTATATACAGTAGGTTAAGTTTGTAAATGGTTTTGTTATTAGTTGCTATTAACCAGCTGATCAGGTTTTGCCTAAATTTGGTGAAGGATTGTTCCATTCTCATTGAGCTAGGTAACTCGTTCCATAGTTGGGCAGCTTTGACAGGGAAGCTGGATCCACCAATGGTGGAGAGTTTGAATCGGGGTACCTGAAAGTGATTAGTGTTTGCTGATCTAGTCAGTCTAGGGGGTACTATTCTATAGGATCTGTCTATTAGGTATTAAGGGGCTTTGTTGTTTAGACTTTTGTGTGTGAGTGTCATGAACCGTCGTCTGCATCCTTTCTGGACTTCCTGGTCCCTGACCCATAGGGGATTGAATACAGTGATCCTTCCAACATGGCCGCTTGAAACGGAATGCTGCTGGCCATTCTCTACGCTCCACGCTGTACGCTCTACAAAACAGACACACCCTGCGGCTCTGCGCATCTCAACGCTACCGCTTGCTGTAGTTGGACGTGTGTTGCTGGAGTTCACTCGAGGCTTTCTTCTGATTCCTGGTTCCCGGTTCCTTGAATTCCCCTTCCTTCCTCCCATTCCTCTACCTTACCTTCAAACTTCCTGGATTTTCTTCCGCGCTCGGGTCACGGCATTCCGTGCCTCCGAGTGTGAGCATCATTCCTTCCTGGTATCCGCCCTGGACTTCTGAACGTTCTAAGAAGTTGGATTGCGAACCTCACGCTGGAATCCGAGGACCAGCGCTCGGGTTTGTACAAATCCCGGACTTTGAGAAAGAAGACATCACAGAAGGTTGCAAGCAAACAATAAAAGCAGGTGAGAAGGGCAGAGACTTGTGACAGTGAGGGCAGCAGTTTTAAGTCTAATTTTCTCATGTGTGGAGAGCCATTTATGCTTCCTTCTTGTTTCGGAAATATGTTCTCTCTTGGGGGTGTTCAGAGCAGCTCGGAGAGCATTGTTTTGCTGTATCTGTATTTTATTGGTAATGGATTTGGAAGCTCCAATGTAAAGGGCATTACAATAATCTAATTTGGAGATAATCAGAGCTCTGGCTAGAGTCATGCAACTATTCGAGAATAAGAATTGTTTGCCTGCTCTGATAAGTTTACAGGTGTAGGCTGTTGATGAGGCTAAAGAATTTACCTGTTTGGTAAATGATAATGTGGAGTCTAGATATACGCCTAACATTTTTACTTCCTTAACTACTTGAATTACATTCTCATCGATAATGAAGGCAGAGTAACTTGAGCCTAGTTTGTTGAGCAGAGTTGTAGTGCCCAGGATGAAAAGCTCTGTCTTGTCATCGTTCAAGCAGAGGCCATGGGTGGCCATCCATGCCTGAACGATACTGTAGATTTTGTTCACCATTGCAAGGTCCTCACTGTAGTCTCCTGTGAGTGGCAGGAGGATCTGGGTATCATCTGCATAGTTAGTGTAGGTGATACCCAGATGGTCCAAGTCATCAAACAGGGGTTTAGTGAAGATATTGTATAGTGTTGGTGATACACAGGAGCCTTGTGGCACTCCACAGGTGATAGGGATAGGGTCAGCTGCCGCAGAGGGCGAGAAGACCCTCATGGTACGGTCACTAAGGAATGATTGAATCCTTGCTATTGCCGCTCTAGAAAAGTGGGCTGCTGAATCCAAGTGATTACATAAGACTTTGTGATCCACTAGGTCAAATGCCGCAGATATATCTAGTAGGAGGAGCAATGCAGGTTTCCCATTGTCTCTTAATTTATCTATTTGTGCCTTGAGGTCAATGAGTGCAGTTTCCGTGCCATGTAGAGGGCAGAAGCCAGATTGACGGGAAGCTAGTAGCTGGTTGGCTCCAAGGAAGTTCTGGATTTGTATGTAGGCTACCTTATCCAGAATCTTCAGCAGAAATGGCACAGTTGTAATCGGTCTGTAATTGGTGGGTACAGTTGGGTCTAAGGTTTGCTTTTTGAGAAGTGGGAGTACCCATGATTTCTTTAGGTTACTAGTGATAGTGCCAGTATTGAAGGAGGCATTGATCAGTTTAGTGATAAATGGGGCTAGATCCCTAGCCGCGTCTTTGATCAATTGTGCTGGGCATAGATCGCCTTTGCAATTGGATGGTTTGAGTCCAAGAATTACTTTTTCAATCTCAATTATGGAGACTTTAGAGAAGTGTAATTGGGTGTGGAGTTTAGTATTGGGCGGTACTATAGTTTTGGGAGATGCTGTAGTAGCTAGTAGCTCTTTTTTTAATTCTATTTTCTTTTGGAGGTTTAGGACTTTATTCGCTAGTGCATGCTGGACTTCAGAGCACCAAGTTTTGTCTTTGATACAGTTGTCTTGGGCAGTTATGGGACTTTCAAGTTCTCTGAGTATGGAAAATAGCTCCTTTGTACTGGAATGAACTTGAGTGATTCTGTTGTTATAGGTCTCTTGTTTGGCTAGCAGGATCTCTTTCTTATATTGTGGTAAGATGTTTTGTAGTTTTAGTTTATTTTCAGGTGTGGGGGAGAGTTTCCAAGTGTTAGCGCAATTTCTTTTTTCTAGTCTGAGGTTTTTTAGGTGAGGAGTTACCAGTTGTTCAGGTGGTTAAAAGGTTTGCTATTTCTTAGTTTGAGAGGGGCAATGTTATGAGTCTTGTTCATAATTGTATTGTATAAATGGACTAGAAGGTTAGGATCTAAGTTGGCAGATAGTGCCTTGAGGGTGGGCAGGATGCCTGGGATTAGTTTGTCTAGTGTCATATTCTTCTTATTTCTGGTAAGTATGGTAAGTATGGGTGGTGCCAAGGGTTGTTGAGGGGTGGCAGTTTTAGTGTCTATTGTGAAGGATATCAAGTGATGGTTTGTCCAGATTTGAGGGGAAATAGTTAGGGTAGAAATATTACAATTATGGTCTGCAACCCAATCTAAGGTTCTCCCTTTGTCATGGGTTGTGTCACGTCTCCTAGGTTTCCCATCCCAAAGGTCTATCCCGCTCACTCACCTGCAGAGGCAACTAAGTCAGTGAAGCAGCGTCGGCGGATGAAAACGCTGCCTGGCAGTCCGGGTGTCTTTCGCCCCTCCACTTGTTGGCAGTTGCCATGGAGACATTTTCGCGGCCGACATCGTCCCCGGCTTTCATCCTGGCACCGTACGGTGAGAGCCCCACAACAACCCTGATGAACTGCATCACGTGACCCAAATCACGTGACATTCCTCACGCCGCACGTTCCAGTGTTTTTTTCCTCACGTGACAGCCCTGAATGAGTCATAAGCACTCGAAAACACAGAAGCCGTGCCTTACAGCTGTTTCATGTGAGGTTTTGGTGTTTCTTGTTGCTCCTGTTGACTTCATCCTTGTTTCGACTTCGGACTGTTTCACGGACCTTCCTTTTGCTCTCTCCTCGGATTCTGGTACAGCTCTTCAAGACCTCGGATAACTTGACCGCGGACTGCTCAACGGATTTGGTTTTTGGCTTTCTTGGAATTCTAAGTACTACTTAGGCACGGCCTTGGACTGCTCTCTTGGACTCGTTTGGAACTTTCCCTTAACTTGGTATCCTTGGAACTTTGGACCCGTTGCTCCTATATTTTGCACCTTGTACCTTTGGAACTTCACCATCCTGATCCCGGGTGTTGCCTTCCTGCAAGTCAGATTGAACCCTATTCACCTGGCCCCCCGATTCACTACTCTTCGTCATTCTGAGGGTTTTTCCTGTCATCTATCGGGGTAAGCCTTATTCCAACTGTATTTAGTTTACATTTCTAATACCCTCTGTTTGCTTATATATTGCTTTTGCCTTACAGTGGTCTGGGGTTCTTCCGGTGTTCCCGGTTCCTGACTGACGGCTACAATACCTGTGGCCTCAAAGACTGCGCAGGCAGTAGCTTGTTCTTGCCTGTGCGGTACTTGGGGACAGAGGTGCAATAAATCTGCACGACCATCAAGATCAGGACAGACTGTAAGGCCTTTCTGGTCGTCCAGATTATGAGCGCCTCTCCCGGGGACCCCGTGGCCGCTTTAAGGCAAGCGGTTGCGGACCTTAGGACCGACATGGCCGCAGCCACTACCGCCATTCACCATAGACTTGATGCCTTACAAAGTACCCGTTACCCTTTACCCGCTGACGCCGATTTCGGTGACCCTACCCCTCCATCCCAAACATCGGTTCCGCCACCTGCAGTCCCTACCCCAGTTGTCCTTTCTACTTAATTTCCTCTTGCTGCCCCTGAACGCTACCAGGGTGACCCCAGGAAGTACCGCACTTTTTTGAACCAATGCAAGTTACATTTTTTATGTAGGCCCCAAGCTTTCCCTGATGCCGTGACCAAAGCAGCCTTTCTTCTTTCACACCTGTCTGGGGTTGCGGCAATTTGGGCTAACCCCTTAATGGAGAGTGATCATCCCGCCCTATACGACTTCGATCTGTTGGTTGCTGAAATGTCCAAAGTATTCGATACTAGGTATAGGGCACAGTCTCGAGACCTAGAGTTATTGGATCTCACGCAAGGCAAACAGACGCTTATTGAGTACATCACCCGCTTTAATCAATTGGCTGCTGAGACCTCATGGCCTGAAGAAAAGAAGGCAATTGTATTCTATCGCGGTCTTTGCAACAGTCGAAAAGACGCCCTGTCGGTGATCCCTGCTCGTCCTTCTGCTTTTTCTGAACTAGTGGATCTAACACTGCAGATTGACGCACGTAAGATCGAGCGTAGGGCAGAGTCAGGAGCATCCAGTCAAATTCCCCCGACCACCTCCTCTGCTACTCCAGAACCAATACAGGTCAGTGGGATTAGAAGCCCTATCACTCAGGCAGAACGGGAACGTCGGGGATCCGACAACGCCTGTTTTTACTGTGGAATCCATGGGCACTATGTAAATAATTGTCCGCGTCGCCCGAAGAGACCATCATGTTTTCAGAAGGCTCGCCCTTAAAATTGGGGGTACGGGCGGGCCCTTCCTTGACCCCCACTGGACCAACGTTTGGTCCTATCCGACCGATTGTGGTCCAGGTATTGTTGAAACCAACTGCAGATCAAGTACATTCGGTACAAATTGTGATCGATTCTGGGGCTACTGGCTGTTTTATTGACATTGCACTAGCACACACACTCAATCTACCCCTGATCAAGAAAAAATATCCTGAACCGGTACAAGCGGTTGATGGCTCGAGTCTATCTTCTGGCCCTATTGAATATCAAACCGCTCCAATGACAGTGGTGATTCAAGATGTGCACCGGGAGAAACCTTATCATTCGATCTTATCACCACCCCTCAGTTTGGTGTTATAATGGGTATCCCTTGGCTTCGGCAACACAACCCATTGATTAATTGGGGAACTGGGCAAGTTACCTTTGAATCTGATATTTGCCAACATGTTTGTTTGACAGAACCTGAAACACAGCCCTCTCCTGCTTCTTTACTAGGGGCTATGGCCTCCTTCAGTATTGCAAACACTGGTACATCCGAAACGGTCCCACAAACAGTGGGAGCCGTCGTAGCAGGGGTTCCTGTGGTTTACCAAGACTATTTCGAGGTCTTCGATAAGGGCACGGCAGAGGGTCTACCACCACATAGACCTTATGACTGCCCCATTGATCTCATTCCTGATGCACCAATACCGAAGGGTGGGATATATTCGCTCTCTCCACTTGAGGAGCAGGCACTCAAAGAGTATATACAATAGGCTTTACGTTTGGGCCAAATACGTCCATCCAGTTCTCTGGCTGCCAGCCCAATCTTTTTCGTGCCTAAGAAGGAGGGGGACCTATGTCCTTGCATTGACTATAGACGATTGAATGCTATCACCATAAAAGACCGGTATCCTATACCCCTTATTTCCACACTATTGGATAGGTTAATACGGGCATCAATATTTACCAAACTCGACCTCCGCGGTGCCTATAACCTGGTTCGTATGCGCAGCGGAGACGAATGGAAGATGGCATTCTGTACTCGTCTGGGTCTATTCGAGTACACCGTGCGTGATGCCCTTCGGTCTCTGCAACGCCCCCGCCACTTTTCAACGTTTTGTTAACAAGGTTTTTTACGACATTCTTGATATCTTTGTCGTAGTGTACCTAGATGATATACTGATCTTCTCCTCCTCTCTAGAAGAACACATAGCCCATGTTAAAGAAGTCCTGAAACGTCTCAAGGAGAATTCCTTGTTCGCTAAACCCGAGAAATGCATGTTCCATACTCAGGAGGTCGACTTTCTAGGTTTTCATATTACACCGGGAGGTCTATCCATGAACCATTCAAAAGTTTGTGCTATCATTGATTGGCCCGCTCCGACCACTCTCAAACAATTGCAATCGTTTCTTGGTTTCGCCAATTTCTATCAGCGATTCATTGCTGACTTCTCCTCGATTGTTTCTCCCCTCACTACTTTAACTAGTCCCCGGTCCCCGTTCCATTGGGGCTCAGAACAACAACAGTCTTTTGATACGCTAAAGTCCCGGTTTATCACTGCCCCGTTACTAAAACATCCTGATCCCGATTCCCCTTTTGTTGTAGAAGCGGATGCCTCCTCATTTGCATTAGGCACAGTGCTCTCGCAACCCTGCCCGACCACAGGCCACTTGCATCCTGTGGCTTTTCATTCACGGAAATTTATGCCATCTGAATGTCACTACACCGTGACTGAAAAGGAATTGTTGGCCATCAAGGACGCATTGCAAACTTGGAGACATCACCTAATCGGGGCCAAACATCAAACTGTAGTGTACACAGATCATAAGAACCTGCAGGACCTGGCCTCTCTTAAGTGTTCTAACAGTAGGCAGGTACGCTGGCACTTGTTTTTTGCCGCGTACGATTTCATAGTGAAACATAGACCGGGGTCTTCTTATAGTAAGGATGATGCTCTTTCTCGCTCTACTGGGGGGGATTCCTTGTCCTTATATCCAGACACACTCCTGGGCGAGGGGCATGTTGTTTGTGCACACCACCACCCTCCATGCTGCAATCCATTCGACAGTGGGCTTCGACTCATCCACATGCACTAACAGAATGGGATCTGGTTTTACAGGAAGGCTTACCCTTTATACAGGGGAAATTGTTCCTTCCCACTAGTGACACTCGCAATCAGGCACTCGTTTGGTCCCATGACGGGGCCATCAATGGACACCCTGGGCAACAGCGCACTCTGGAACTATTAAAGCGCTGGTGTTGGTGGCCCCTGATGAGACGCGATGTGGAACATTATGTGAACACCTGCTCCATATGCGCGCAATGTAAACCGCGCAAGGGCCGCCCGTTGGGTCTTTTACACCCCTTACCCATACCACCTCGACCTTGGCATACCGTCTCCATGGACTTTATAACTGATTTACCCCGCAGGCAGGGACATGACACAGTATGGGTGGTTGTCGATTCTTACACCAAAATGGCCCGCTTTATTCCCTGTTCAGGCATTTCTTCAGCTTCTTCACTAGCCTGAATGTTTTTCAAGTCTGTTTTCTGTCTCTTTGGTTTGCCTCAAGTCATTGTATCGGACCGGGGTCTGCAATTTACATCTCGTTTTTGGCGGTCCCTCACTAAAATCCTTGGTATTGATGCCCATTTTTCCTCGGCTTACCACCCAGAAAGCGATGGCCAGACGGAGAGGGTTAACCAGGCCCTTGAACAATATTTGCGATGCCTGACCCTTCAGTATCAGGACACCTGGTTGAACCTTCTTCATTTGGCTGAATTCGCGCATAATAACACCTGGCATTCCTCTACGGGATTCTCTCCTTTTTACTCTCTTTATGGGCAGCACCCCCGTACTCTCCCACTCCCTGATTTTCCGCCCACACCGACTCCTGCCGCCAATGCCTGTGCCCGCGATCTGTTTGCTGTTCACACCCAGACCATGATCCATTTGCGTGAGGCTCAGGCTTCCATGAAAAGGAAAGCTGACAGGAGGAGAACTGCGGCTCCCTCTTACCAAGTGGGTGACCGCGTCTGGCTGTCTACCTGCCATTTGCGGTTGCCTGGCTGCCGCAAATTGCTTCCCCGTTTCATTGGGCCCTATAGGGTGTCTGTGGTCCTTAATCCGGTGGCTTTGCGTCTTTCTGTTCCATCTACATGGCGCATCCACCCGGTTTTTCATACCTCCCTTCTCAAGCCCTATCTAGCCCCGACCCGGTTGGTTCCGACCCCGGCCCTGGTGTCTATCTCCTCTCCGGATGTATATGAAGTCAGTGCCATTTTGGGTTCCCGCCTTTGTAGGGGTCGTCTCCAGTACCTGGTGTATTGGCTTGGTTACGGTCCCGAGGAGCGTTCGTGGGTCCCTTCCGGGGACGTTCACGCTCCACAGTTGGTTGCTGCTTTCCACTGGGATAATCGATCAAGCCCACGGGGTCGTGGGCCTTTAGGGGGGGGCTCTGTCACATCTCCTAGGTTTCCCATCCCAAAGGTCTCTCCCGCTCACTCACCTGCAGAGGCAACTAAGTCAGTGAAGCAGCGTCGGCGGATGAAAACGCTGCCTGGCAGTCCGGGTGTCTTTCGCCCCTCCGCTTGTTGGCAGTTGCCTTGGAGACTTTTTCGCAGCCGACATCGTCCCCGGCTTTCATCCTGGCACCGTACGGTGAGAGCCCCCACAACAACCCTGATGAACTGCATCACGTGACCCAAATCACGTGACATTCCTCACACCGCACGTTCCAGTGTTTTTTTCCTCACGTGACAGCCCTGAATGAGTCATAAGCACTCGAAAACATGGAAGCCGTGCCTTACAGCTGTTTCACGTGAGGTTTTGGCGTTTCTTGTTGCTCCTGTTGACTTCATCCTTGTTTCGACTTCGGACTGTTTCACGGACCTGCCTTTTGCTCTCTCCTCGGATTCTGGTACAGCTCTTCAAGACCTCGGATAACTTGACCTCGGACTGCTCAACGGATTTGGTTTTTGGCTTTCTTGGAATTCTAAGTACTACTTAGGCACGGCCTTGGACTGCTCTCTTGGACTCGTTTGGAACTTTCCCTTAACTTGGTATCCTTGGAACTTTGGACCTGTTGCTCCTATATTTTGCACCTTGTACCTTTGGAACTTCACCATCCTGATCCCGGGTGTTGCCTTCCTGCAAGTCAGATTGAACCCTATTCACCTGGCCCCCCGATTCACTACTCTTCATCATTCTGAGGATTTTTCCTGTCATCTATCGGGGTAAGCCTTATTCCAACTGTATTTAGTTTACATTTCTACTACCCTCTGTTTTCTTATATATTGCTTTTGCCTTACAGTGGTCTGGGGTTCTTCCGGTGTTCCCGGTTCCTGACTGATGGCTACAATACCTGTGGCCTCAAAGACTGCACAGGCAGTAGCTTGTTCTTGCCTGTGCGGTACTTGGGGACGGAGGTGCAATAAATCTGCACGACCATCAAGATCGGGACAGGTTGGCTCATTCACTCTTTGGGTGAAGCCTAGTTCTGTCAGAATGTTAGATGCTGCTATGGCATGTTGGTCATTGGTGTCATTGAAGCCAATATTTAAGTCACCCAAAAGTAATGTATGGGATGTGTCTTTTAAGTTTTCTGAGAGAATGGTGGTCTCATGCGCCATGCAAGGGATGCAGAACATTGCCTTTCTACCTTGAACTAACTTCATTGCCTTAACAGGTGTATCCCAGTCTACCACATGTGCTATTCCTAACTCCATTAGCCGGCTTGTAGTCCAATCCATCTGTCAAAATCTCTATCCTTTATTCATGAACACAATCCACAGGGACAATAATATCACTTGCGAAACGAATACCTTCAGTATTGCCTGTTTCCTCATGGCCACGGCATACATGCCTGGTGTAGCCTGAGTGCCCAAATTATCTCAAAGCAACGTGAGGTGTGCTGATGTCTGTTTGTACTCCTGTGTCCTCATGACATTCATACTGCCCCTTTATCATGAGGTGTGTCGCAGCCATCCCGCTTATTTCTTACCCTCTTCCTGTTCCCATGTACACCTGATGCGGCTCTCTGCCTCATGACTGTGGCCACCAAAGCATGTATTGATCCTGCAACAATGCTATGTCCCATGTATGCATTCATGATGTAGCTCCCCACAACAAGAGGCAAGCTTTTCCAAGTTTGTATCCACTGTACCAATTATGTCCCCAATATGCATCCATGATGTAGCTCCCCGCAACAAGAGGCAAGCTTTTACAAGTTTGTATCCACTGTACCAATTATGTCCCAAATATGCATTAATGAAGTAGCTCCCCACAACACGAGGCGAGTTTCTCCAAGTTTGTATCTACTGTACCAATTATGTCCCCAATATGCATCCATGATGTAGCTCCCCGCAACAAGAGGCAAGCTTCTCCAAGTTTGTATCCACTGTACCAATTATGTCCCCAATATGCATCCATGATGTAGCTCCCCGCAACAAGATGCAAGCTTTTACAAGTTTGTATCCACTGTACCAATTATGTCCCAAATATGCATTCATGAAGTAGCTCCCCACAACACGAGGCAAGTTTCTCCAAGTTTGTATCTACTGTACCAATTATGTCCCCAATATGCATCCATGATGTTGCTCTCCGCAACAAGAGGCAAGATTCTCCAAGTTTGTATCTACTGTACCAATTATGTCCCCAATATACATTCATAAATAGCTCCCCGCAACAAGCGGCAAGTTTCTCCAAGTTTGTATCAACTGTACCAAACATGTACCAAATATGCATTCATGATGTAGCTGCCCGCAACAAAAGGCGAGTTTCTCCAAGTTTGTGTCTACCATACCAATTATGTCCCCAATATGCATCCATGATGTAGCTCCCCGCAACAAGAGGCAAGCCTTTCCAAGTTTGTATCCACTGTACCAATTATGTCCCAAATATGCATTAATGAAGTAGCTCCCCACAACACGAGGCGAGTTTCTCCAAGTTTGTATCTACTGTACCAATTATGTCCCCAATGTGCATCCATGATGTAGCTCTCCACAACAAGAGGCAAGTGTCTCCAAGTTTGTATCTACTGTACCAATTATGTCCCCAATATGCATCCATGATGTAGCTCCCCGCAACAAGAGGCGAGTTTCTCCAAGTTTGAATCCACCGTACCAATTATGTCCCCAATATGCATCCATGATGTAGCTCCCCGCAACAAGAGACAAGTTGCTCCATGTTTGTATCTACCGTACCAATTGTGTCCTCAATATGCATCCATGATGTAGCTCCCCGCAAAAGAAGCGAGTTTCTCCAGGTTTGTATCTATCGTACCAATTATGTCCCCAAAATGCATCCATGATATAGCGCCCCACAACAAAAGGCGAGTTATTCCAAGTTTGTATCTACCGTAGCAATTATGTCCCCAATATGCATTCATGATGTAGCTCCCCGCAACAAGAGGCAAGCTTTTCCAAGTTTGTATTTACCATACCAATTATGTCCCCAATATGCAGCCATGATGTAGCTCCCCACAACAAGAAGCAAGTTTTTCCAAGTTTGTATATTATGTACCTTCCAGGTGTCATGAATGGCTGGTTGGCAGCCATTGTAACAGGCAAGCCCTCACTGTAACCGTATTCTTAAGTCAAAAGCGCCTAGATACCTCTGGGTTTTGCGCGCTATATAAATGGCAAAATAAAATAAATAAATAAATAAGTTTAGGAAGTATTTTAGGGATGACCGCGATTATCGCTAACATAGGGTTTAACGCGTTTCAACCCAAATTTGATGACACCTATAGAAAAAGGCCAAAAGAGAGTACACCGAATTCATCACAGGGAAGCTCAGATATAGAATCAGAAGAAGAACCCGCTCACACTAATTGGACGGAACCTACTGGTATTATCAGAAATACCAATATACAGAAGAACGTTTTTTTTTAGAAGAGATCAGACGGTACAGGAAAGGCACGATAAGAGATTTTTCTAAACATGTACAGTTTCATGACCCTCTCGCAACACATATATCAACAACAAACACAACAGCAGGGGCAGGAGGAAGTTCAGAAGAAAAGAAAGGGGTAACAGGCAGACTCATGAATTTGGGCACAAGGAGACAGATAGTGAAATGAATGAGCTAAATGTAGTTATCAATTTGTCTAATCGACAGCTTACTGAAGAAGAAGAGTCGGTTTTAAATAAAGTACTTTCCTTTGCACCACTAATGACTTTACTAACTTTCAGATCGATATTTTCAAATTTGTTCGAAAACTGAAATTGAAGACGTTTTTTACTAATAAATCTGAGACTTATGTACCAAAACGACAAGAGAGACCATTGAGTCATTTTTCCTTAGAGGACATTGAGAATACCCATCTCCTAATGTCTCTCGAATCATAAACCCAGGTTAGTCAGGAAGATATACACACTGATTTAGGCATACTAACCAGCAATTTGAAGTTTAACAAACTTAAATCTAAATGTAAGTTTATCCCTCAGATGC
The DNA here is from genome assembly GCF_040938575.1 of Ambystoma mexicanum. Taxonomy (NCBI): domain Eukaryota; kingdom Metazoa; phylum Chordata; class Amphibia; order Caudata; family Ambystomatidae; genus Ambystoma; species Ambystoma mexicanum. The sequence continues at coordinate 1,532,667,608 of NC_090931.1, forward strand.
CGATAGAAAACATAATTGACACTTTTCACCAACCAGTCATAATAGACATACATCATCATTTAGATTTCAAATTGAGAAAATCTAATTTGGGACAACATAATCTCAACAAAAATGAACAAGTAGCTCTTGATGCATTAGCCAAGGACATGAACATTGTAATTAAGGAAGCAGACGAGGGAGGCAATGTGGTTATTATGAATAGAAGTGATTATAATTTACACAGGTTTGTTGCACCTGGAGACACCAGGGTGCTACAAGAAACTAGCCTCCAACCCTATCAAAATTACAGTCCATGAACTTGAAAAATTAATCTTGGAGTGGCACAGATTAGGATTACTGATGTATGAGGAGAAGTTCTTTTTGTTTATTGCAAAACCAACCATGCCAACCTTATATTTTGTACCTAAAATTCACAAACCTTTTGACCGATTTCCACAATTAGGAGTGGTATAGGTTGGACGACTAAATAATGAACATGTACATAAATTACAATTTTACATCGGAGACAGAACACATGTACTGCAGTTCCTGCAACAAATGGAGTGGCAAGAGGATTACCTATTAGCCACTTTAGACGTAACAGCATCATACACCTCCATTGACCATCTACTGGCCATTAAGTCAATTGAATACACGGTATTGATCTTCAGCAGTACTACGATGGAGCTTTGACCCTTCGCATGGAGGGAACATCCCTTCTCAATGTCAGCTGAGAGTCCTATGAAGAAGAGCCTTTGTAAGTGCCCCTGGACCATGCAGTTGCTGACCAGCTCAGAGTCTGGGCTACCGTGCTGCAAAAATCACCATTCCATATTGAGGCCTGGAACCTGGGGGACCGCCAGCATGTGCTACAAGACTCACTTCTGCCAACTATCATAGTTCCAACATCAAGGGAACCCGCGATAGGAGGCGAAGCCTGACTGTGACAAGTGTACCCTCATGTGTCACTGTGCATCAGTGGCCTTCGTCTGAAACAGCTTTCCTGCATCTAATCCTGTGCCGAGAGGGGCGCTGCATCGAGTTCTTCTGCATTCTCCAACCTGAAGACCTGGCACCAGTATTTGTCACCGACTGGAGAAGTGCTCAAACCTGCAACACCTGGGCATCAGGGACTGGAGCTAAAGTTGGGAAAAGCAACTGCAGACCCTCGTCAGAAGACCTGCCAAGTCCTAAGACGAATCAGTGTACCGAGGGTTGGTGGTAATGATACTTACCTGAACCCCTACCTCCCTTTTAAAATTTTGTCAAATTTTAGAAACTTTTACAACAGTTTGGCTTTGCCATTGCTTGCTCGGGCAAGAACAAAAAAACATGGGTCACTAGTGTTAGTTAGAATACCTTGTCCTGTGCCACTTGTAACTCTTCACTGGACCTCAGAATCCCTACACACATTTGTTCCCCTCTCACAAAATGGTGTGGAATTTGGTGAAACATTGGGCACAAGGCCCCATCCAGCTTAGGGATGGATTTCTAAAGTTAGATCTATCTCTGTGGACCTGTAGTGCTGCATACTAATACTTAGCTTCCTTTTCAAGGATTTGATATGTTTTTTGCTGTGCTTCATTGATTGTATATATGTATCTTTTATTTAATGTTGTGTGATATAATTACATGCTAGTAGTCATTTACTTTTCATAGTGTTATATGGTCATAAATAAATAAGTATTTTTATAACTGATTGTAAGGGTGTTCCCTGACTTTTCACTATATGTACTCATTGAGGACCCCTTACAATTTCACCACCTCTTGAGACTTAGCATAGATCACTCGTCCACCTACCTTGAACTGGTTTGGCTACAGCTCCCAGAGTTGTCCCTGTCACTGAACTAGGTTGGCCTTTTATACATCTGTCCACCAGGCAAGTGTATAGAAAACCAGTCCTAACAATAGGCTGGGAAACCGCCTGACACTCCTTCCTCAGACGAGTCCCGAAAAACATGTCCAAATGCTTGCAGAGACCTAGAGCTAATGGCACCAGGACGCCTCTAAGGAAACGGGAGAGTCAGAAGGGCAGAGAGACCAGCAGCAAGTTAGTGCTCCCTGATGCTGTGAGAATAATTGAACAGCAACCCTGCTTTACCTGCAGATGACCAGGAACAGGCCGCAGGTAATTCATTCAGGAAACAGAGAGCAGAAAAGCAAGAGATGCTAAGCAAGGAATCCAGGAAGAAACTGGGGTTGCAATCCAGTATAATCAGAGGCAGACCAACCAAGACGCTGGGCAGACGATCCAGCGACAGGCAGAGGTTGAGTTCCAGAGTAATCTCAAAGGCAGACAAACCAAAACAAAGAGCAAGAAATCCAGGGGAGAATGTCATGTCTAACTGAGCCTAACTTCTCATGCTTAACCGTTGACCGACAAAGCTTCTCAACTCAGATTGCAAAGGTTTCTGAAGTGTTGTGTGAAGCCCATGCTCTGTAGGGACCTATACTGGAGCCAAAGCACTGTTTATTGCACTGATTAGATTCTATACCCCATGATGACAACATACCATGAAGCATATGTGATGTGACTTCTACCACTAACATTCCTGAAGCAAATGCGATGTGACTTCTACCACTAACATTCCTGAAGCATATGTGATGTGACTTCTATCACCAACATAGCTGAAGCAGATGTCATGTGACCTCTACCAGTAACATACCTGACGCATATGTGATGTGACTTCTACCACCAACATACAAGCAGCATGGGTTATGTGACTTCTGCCACTAGCATACCTGAAGCAGATGTGATGTGACATCTACCACTAACATTCCTGAAGCATATGTGATGTGACTTATACCAGTAACGTACCTGAAGCATGTGATGTGACTTACCACTAACATACCTGAAGCAGATGTGATGTGACATCTACCACTAACATTCCTGAAGCATATGTGATGTGACGTCTACCACTAACATACCTGAAGCATATGTGATGTGACTTCTACCAGTAACATACCTGAAGCAGATGTGATGTGACTTCTACCAGTAACATACCTGGAGCAGATGTCATGTGACTTTTACCAGTAACGTACCTGAAGCATGTGATGTGACTTTTACCACTAACATACCTGAAGCATATGTGATGTGACTTCTACCAGTAACATACCTGAAGCATATGTGATGTGACTTCTATCAGTAACATACAAGAAGCATAGGTTATGTGACTTCTGCCACTAACATACCTGAAGCATATGCAATGTGACTTCTACCACTAACGTACCTGAAGCATGTGATGTGACTTACCACTAACATACCTGAAGCAGATGTGATGTGACATCTACCACTAACATTCCTGAAGCATATGTGATGTGACTTCTACCACTAACATACCTGAAGCAAATGCGATGTGACTTCTACCACTAACATATCTGAAGCAGATGTCATGTGACCTCTACCAGTAACATACCTGACGCATATGTGATGTGACTTCTACCACCAACATACAAGCAGCATGGGTTATGTGACTTCTGCCACTAGCATACCTGAAGCAGATGTGATGTGACATCTACCACTAACATGCCTGAAGCATATGTGATGTGACTTCTATCACCAACATAGCTGAAGCATATGTGATGTGGCTTCTACCAGTAACGTACCTGAAGCATGTGATGTGACTTACCACTAACATACCTGAAGCAGATGTGATGTAACATCTACCACTAACATTCCTGAAGCATACGTGATGTGACTTTTACCAGTAACGTACCTGAAGCATGTGATGTGAATTTTACCACTAACATACCTGAAGCATTTGTGATGTGACTTCTACCAGTAACATACCTGAAGCAGATGTGATGTGACGTCTACCAGTAACGTACCTGAAGCATGTGATGTGACTTTTACCACTAATATACCTGAAGCATATGTGATGTGACTTCTACCAGTAACATATCTGAAGCATATGTGATGTGACTTCTACCCGTAACATACCTGAAGCATATGTGATGTGACTTCTACCAGTAACATACCTGAAGCAGAGGTGATGTGACTTCTACCAGTAACGTACCTGAAGCATGTGATGTGACTGTTACCACTAACATACCTGAAGCATATGTGATGTGAATTCTTCCACTAACATACCTGAAGCATATGTGATGTGACTTCTACCACTAACATACCTGAAGCTTCATATGTGATGTGACTTCTACCACTAACATACCTGAAGCATATGTCATGTGACCTCTACCACCAACATACCAGAATGTGACTTCTACCAGTAACGTACCTGAAGCATGAGATGTGACTTCTACCGCTCACATACCTGGTGCATATGTGATGCGACTACTACCACCAACATACCTGAAGCATATGTGATGTGACTTCTACCACTAAGCAGAGCTTCCTTCGCTTTCCTTCCAGCCAATAACATGCTTACTCTGGCTACCCAATCTGTGCAAAGAGGTTTGTTGTTCTTGCTAACGGGTGTCTGAAAATGGTCTTAATGTAAACATACAAGAGACGAGGAAACCTGCATGCTAGGTCGAAGGTATAATCTCTGTGCACTTGTCAAGAATCCCCCGGCCTCCATGTTGTGTGAAAGGGACTCATTCTCTCCAGGAATCTCGCTGTGTTATCATAACACATTCTATCACATACTACTGTGTTTGTAGACCAATAGAGGTGGTGCACTGAAATGATCGTCATTGTTCTAATAGATACACTCTCTTGATGATGTCCTAGTGTGATATAAGGAAATTGTTTAAATCTACAGAACACAGAGAATTGCATTACATGGCTCTACTACGACTATTCAAACCTTGGAGAACACAGAAATAATTATTAGGCGACAATGATACATTTGAAGCTGTATTCACAGCAAATGAAAGCAATATAACAAATTACATTTTAAAAAATACAGAGAAATGTTAGATAATGAACATCAACAAGAAAAAGAAATAGAAAGAGAACTGGACAGAGAAACACCTGAAGGCAGCCAGCCATCTCTTACAGGAAGCAAGGACCACTTGATGAACCACTCATGCAAAGAGAAGCAGAAATAGCAATGAATGAAGTGGAAAACACCATGTATCAATGCAAACATTCTGAAGACGACGTGTCAGTGCTCAAATCATATTAACAACTCTACATTCACCGAGATGGCTATGAAGTAATTGAACATGGATTAAAACATACAAATAAAGCATGCAGTTGCAAAAATGACAAACCTCTGCTCTGGTATTTAAATAGTGAAACTGGTTCTGGCAAAAAATGTTGATTAAAAGAATTCAAACATTTAAAGAAGATAAAACAAATAACCTTTCAACTCTTGTAACAGACACCACAGGTCTAGATGCTTACAACATAGAAGGTGTAACTTTACAACGACTACTATTCCTCCCAGTGGAACACTGAAACAAATTAAAATATTACAAATTGTGAGCAGACTGTGCATCTGAGAGCATAGAATTCTGTGACTAATGAAAGTTCTTCTAGTAGATTAAGCATGGATTCCAACCTAACGGATAGTGAGCAGTATAAAAGGGGAGTGCATCGAATTGTGAGCGGACGCTGCATCTGAAGAGCGCAGCCTTCTGCGACTAATGAAAGTTCTTCTAGTAGATTAAGTAAGCATGGTGTCCAACCTAACCGCATAGTGAGAAGTATAAAGGGGGAGTGAATGGATGTTAGAGTGTGGTTTGCATGGGTGAGGTCAGGTGACATGAAGGTGGGCTGAGAGACAAGGGGAGGACAGACAGAGTCGAATGCTGGGGGGTAGTGCTTATCGAAGCTCAAGCACTCACAGTTTGGCTCCTTAGCAGTACGTAGCCCTATAGCGCCTTAGCAAGACGTAGCCCTATAGCTCCTTAGCAGGATGTAGCCATATAGCTCCTTAGCAGGACATAGCCATGTAGTTCCTTACTTAGCAGGACATAGCCATATAGCTCCTTAGCAGTACGTAGCCATATGGTTCCTGAGCAGGACGCAGCCATATAGCTCCTTAGCAGGACGGTTTCTTCTATTTTCTTTGAATATTAATGAATTTGGGTCTGTACAAGGTTCATTGTCTCTATGTATATACATCCCATACATCTCTGGATTATGTACACAGTGAATTGGTTTCCTGAACAGTTGCTGCACCACAGGACATTTATTTATGTCCAATAGCTTTTATTTTTTACCAACGTAGACACTGTTGCATGGCATGTGTCAGACTCAAGTACACCATTTGTTCTCCAGACAGGCAAGTTGTTTAGCCATTGTAATATTATTTTTGAAAGATGATTTGCTATGGAGGAGACGCATCATACGTTTATTTGTTTGCATTATAATTGCTCACAGTTAGATGCCCTGAAGATGGACTACACAGTCCTAAATGCATTGGCCAACACGGGCTGCCTCGCAAGACCTTGAAGAAAATGGAAATGCAATCAAATATTTACAATTCTTTTCAGAGGGAAGAGTTGGATCTAATGAGTCTTGCGTGAATGTTTCTAAACCCCAGGGTGCAACCACAACTGTGGGCACTTCCGACAGTAGTATTTGATAGCAGTAAATCTGCCATGAGTCGCCGCTGAACCCTGCTCTGGTGTGTTCCCTTGTGTGTCATGTTCTCACAGATACTTCCACCTCACCCATTACACTCCTTTCTGTACTTCCTGGAAGTACTGGAGTGCTTCTAGAGGTGTGCCGATACCTGGTAGTTGTCATCCAGGTGTAGTTACCCCTGTATCCTCATCTTCCCCTGTATCCTCATCTTCCCCTGTATTTTCAGAGCACCCACTAGTCATGCATGCCTGAATCATCGCAAATCATACTCTGGGTGTGTCCCAGACTTGCTCTTTTTTTCTCTGGGATCTTTTTTGTTTGTTTTTGTTTGTTTGTTTGTATTATTTGTGACGCGCACCTAACCCGTGGGTAGCAGGGCGCAAAGCAACAAGAGGAGTGTACAACTTAAGTTACAGAGCACGCAGTAAATGAATCCAACTAGGTTACAGTGTTGGAAGCATCAAACATTTTGGTCCAATACATCAAAGTATAAGTTATAGGTGAATATACATAGTTTTCAAGTTGTAGATATATCTAAGCATAGAGGTAAGAGGATATACAATTTATGCACAAGTTACAGAAGGTGCGGCAGTGGAAGAGATTGGATGTCATAGCATTAAGAGTCATGTTCCTTGATCCAGTGGATGGTATTAGATCTGAATCGTGGGTAGGGAAGGTCTTCCCTAAGAGATGGTGGTAAGAAATTCCAAAATTGTGCTGCTTTGACAGGAAAGCTATTCCCTCCAGACATAGTACATTTGAATCTTGGGACAAGGAGGAGGTTTGAGTTGGCCTTTCTAGAGGGGCGGCAGGAAGTCGGTCTGGTGAATCTCGTTATCAAATATTGAGGGGTCACTTTGTGTAGGCATTTATGGGTCAGAGAGACCGATTTAAGGAAAATGTTATCTTTAGTAGAAAGCCAATTGTACGATCTTCTAGCCTCTGAGATATGTGCTTTCCTCGGGAGGCTTAGGGCTGCTCTTAAGGCATTGTTTTGTAATGTTTGAATATTATTTGTGATGTATTTGTTACTACCTACGTAGAGCGTGTTGCAGTAATCCAACTTGGATAGGATCAATGCTCTGGCTAGAGTGATGCAGTTGTTTGGTGAGAGGAATGGTTTGGTTGCCCTAATAAGTTTACATGTATAAGATGTAGCGGAAGCCATGGCTTTGACTTGTTTTTTGAAGGTGAGCGTTGAGTCTAAATAGAATCCTATGGTTTTACCCTTGTTGGCTACGGTGATGATATTATCAATGACAAAAGAGGAGTAGTTTTGACATAATTTATTGAGGTTGGGTGTGGTGGCTAGGATGAGGAGTTCTGTTTTGTCATAATTTAGGCATAGACCATGAGAATCCATCCATGCCTGGATGATGAGGTACACGCGATTTACAAAGGCCAAATCCTTGACATAATCCCCCCGTCAGCGGGATGAGGATCTGGATATCATCAGCATAGTTCGTGTAGGTGATACCCAGGCCATCTAGATCATCGAAAAGGGGCTTTGTAAAAATGTTGTACAGGGTGGGGGAGACACGAGAACCCTTTTGGCACACCACAGGTAATGGGCATAGTGTCAGCGGCTGCTGAAGGGGAAAAAAACTCACACGGCGCGGTTGTTGAGGAAGGACTGGATCCATTCACATGCCTCCTTGGAGAAGTGAGCAGCCGACTGTAAGTGTGTGCAGAGGATCTCGTGGTTGCCCAGATCAAATGCAGCTGAGAGATCGAGAAGTAACTGAAGTGCTGTCTTGCCCTCATCTCTCAGCTCATCTATCTGTGCCTTAAGATCTATAAGCGCAGTCTCGGTCCCGTGCTGAGGTCTGAAGCCTGACTGTCAGACTCCTAGGAGGTGGTTGAGTTCAAGGTATTGTTGAATTTGTTGGTATGCCATCTTATCAAGGATTTTGAGAAGAAATGGCACTGTAGTGATGGGACGGTAATTGGTAGGGATGGCAGGATCTAGATTCGGTTTTTTAAGGAGTGGGAGGACCCAGGATTGTTTCAGATTGTTGGGTATGGTTCCGGCTGTAAAGGATGGATTTATTAGTTTAGTAATAAATGGTGAGAGTTCTCGAGCTGCATCTTTTATTAGTTGTGCAGGGCATAGGTCCCCATGGCAGTTTGAAAGTTTGAGTGCAGGAATAACTTTTTCAACCTCTTTGGTAGAGACTTTACTGAAGTTGAAGAGGGGGGTGGGCACAGGAGGTGATGTCCAGGTGGGTTGAGGTAGAGTAGAATTGGTGTTACTCAATTTGGAGATGGAGAGAAGGGAATCTTTTTTGTTACTGATTTTAGTTTACAGAGAAGTAATTTTATTGGCAAGAGCATTTTGAATATCTGTGCACCAGTTTGTGTCCTTGATGCATGAGTCAGGCAGCTGCACGGGAGTTTCTATTTCTTTCAGAATTGAGAAGAGCTCTTTAGTATTAGATTTCACTTGAGAGATTCGAAGGTTATAAGAGGTTTGTTTGGCATGGATAATTTCTTTTTTGTACTGGGAAGCTAAATTACTTAGGTTTATCTTATTAGTTTCAGTTGGATCTGATCTCCAGATTTTTTCATAGCGTTGTTTCTCCTGTCTGATAGCCTTAAGGTGAGGTGAGAACCAATTGTTCACATGTTTGCAAGGTTTGCTCCTTCTCACTTTGAGAGGTGTTATGGCATCAAGGGAGGATAGCATTACTTTATTGTACAGATGTACCATGGTTGAGGGATCTGTATGGTCGGGAACAGCGTTAAGAGTAGGTAAGATCATAGGAATAAGGTTTTCAGAAGTGATGTTTCTCCTATTTCTAATTGGGACCGCTGGAGCTATGCTATTAGGTTGCAACGGTGGTATGGGCTCTAGGGAGAATGTGATCAGGTGGTGATCAGACCACGGCTGTGGAATTATAGATGAGACTGTAAGTGGGCAGTTGTGCACAGCTAGCCAGTCCAAGGTTCTACCTTTGGTATGGGTAGGAGCTGTGATTTTCTGAATGAAACCTAGTTCCTCTAGGGTGTTATTGATTATAGTAGCATTAGTGTCTAACCAGTCGCTAAGACCAAGGTTAAAATCTCCTAATATGATGCTTTGGGAGGAGATCTTGAGATTATGCGATATAATATTTGTTAAGTCATCTTCAAAAGATCCTAATGGACCAGGAGGTCTGTAAATTAGGTGAATGGATACAGTCTGCGTATTAGATAGAGTTAACTTAGCCGTTAGGGATTCACAAGAATTTATGTTGATGGTGAGAGATTCACTGATAGGTTGGTTTTAGCTATAATAGCAAGGCCACCGCCTCGCGAGGTGGTACGGTCGAGTCTTAGGAGGGTGTAGTCGTCTGGCACAGCTAGCATAATTGCTGGGCCGGCTGCTGGGTGGAGCCAAGATTGAGAAACAGCTAAGAAGTCTAGGTTTTCATTGTGTAGTAAGTCAGCTATGTCAGTAGCATGGGTTACCATATAGCGTGCCTTTATAAGAGCAACTCTCATCCCCGACTGAACTGGTTTCAGGATTGCTAATTGGTTTTAGAAAGGAGCCTAGTGCTGCAAAAGTGGAAGCGCTGCAGAGTTCAGCAAGAAGAACGTTCCAGGCAAGTCAAGCATTTCTTGGAAACTGACTTCTGCAGCAATATTGGAGATTCCAGTTTATAGATTCCATGTTCCATGTTTTTTGTAATCTCGTTCCCCCACATAACCAGCTTCTGGTACCCACAGATGCTGGAGATACTGCTAAGCTTCTGACACCCACAGATGCTGGAGATACTGCTAAGCTTCTGACACCCACAGATGCTGGAGATACTGCTAAGCTTCTGAAACCCACAGATGCTGGAGATACTGCTAAGCTTCTGACACCCACAGATGCTGGAGATACTGCTAAGCTTCTGGCACCCACAGATGCTGGAGATACTGCTAAGCTTCTGACACCCACAGATGCTGGAGATACTGCTAAGCTTCTGGCACCCACGGATGCTGGAGATTCTGCTAAGCTTCTGACACCCACGGATGCTGGAGGTACTGCTAAGCTTCTGGCACCCACGGATGCTGGAGATTCTGCTAAGCTTCTGGCACCCACGGATGCTGGAGATACAGCTAAGCTTCTGACACCCACGGATGCTGGAGATTCTGCTAAACTTCTGGCACCCACAGATGCTGGAGATACTGCTAAGCTTCTGACACCCACAGATGCTGGAGGTACTGCTAAGCTTCTGACACCCAGAGATGCTGAAGATACTGCTAAGCTTCTGACACCCACAGATGCTGGAGATACTGCTAAGCTTCTGACGCCCACAGATGCTGGAGATTCTGCTAAGCTTCTGACAATCACAGATGCTGGAGATACTGCTAAGCTCCTGACACCCACAGATGCTGGAGATACAGCTAACCTTCTGACACCCACAGATGCTGGAGATACTGCTAAGCTTCTGACACCCACAGATGCTGGAGATACTGCTAAGCTTCTGACACCCACAGATGCTGGAGATGCTGCCAAGCTTCTGACACCCACAGATGCTGGAGGTACCACATGCTGTACCGGCCTCCTGAGCCCAGGGCAGCCAGCATGATTGTCAGAATATAGGCTGATTATATGTTAAACTAAACATACATTGTCTGAATTCATCGTTGCATATACCATTATTCCTGTTGTGGTCAGAATTGTATAACCTCAAGGAGAATTCAGAGAAATACAAACATGATAAGAACGTTTAATAAGCTGAGAATCACATTCATTCTAAGATAAAAGTGAAATCAAGACGGTCACCCCACTACCTAAAACACACCAATCGCCTCTGTTGCAGGCAGCAGTTTACTCCAAAGTAAAGGCAGAAAACAGAAACATTTATTTTGTATGTAACACAGCGGCACATTGGCTGAAGCTCAATATTCTTTTAATCAGCATTTCATCCAATTTGTGAACACAGGTGTGTAAAGTTTCAGTTCAGCATGTCAGTTTTCCAGGATTACTTTAATGTGGTAAACATTTTTGCCCAGTATTCCTTCTTGGAATTCAGAGAGCAAGTCTATGATATCATTACTCCCACAACACTTTCATTTCAGAAAGACCATTTAATTTCCAAATTTGCATAATGAGTTTTATTGCCTCACATCTCAGTGAATAATTCTATTCCATTTGCCCTCTCTGCTTTATTCCCCAGGCCCTTCACACCAAACCATTGTCTTATAAGATAATGCTTTAACAGTGGGTATGCACACGCCCTTTAGTAAATGCCCCCCCATGCCGCTCCTAGGCCATGGAACTATCCACTAATCTTATGTGCCCCCAATAGAGACAGGCGATAGTGTAATACGCGAGAGCGGACCTTGAGGAGAGAAAGGAGCCCAGTGGTGCAAAACTGGAAGCGCTGCAGAGTTCAGCGAGAAGGACGTTTGAGGCGAGTTATGCATTTCTTGCAAACTGACTTCTGGAGTAATATTGGAGATTCCAGTTTATAGATTCCATGTTCCATGTTTTCCCCTTGATGAACATTGCCTTTTCACATTTGTATTGCCGAGCTTAGTCCAATTAGCCATGCGAGAATGCAACTATCTCCCAATGTATTAAGGACGGGTTCCAGATCATTTAAATTTGGAATGTTTAAATCCCTGTGATTATTAGTTGAAAGTAACATTTCTTTATGGGGGTGTACAAATACAATTCTCATTCTCAGTAGAGGCATTGTTTCACTTAAGCAGAACAATATTTAACTCTTTGTTTTTCACGCTTCTTTGCATCTAGCAATTCATGCAAAATAAAATATTGAATTTTTACTTTACAGTTCCTCTACTATCATTCAGTAGTACCTGTATAACACATCCCACTGGTAAAGTGTGCCTGGTGTCACTGGGCTGAACATATCCATGGAGCTGAGGGGTGAAAACAGGAAAGCAGGCAGCTATGTGTCCATTGCTTCCAATTCTACATACATTTATTAAGATGGGACTATGTGACAATTCTTGGGAAGTACATGTGATCAACACACTGTATCAGCAGGGCTGGGATTAAGAGTTTCTTTCTTTAAAAAAGAAAGAGGCAATCTCTATGGTACTTGTGCATCCAAAGGACACATGGGCCCTCATTACAACACCGGCACTAAACCATGGCGCTATTAGCACCATGGTTGGTGCCGGTGTTGTAATGGGTCCGCCATGGTTGAATGGGGAATTACCACCCCATTCCAAGGTTGGCGGGGCGGTAATTCCCCATTGAACCATGGCCCTTCCCCATTACCATTTTCACCCCATGGGGCTCTATGGGAATGCGCTAAGTACGGTACCGCAAATTGCGGTATAAAATAATCTAATTCTAAAAAGGTAGAGGATATCCACTAAACGGAGATGTAGACAGGGTAGCGGTACTATGCGGTCTGAGTTGCATATAATACACTATGCTAATGAGAAAAACGTACAGGAGATACGCAGCATCTGAATCACAAGTCCTGTCTTGGAAATGATACCCCCATTTTACGTTGAGATGAAGCAATTGAAGACATTTTTTATTGTGTATTGCAAAAATTTGAATAAACTTTTGGCGATGATGCCACCACCCGGTTAGACATACATACATCTAACACGGTGGGAGAGAGAACAGTTGTAAAGACACCGATCAGAGACCACCGTATAGTCCTCTTTGTATGACTACTTTGCGCTGAGGTAAGTGCGACACTAGTGAAACCAGGTAGAGTGAAGAAGTGGCTTAATCGCAATGTTAAAGAAATCGGCTATTGGTAGTCAAAGTGAAGAAGTGACATTGGAATATAGCAAGGCTATAAACCTGGCGGAATGAATGAATAAAAGTTGCCGGCTAGATCGGTACTTACAGTGTCATGTTATGTAATGTAACACTCATAACGAAATGACCAGTAAAATTATGGAATGTAGTGTGACGAATGTGCATAAAGGGATAGATATACCCTGCCTATAACAAAGAACTTCAGCAAAGTAGTGAGTTTGAAAAACGGTCGGGTTACACTAGAGAAATGAAATGGAATTGCGCGTAAAAATAACGGGCAGGCGACGAGATACTATGTACTACAATGTAGATTCATAGAAGATTGATTAGAGATCTGGTTCCCTTCAGTACGCTATTGTCAAGACTACCTGCTGTATGGAACTAACAGCACTCAACTATATTAAGCCAGCAGACGAGACGGCACACACCATATACATTGGACCAACCACTCAAATTGAATAACAAAAAGATCAATATTTAAGTATATACTATAAGTTAAGTAATATACTCTGATGTGAAACACAGACTAGATGTAGGAACCAACATGAGTGCTTACGGAGAGTTTTTTATTTACTGGCGTTTTCATTGTTTTATAGTGATTTGAAAGGAAACTAATCCAATATGAAGTCCATATGTGGGTCAAGGACTGAAGAATATCTAATTTGGACAGTTGGTCTACCCCATTAAGAAGCATTTAGCGGTATCAAACAACAGGGATTGTAAGAGTAAGAATATACTCTCTCACACATAGTTTTTGAGATATGATCAAGGAATAGTGAAGATGATTGAAGAATGGATATCTATTGCAGGGGAATTAATTTTTGTGAAACCTACACTACGTAAAAGAGATCCAGTGGATATAGGATATCGAGCTGATGCTGACTATGGAAATGAGTACACGGCTGCACCTATTGCGTTGAATTGTTGGCGATCAGAATTCTTTGCAATCAGGATTGAATTTTACCATTGGTATTAGGAGACCACATATAATTGAGTCTCCATCATTTCACTTTTTCAGGTTAGACCGGAAATATCTGGCCAAGCTTAGAATTGGAGTGAGGATTCATTCATCACATCTGTGCCGCCCCCATAAGTGATATATGGAGGCGAGTCAGATGAGGTGGTTACTGTTAAGCGTCACTTAAAATACATTTAGAGTGCTATATGAACAAGGGGGGTATGACAGACAAATTGAGTTTACAATGGGTTTTATTTGTTTGTATAGGTGGTGTGGTTCAGCCTACTGTGAGAAATAGGACTTATTGTGTTCCTGTTTTTGTCCTGATGAAGATTGCATTATCGAATGGACATAACTTATGAAGTCCAACACTGACAACCGAAACAAAACACACGTCGACCAAATATCTGTGGGAATATTTACATACAGATTGAGTCACCTTAGAATGGTCAGAGGGATCCAAATACTGTTGAAACTGAGAATTGTAGAGAGTGACCCAATTTAGATGGTCATTCCTGTATGTATTGAAGAAAGTTTGTGGAGATGTAATGAGAGTGAATGAATGAGAAATGGTGGAGAAAAGATATGTGAGCCAAAAATGATGTGTTAATATTGTATGGGAAATGATTTATGTTGTTTTTAAACATTTATATACAATAAAATGAAAATGGATTAGAAGAAAAACATTTATCGATATATGAGAAACGATAAATAAGTGTGATTTGTCATCCTCCATCCTTTGGTCCATATTGTTGTTATATATGGTAGATTAGTCAGGCCAGGAGTAGAACATAACATGTTAAGGAGAGGGGATCAAGTGGAGCCCTGGGGCACACCACATCCTGTTCTTAAGGGACTCTGATATCAAATGAGGTGTCATAACTGCTAATGTTATCCTGCAGGGATTGCAAAAAGGAGATGGTTGTGTCCCTGAGTGAGGCATCTCTTAGACTAAGGAGGATCTAATGGTCAATGGTGTCAAAGGCAACCGAGAGGTCCAAGAGAATGATAAAGGTTTCACACATGCACTTCACCAATGCAGGTTCTCATCTGTATATGTTCTCTGGCACCATCTAAAGAAATGATTACTCACTTAGTGACAGGCAGCATCTTGCAAAATAATGTATAGGGCTGTTTCCTTCCCTCATATATCCAAAGAGTGTCTATAGTTATTGATTCAACCACTGCATTTTTAAGCTTTTTCAGAATGGTGGTGCCCGTTAATCTGCAGGAGGTGCTTGGGAAAAGTGTTCTGTAGGATGAGTATCTTAGAACATAATGTACAGTTTCCGGTTAGAATATTCCAGAAATATTCCAGAAAGGATGCATTTGAAACAGCATTGATGCAGCCAATCATAATCAGCCACTATTTGTGAGCTAAAAGAAACTGGCAACAACTGTGGTGATAATTTCACAGATTTAGTCAATAGCCATGGCAAACTCAGACCCATTGAAGAAGCACCACCTCCTCTCTGAAGCTTCAATTGAAAAGGGGATTTCACCACCTGCATGTCCTCGTTTGGCAGACGCGAACACTGGAGTATTTTCAACATTCACTACACTGCAACGGTTCCTTGCATCTGGTGCCTAATAAGATTACTGTTCACAAGCTCTTTTCCACATTATGTGATGTTTCTCACCTGTATGTTTTCTGACGGTTAATAAGATGTCAAACCCTTTCCTGCATTCAGTGCACTCATGAGGTTACTCATCTGTATGTGTTCTCTGGTGGATAGAAAGATGTCCCTTCTGAGAAAACCCTTTCCCGCATTCTGTGCACTCATGGTGTTTCTCACCTGCATGTGTTCTCTGGTGGCTAGTAAGATTTCCCTTCCGAGCAAACCCTTTCCCACATTCAGAACACACATGAGGTTTCTCACCCGTATGTGTTCTCTGGTGGTTAGTAAGAGATGTATTCCAAGCAAACTCTTTCCCACATTCAGTGCACACATAAGGTTTCTCACCTGTGTGTTTTCTCTTGTGGCTATTAAGAGCTGTATTCCAAGCAAACTCTTTCCCACACTCAGTGCACACATAAGGTTTCTCACCCGTGTGTATTCTCTGGTGTTTAGTAAGATGCTCCTTCCAAGCAAACTCTTTCCCACATTCAGTGCACACATGAGGTTTCTCAGCTGTATGTGTTCTCTGGTGGCTAGTAACATGTTCCTTCCGAGTAAACGCTTTCCCACATTCAGTGCACACATGAGGTTTCACACCGGTGTGCTTTCTCTGGTGTTTAGTAAGATCTGCATTCCTAGCAAACTCTTTCCCACATTCAGTGCACACATGAGGTTTCTCGCCTGTATGTGTTCTCTGGTGGCTAGTAAGATGTCCCTTCTGAGTAAACCCTTTCCCACATTCAGTGCACACATGAGGTTACTCATCTGTATGTGTTCTCTGGTGGATAGAAAGATGTCCCTTCTGAGAAAACCCTTTCCCGCATTCTGTGCACTCATGGGGTTTCTCACCTGCATGTGTTCTCTGGTGGCTAGTAAGATTTCCCTTCCGAGCAAACCCTTTCCCACATTCAGAACACACATGAGGTTTCTCACCCGTATGTGTTCTCTGGTGGTTAGTAAGAGATGTATTCCAAGCAAACTCTTTCCCACATTCAGTGCACACATAAGGTTTCTCACCTGTGTGTTTTCTCTTGTGGCTAGTAAGAGCTGTATTCCAAGCAAACTCTTTCCCACACTCAGTGCACACATAAGGTTTCTCACCTGTGTGTATTCTCTGGTGTTTAGTAAGATGTTCCTTCCAAGCAAACTCTTTCCCACATTCAGTGCACACATGAGGTTTCTCAGCTGTATGTGTTCTCTGGTGGCTAGTAACATGTTCCTTCCGAGTAAACGCTTTCCCACATTCAGTGCACACATGAGGTTTCACACCGGTGTGCTTTCTCTGGTGTTTAGTAAGATCTGCATTCCTAGCAAACTCTTTCCCACATTCAGTGCACACATGAGGTTTCTCGCCTGTATGTGTTCTCTGGTGGCTAGTAAGATGTCCCTTCTGAGTAAACCCTTTCCCACATTCAGTGCACACATGAGGTGTCTCACCTGTGTGTGTTCTCTGGTGTTTAGTAAGATCTGCATTCCAAGCAAACTCTTTCCCACATTCAGTGCACACATGAGGTTTCTCACCTGTATGTGTTCTCTGGTGGCTAGTAAGAAGTTCTTTCCATGCAAACCCTTTCCCACATTCAGAACACTCATGGGGTTTCTCACCTGTATGTGTTCTCTGGTGGCTAGTAAGAATGTCCTTCCGAGTAAACCCCTTCCAACATTCAGTACACACATGAGGTTTCTCACCTGTATGTGCTCTTTGGTGGCTACTAAGATTTCCCTTCTGAGCAAACCCTTTCCCACATTCAGTACAGACGTACGGTTTCTCACCTGTATGTGTTCTCTGGTGGATAGTCAGATGTTCCTTCTGAGCAAACCATTTCCCACATTCAGTGCACTCATGAGGTTTCACACCTGTATGTGTTCTCTGGTGGATAGTGAGATGTTCCTTCTGAGCAAACCATTTACCACATTCAGTGCACTCATGAGGTTTCTCACCTGTGTGTGTTCTCCGGTGGCTAGTAAGAGCTTTATTCGAAGTAAACTCTTTCCCACATTCAGTGCCAACATGAGGTTTCACACCTGTATGTGTCCTCTGGTGACAAATAAGATATCCCTTCCGGGAAAACCTTTTCCCACATGCAGAACACTCATGGGGTTTCTCAGTTGTATGTATTCTCTGGTGACGAATAAGATTTGCCTTATGAGAAAACCCTTTCCCACATTCAGAACACACATGAGGTTTCTCACCTGTATGTGTTCTCTGATGGCTAGTAAGATCACACTTATGGGCAAACCCTTTCCCACATTCAGTGCACACGTGAGATTTCTCACCTGTACGTGTTCTCTGGTGGCTAGTAAGATCTACCTTCTCTGCAAACCCTTTCCCACATTCAATGGGCACATGATGTTTCTCACTTGTATGCATTTTGTGAAGGCAGAAAAGTGTATCATGCAAATGGACGCTATTCTCAAATTCAGTGACCTAATAAGGTTTTTCACCCATGTTCTCATGTGGGCAATAAGTATGTTTTTCAGATGGCAACTTTTCCCATATTCTGTGCATGTGTAAGGTTTCTCGTCAGTTGCACTTCTCACTATATCTTTTCCTAAATTCAGAGCACAGATGAGCTTTCTCTTGCGAAGATCATTTCTGGTGACAAATACAATTCTTCCTTTGATTGAAGCTTTTAAAATATTCAGCGTAAGGATATGCTTCTCCTATTCACAAAATGCTTTAAAGAAATGACATTTTTGTCGTTTTCATGTCAGGATTGACATCCAGAACAAATTTGGATATTGGATGTTAGCATGAAAGAGTTGCATGGACAGAAGCCGCCTGGTAGCAAATAGGCTTCTCAATCCGAGTTGCTGAAAACTCTGAAAAGACAACTGGACCCCACACTTGCATATTCTAATAATGACGCTTTTCACTGCATTAGTCCAGAGAATCTAACAATCACTGCGGTTGCATTTCTGGGGCATCAATCACCTGTTAAAATAAAAGGAGATGCATGTTATTAGTTGCAACATGTTCAAAATCGTAGGCATCCCATGTAACAGGCAGACTGGTTCTCAGTAGTAGTAATGTGTACTAGTTAATCACTCACACAGTAGCTCATAAGACTTTCAATACTAGGGTCCTATCTACTGGGGACACGCACTCTAGGGGCAGAGTAGTGGCTCGATGATGATAAAATATGATGTGATAGTGGCCGTATGCAGCAGGAATAGTGGGATTATTTTTATTAAGACCATTTTAGCATCCAAGAGTAAGAGGAATGAAACATGCTGGGTGAACAAACATTTAAGTGGGTACTTTAATCATCAGGGCCATGCATATACCTTCTACCATTTTATTTATTCAGAATTGAACAAGACCCCTAAAACATGTTGGAAAAGTTTAAACATGGCTTTTTAATTACTGTTTACAGATAAACTTACTATAAAATGCCCTCATTCAAGCTCTCTGTTCAGGGGTTGAAATTGCGGGTTATTCGTCTTTGATCCACGCACCATGGGGCACTTTAAAAACTTTTTCCAGGGCCACATTTGGTTCCTAGTCGACCCCTCTGCATGAGGAGAGGAATAAGAGAAAAGGAAGTGGGTACAGAGCGGGCCTGGATACACAGGTCAGGAGACAGAAGCAAGGAACATGTGCAGAGAGGCATACATATATCACAGCAGGTTCTTACCTTTTGTAGCCTTTTCTCCTTACTTTTTGCTGAACACGACCAGACAACAATAATGTATTCAAGTCTGGAGAAAGCAAATATTATCATATGATTAATTGTTCTATAAAGAGTGATCTGAAGTAAATACTCCAAGCAGTTACATGACATACACAGAAAATATTTCATTCTATTGACGAAAGAAGCTGCTGACCCACCCTCATAACCCGCCCTCCATCACATACACAGGAGAAAGGCTTACAGAAGGTTTTAGAAGGAAAAGCAGAGACAAGTCAACATTTGAAGAAGAGGTGGGGGGCAGTCCTAGGAACACATCTACCAATCAGGGGCTCACAGTCTTCCCCCTTCTTCTTGGGGTAACCCCAGAACCAGCGATTTCCATCTAACTAGATGATGTTCGTCAAAATATGCACTAATCAGGTAACCATCACCACTAGATCTCTTCCCACCTCCCTGTCTCCCCCACAAACTGAAGCAGGAACCTACACTGTTTATCCTCTACCCCTCTTTTCCAACAGAACAAATCTGGTAACACCTGCAAAACCACCCCAATGTCACACATCCTAACTGAGCAATTCCCTCTGCACACGAAACCTCACACAATCCAACATATAATGAGAAACCGTCTCCGGGCAACCGCACGACTCACACGCCGCCGATGCAGCTCTACCGATCATACATTTACACCCCGCCAACCCCGTATGACCCACCCTAAGGTAATTCAAAATAGTTTCCTCCCTTCGTGCCAACTCTACACCCCCTTCAACTGCCCGAAACCGCACCTCCCTGCACACTACATACAACTGCCACCCCTTCAAACTCATATCCCACCGATCCTGCCACATATCCTTAATCTTGCCACGCACCATCACCTGTACCCCAGCCACGCTCAATGGGACTTCCACATCCACCTCGCCCTTAAGCATGGCCGCATACGCAGCCTGATCCACAAACTCATTACCCAAGAGCCCACAATGACTGAGAAGCCCAGCCAACTACACCACGGTACCCCCGCAACACTCCTCTAATCACTGTCTAATGAGCACAACTATATCCCCCCTATCAAAGTTCTCCTCCTTGATAGACAACAACGCACTCATCAAATCCACAACCACCACCACCTTAGCCAACTGCATCCCCAGAATCTGAAGCACTGCCATATTAACAGCAATCAACTCCGCCGTGCAGACGGACACATTATCCGACAATCTAGCCACTGAAAACTCCATCCGTCTGAAAATAGCACGCCATACCAACCCTGTTCCTCTCGGGGTCCCTGGAACCATCCGTATATACCTTAGCGCCAACTTTCACCTCCACATACTGCACCGCCAATCTTTTAATCACCCCTCGATTACTACTTTGACTACCACCTTTTCCAAATCCAAACAGATAATTGGATCATGCCACATCCAAACCGGCACCACCACGCTAGCCACATCTTCCACCATACACAACCTCTCCACCCCCAATCATTTCACCAGCCTGTCCGCTTGGAACCCAAAGGTCCCCCTTTCCTCTCCCAACTCCCAGTTTTATAGGCCTGCAACCAATTAACCACCAGACACTTCTTCACAGGATGACACACACTGAGGGACTTACATCGCAACCAATACCTAGCACTCATCTCCCCCCGTCTCAAATCCAATGACAACATCCCTGCCAACACTTGCACAGCCTCTGTGGGGGATGACCGAACGGTCGCAGTCACAATCCTCACCGCCCTTGCCTGAACACCATCAAACAGATCCTCTGACTATAACTGCTCTGCAGCTGAACCCCGTACTCCAGCACACTCCTGACCAACCCCACATACAACAACCTCATACTCCTCTGGCCTCCACCCCATCCCTGACCAGATAATGCTTTCAACAAATTAAGACGTCTTTTACACTTCACCACTGTCCTCTCCACTTGAAACTTCCAAGACAGGCGCTCATCCAAGAGCACACCAAGATACCGTAATTTCCGACACCTGAACCAACACAGCCCCACTCAACTTGAGATCCAAACTGACACCACTACGTCACCTGTTAAACAGCATACACACCGTTTTGGAGGAGGACACCATCAACCCCAAGCCTGACACCATCTTTCCATTACCTCCAAAGCCTCCTGCAACCTTCTTTGAATCACTCCACCCACCTTACCCCTAACCCAAATCACCCCATCATCTGCATAGAATCCCACCTGACAAGCACACTCCCGAATTTTCTCTGTAAGGCCACCCACTGCTACAAGAAACAAAATAGAGCTGAAAACGCTACCCCAGGACGTCCCATTTCCATCAAAAACTCTCGATACAACACAAAACCAACACGTACCTGAAACACCCTATTCATCAGAAAATCCTTAATCCAAGAAAACATCTTCCCCTTACACCTTTCTCTCGCAGCACAAAAAGCAACCCACCCCTCCACACCATATCGTACACCTTCTCCATATCAACAAAAATCACCTCACCATCTCCCGACAGGACAAGGCCTCCTCCACATCTGTCGCCAGCGCCACAACTGCATCCATCACTGATCTACATTTACGGAACCCATTCTGAAACACAATCAGCCGCTGCTCCGACTCCAAAAAATGCACCAGGCGGCCACACACCATTTTTTCCATCACCTTGCACAAAACAGAAGTCAAAGCAATGGGACAATGGGAGCCACACAAGCCATCCAGCTTCCCCAATTTCAGAATCGGCAGGATGACAGACTTCTTCCACTCACTAGGAAACGTACTGCTACCCCCACACTACAGTAAACAGCTGCAACACCTCCAGCAAACAAACATCGGCAAATGATGCAAATAAATATAACAGACCCCATCTGCACCCTGATTCGAACCTCGTTGCCTCCTCAGCACAGCCCGCAACTCACTCCAAGTGAAGTACATGTCCATACTGGATGTTCAATTGAACACGGCATTCAGCACACCATAATTAACAGCCATAAACTCTGACATTTTCCGTCTGGACACCAGAGAATAATTTTCTGTGATGTGCACACACGCAAAATAATTACCCAGTGCCTCCGCTTTACCACCATATAACACCCCATATCAGTAATCAAGATCCACCTTTCGCCAGCCTAGACATATGCCGAAACCTTGCCCACACCTTCGACAAGCAAGTATCACTAGAGAGAACCACGAAAATTCCTCCAATACACTTGGTTATGACACCAAATCACCCTCTGCACCAGTGCCCTAGCCTTTTTATACGTGACAACATCCACCACTGCTTTAGTATGCATGGCCTTCCGACGCTTCCTCTTCCTATCCTGCACAGCAACTGTACATTTGGACAACCACCACAGGACCTCAGGTTTCCGGTAGAGCTTACCTCGAGCCGGGGCCAGTTCTGCCACAACACTCTGGAAAATGCCTACCAGAGTCAAATCCATCTCATCTACAGTGGGTGGCACCCCCACCCCATCACACCCATCAACCTACTACACCCCTCTCCATACTTCACCCAAACCAAATTACGGAAGTTACAACCCATCGGCCAGGACTTGCTGACTTCACCACCCTGACATCTACCTCTATGGATATAGACCAGTGATCACTCCCCACCCGTCCTCAATTTCCAAACACACTTAGAAACTAAAGAAGCTGAGACCCAGGTCAAATCCAAACAAGATCCCATACCAGTATGAACATCAGTCCTAGTATGCCCCGGCGAGTTCAATAAAATAAGCCTGCACTCATCAGCTAGCACCACAAGACTAGCCCCATTAACCTCTGTCACTGTTTGATTCCAAAACATATTGTGACAATTAAAATCACCACAAAAAACATATCTGCCGCTCCGCCCCAGTGCCTGCTGCAATGCCCCCATATCCAGAGATCTACACGGATTATAAAAATTCAAAACAACCAACACATCATCATCCACAAACAACTGCACACCAATCATCTCCAACTCCCCACCAAACTCAAGGACAGAACATTGAATGCCATTCTTCACCAAAATGCAAACCCCTCCCGCACAGCCTGCCACTCTATCCTTCCTAAACAACACATTCCCCGGAAAACAAAAATTAATAACCTCTCTCAACCACATCTCCTGCATGCACATGACATCAACGTCATACACCCTCAACAACTCCTTCAACTCCTACCCATTCGCCAACAAATTCCTTGCATTCCATTGCCACAACCTCAGACCCCTGAACCATCACGGGTGACGGCACCACCACTTACAGGCCGATTCATGGAATAAATGTGCGCCGAAAATCCCGGTGCAGAGGGGCCAATGCGTGCGCTGCGCCGAAAATCAGCGCAAAGCGCAGGGAAACCAGCGCACGTCGATTCATGGAAGTCCCTGCGCAAGAAAAGCAGAGGACGTGCGCGGAAAAAACGCGCGGCGCAGGCCGGCGCACAGGTCAACCAACGTCGTGCGCCACGGCCACTGCGCCATCACTCCGAGCGCAGCGCACAGCTCTAAAGTAGGCGGGACACTCGGAATGGGGAATAAAATGGGGCACAACACTCGGAATGGGGAAGAATGTGGGCGGCACGGGGAAAGTTCAGGAGGCAAGTGCGCGGAACGCCCACACGCTCGCATACAACACGTATTCATGGAATAGAATAGGGCAAAAAAGCGCACGCTCAAAGCAGCGCACAGGCACAAACAGGCACAAACACGACCGCCACAAGAAAGCAGGCGGTAGCGTCTCTGCGCCTGCAAGAAATGTGCGCTAAAAGGTGCGCCAACAAATAGCACCTATATACAGACATGATCAATGTCCAATACTGTGGCCCTCCAGGACAAATGACGTACAAAGGGGTACCCACAAACACAGACACGCGCAGAGAGAAAAAATAAACGTGTGCGTGCATACCGGGGTGCGCGGTAAGTTGCACACGCGATATGGCCGGCTACGTGGATTCCAGGGGTGCGCGGGAAGTTCCACACGCGAAATGGCCGGCTACGTGGATTTCAGGGGTGCGCGGGAAGTTCCACACGCGATATGGCAGGGAACGTGGATTGCAGGGGTGCGCGGGAAGTTGCACACGCGAAATGGCCGGGTACGTGGATTGCAGGGGTGCGCGGGAAGTTGCACACGCGAAATGGCCGGGGACGTGGATTTCAGGGGTGCGCGGGAAGTTCCACACGCGATATGGCAGGGAACGTGGATTGCAGGGGTGCGCGGGAAGATCCACACGCGATATGGGCGGCTACGTGGATTGCAGGGGTGCGCGGGAAGTTCCACACGCGATATGGCCGGCTACGTGGATTCCAGGGGTGCGCGGGAAGTTCCACACGCGAAATGGCCGGCTACGTGGATTCCAGGGGTGCGCGGGAAGTTCCACACGCGATATGGCCGGGTACGTGGATTCCAGGGGTGCGCGGGAAGTTCCACACGCGATATGGCCGGGTACATGGATTCCAGGGGTGCGCGGGAAGTTCCACACGCGATATGGCCGGGTACGTGGATTGCAGGAGTGCGCGGGAAGTTGCACACGCGAAATGGCCGGGTACGTGGATTTCAGGGGTGCGCGGGAAGTCCCACACGCGATATGGCAGGGAACGTGGATTGCAGGGGTGCGCGGGAAGTTGCACACGCGAAATGGCCGGGTACGTGGATTTCAGGTGTGCGCGGGAAGTTCCACACGCGATATGGCAGGGAACGTGGATTTCAGGGGTGCGCGGGAAGATCCACACGCGATATGGGCGGCTACGTGGATTGCAGGGGTGCGCGGGAAGTTCCACACGCGATATGGCCGGCTACGTGGATTCCAGGGGTGCGCGGGAAGTTCCACACGCGAAATGGCCGGCTACGTGGATTCCAGGGGTGCGCGGGAAGTTCCACACGCGATATAGCCGGGTACGTGGATTCCAGGGGTGCGCGGGAAGTTCCACACGCGATATGGCCGGGTACGTGGATTGCAGGAGTGCGCGGGAAGTTCCACACGCGAATTGGCTGTGTGCTCCCAGGCATTACCTGTACACCCTCCACGGCCCCTGCAGGCAGCACACACCACAGGGAACTACCCTGCACACCTGCTCATGTCTCCCACCACCCCCAACCCCCCATCCACCAGGGGCACCCTCCACCAGGCCCCCACCCATGTCTCCCACCACCCCCACCCCCAGCACTGTGGGGAACCTGCCAGCAGGCCCCCACCCATGTCCAACCCATGTCTCCCACCACCCCAACCCCCAGCACTGTGGGGAACCTGCCAGCAGGCCCCCACCCATGTCCAACCCATGTCTCCCACCACCCCCACCCCCAGCACTGTGGGGAACCTGCCAGCAGGCCCCCACCCATGTCCAACCCATGTCTCCCACCACCCCCACCCCCAGCACTGTGGGGAACCTGCCAGCAGGCCCCCACCCATGTCCAACCCATGTCTCCCACCACCCCCACCCCCAGCACTGTGGGGAACCTGCCAGCAGGCCCCCACCCATGTCCAACCCATGTCTCCCACCACCCCCACCCCCAGCACTGTGGGGAACCTGCCAGCAGGCCCCCACCCATGTCCAACCCATGTCTCCCACCACCACCACCCCCAGCACTGTGGGGAACCTGCCAGCAGGCCCCCACCCATGTCCAACCCATGTCTCCCACCACCCCCAGCACTGTGGGGAACCTGCCAGCAGGCCCCCACCCATGTCCAACCCATGTCTCCCACCACCCCCACCCCCAGCACTGTGGGGAACCTGCCAGCAGGCCCCCACCCATGTCCAACCCATGTCTCCCACCACCCCCAACCCCCCATCCACCAGGGGCTCCCTCCACCAGGCCCCCACCCATGTCCCCCTGGCCCCTGGTCCTGACGATACACAATAATGGCAGTAATGGCCAGCATACCCAGCACAAACACCCAGGCAAGGATTGCATGCACCCACATAGTGAATGCAATCACATGACACAACCCCAAAGGCAAGTATGCAAAAGAACACATGTCCGCCACACACACATACACAATGGGTGCAAGTGAATGTCAAAACCCATATCATGACATGTAAGAAACCAAAGAAAAAATGACACAAGTGTAAGATAATATAAAAATGTATTAAAAAAAAATCAAGTAAACTAATACAACCATCTGGCAAAGCAAATAAAAGGTCCATGTCCGGGAACAAAAATGAGAAACCAAAAAACAAAGGATAGAAAAATCAATAGATTTTGTCCAAAGTAAACACATGTAGTATGAAATGAAAGAAAAACCATTACGACATGGTGTAAACAATATGAAAGTAAAAAAATGTACCTCACAAAAAATAACAATATATACAGGATTGTTCAAGGGTCCATGAGCCCAACACCACAAATGAAACCTAATACTAACTAATTAAAAAAATATGTACAAAGAAGTGGCCATTGTCCAAGCGGTCCAAAATAATAAAAAGAAATAAAGGAAACCTAGCACTAACTAACTAAAAAACTATATACAAAGGCAGCGGGCTAGTCCTGCGGCTCACTTGGTGATGCTGGCCAGGGCATCCTCGAACTCCATGTCAATGTCCTGGAGGCGGGACTCAGTCCTGGCCCGGAGGTCTCGCAGGGACAACCCCATGTGCTCACCAAATTCCCTGCGAGCCTCCTCGAGGCACTCAGCCCGCCTCAATGCCTGATGCATGGAGATCTCAGCCCTGGCCATGGCGAGCCGCTCCTCTTCCGCCCGCTGCCGCTCCGCACCTATCCGCTGGCCAAACTCCTCCCACACGGAACACACCGCCATGCCAGGGTTGCCCTGCCCTCCGGCCGATGCCTGCCCCTCCGATCTTGATGGCCCTGAGCCATGATGCCTCCCACGTCGAGCCCGCTGCTGCCTGCGACGCCACTGCCTCTGCCAGCACGACGGCATCCAGGCTGATGGTAACCACCGACGCCGTCGTGCACGTGCCCTGCCCGATGATGCCGGCACATCTTCCATCTGCTGGGGTCCACTTGCTGTGTCGTCCACCCCTGCTGGACCTCCGACTCCCAACTGCGGCAGGGATGGGATCCCCACCGAGCTCGCTGCATTGGTCGGGGCAGGTCCACAGGGGGCCATGGTGGCATCTGGGCCGGAAGACGGCAAGGAGAATGACCGGTGGATAGCCTGCACAGAGGAGGAGAGGGCCGTCAGATTGGCCAACACATGCAGGAACCCCCCGAACATGGCCGATCCCAATTGGGCCACGTCGGCACGGTGCACTTCGTGATGACGTGCGTGCTCCTCCCGGGAAGCACGCACGGCATCACGAATCACAGCCGTGCGCATCGCGACCCCAATCAGGACCTGCTCCACGCGGCCAGGGGTTCCCACGGCCGCAGGTGGAGGGGAGTCAGTTGACATGGACATCCCCTCTACCTGCGGACGGGCCTGGGACGGGGCATCCCTGCTGGTGCATGGTGGTGCACTCACAGGGTCAGGGACAGCGACATGCACAGGCCCCTCCACGGTGACCTGTGCTGCCTCCTGCCCCTGGCCCTGGACTGCACCACTTGCACCAGCAGGGATGCTCCCACCAGGCCCCATGTGTGCACCAGTGTCGGCCTCCTCCTCCTCTGTGCAAACCACCAACCTGGATGGCTCCTCACCGTCTCCCGCCGTAGCAGGCCCCTGTGGGGGCTCACCCACCCCTTCCGCTGCAGCCGTGGGGGCATCCCCGCCGCCTTGCTCCACAGCGCCGTCTCCGCCCTCTTCTTCACTAGCCGCTGCGTAGAGGGAGACAAAGGACACAAGCATCAGGCTACTGTACAATGGTCCCCTAGACAGGAAGCAATAGCAGATGAGCACCCCTGTCAAAGTACACTTCCATCATGTCCCTCCACAACACATGGGTCAGTCCAGGCAAAACACACACAGTAACAGGCATGGTGCATGCCATGCACATTTCCATGCATGTCCAATTGACTCTTGAAACATTCAATGAAATGTAACTCACATGCATCATGGCTCATGCATATGACATGCACACACTTCACCTCAGTCACATCCATCTGGCCCCAATCACACCGAACACAGGCAAAACAAGGGTAAGTTGGGTGCGTCACTGAATCTGTGCATTGTCACACACATGAGTCATGCATCCATGGCATGCACAAGTCACAGACATGCAGGTCAGGCACACAGACATGGCTACCATATATGTACCTGGCATCAGCACCCATCCTTCACCCCCATCCATGTCCAGGTACAGAGACTGGCATGCTCTCATGTCCCAAATCTGCATAGTGCTCCCCATGCCGCATTTCAACACATGCAACAACCATGTGGGTCACACATCACTGGTCGCACATGCATTACCATGATGTCCCAGCACACATACATGCATACATGGCCCATGGCACACATACAGGCAAGTATCATAGAACCAGCACACCGCAACATGCCCTGTCTCACACAGTGATGCTTGGACACTTACCGCTCAACTCCAGACGGGTCTCCCTCTCAAGGATCTGGGTGTGGAGCGCTGGGCGTACGCGTTCCAGGACCCTCTTCTGGATGGAACTCATGTGGCCCCGGCCCCCCTCCACGAGGCGCCGGGCCTTCACAAGGGACCTGGACCTCAAGTCCTCCCAGCGCTTCTTGATCTTCAAGACGTTGCGGGTTGCCACCCCCTCCGCGTTGATGGCAACCACACAGTCGGCCCAGATCCTCTCCCGTCCTTCCTTGCTGGCGCGGGACGATCCAAAGAGGGCATCATACTGCCCCAGGACATGCTCCACCAGGACACCAACTTCGGTGGCAGTGAAGCTGGTGCCCCTCTGCCCCTCTGGCCTGGGGTTGCCACTGGTGCCAGATGTAGAAGTGCCCGACATGGCAACCCCAGAGGCAGGTGTGGGTGGGCAACTGGGTCCTGGGGCTGGGCTGTGGAGCGATGTAATCCCAGTTGGGAGTCTTCAGTTCCAGCAGGGGTGGACACAGCAAGTGGACCCCTGCAGATGGCTGATGTGCAGGCACCAAATGGCAGGGCACGGTGGCAGCAGGCAGGCAGGCAGGCAGCAGCAGATAGCACGTGGGAGGCTGCTCAGGGCACTGGGGGGGCAGTAACTCGGCCTTCGGGGCAGGAGCGTGGTGTTCCGTGTGTTTTCGGGTGGCCAGCTTGATACGGAGTGATTTGGCACGTGAAATTCCTGCACGTCAGCGTGAAATCCGAGGAAAGGCCCTTAGCGCGTAAGTGCGTCAGCACGCATATGCGATTCTATTGGACCAGAGTCCCTCATCGCGTAAGCGCGTCTGACGTGATCCGCACGGGCGTTCCCCACTCAGCACGTGAAGACGGAGCACACGTGGAAATACTGCACGTCAGAGTGTCATCGCGTGTAATTGGCCAAAAGTGCGCGTACACGCCATTGGCCTATGTACGTGTATTTCATCGCGTGTAATTGGCCAAAAGTGCGCGTACACGCCATTGGCCTAAGTACGTGTATTTCAGGGACGCGCGGCCACTTACACAGGCAAGTACGTCAGCGCACCTGTATGCCTGCAGCGTGGGAATTTCCACACGCGATTGGAGTGGGAACTCGATTCCAGGGGTGCGAGGCTCACACGCTCGCCTACAACACGCGCAAGGCATTAATTTGCGCACTTTTCAATAAACAAGCCAGATGCCAGGATGAACATACCGTTCCTAGCAGCAGTGGCAGTGGGCTACCAAAGGAGGAGGAGGAGAGTCAGGGCCAGAATATTCACACCCAGAACCAGCCTATTCGGGATGCCTGATGACCAGGTGTATGGGAGGTACAGGTTTCCAGCACACATCATACTGGACCTGGTCAGTGAGTGGGAGGATGACCTCACATCACCCACCCTGTGCTCCCAAGCACTCAGCCCCCTGCAGAAGGTCCTGAATGTACTGCACTTCTTGGCCACTGGATCCTTTCAGCGGACAAGTGCCATAGTGGGTGGTGTGTCACAGGCCACGCAGTCACGCTGCCTACACCAGGTCTTGAACATCATCACTGCACGGCCATCAGTCCGCAGGCACATATATCTCCCCAGGACTCATGCAGAAAGGCGGACGTGCATCCAGGAATTCTATGGTGTGGCTCAATTCCCCAAAGTGCTTGGTGCAATTGACTGCACACATGTGGCTCTACGTCCACCCAGGGCAACAGAGCACATCTATAGAAACCGCAAGCACCGGCATTCCATCAACGTCCAAGTTGTATGCAATGCCAAGGGAATAATCACATCAGTATATGCCAACTATCCAGGGTCCACCCACGACAGCTTCATCTACAGAATGTCTACCCTATGCCGGGACCTAGAGGCTGGCCAGCATGGAGATACATGGCTGCTTGGTGAGCATGAATGCCACTGCACATGCATGCATGTCAGATACTGGGTCATGACACAACACCACTAATGATACCCATCACCACCTCCGCAGGGGACAGTGCCTACCCTATCAGCCCCCACATGATGACCCCAATCCGGAACCCCACCACGCCACCCCAGGTAAGGTACAACACAGCCCACATTGCAACACGGGGCATAGTGGAGCGCACATTCGGAGTGCTCAAGTCACGCTTTCGCTCCCTTGACCGTTCTGGCGGGCAGCTGTTATATGCTCCCCGAATAGTGTGCAGGATCATAGTGGCAGCATGTGTCCTGCACAACGTTGCAACACGCCGGGGCCTGCCCGTGGACATGGTGGTGCCCCCACATCCACAACCACATGCACGCCCGCTGTGCATGGGAGGGGAAAGGGCACGGGGGGAGGCAGCCCGTACGCAACTGGTGGCCAACTTCTTCACCTAGGAATCACAGTGCTGGCTAGTGCACACTGCTCTGGCACATACCATCTGACAATCAATGATGACACTACGTGACAATGTCTGAAAATTACTTGACAATAAACTGTCAGATACACATCAGCCTGAGATTGTTAACATGGAAGTGTCAATATGTGTGCACCCCTAGCTACACATACACCAGCAATGCATCACAACGCAAAGACACAACTCCATCAATCTAATATGCATTGCCACAGGCGATTCACTACATGACAACATTGCCATGTCACCCATTCCCTTCACAGTCCCGCCACTGAGGACACCATGTCATGGTATGTGACAGCAAACAAACTGGCCATCACAACATGACACCAGTGTCACAAATAGCAGTGCCCCAAATGGAACATAGCCGCACTTGAGCAGCTAACCGCCCTGGAGCCACTACTACACACCTGTGTAAGAGTAATTTCAATCAAATTACACACCAACCCACCCTGAAGCCCACCCAAACAAGACATATTGCATGTAATCAATGGTAGTCTCATTACCTGATTCAGCTGGTATGTCCTCACCGTCCAGATGTACAGTGATGGCGCCATGCAAAAGTGTCAGTGCACATCTGCCGACATGTAGTCTGACTCCAGAGAGTATGCCCTTCTGAAGATCTGTGTGAAATACCTGCAAAACATGAGCAACATATGTAAGTAGAGGCACATATCAAACCATCATGCATAGTTAGGTGCAACAACAATGAACACTATGAATGTCTACACAGTATTGACTATGGACTGGCCAACAGCTCATGGGAGTCCAATGTCACAGTGTAATTTGCTGTCACTTGGGCACACCCTTTGCAAGCCCATGGAAACGGAAGCAGGAGGGGTGTGGATGTCTGCTACCCAAGCATCGAAACCAAACTCAGGACAAGCCTGCATGTGCCCAGCCACAATACAGTAAGCCTCATTACACGGAAGGCGGTAATCCAGGGTGCTATTAGCACCCTGGACCATGCCGGTAAATTACCGGCACCGCCTTGGCGGAAAGGGGATTTACCGCCCCATTCCAAGGTTGGAGGGGCGGTAAATCCCCTTTCCGCCATTGCCCTTCCCCATTCCCATTTCAGCCCCATAGGGCTCTATGGGAATGGGGAAGGCGCTAATTACGGCACCGCAATTTTGCGGTGCCGTAATTAGCTCCGAGGTCCCTTAGCGGGTTGGTACTTAACGCCTGCAAGAAGCAGGCGTTAGTTCCTCCAACCCGCAAAGGGACCTCGTAGTACGGCGGTAAGGGTTAACGGTCACCGTTGCCATTAACGGTGACCGTTAACCCTTACCGCCGTCCGTGTAATGAGGCCCAGTGTATGCCCAGGTACCCACACAAGGCAACACTCTTGCAAAATAAAAATAAAAAAGAGAAAAAATGGCCATGAAAGGGCCGGCGGGGGGGGGGGGCCACCTATGAGGTCCGAGGACAGGATGCACGCCACAATCCACCTGTGTGGATCATGGGAAAGGAAAACACCCCATAGGCTCGTGGCCCACACGGCTACTCTGTTGTGGGAGATGAGTCGCTATGGCTCTGGCCAGACCCTGCAGCTGACTCTGGAGGTGGGGGAGCTGCCTCAGAAGATGGTGTGACAATGGGAGGCAGCCCACGCAAAGCACGAGTTTGCTCCTCCATGGCTGCAAGCAGGCGGGTCTGGTAGTTCTGGTTCTGGGTTATAATCATGCGGAGGTCCCCATGCAGTAACTCCCGGGATGACCTGACCTCCGCACGAGTTGCCTGCATCTCGGCCGAGAGCGTCCGTGTCAGACGCTCCAGCTGCTCCTCTGTCCTTCTATGGGATGAAGCCTCAAGCTCTAACAGGGTCGACCTGAGGTGACGGAGTTCTTCCCTCAGGCCTTCCCTGTGGCGCTGGGACTCCATGGAAAGTGATTCCCGCAGAGTCGCCAGTGCCGCCCGCCTGTCCATGTTGGACGCCAACATATCCTCCCTGTGTGCCTGGCAGATGGACTCTGTAGCCTGCTCCAGTCGCTCCATCAGCCTTTCTGGGGGGACAATGGAAGTGGCCACCCTATCCATGGCCTGTGCAATCATCTCTGATGATGCTGCCTGTTGGGTGGCCATACCGTAGATGGATTGCTCCCAAACGGTATTGTCAGGTGGCATACGGCCACCACGTTGACGGGCACCACACCTGCCTGGGGCAAGGCGGACTGCGCATTGCTGTGC
This sequence comes from Ambystoma mexicanum, assembly GCF_040938575.1. Classification (NCBI taxonomy): domain Eukaryota; kingdom Metazoa; phylum Chordata; class Amphibia; order Caudata; family Ambystomatidae; genus Ambystoma; species Ambystoma mexicanum. The sequence goes on from NC_090931.1 coordinate 1,532,700,929, forward strand.
CGGCAAGGCCTCAGGTGTCACACCGCGGCCGTGGAAACTCTGGGCAAGATGGAGGCGGTGTTGAGTCTCTACAGCGGTCCGCCTGACGGTCTAGTCGTCTAGGACCGGCAGGTATAATAGGAGACCACGCCCCCCTGCAACTTGCGTTGCAACTCGCTTTGTTAGTCTCCTGACTTTCGTCTGCTTGCAGTGCCCCGTCAAGCGAATCTTATTACTTTTGCTTCATCTGTTATTTCGCTATCCTTAGCGTCTTGACCGATTTTTCTCTACTTCTGTCAGCCCTCGCTTGATTCCTCTTCTCTCGTTCCTCCCTGTTGTACCTGCTTGGATTTTCTATCTTTCTTTCGCGGTGTGTTCGGTGTCAGCTGACCCGTGCTACTCCCGCGCCGATTACTCTTTCTCTCTCTGACGCTCGCTTTCCCTCTCTGTCTATCCCTCTTTCATTCTTTCTTTCTCTCGCTCTTCCGTTCTCTTTCGCTATCGCTCTCTCTCTCTTTTCCACTCTCCTTCACTCCTACTCTTTCACTACTGCTCTCTTTCGCTCTCACGCTCACTTCCCCTTTCTCTCTCGCACTCGCATCCTCTCTTTCTCTTTCGCGCTCACACACTCTCACTCTCTCACGCTCGTAGCCTCTCGTTCTATTTCCTCTCTTACCTTGGTCCAGGATTCTTTTGCGTCTAACTACTCCTTAGCCTCCGGTTGGATTTTCTCTTCGCTTCCCGAGAGTGGCCAAACCCTCATCTATAAGGATCAAACCTTGAGCTTGCATTTACAACTGATACCGGACTACGCCAGCCTCTCCAGTCTTCACATCGGACATATCAAGAGCCCCAATTGAAACACAGGGTTTTTTCTGCCTTATCAGGCTTTTTCCCTGTTTGAGGAGCGGACTCCCCTGGGTCCACCTGACTGCCAGATCTATAGGCGGGCAAGGTGGCCTCGGGGGGAGACCGCCCCTATCTCTTCGAACGAAGGAAGGGAAGAAGGACTATTCAGTCAAGTGAAGAAAGAGAAAGTCTACAAACGGAGAGAAGAAGGAGACCGAAGTCTTCAAACCCTGCTGAAGAACCAGGTGAGGAGTCTCAGGGGGCAGGAACTTTTGCACATTGTGACAGATTGCAACGCCTAACTACCGGCATGGCCTCCTTAGAACAATTCCAGGAGATGGTTACAGCTATTCAGGGCCTTCAGGCCGAGGTACAGAATCTCCGGACCGAGAACGCTAACTTACGCCAACAGGTTGCGACACGAGAAGAATCCCGAGGCGATCTACCTCCTCTGACCTTTTCTTTTGGGAAGTACGATGGTAATCCGAAACACCTAAAGGAATTCCTGAATGCCTGTATGGTTTACTTCACTTTTCGGCCCAGGGCATATGAATTGGATAGAACTAAGGTAGGGTTTCTTGTTTCCAACCTTACGGGTAACGCTCTGGCTTGGGCAACCCCACTGATAACACTCGCAGACCCTGCGCTAGCGGATTACGCTCAGTTCACTCAACTGTTGTGTGCCAGGTTTGAGAGACCAGAAGTCCAATATTCTTCTTATGAAACCCTCCTAGATCTCCGTCAAGGCAATCAAGATGTACAGACTTATGCCTCTACCTTTACCAAACTGGCCACAGACTCCGGATGGCCAGATTCGGCTCAACAGACCCTTTTTCGCCGAGGTTTACAGGATGAACTCAAGGATGAGCTGGCCAGAATGGCGCGTCCTACCTCCTTCCAAGAGTTGGTGACTTTATCCCTGCAACTGGAGTACAGATTGCATGAACGAAGGTTGGAAAGAAGGAGATTCAGACTCCATCCCATAGGAGGGAATCCCTCGATAGGTTCTCCTAACAGACCACAACAGGAAGAGCCTATGCAAATAGGAACAACCCGAGGTCCTTTGAACCCCGAGGAACGCAAGAGACGCAGAGACCTGGGTCTCTGCATGTACTGCGGATCTTCGAAACATTTGCTCCGAACCTGTCCAGATGTGCCCCCGAGACGTCCGGGAAACGCGCCTCCCCGGTCTTGAGCAGGGAAAGGAACCGGGCAGGATCAAGGAATCCCTGCAATTCTACTCACCAGGATCCCTCTGCGGATAACAACAGTCTTATGGTGTTTTCTGTGCGTCTAACATTTGAATCCTCCCTATCTGTTGAAGTACTAGCTATGTTGGATTGTGGTGCGGCCGGTAACTTTATTGACATCCAGTGGGCTCAAGAACAAGGCATACCCCTACGTCAGAAGGCCTGCCCTTTGCCTGTAGAAGGAGTCGATGGTGTACCCCTTTCATCCGGTCCCATCATTAAGGAGACAGTTCCGGCTAACATGTCTTTGTCTCAACACCAAGAACGGATTGTCTTTGATGTTATAAGAGCAGCCCATTTCCCAATCATCCTAGGCATACCCTGGCTACGGAAACATAATCCCAGGATTGATTGGTCCGCAAATACCGTCTGTTTTTTGTCACAGTATTGTTCAAAGGAATGTCTACCACAACCCTCTCCTTTGATGAAGAAGGGGAAAGCACAATCGACATGCACTACAGTGGTCCAAACGATTCCACCGCATTATCAGGAGTATGCTGAAATCTTTGAAGACAGGCTACCTCGTTCTTTACCCCCACATCGAGCAGAGGACTGCGGTATCGACCTAAAGCCCGAGTCATCTGTTCCTTTTGGTCGTATGTATCCTATGTCCCTTCCGGAAAGAAGAGCCTTGAAGGAGTACTTGGATGCCAATCTGCAAAACGGTTTAATACAAGAATCCCGTTCCCCAGCAGGAGCCTCAATGTTCTTCATTCCCAAGAAGGGAACCACTGAATTAAGGCCGTGTATAGACTACCGTGGGCTGAATAGCATGACCATCAGGGATAGGTACCCCATGCCTCTCATCAAGGAGGTACTTGAAGCTGTGGAAGGAGCCTCTATCTTTACAAAGTTAGACCTTCGAGGAGCCTATCATTTGTTGAGAATAAGGGCAGGAGATGAATGGAAGACGGCATTTAGGACTCCCATGGGACACTTTGAGTATCGGGTAATGCCCTTCGGACTAGTGAATGCTCCTGCCGTGTTCCAAAGGTTTGTTGACAAGATCTTCTCAGACATGTTATACATCTCTGTGGTTGTCTATTTAGACGATATTTTGATTTTCTCTTCCTCCCTCTCTGAACATCGAAGACACGTCACGCAGGTCCTTCAAAGGCTGAGAGAACATCAACTACTGGTCAAACCTGAGAAATGTGTTTTCGAAACCTCTTCAGTATCCTATTTAGGATTCATCCTTTCTAAGGAAGGAGTACAGATGGATTCGGAGAAGGTTAAGGCAGTTCTCTTATGGCCTACTCCCAGGAATCCCAAGGATATTCAGAGATTTCTGGGACTATCTAACTTTTACAGAAGGTTTATTCCCAACTTCTCGGATATTGTACTACCAATAACCCGTTTGCTTAAGAAGGGTCAGAAGTTCGATTGGGATAAGGAGGCGGATCAAGCCTTTCTCTTACTTAAGAAGACTTTCACCACCGCTCCCATCCTAGTGCAACCAAATCAGTCTCTTCCTTTTGTGGTGGAGACGGATGCTTCCGGAGGTGCCATAGGAGCTGTTCTCCTACAAGCAAGCAAGGATGGAGCAGAACATCCGGTGGCCTACTATTCCAGAACTCTTACACCGAGTGAGAGGAACTACTCTGTTCTGGAACGAGAATTACTGGCTATTCGTCAGGCATGTATAGAGTGGAGACATTTACTGCAGGGGGCTGCCCATCCCTTTCTGGTTCGCACGGACCACCGGAATCTCAAGGTTTTGCAACAGATGGAATGCCGTAATTCTCGTCACGCCCGCTGGGCGTATTTTTTCTCCCAGTTCGACTTTGAAATAACCTACCTTCCAGGAAAGGAGAATACCTTAGCTGACGCTCTGTCCCGCAGTCTGGAGCCCAAGGAAGAACAGAGCCTGGGTGAGATACTTCCTGGTAAGAGAATCTTAGGAATTATCAATTCCTTCATACAAGAAGTTGAGCGTTCGACTAATTTCCCTGGTGTCTCTTCTGACCATAGGACCAGTATGGAAAGGAGAGGGAAACTATTTTTTCATCAAGGATCACTGTATTTACCGTCTGAGAAACTTCAGACACAAGCCTTATTCTGGTGCCATGATCTCCCTTCGGCAGGACATAAGGGCCAAGAAGCAACCCTCCATCTGATATCCAGATATTTCTGGTGGCCGACTATGGACCAGGACGTCAGAACATACGTGAAGGCTTGTCCGGTTTGTGCGGCCAATAAACCCATTACTCATCGGCCCATGGGGTTACTCCAACAAGAACCTCTACCATCACAACCCTGGGAACACATTTCCACTGATTTCATCGTGGATCTCCCTCTTTCAATGGGATCAACGGCTATCATGGTTACGGTGGATACTTTGAGCAAGATGGCTCATTTTTCTCCCTTGCCTGGCCTGCCATCTGCATCCGAAACGGCTGAAGTTTTCCTCAAAGAAATAGTAAGACTGCATGGTCTACCTCGGACCATAGTGTCCGACAGGGGCTCCCAATTCACATCCCGATTCTGGTCGGCTTTATGTAGTACTCTAGGAATAAAGAGAGCTTTATCCTCTGGTTATCATCCCCAAAGCAACGGACAGACAGAACGCCTAAATTCCACCCTTGAACAATATCTCCGTTGTTTTTGCCATCAGGAACAAGATAGGTGGAAATCCTTTCTAACTCTAGCAGAATTCACCTACAACAACACTGTACATTCGGCAACTGGTTGCAGCCCTTTCTACTTTACCTATGGATATCATCCGAGACATATACCTCTCTTTGGAATACCTCCAACTTCAGTCCCTTCGGTAGATCAACGCCTGTTTGAGCTCCGATCCATCCAGAAGGATGCTACTCAGCAGTTGGAGGCAAGTAGAGCTCGATACAAGAAATATGCGGATAAAAAGAGATCTCAAAACCCCGAATGGGAAGTGGGAACCAAGGTCTGGTTGTCAACCAAATATCTCCCACGTTGGGTTCATCCAGGGAAATTCTCAGCCCGCTTTATAGGCCCTTTTCCCATTTTGTCTCAAGTAAACCCTGTGGCTTTTCGATTACGTCTTCCATCCAGGCTGAAAAGGATTCACCCCGTTTTTCATACTTCCCTTCTGAAGGCTTATCATCCTGATCCCATGAACCGTCATATACCCTCTTCTAAACTCCAAGAACCAGAACCGGAAGAATATGAAGTGGAGAGGCTGGTGGATTCACGTTACCGACATGGATCTCTACAATACCTGGTGCAGTGGAAGGGGTATTCGATCGCAGAACGGTCTTGGGAGCCCAGAAGGCATATTCACGCCCCACAACTTTTAAGACAGTTCCATCGCCTACATCCGGGAAAACCTGGGGGAGAGTCGATGAAGAGAGGGCATACTGTCACACCGCGGCCGTGGAAACTCTGGGCAAGATGGAGGCGGTGTTGAGTCTCTACAGCGGTCCGCCTGACGGTCTAGTCGTCTAGGACCGGCAGGTATAATAGGAGACCACGCCCCCCTGCAACTTGCGTTGCAACTCGCTTTGTTAGTCTCCTGACTTTCGTCTGCTTGCAGTGCCCCGTCAAGCGAATCTTATTACTTTTGCTTCATCTGTTATTTCGCTATCCTTAGCGTCTTGACCGATTTTTCTCTACTTCTGTCAGCCCTCGCTTGATTCCTCTTCTCTCGTTCCTCCCTGTTGTACCTGCTTGGATTTTCTATCTTTCTTTCGCGGTGTGTTCGGTGTCAGCTGACCCGTGCTACTCCCGCGCCGATTACTCTTTCTCTCTCTGACGCTCGCTTTCCCTCTCTGTCTATCCCTCTTTCATTCTTTCTTTCTCTCGCTCTTCCGTTCTCTTTCGCTATCGCTCTCTCTCTCTTTTCCACTCTCCTTCACTCCTACTCTTTCACTACTGCTCTCTTTCGCTCTCACGCTCACTTCCCCTTTCTCTCTCGCACTCGCATCCTCTCTTTCTCTTTCGCGCTCACACACTCTCACTCTCTCACGCTCGTAGCCTCTCGTTCTATTTCCTCTCTTACCTTGGTCCAGGATTCTTTTGCGTCTAACTACTCCTTAGCCTCCGGTTGGATTTTCTCTTCGCTTCCCGAGAGTGGCCAAACCCTCATCTATAAGGATCAAACCTTGAGCTTGCATTTACAACTGATACCGGACTACGCCAGCCTCTCCAGTCTTCACATCGGACATATCAAGAGCCCCAATTGAAACACAGGGTTTTTTCTGCCTTATCAGGCTTTTTCCCTGTTTGAGGAGCGGACTCCCCTGGGTCCACCTGACTGCCAGATCTATAGGCGGGCAAGGTGGCCTCGGGGGGAGACCGCCCCTATCTCTTCGAACGAAGGAAGGAAAGAAGGACTATTCAGTCAAGTGAAGAAAGAGAAAGTCTACAAACGGAGAGAAGAAGGAGACCGAAGTCTTCAAACCCTGCTGAAGAACCAGGTGAGGAGTCTCAGGGGGCAGGAACTTTTGCACATTGTGACATCAGGCTGCAGGACTGCATTCCCTCTCTGATCTGCAGCCCCAGGAACAGGATCAGAGATTGGGTGGTGTGGCCCTGCATCCGTAACCACCGGAGGCTGATCTGCCGACACTGACATCCCCATTGAGGGCAATGGCCCGGCTGCAGGTGGGTCGGACAGAGGAGATTCTCTCCCAAGAACACTCACCTGCGACTGCACATAGGTGTCATCCTCCGAGTCTACACCTGAATACTGCTCGGGGGAGGAACCCCCAGAGACACCCCTCGACAGCACGGCCTGCAGCACTTGTGGGTTTTCACCCACAAACACACCACGTCCCTCACTTGTGGTAGGTCGGCCCGGGTTGCCCTCCTGGGACGGCTCCACCACCACATCCCCAGCATCAACAAGTGCTTCGTCCCCTGCAAAGACATGAAAGAGAAAAATGGAAACAGGCATTAGCACCATGGCATGCAACAAGGGCTGATGAACAACATAGGCAGTAGTCCTACGACACATGTCCAACATGACTGGGAGACCTCCTATGCATTCACCATCACTGGGTCTGTAGGGGAGGCTCAGGGCATACAATGTACAGATTGGAGAGCAACGCCTGCTCACCTTGCTGCCTAGCACTGCCATCACACATTGGCCGGTGATTGCCATGTCAAAGGCACATGCCATCACACACATGGCATGTGACATAGCCACCAAGTGAAGAGGGAGAGGAGGGCTACTTTTTTGGATTTCAACCACTCTGGTCCTGACATTGCATCGTCACATCAATAAGTATACATGTTGTACATGGATCTGCTAGTCCAAATTGGCAACGATGCACAGTGCCTTGTCTACATCAACAAAATGCAGTAAACAATGTGATTCCACCTCCCCATCACCTGTAAAGGATTCATATTGCATTCGTGAAGCACCGGTCAAGTAATGTATGAAGGTACAGCGGAGCACTGAGGGGTGGTGGGGCAGAAGGGGATGCCAGTCAACAATCCTACTGGTGCTGGTGTCATTCATGTCACGCAAGTGCAGGGGTGGGTGGCACAATGAAGTGCAAGGGGGAGTGGCGGCTGGAAGTGCTGTACAAGGTAAGTAGGACTTGACGTCAAGGGCAGATGGTGTTAGGCGCAGACAAGTGCTGGGGGGGTGGCCTATAGGGGTACAGAGACAATCATGCTGTGCTGTGGGCTCGGAGGGGACAGGGGAGGTACACACTGCTTCTGGCTCGGCAAGGTCCTTTCAGATTTCTATGTGTCCTGCAGAGTTGTCACATGCCGCAGATATGTGGCCTTGGATTGGGGATCTCATCTTGGTGAAAAGGGTGAGGCGCTATTGCCTTTGGAGCATGTGGCAGGCCAGTTTGCCAGAGGATGGCCATGATGCAGGACATTACCTCTCTGCCACCCGGCACCTGTGGTTTGGGTTCACAAGATCCGAGTCATGCCAGGACTCTGCATTGGCATGGGGCTTCAGACAGGTGGTCATGACCGTGGCAAAGACATCCAGTGTACCTGACATGGAGTGGAGCATGGAGTGGGCCCTGTCAGGATGGGAGTGAGCCTAAGGGGGAGCTGGATGGGGGAGAGATTTTGGCAGCATGAGCCTCGACTGACACACACTTCATGGGTCGGAATACCAAGAAGGTGTGTGACAGTGGTGAGGGTGGCTTTGCCTGTGGGGTGGTGAGGGTGAGCTGGGAGGAGAGGAGAATGTGATCACTCCAGGAGAGAGGAGTGCAGAGATGGACGGAGAGGGGAAAGTCAGATGAGATCAGAGCATCAAGAGTGTGCCCTGCAGAATGAGTAGGGACAGACGGGAGTCTAGAGGGTGAGAGGGAGTTGCTGAGGTCACAGAAAGGTCACGTGGGGGCATCAACAAGCATGCAGGTGGATGTGTACAGCACCAAGGATGAGGATTTCTGTGTCTGGGGACATGAGTGAGGAGGAGAGGTGAGGACACTCAGAAAGGAAGTAGTACATTTGACCAGTTTTCCCAGACACAGTACGCACTGTTTGAGAATGTCAAGGTGTGGTGGAGAGAGACCTCACACAAGCCATTCCAGAGTGGAGTAGGTCTAAGTAGGAGTGACAGTGGCAGGAATACCCTCAGGGAAGCCAAGGGCACACCCCCCCTGCACAGTAGTGGCGGGCCAAGGAGAGGGTCAAGGATGCAGACAGAGCTGGCCGTCAGACATGTTTCCATGAGACAAAGGATGTCAAGGTGCATAACCTCATGTAAGTGACAGATATCGGAGGAATGCCTGATGCAGCCGCAGTGAAAGGAGTGTAATTGTGGAGGAGGTTGACAGCCTTGTAGGACTTACGGGGAGTGCTAGAGATCAGAGGTGCAGCATGTGTAGGAGTTGGAGTGGGAGGCGGAGAAGGTTCATGGGAGGGTGCAGGGAGGCAGTGCAGGATTGATGAGGAGAGAGGAGGGGGGACAGCAGGAGAGGTAAGGAAGTTGATGAGATGTGGGTAGCATTTCTCAAGGAGATTGAGGTTGGCCTAAGGGCCTTGGACTGAGACGCTCCCATTACCATGCACATCAATAGTGGTCTCTGAGGATTGGAAGGAGGCCAGGAGTACACCCCAACGGGTCCCACCTATGATGGTGGAAGAGGAGCAAGGAGAGAGGACAGGGACCATGTGAAGGGTCTATGGGACAGGCAAAGGCATGTATGAGCAGATGTCAGTGAGAGTTAGCTTAGAGTAGGCTCAGATGCACTGGTCAGCAATAGGGTGGGTCGCATTGGAGGGCAGGGTGCCCTCATTTGACTTTTGGCAAGCAGGTGTCGTGAGTAGGGCACGATGGTCTGAACTGTAGAAGTCATGGAAGATAGACCATGAAGAGCAGCATGGAGTGTGAGGGAATGGGGCTCGAAACCAGACGGTACCAAAGCCCACAGGTAGGAGGTGGATGTCAAGGCAACATCCACAGTATGACAGCATGTTGGTTGGCATTTATATACAGAGGACGCATTAGCATGTGGTATCATTGCATGTCAGGCATGTGAAGATGAAACTTGAATGGCTGGGGGAAAGGATAGGAATGGTATGTAAGACATCAGATGAATAGACAGGGGAGTATGAGCAACAATGTAGTGACAAAATGACTAATCAAGGGCAACTTCCATGGTGTTGGCCCATATGTGCACTGTTGCCAGTAGGGATAGTGCTGTGGCCAGATGGTGTTGCACTGAACATACTGGATGAGGCACATGGGTGCCACTATCAACTCTGCCACACACCCCCTTGACAGGCACCCAACATGAATGCTTCACACACACACCATGCACATGGATAATACACACATGCATGTGCACTCACCGGATGATGCCTCGTAATCAGGGAGGTCTCCCACACCTTGGAGTTGTCCCTCGGTGACGTAGGATCCAGCTACGGACTCGTGTGGTGTGAGTTCTATTTCCTGTGCTGGGGACCCACCTCCAGTCACCAAGGTTGCGGCATGACTTGAGGCCAGCTTATCCTTTGCCCTGCGCTTAAGGTCATTCCAGCGCTTCTGGCAATCACTAGCTGTGCGCCTCACTACTCCAAGGGCACTTATTCTGTCAGCAATGGTCTGCCAGTGTGCCTGGCGTCTGGCATGTGTGGTCTTGGACCCTGCAACGATGACCATTTCCCTATCATGATCTGACACATACTGAACAAGTGCATTCAGTTTGGCGTCTGTGAAGCTTGGCTTCCTTGATGGGCCGGACTGTGCAGCCGTGCCTGGGGCATCAGCCTGTGCCGGACGTGCACTCTTCCTCTTGCGCTTGGAAGGGGGTGGGGATCCAGAGTGTCCTACGCCGCTGTGGACACTAGGGGCAGGAGTCATGGTGGACTCAGTACTGGGTGTGTGGGATTGCCCACTCAGCATGGGAGTAGGTGCAGGCATTGGGGGTAGTGGGATGGGGTCAGGCCTGATCTGAGGTGCATGAACTAGGACCGACACAGTCTTGGCAGGGTGTATGAGAGGTGGGGTGGATGGAGCCACACCCTGGCTACGGGGGCCAGCAGATGACCTATCTGGCATAGATGCGCGTGCCCTGATGACACCAATGTGCACCGGTGCACGTGCAGTGGACCTGCTGACCTGGATGTCAGCGATGGAATCACCCTCGGACAGGTCTGGTGCCACAATGGCCTGGTCCGACAAGGGCTGATCAGGGTTGGTATCAGCCACATGACTCTCAACTGGGGGGGGGGGGGGCATGGGTGTCCCTGACTGTTCCTCCAGACTGGGGGGGACAGGGACACCCTGCAAGTCACAACCACGTCCCCTAGTGGATCCTCCACGGCCACCACGTGTGGCTCGGCCACCTTTGCCACCCTTACGGCTTGCACGCCTCCCAACCATGGCACTGATGGTATTGTGCGTATGGGAGTGGGTGTGCACAATTGTCCTGGGCAATTGGGTGTCAAAGGGGTTGGGTACCAGATGGTATTCGTACCCTAGTGCAGTGGCAAGGCTATATGACACCCCTGGGGAAAGATGACGGGTCACGCAACGCACAGGCACCCCAAAAAAGTTAAGGAACGTGCACAATACCCCTCCTAGACCACGTGTGCTGATGGAAAACCCTGCACTACGCTGTGGCATCCAGTAACACAATGAACGTATGCGTGTCACACGCAGCCTAGATTGACCTCTGAAGGGGTAGGCTACACACGGGGCAAGCACAGATGTTAGATACGTGCGTGACTCACCGTCTGCCAGGTAAAAGAGCGTGAAAAATGAGCGCTTTTGGTTGGCAACACCCCCGCCAAAAGAAGAGGTGTACGCTGTCTGAGGAGACAGGACAACAGTAGAAGGGGACACTGTTTGAGGGAACAGGCCCAGGTAAACCAGTACAAGAGGAAAAAGAGAAAAGAGCTGTCAGAGGTAACAGGGAGTACGAACTGGAAACGCCGTGAAGTAAATCGCGTGTGAAACGACAAGAAGTACAGAATTCACCCACTCGCTCTCCACGAAAAGCACGTACAAGGAAATGGTGTTCAACACTACCTTTTATACAGGCCCACACGTACAGCGTCACTTACGGCGTGTACGTGCTTGGCCCATTTTCACCAATCACACGCTTTGACACTCCTGCGTGTAGCTCACTTTTCACCAATCACACGCTTTGTCACTCCTGCGTGTGGATCCTTTTTCACCAATCACATGCTTTGACACTCCTGCGTGTAGCTCACTTTTCACCAATCACTCGCTTTGTCACTCCTGCGTGTAGATCCATTTTCACCAATCACACGCTTTGACACTGCACGTGCAGGTAACTATTGACGCACATATGCTGGTGACGGGTTTTCGCGCGATTCGCTGAGTGTGGGGTTTTCACGTGCAAAATCACTCCCTATCAGGCTGTCCACGCGTTCAAACACGAAAGACCACGCTCCTGGCCAGGAGGCCAAATTTAAGTCCCCCAGAGCCCTGAGCACGCTCCCACCTGCCATCGGCTGCTGCCTGACTGCCTGCTGGCCACGTGCCCCACAGTGCTGGTGGGTGGGGGTGGTGGGAGACATGGGTGGGGGCCTGGTGGAGGGTGCCCCTGGTGGATGGGGGGTGGGGGTGGTGGGAGACATGGATGGGGGCCTGATGGCAGGTGCCCCTGCACTGCTGGGGGGTGGGGGTGGTGGGAGACATGGGTGGGGGCCTGGTGGAGGGTGCCCCTGGTGGATGGGGGTGCAGGGGGACATGATCAGGTGTGCAGGGTAGTCCACTGTTTTGTGGGCTGCCTGCAGGGGCCGTGGAGGGTGTACAGGGTACACCTGTGAGGGCCCACCCAGCCTATTCGCATGTGATAATTCCCACGCACCCCTGTGATACACGTACCCTGGCCAATCGCGTGTTGAACTTCCCGCTACCCCTGTAATACACGCACCCTGGCTGTTCGCGTGTGATAATTCCCGCATACCCCTGTGATACACGTTCCCTGGCCTATCGCGTGTTCTACTTCACGCGTCCCCCTGTAATACACGTTCCCTGGCCAATCGCGTGTTGAACTTCCCGCTACCCCTGTAATACACGCACCCTGGCTGTTCGCGTGTGATGATTCCCGCGTACCCCTGTAATACACGTTCCCTGGCCTATCGCGTGTTCTACTTCACGCGTCCCCCTGTAATACACGTTCCCTGGCCAATCGCGTGTTGAACTTCCCGCTACCCCTGTAATACACGCACCCTGGCTGTTCGCGTGTGATGATTCCCGCGTACCCCTGTAATTCACGTTCCCTGCCTAGTCGCGTGTAGTACTTCCCGCGTACTCCTGATTTGGAGATTGCCCGCTTTGCTTTCCTTGTTTGCCTGCCCTGTGAAGTGGTCCAGGGTTAGCGCAGCCCTTATCGATGATTTAGCGATTTTGATGGCTTTTCCTTGCGCGAGGGCGTTCTTGGGGGCGTTACTGGCGCTGCTGCAGGCTCGCTGCGATTCTCTGCGCCACGGCTGGTTTGGGAGCTTGAAATCCATGAATACGCTGTGCGCGGAAATCTGTTTTAGCGCACGTGCCTGGCGCAGACTATCGCAGGGGCACGCTGTGCGCCAGCCGCGTGCGCTACTTGTGCGCTGGATTCTATGAATTAGCCTGTTAATCTGTGATATTTCCAATCTTTAAATACATCTTTGCAGCCTTCACCACTGCTTGCAACCGGTCCGATTTTGACTGACACTCGGCCATCATACTAATAGTTGTGATAATAAAATGCAACAAATCCACCATTCGGATAGTAACACCCCCGCCAATCACCCCTTCCACCCGCAAAGATTGTACCTGCCCCACCTCCACCTGCTTCACCACTGCAGCAGTACTTCCCACCACAACCACCTGCTCCGCCCACACCTTCTGAACTGCTGCAGCATAACTGATGTTATGGGCCACCCTCGTACTCACAACCGTACAGGCCTCTTGCACCTGCGTAACACACCCCTTAAAGGAAGCAAAATGATCCATGATCCCCACCACAATTACAAGACTTTGTGTACATACAGAGACACAATCCTTAATATCATGGGGACCACCACACTTACCACACCTTCTCTCCTTCCTACAAGATCGTGCCACGTGACCATACTCCTGACACTTATAGCATCGAAGAGGGGCTGGAACATAAGGCTTCACCCTAAAATGCTGAAACCTTAAAAACACGTGCTCCGGCACCTCAGTCCCCCTAAACCAAATGGCCACCATTGTAGAAATGATGCCATCAGGACCTTTCCTACCCAACCCCACACCTCCAAAACCCCAACATCGGCAAGGAACTCACAATATGCTTGCCATGCACACAGAGAGGTACCCCCCCTTACACACTGCACCGCCCTGTTTAGACACGGAAACAGGATGTCTCCCAAGACAACCCATATCGAATGCCTTGTTCCTGGTCACCTCACCCACACCTTTAACCAACAAACGCCCCCACACTGATTACCTGGAGAGACTGCACAGTACCAATCCCTTTCTGGACCCACTCTGACATCACAAAAGGGCCAACAACACTAAGATCCTGATTGGGCTTCACCGACTTTCCCCCTGCCAACCCAACTCTGCCTCCATGGGTTCAACCCCAAACTCACACCCACCCACTGCTGTCCACCACCAGAACCCCCACTGCCCTCCACCCGCGGATCCACAGATGATCTACTACAAAGCAGCGCCCCACTGTCATACCCATGCGACCCCCCCCTTCCTTCTCCCACCATCAACACCTGCTCCCGCCGAACGCTCTGCCAGAGACTGATGACCACCACATGCACCAGATTTCCCTTTCCCACCATCACCCTTGCCACCTCTCCCCCCTGGAACCCCAAGGGACCCCTTGTCAGATACACTAACCCCTGCAGACCCATTGGTAGACTTACCGCCCAATGCATCCCCCCTACCAGGAAAAGGCCGCCCAATGCATCCCACCCTCCCAGGAGCAGGCAGCCCAATGCATCCCCCCCCCCTGCAATGCATCCCCCCTCCCAGGAGCAGGCCGCCCAATGCACCCCCATCCCAGGAGCAGGCCGCCCAATGCACCCCCATCCCAGGAGCAGGCCGCCCAATGCATCCCACCCTCCCAGGAGCAGGCATTCCAATCCATCCCACCCTCCCAGGAGCAGGCAGTCCAATCCATCCCACCCTCCCAGGAGCAGGCAGTCCAATCCATCCCACCATCCCAGGAGCAGGCAGCCCCATGCATCCCCCCCATTCAATGCATCCCACCCTCCTAGGAGCAGACCACCCAATGCATCCCACCCTCCCAGGAGCAGACCACCTAATGCATCCCACCCTCCCAGGAGCAGGCAGTCCAATGCATCCCACCCTCCCAGGAGCAGGCAGTCCAATGCATCCCTCCCCCCCTGCAATGCATCCCCCCTCCCATGAGCAGGCCGCCCAATGCACCCCCATCCCAGGAGCAGGCCGCCCAATGCACCCCCATCCCAGGAGCAGACCACCCAATGCATCCCACCCTCCCAGGAGCAGGCAGCCCCATGCATCCCCCCCCATTCAATGCATCCCACCCTCCTAGGAGCAGGCCGCCCAATGCACCCCCATCACAGCAGCAGACCACCTAGTGCATCCCACCCTCCCAGGAGCAGGCAGTCCAATGCATCCCACCCTCCCAGGAGCAGGCAGTCCAATGCATCTCACCCTCCCAGGAGCAGGCAGCCCCATGCATCCCCCCCATTTAATGCATCCCACCCTCCCAGGAGCAGGCAGCCCAATGCATCCCCCCCCATTCAATGCATCCCACCCTCCCAGGAGCAGGCTGCCCAATGCATCCCCCCCTTCCCAGGAGCAGGCCGCCCAATGCACCCCCCACCCCCTCCCAGGAGCAGGCCGCCGAATGCACCCCCCTCCCCCTCCCAGAAGCAGGCAGCCCAATGCACCCTCCTCCCCCTCCCAGGAGCAGGCAGCCCAATGCACCCTCCTCCCCCTCCCAGGAGCAGGCAGCCCAATGCACCCTCCTCCCCCTCCCAGGAGCAGGCAGCCCAATGCACCCTCCTCCCCCTCCCAGGAGCAGGCAGCCCAATGCATCACCCCCCCCCTCCCAGGAGCAGGCAGCCCAATGCATGATCCCCCTCCCAGGTGCAGACCACCCAATGCATCCCCCCCTCCTCCCAGGAGCAGGCCACCCAATGCATCCCCCCCTCCTCCCAGGAGCAGGCCACCCAATGCATCCCCCCCTCCCACGAGCAGGCCATGCGCCATCTTGCACCCCATTCCCAGCCGCACACTCTAGAGCACGCCCCTGCCCACTCATCTCGGCGGGCGCAGGGACACCCACCCCACACTCACCAATTAGCGCGTGACTCTCACCCTCCTCGGCATCGCGCGCACACAGCCCCCGCCAGTGCCAAGACTCGCCAAACGGCCACCCCTCCCGCAGCAGCCCCAGGTGCGCCTCACCCTTTCTCCCCCGCGTGAGCCGCCGCTGCCCGAACTCTCCAGTTCCTGCCTGAGGCGCCGGGATGTGGCGGGGCGGCGAGAGTTCCTGCTTCCCTCCCTGAGTATTTGCCTAAGCAGGTAGACTTCCTGGCTCACGGTCACCGGTACGTTATGCTGATAGACCGTATTGCGCATGCGCTGCCAATCGGTGTCTCTGGTTTTGCGCAGCCTCAGTCCAGCGTTGGGAATCTTCTGCTCATAGACCGTTCTGCGCATGCTCATTTGATAGTATCTCTAATTTGACGCAGCCTCAGTTCAGTGTTGAGAATTTCTACTGAAAATAGTCCGTTCTGCGCTGGCTTCGCTAGGCGGTATCTTTGTTCCTGCGCAGCCTCAAAGCAGCGTTGGGATATTCTGCTCATAGACCGTCGTGCGCATGCACGAGTGATCCGTGCATCTGGTTTTGCGCAGCCGCAGTGCTGAGACCCCTTGTTCGCTCGCGGCGCAGACTCAGAGGAGTTTCCTGTATCCAAACTCACCTCTCACCTGGCGGGTGTTGCTCTGATGTCTGTAAGAGCTCTTTGACGAGAAACCCTCCTCGATCGAAGGCGAGAAGTCCTGTTTAACATGTACCGACCTTGTTGGCACTACTCCGTTAAGTAATGCACCTTACCCACTCTATCCAGAACGCCCCGTGGCGGCCCTCATCAAACTTCACTCATCCCCGAGCGGTGACGTCATTTGTGTACACGTGACGTCCCCGCGCGGACGGACATGCGGGGTTCCTACCTTACACAGCAGCCTCGTTCTGACTGAAGCGCCTTACACATCGCATTACCATGCGCATTCGGGTGATCGTTAAACACTGTGGTGTCACGTGCCCAGTTATTTACGGGTCACGTGACACACCAGAAATAAAGGAATCACCTTAGAACGCCAGTCCGGGTTTATGCAGTGAAACATGTGGTCGTGTCTTTCTTTTGTGCACCGCGGCGCACCAAGCCGGTCCTACCCCCAAGGTCGGGCCCCACACACACCACCAGGGACCTGACATCACACTGGTGACGAGGGGAAAGGAGAAGAGCCCGCGAGCGGAGCTGCATATCAACACGCGCAGCATCCGAGCCTCGTTTTCACACCCCCAACATTCCAAACCTACACGCAGGCCCGACAGAAACTTTGGATGCCTCGTTCTCAGCCCCCCAACGTTCTAGGAGCATCGCGCTCGGTACAAAGTGGCTGCAGCAAGTCCCGCCTCACCCAAGAGCAATTTAGGTTTAAAACATTTTTTTAAAAAAAATAAACAATTTTTCTCCTATTGAACAATTAAAATATCAGGAGGCACAACCAAGCTATCAAAGTCAACGGAAGACATCACTCAAGCACCCAGGCACCTGCATCACGACACGGGTGAGTGAAGCCCTCCAGGGCCTGAAATTTTTGGCTGCGCCATCACCCCAGTAACGCAACATGTCCAGCAGAGAGTCAAGCCCCTCGAAGGTCAACACTAGCTCGTCATCCAGAAGGAGCATCACCACAGATCACCCCGACCCAGCGCTCACCACGCTCATGCCTCCGTTTGACCCATTCACCACTGGAGCAGCCATTCGCTGGGAAATCTGACTACAACAGTTTGAAATGCACCTCGACGCAAGAGATAGCACAGTACCACAGAAACGCACCTTCCTTTTGCTCAACATCGGGGCTGCCGCCTTACGCCTGTTTAACGCCATCCCAAACCGCGGAGACGGAAACGACTACGACGCTGCGAAGACTGTGCTCACTAACATGTTCAAACCTGACCTTAACCCGGACTATGAACGCTTTCATTTCTGCATGGCCAGGCAGCGAGACACCGAGACAGTTGATACATTTCATGCACACCTCCTTAATCATTATGCCGCAGTCTGTCTAAACCCGCCAAACCGAAACGACAGAGAATCAACTCCGTGACCAGGGCAAGAGCGGCAGAAAAAGTTTGCACCCAGAGAAAATCCATTCCAGCCTAACAAGAAAGGAAAGGCCAGAGCCGTTGATCACTCCCAAAGATCCCCAGACACAAGCGAGAGTGACGACAGCATTGACAGCGAATCCCCTGATAGGAGAGACAAAGACAGACAGAAAAGATGGAACAAGCAGATACACCGGGTGCACCTCATCTCGGCCGTTGAACCACATCGATCCCGACAACGGAAGAGACCCTCATGTACAGTCATCGCCAACGGAGAACCACTAAAAGTAGTCATCGACACTGGCGCAACAGTGAAAGTAATGCCAACGACAGCATTCGGCAAGCTCCGCCCGAAGCCCAAACTCCATGTGAAGAAGGTCCGACTATACGCGTACGGATGCAAGAAGCCCCTGCCAGTGCAAGGATGCTTTAAATCAGACTTTTCTCATAATAACACCAGTTGCCGGGCACGCATATATGTCGTGGATGCTGGCTGTGAGACGCTGCTAAGCTGCAAGACAGCGGAAAAACTAAAATTAATACATTTCACTTTCAGCCTTCAACACAAAGAACTCGATGGCCTACTAGAACAATACCAGAAGATATTCCAAGGCATCGGATGCCTGAAAGGCCGAACCATCAAGCTCCACATAGACCCTACCATCGAGCCGAAAGCCGTCCGACACCGACGGATACCGTTCCACTTGAGAGAGGCAGTGGAGAAGGAACTGGCCTAGCTCAAAGAAGCAGGAATAATACAAAAGACGTCAGGCCCAACCCCGTGGGTATCCCCCATGGTGGTTGCCCAAAAACCCAAACAACCCAACGCAGTACGAATCTGTATAGACATGAGGCTTCCCAATGCAGCCATCGGAAGAGAACGCCACATAACTCCAACGATAGATGAGCTCATTGTGGACCTCACAGAAGTAACGATATTCAGCAAACTGGACCTCAGATCTGGCTATCACCAGCTCCGACTAGCCAGAGAGTCGAGATACGGTATAAACGGCTTAACTTCGGGATATCGTCAGCTGCAGAGGTATTCCAACACGAAATCCGAAAAGTCCTCGCTGGCCTAGAGGGCACCACAAACATCAACGACGACATCCTTGTGTATGCGTCAAACGAGAGAGAGCACCACAAACGCCTGGCAGCAGTCCTGGGCAGATTGGAAGAAGCAGGCCTGACGCTAAACGCAGAAAAATGCAAATTCGCAAAGGAAGAACTATGTTTCTTTGGGTACATCTTCAACGCAAAAGGCGTATCACCTGACCCCTCCAAGGTGGAGGACATAAAGAACACCAAGGCACCTCAATCTGCCACTTAGGTAAGGAGCTTCATGGGAATGGCGAGGTACTGCGCGCGGTTCATTCCAGACCTCGCCAGTATTGCAAGCCCACTCCGAGAACTAACAAAGAAAGACCAGAAGTGGGAATGGACATCGATCCACCAACAAGCATTTCAACAAATTAAGGACTCAGTGTCAGCCTCCACAACCATGGCATTCTTCAACATAGAAAGGCATACCGAACTCCTTGTAGATGCCAGCCCGGTTGGCCTTGGGGCGGTACTAACCCAGACAGACAATGAAGGCAACGTGTTCCCCATCGCATTTGCCAGTCGGGCACTCACCAAACCTGAGCAGAACTATGCACACATAGAGATAGAAGGACTCGCTATCCTGTGGGGATGCCGTCATTTCAAAGTGTACCTGCTGGGTAAGCAAGCAAAGGTATTTTCGGACCACAAACCCCTGATCCCGATATTCCGAGGGTCGGCTCCTCACCCACCAGCACGCATTGAGAAATGGATGCTGCAACTGCAGCCCTACAATATCGAAGTTGAATATCGCCCAGGGACTGACAACCCAGCCGATTACCTGTCCCGTCACCCGAGGCCTGCCACGGAAGGAGAACAACGCCATGCGAAGGAAACTGATGAACATGTGTGCCACGTAGTCGCCTGCGCCCGACCACGGGCCCTGCCCTTGAAAGAAGTAGCATGTGAAACGGAAGCGGACCCCATTCTGCAACATACCACCAGCGCCATCCAGTCAGGTAATTGGAAGAACTACCTCACGTCCATGGCCCAACGCACGACGTCAGCTCAAGCCAAACTCCGAGCAATATTCGGGTTCCGACATGAGCTCTCTGTTGCCCCCAAAGGGGTACTCCTCAAAGGCCACCGAATCATACTGCCAGCATCACTAGAGGAGAGAGCCCTCCGGCTAGCTCACAGCGGACACCAGGGCATTGTCAAAACCACGGCATACCTAAAGTCCAGAATGTGGATGCCCAACATACAACAACGGGTAGTGGAGTTGGTAGAATCCTGCGCAGCCTGCCAAGCCTCCAGAAGGCCTGAGAACCCAGAGCCCATCAGTAGTGCCCCAAGAAGCAGCAAGCGGTGGGATGCAGTCAGCATGGACCACTGTACAATTGCCGACGAAGGATATCTACTCGTGGTAATTGACGAGTTCAGCAGGTATCCTGAGGTAGAACACGTGGCGTCCACCAACGCAGAGACCACAATCCTCACGCTAGAAAAGATCTTCGCAACACACGGAATTCCAAGAAAGATAAAGAGCGACAACGGACCATCATTTACCAGCCAAGAGCTGCGCAACTTCTTTAAGGACATAAATGTAAAACACAAGCAAATCACCCCAAGATGGCCCCAAGCAAACGGCGACGCCGAGAGATTCATGGGGTCACTCAATAAGGTCATTCGCATCGCCAAAGAACGAGGACATCCATGGCTGAGAGCGGTATATTGTTTCCTGAGGACCCACAGGCAAACCCCACACTCTTCCACAGGCATCAGCCCTGCTGCTCTCATGCTCGGGGTACCCATACAGGCAGAGCTTCCCATACACCCTCAGTGGGTAGCCCCCGAACCTGACATCCCGGCCATAGGTCAGGTAGGACTGAACCTGACATCCCGGCCATAGACGCCATGCGACTGAGGCAAAATGAACAAGAAAGCATTACCAGGCGAGCCAGTCACAGAGAGTTAACGCCAGGCGACACTGTCATTGTCAAAAACCGGGCTACGCCCAAGAAGATGTCCCTCAACTTTGAACTCCAACCGTGGACAGTCAGTGCGGCAAACCACAGCATGGTTACCGCCACCCGAGGGAGCGAAACAGTGACAAGAAATGTGTCACACTTCAGGAAAGTACCACCCGAACTGTGGGAAGAGTGCCCAGCGTCCCCAAGAAGAGAGACGATGGCACCTTGCACGCCCCGAGACCGAGTATCACCCAGAACCTATGCCACGCCAAGAGACCCCGAGACGACACACCAGCAAGAAGGTAGGACTGAACCTGAGCTCCCAAGAGCGGACACGCCAGAGAGAGGTAACACCCGATACCTCCTGAGAGAGAGGCCGAGACCGTCCTCCCATCTCCAGGGATACGTGGTGGACGGAGTTTACCTACAGAAAACCCGGCCAAGATGAACTCAGAGTCAGTTTGAATGCACGGTACCGTTCTAATGTTTTGTTGTTAATAGTAGTGTAAACCCCTCCAAGTTGGGGAGGAATGTGGTGTCACGTGCCCAGTTATTTCCGGGTCACGTGACACACCGGAAATAAAGGAATCACCGGAACAGGCGTTAGAACGCCAGTCCGGGTTTATGCAGCGAAACGTGTGGTTGCGTCTTTCTTTTGTGCACCGCGGTGCACCAAGCCAGGCCCAAGCCGGGCCTACCCCCAAGGTCGGGCCCCACACACACCACCAGGGACCCGACATCACAAACACCAGGTGAGCATGGCAGCTTTAATATAGAAGTATTTACTGTAACAACTGCTTTCCTGTAACCACGCCTACAGATAAGGACCCCTGGATCATATCTGCCTATTGGAAAATCAAACACCCTGAGCTGCATTCCCTGCCCACAGTCACAAGAGACTCCGGCCACATGTCATAAAGGTAACTTCTGCTGTTGCATGTTTGCATCTTGCACTTTACAGTGGAATGCAGTAAATGTGAATGTCCAGGGACATGCATAACTACCCAGATTGCATAAGATGAATGGCATTCGCCTTCCATTAAAGCAATACACAAACAAAACAAGAGAGGATGTTTCCTTCAAATAGTGTTTTTGAAGACGTTAACATGTGTGCATGTTTTAAACTCCAAGAGCCAATACAAAGGTTTTCCCTGGAACTTGCAGTACCGGAATGTGACATTTCACCCTAGTTGTTTGTCATCAGGTTATATCGTGCAGTGGTGAGGTGTCCAGCCTGCAAACCTGATGGCTGTGGTGCAATCCCTGAGGTCGGCTAATTCACAAATTCAAAGAGGACCTTCAATGTTTCTCATTTTAGTTTGGAGGGACCGAGTCCACCCTCTGAAAAAAGTGGGTGGACTCCATCCACCAGACTTGAGCCTTGGGAAACTGCCCAAAAAGAATGGAAGCTGAAAAAATAGGAATACTGCTTTAATTAATGACACTGGATTGAAAGCAGTATTCTGTGTTTTTTTTGTTGCTACAGCTTGCATTCTTTTTGGCAAATGTGCATTATGTTTTAATCGCCCTTCAATTTAGGGTGACTAAAACATAAGGCAAACTGGCCAAAAAGAATAAACGTTTAAGTTAAATAAATTTGGTAATACTGCATTCACGTCGTTTCTAGGTCCTGTCAAATTGGCTGCAAAAGACCGCTGCCGGTCACCAATCGGATAGAGAATTGGACGGGACCCAAAAACCCGGAGACTCCAGGCCTGCTGCCCAAGAAGGATGTGCCCCCTCCAACATCGTGGGGCACAGTCTGCAGTTCTACTATCAACTGAAGCAGACTTTGCAGCACTTTTAAGATGGCCGCCACATTTATCACATCTTTCTGGGATGTCTGTCGTGCCTGGAGAAGGAGAGGCACTCGACTACATCAAGCCGTCAGATTGGCTTTAACATCCATCAAATACTGAGGCCCAGCTGACCCGTGAGCGAGGCGGGGCCTGGCATA
Organism: Ambystoma mexicanum; assembly: GCF_040938575.1. Classification (NCBI taxonomy): domain Eukaryota; kingdom Metazoa; phylum Chordata; class Amphibia; order Caudata; family Ambystomatidae; genus Ambystoma; species Ambystoma mexicanum. The sequence continues at coordinate 1,532,723,718 of NC_090931.1, forward strand.
ACTGTCTCGCTCATGGCTTCCTGGCTTACCACCACCGTCCTACGTGGGATCGGGGCGTTCCAAACCTCCCATTTGCATCCAGTGTCGCTCCTGTCCTATCCACAGGTAAGAGGTCCTCACTCTCATGATCCCTTATCTGGCCATCACCCACCCACCTCGCTACTGCGCCCTGTACCTTGCTCTCATGCGTGAGCCCTCACTCTCGCACCCTCTTGAAACTTGCTTGCACCGCCCTGCCTTGGGCTGCCTTCTGCAGCCTTCTGCGATGACCCATCTGACACCGCACTGTTATAGGCATACCAATGCCTATAACAATGCCTACTTTGCACTGCTGACACAGGCCTCTGCACTGACTCTTGATTACTTCCAGTTTACGATTGTTCCATACAGACCACCTTTTGTTTGTTTGTTTTGAATTTATTGTGCGCACCAGACCCGAGGGTATATGGGTGCAAGAGCATAGGAAAACGTACAGCTTAGTGGCAGGTTACAAGAAAAACATACATCTTAGTGACAGGATAAAGAGTACAGAAGTGTCAGTAATGAACAAGATTAATCAAGATTACATAATACAGCAGTTAAGTTTAGGCAAAATAAACGATTGAAGCATGATTGGAGGTATATACAGTAGGTTAAGTTTGTAAATGGTTTTGTTATTAGTTGCTATTAACCAGCTGATCAGGTTTTGCCTAAATTTGGTGAAGGATTGTTCCATTCTCATTGAGCTAGGTAACTCGTTCCATAGTTGGGCAGCTTTGACAGGGAAGCTGGATCCACCAATGGTGGAGAGTTTGAATCGGGGTACCTGAAAGTGATTAGTGTTTGCTGATCTAGTCAGTCTAGGGGGTACTATTCTATAGGATCTGTCTATTAGGTATTAAGGGGCTTTGTTGTTTAGACTTTTGTGTGTGAGTGTCATGAACCGTCGTCTGCATCCTTTCTGGACTTCCTGGTCCCTGACCCATAGGGGATTGAATACAGTGATCCTTCCAACATGGCCGCTTGAAACGGAATGCTGCTGGCCATTCTCTACGCTCCACGCTGTACGCTCTACAAAACAGACACACCCTGCGGCTCTGCGCATCTCAACGCTACCGCTTGCTGTAGTTGGACGTGTGTTGCTGGAGTTCACTCGAGGCTTTCTTCTGATTCCTGGTTCCCGGTTCCTTGAATTCCCCTTCCTTCCTCCCATTCCTCTACCTTACCTTCAAACTTCCTGGATTTTCTTCCGCGCTCGGGTCACGGCATTCCGTGCCTCCGAGTGTGAGCATCATTCCTTCCTGGTATCCGCCCTGGACTTCTGAACGTTCTAAGAAGTTGGATTGCGAACCTCACGCTGGAATCCGAGGACCAGCGCTCGGGTTTGTACAAATCCCGGACTTTGAGAAAGAAGACATCACAGAAGGTTGCAAGCAAACAATAAAAGCAGGTGAGAAGGGCAGAGACTTGTGACAGTGAGGGCAGCAGTTTTAAGTCTAATTTTCTCATGTGTGGAGAGCCATTTATGCTTCCTTCTTGTTTCGGAAATATGTTCTCTCTTGGGGGTGTTCAGAGCAGCTCGGAGAGCATTGTTTTGCTGTATCTGTATTTTATTGGTAATGGATTTGGAAGCTCCAATGTAAAGGGCATTACAATAATCTAATTTGGAGATAATCAGAGCTCTGGCTAGAGTCATGCAACTATTCGAGGATAAGAATTGTTTGCCTGCTCTGATAAGTTTACAGGTGTAGGCTGTTGATGAGGCTAGAGAATTTACCTGTTTGGTAAATGATAATGTGGAGTCTAGATATACGCCTAACATTTTTACTTCCTTAACTACTTGAATTACATTCTCATCGATAATGAAGGCAGAGTAACTTGAGCCTAGTTTGTTGAGCAGAGTTGTAGTGCCCAGGATGAGAAGCTCTGTCTTGTCATCGTTCAAGCAGAGGCCATGGGTGGCCATCCATGCCTGAACGATACTGTAGATTTTGTTCACCATTGAAAGGTCCTCACTGTAGTCTCCTGTGAGTGGCAGGAGGATCTGGGTATCATCTGCATAGTTAGTGTAGGTGATACCCAGATGGTCCAAGTCATCAAACAGGGGTTTAGTGAAGATATTGTATAGTGTTGGTGATACACAGGAGCCTTGTGGCACTCCACATGTGATAGGGATAGGGTCAGCTGCCGCAGAGGGCGAGAAGACCCTCATGGTACGGTCACTAAGGAATGATTGAATCCTTGCTATTGCCGCTCTAGAAAAGTGGGCTGCTGAATCCAAGTGATTACATAAGACTTTGTGATCCACTAGGTCAAATGCCGCAGATATATCTAGTAGGAGGAGCAATGCAGGTTTCCCATTGTCTCTTAATTTATCTATTTGTGCCTTGAGGTCAATGAGTGCAGTTTCCGTGCCATGTAGAGGGCAGAAGCCAGATTGACGGGAAGCTAGTAGCTGGTTGGCTTCAAGGAAGTTCTGGATTTATATGTAGGCTACCTTATCCAGAATCTTCAGCAGAAATGGCACAGTTGTAATCGGTCTGTAATTGGTGGGTACAGTTGGGTCTAAGGTTTGCTTTTTGAGAAGTGGGAGTACCCATGATTTCTTTAGGTTACTAGCGATAGTGCCAGTATTGAAGGAGGCATTGATCAGTTTAGTGATAAATGGGGCTAGATCCCTAGCCGCGTCTTTGATCAATTGTGCTGGGCATAGATCGCCTTTGCAATTGGATGGTTTGAGTCCAAGAATTACTTTTTCAACCTCAATTATGGAGACTTTAGAGAAGTGTAATTGGGTGTGGAGTTTAGTATTGGGCGGTACTATAGTTTTGGGAGATGCTGTAGTAGCTAGTAGCTCTTTTTTTAATTCTATTTTCTTTTGGAGGTTTAGGACTTTATTCGCTAGTGCATGCTGGACTTCAGAGCACCAAGTTTTGTCTTTGATACAGTTGTCTTGGGCAGTTATGGGACTTTCAAGTTCTCTGAGTATGGAAAATAGCTCCTTTGTACTGGAATGAACTTGAGTGATTCTGTTGTTATAGGTCTCTTGTTTGGCTAGCAGGATCTCTTTCTTATATTGTGGTAAGATGTTTTGTAGTTTTAGTTTATTTTCAGGTGTGGGGGAGAGTTTCCAAGTGTTAGCGCAATTTCTTTTTTCTAGTCTGAGGTTTTTTAGGTGAGGAGTTACCAGTTGTTCAGGTGGTTAAAAGGTTTGCTATTTCTTAGTTTGAGAGGGGCAATGTTATGAGTCTTGTTCATAATTGTATTGTATAAATGGACTAGAAGGTTAGGATCTAAGTTGGCAGATAGTGCCTTGAGGGTGGGCAGGATGCCTGGGATTAGTTTGTCTACTGTCATATTCTTCTTATTTCTGGTAAGTATGGTAAGTATGGGTGGTGCCAAGGGTTGTTGAGGGGTGGCAGTTTTAGTGTCTATTGTGAAGGATATCAAGTGATGGTTTGTCCAGATTTGAGGGGAAATAGTTAGGGTAGAAATATTACAATTATGGTCTGCAACCCAATCTAAGGTTCTCCCTTTGTCATGGGTTGTGTCACGTCTCCTAGGTTTCCCATCCCAAAGGTCTATCCCGCTCACTCACCTGCAGAGGCAACTAAGTCAGTGAAGCAGCGTCGGCGGATGAAAACGCTGCCTGGCAGTCCGGGTGTCTTTCGCCCCTCCACTTGTTGGCAGTTGCCATGGAGACATTTTCGCGGCCGACATCGTCCCCGGCTTTCATCCTGGCACCGTACGGTGAGAGCCCCACAACAACCCTGATGAACTGCATCACGTGACCCAAATCACGTGACATTCCTCACGCCGCACGTTCCAGTGTTTTTTTCCTCACGTGACAGCCCTGAATGAGTCATAAGCACTCGAAAACACAGAAGCCGTGCCTTACAGCTGTTTCATGTGAGGTTTTGGTGTTTCTTGTTGCTCCTGTTGACTTCATCCTTGTTTCGACTTCGGACTGTTTCACGGACCTTCCTTTTGCTCTCTCCTCGGATTCTGGTACAGCTCTTCAAGACCTCGGATAACTTGACCGCGGACTGCTCAACGGATTTGGTTTTTGGCTTTCTTGGAATTCTAAGTACTACTTAGGCACGGCCTTGGACTGCTCTCTTGGACTCGTTTGGAACTTTCCCTTAACTTGGTATCCTTGGAACTTTGGACCCGTTGCTCCTATATTTTGCACCTTGTACCTTTGGAACTTCACCATCCTGATCCCGGGTGTTGCCTTCCTGCAAGTCAGATTGAACCCTATTCACCTGGCCCCCCGATTCACTACTCTTCGTCATTCTGAGGGTTTTTCCTGTCATCTATCGGGGTAAGCCTTATTCCAACTGTATTTAGTTTACATTTCTAATACCCTCTGTTTGCTTATATATTGCTTTTGCCTTACAGTGGTCTGGGGTTCTTCCGGTGTTCCCGGTTCCTGACTGACGGCTACAATACCTGTGGCCTCAAAGACTGCGCAGGCAGTAGCTTGTTCTTGCCTGTGCGGTACTTGGGGACAGAGGTGCAATAAATCTGCACGACCATCAAGATCAGGACAGACTGTAAGGCCTTTCTGGTCGTCCAGATTATGAGCGCCTCTCCCGGGGACCCCGTGGCCGCTTTAAGGCAAGCGGTTGCGGACCTTAGGACCGACATGGCCGCAGCCACTACCGCCATTCACCATAGACTTGATGCCTTACAAAGTACCCGTTACCCTTTACCCGCTGACGCCGATTTCGGTGACCCTACCCCTCCATCCCAAACATCGGTTCCGCCACCTGCAGTCCCTACCCCAGTTGTCCTTTCTACTTAATTTCCTCTTGCTGCCCCTGAACGCTACCAGGGTGACCCCAGGAAGTACCGCACTTTTTTGAACCAATGCAAGTTACATTTTTTATGTAGGCCCCAAGCTTTCCCTGATGCCGTGACCAAAGCAGCCTTTCTTCTTTCACACCTGTCTGGGGTTGCGGCAATTTGGGCTAACCCCTTAATGGAGAGTGATCATCCCGCCCTATACGACTTCGATCTGTTGGTTGCTGAAATGTCCAAAGTATTCGATACTAGGTATAGGGCACAGTCTCGAGACCTAGAGTTATTGGATCTCACTCAAGGCAAACAGACGCTTATTGAGTACATCACCCGCTTTAATCAATTGGCTGCTGAGACCTCATGGCCTGAAGAAAAGAAGGCAATTGTATTCTATCGCGGTCTTTGCAACAGTCGAAAAGACGCCCTGTCGGTGATCCCTGCTCGTCCTTCTGCTTTTTCTGAACTAGTGGATCTAACACTGCAGATTGACGCACGTAAGATCGAGCGTAGGGCAGAGTCAGGAGCATCCAGTCAAATTCCCCCGACCACCTCCTCTGCTACTCCAGAACCAATACAGGTCAGTGGGATTAGAAGCCCTATCACTCAGGCAGAACGGGAACGTCGGGGATCCGACAACGCCTGTTTTTACTGTGGAATCCATGGGCACTATGTAAATAATTGTCCGCGTCGCCCGAAGAGACCATCATGTTTTCAGAAGGCTCGCCCTTAAAATTGGGGGTACGGGCGGGCCCTTCCTTGACCCCCACTGGACCAACGTTTGGTCCTATCCGACCGATTGTGGTCCAGGTATTGTTGAAACCAACTGCAGATCAAGTACATTCGGTACAAATTGTGATCGATTCTGGGGCTACTGGCTGTTTTATTGACATTGCACTAGCACACACACTCAATCTACCCCTGATCAAGAAAAAATATCCTGAACCGGTACAAGCGGTTGATGGCTCGAGTCTATCTTCTGGCCCTATTGAATATCAAACCGCTCCAATGACAGTGGTGATTCAAGATGTGCACCGGGAGAAACCTTATCATTCGATCTTATCACCACCCCTCAGTTTGGTGTTATAATGGGTATCCCTTGGCTTCGGCAACACAACCCATTGATTAATTGGGGAACTGGGCAAGTTACCTTTGAATCTGATATTTGCCAACATGTTTGTTTGACAGAACCTGAAACACAGCCCTCTCCTGCTTCTTTACTAGGGGCTATGGCCTCCTTCAGTATTGCAAACACTGGTACATCCGAAACGGTCCCACAAACAGTGGGAGCCGTCGTAGCAGGGGTTCCTGTGGTTTACCAAGACTATTTCGAGGTCTTCGATAAGGGCACGGCAGAGGGTCTACCACCACATAGACCTTATGACTGCCCCATTGATCTCATTCCTGATGCACCAATACCGAAGGGTGGGATATATTCGCTCTCTCCACTTGAGGAGCAGGCACTCAAAGAGTATATACAACAGGCTTTACGTTTGGGCCACATACGTCCATCCAGTTCTCTGGCTGCCAGCCCAATCTTTTTCGTGCCTAAGAAGGAGGGGGACCTATGTCCTTGCATTGACTATAGACGATTGAATGCTATCACCATAAAAGACCGGTATCCTATACCCCTTATTTCCACACTATTGGATAGGTTAATACGGGCATCAATATTTACCAAACTCGACCTCCGCGGTGCCTATAACCTGGTTCGTATGCGCAGCGGAGACGAATGGAAGATGGCATTCTGTACTCGTCTGGGTCTATTCGAGTACACCGTGCGTGATGCCCTTCGGTCTCTGCAACGCCCCCGCCACTTTTCAACGTTTTGTTAACAAGGTTTTTTACGACATTCTTGATATCTTTGTCGTAGTGTACCTAGATGATATACTGATCTTCTCCTCCTCTCTAGAAGAACACATAGCCCATGTTAAAGAAGTCCTGAAACGTCTCAAGGAGAATTCCTTGTTCGCTAAACCCGAGAAATGCATGTTCCATACTCAGGAGGTCGACTTTCTAGGTTTTCATATTACACCGGGAGGTCTATCCATGAACCATTCAAAAGTTTGTGCTATCATTGATTGGCCCGCTCCGACCACTCTCAAACAATTGCAATCGTTTCTTGGTTTCGCCAATTTCTATCAGCGATTCATTGCTGACTTCTCCTCGATTGTTTCTCCCCTCACTACTTTAACTAGTCCCCGGTCCCCGTTCCATTGGGGCTCAGAACAACAACAGTCTTTTGATACGCTAAAGTCCCGGTTTATCACTGCCCCGTTACTAAAACATCCTGATCCCGATTCCCCTTTTGTTGTAGAAGCGGATGCCTCCTCATTTGCATTAGGCACAGTGCTCTCGCAACCCTGCCCGACCACAGGCCACTTGCATCCTGTGGCTTTTCATTCACGGAAATTTATGCCATCTGAATGTCACTACACCGTGACTGAAAAGGAATTGTTGGCCATCAAGGACGCATTGCAAACTTGGAGACATCACCTAATCGGGGCCAAACATCAAACTGTAGTGTACACAGATCATAAGAACCTGCAGGACCTGGCCTCTCTTAAGTGTTCTAACAGTAGGCAGGTACGCTGGCACTTGTTTTTTGCCGCGTACGATTTCATAGTGAAACATAGACCGGGGTCTTCTTATAGTAAGGATGATGCTCTTTCTCGCTCTACTGGGGGGGATTCCTTGTCCTTATATCCAGACACACTCCTGGGCGAGGGGCATGTTGTTTGTGCACACCACCACCCTCCATGCTGCAATCCATTCGACAGTGGGCTTCGACTCATCCACATGCACTAACAGAATGGGATCTGGTTTTACAGGAAGGCTTACCCTTTATACAGGGGAAATTGTTCCTTCCCACTAGTGACACTCGCAATCAGGCACTCGTTTGGTCCCATGACGGGGCCATCAATGGACACCCTGGGCAACAGCGCACTCTGGAACTATTAAAGCGCTGGTGTTGGTGGCCCCTGATGAGACGCGATGTGGAACATTATGTGAACACCTGCTCCATATGCGCGCAATGTAAACCGCGCAAGGGCCGCCCGTTGGGTCTTTTACACCCCTTACCCATACCACCTCGACCTTGGCATACCGTCTCCATGGACTTTATAACTGATTTACCCCGCAGGCAGGGACATGACACAGTATGGGTGGTTGTCGATTCTTACACCAAAATGGCCCGCTTTATTCCCTGTTCAGGCATTTCTTCAGCTTCTTCACTAGCCTGAATGTTTTTCAAGTCTGTTTTCTGTCTCTTTGGTTTGCCTCAAGTCATTGTATCGGACCGGGGTCTGCAATTTACATCTCGTTTTTGGCGGTCCCTCACTAAAATCCTTGGTATTGATGCCCATTTTTCCTCGGCTTACCACCCAGAAAGCGATGGCCAGACGGAGAGGGTTAACCAGGCCCTTGAACAATATTTGCGATGCCTGACCCTTCAGTATCAGGACACCTGGTTGAACCTTCTTCATTTGGCTGAATTCGCGCATAATAACACCTGGCATTCCTCTACGGGATTCTCTCCTTTTTACTCTCTTTATGGGCAGCACCCCCGTACTCTCCCACTCCCTGATTTTCCGCCCACACCGACTCCTGCCGCCAATGCCTGTGCCCGCGATCTGTTTGCTGTTCACACCCAGACCATGATCCATTTGCGTGAGGCTCAGGCTTCCATGAAAAGGAAAGCTGACAGGAGGAGAACTGCGGCTCCCTCTTACCAAGTGGGTGACCGCGTCTGGCTGTCTACCTGCCATTTGCGGTTGCCTGGCTGCCGCAAATTGCTTCCCCGTTTCATTGGGCCCTATAGGGTGTCTGTGGTCCTTAATCCGGTGGCTTTGCGTCTTTCTGTTCCATCTACATGGCGCATCCACCCGGTTTTTCATACCTCCCTTCTCAAGCCCTATCTAGCCCCGACCCGGTTGGTTCCGACCCCGGCCCTGGTGTCTATCTCCTCTCCGGATGTATATGAAGTCAGTGCCATTTTGAGTTCCCGCCTTTGTAGGGGTCGTCTCCAGTACCTGGTGTATTGGCTTGGTTACGGTCCCGAGGAGCGTTCGTGGGTCCCTTCCGGGGACGTTCACGCTCCACAGTTGGTTGCTGCTTTCCACTGGGATAATCGATCAAGCCCACGGGGTCGTGGGCCTTTAGGGGGGGGCTCTGTCACATCTCCTAGGTTTCCCATCCCAAAGGTCTCTCCCGCTCACTCACCTGCAGAGGCAACTAAGTCAGTGAAGCAGCGTCGGCGGATGAAAACGCTGCCTGGCAGTCCGGGTGTCTTTCGCCCCTCCGCTTGTTGGCAGTTGCCTTGGAGACTTTTTCGCAGCCGACATCGTCCCCGGCTTTCATCCTGGCACCGTACGGTGAGAGCCCCCACAACAACCCTGATGAACTGCATCACGTGACCCAAATCACGTGACATTCCTCACACCGCACGTTCCAGTGTTTTTTTCCTCACGTGACAGCCCTGAATGAGTCATAAGCACTCGAAAACATGGAAGCCGTGCCTTACAGCTGTTTCACGTGAGGTTTTGGCGTTTCTTGTTGCTCCTGTTGACTTCATCCTTGTTTCGACTTCGGACTGTTTCACGGACCTGCCTTTTGCTCTCTCCTCGGATTCTGGTACAGCTCTTCAAGACCTCGGATAACTTGACCTCGGACTGCTCAACGGATTTGGTTTTTGGCTTTCTTGGAATTCTAAGTACTACTTAGGCACGGCCTTGGACTGCTCTCTTGGACTCGTTTGGAACTTTCCCTTAACTTGGTATCCTTGGAACTTTGGACCTGTTGCTCCTATATTTTGCACCTTGTACCTTTGGAACTTCACCATCCTGATCCCGGGTGTTGCCTTCCTGCAAGTCAGATTGAACCCTATTCACCTGGCCCCCCGATTCACTACTCTTCATCATTCTGAGGATTTTTCCTGTCATCTATCGGGGTAAGCCTTATTCCAACTGTATTTAGTTTACATTTCTACTACCCTCTGTTTTCTTATATATTGCTTTTGCCTTACAGTGGTCTGGGGTTCTTCCGGTGTTCCCGGTTCCTGACTGATGGCTACAATACCTGTGGCCTCAAAGACTGCACAGGCAGTAGCTTGTTCTTGCCTGTGCGGTACTTGGGGACGGAGGTGCAATAAATCTGCACGACCATCAAGATCGGGACAGGTTGGCTCATTCACTCTTTGGGTGAAGCCTAGTTCTGTCAGAATGTTAGATGCTGCTATGGCATGTTGGTCATTGGTGTCATTGAAGCCAATATTTAAGTCACCCAAAAGTAATGTATGGGATGTGTCTTTTAAGTTTTCTGAGAGAATGGTGGTCTCATGCGCCATGCAAGGGATGCAGAACATTGCCTTTCTACCTTGAACTAACTTCATTGCCTTAACAGGTGTATCCCAGTCTACCACATGTGCTATTCCTAACTCCATTAGCCGGCTTGTAGTCCAATCCATCTGTCAAAATCTCTATCCTTTATTCATGAACACAATCCACAGGGACAATAATATCACTTGCGAAACGAATACCTTCAGTATTGCCTGTTTCCTCATGGCCACGGCATACATGCCTGGTGTAGCCTGAGTGCCCAAATTATCTCAAAGCAACGTGAGGTGTGCTGATGTCTGTTTGTACTCCTGTGTCCTCATGACATTCATACTGCCCCTTTATCATGAGGTGTGTCGCAGCCATCCCGCTTATTTCTTACCCTCTTCCTGTTCCCATGTACACCTGATGCGGCTCTCTGCCTCATGACTGTGGCCACCAAAGCATGTATTGATCCTGCAACAATGCTATGTCCCATGTATGCATTCATGATGTAGCTCCCCACAACAAGAGGCAAGCTTTTCCAAGTTTGTATCCACTGTACCAATTATGTCCCCAATATGCATCCATGATGTAGCTCCCCGCAACAAGAGGCAAGCTTTTACAAGTTTGTATCCACTGTACCAATTATGTCCCAAATATGCATTAATGAAGTAGCTCCCCACAACACGAGGCGAGTTTCTCCAAGTTTGTATCTACTGTACCAATTATGTCCCCAATATGCATCCATGATGTAGCTCCCCGCAACAAGAGGCAAGCTTCTCCAAGTTTGTATCCACTGTACCAATTATGTCCCCAATATGCATCCATGATGTAGCTCCCCGCAACAAGATGCAAGCTTTTACAAGTTTGTATCCACTGTACCAATTATGTCCCAAATATGCATTCATGAAGTAGCTCCCCACAACACGAGGCAAGTTTCTCCAAGTTTGTATCTACTGTACCAATTATGTCCCCAATATGCATCCATGATGTTGCTCTCCGCAACAAGAGGCAAGATTCTCCAAGTTTGTATCTACTGTACCAATTATGTCCCCAATATACATTCATAAATAGCTCCCCGCAACAAGCGGCAAGTTTCTCCAAGTTTGTATCAACTGTACCAAACATGTACCAAATATGCATTCATGATGTAGCTGCCCGCAACAAAAGGCGAGTTTCTCCAAGTTTGTGTCTACCATACCAATTATGTCCCCAATATGCATCCATGATGTAGCTCCCCGCAACAAGAGGCAAGCCTTTCCAAGTTTGTATCCACTGTACCAATTATGTCCCAAATATGCATTAATGAAGTAGCTCCCCGCAAAAGAAGCGAGTTTCTCCAGGTTTGTATCTATCGTACCAATTATGTCCCCAAAATGCATCCATGATATAGCGCCCCACAACAAAAGGCGAGTTATTCCAAGTTTGTATCTACCGTACCAATTATGTCCCCAATATGCATTCATGATGTAGCTCCCCGCAACAAGAGGCAAGCTTTTCCAAGTTTGTATTTACCATACCAATTATGTCCCCAATATGCAGCCATGATGTAGCTCCCCACAACAAGAAGCAAGTTTTTCCAAGTTTGTATATTATGTACCTTCCAGGTGTCATGAATGGCTGGTTGGCAGCCATTGTAACAGGCAAGCCCTCACTGTAACCGTATTCTTAAGTCAAAAGCGCCTAGATACCTCTGGGTTTTGCGCGCTATATAAATGGCAAAATAAAATAAATAAATAAATAAGTTTAGGAAGTATTTTAGGGATGACCGCGATTATCGCTAACATAGGGTTTAACGCGTTTCAACCCAAATTTGATGACACCTATAGAAAAAGGCCAAAAGAGAGTACACCGAATTCATCACAGGGAAGCTCAGATATAGAATCAGAAGAAGAACCCGCTCACACTAATTGGACGGAACCTACTGGTATTATCAGAAATACCAATATACAGAAGAACGTTTTTTTTTAGAAGAGATCAGACGGTACAGGAAAGGCACGATAAGAGATTTTTCTAAACATGTACAGTTTCATGACCCTCTCGCAACACATATATCAACAACAAACACAACAGCAGGGGCAGGAGGAAGTTCAGAAGAAAAGAAAGGGGTAACAGGCAGACTCATGAATTTGGGCACAAGGAGACAGATAGTGAAATGAATGAGCTAAATGTAGTTATCAATTTGTCTAATCGACAGCTTACTGAAGAAGAAGAGTCGGTTTTAAATAAAGTACTTTCCTTTGCACCACTAATGACTTTACTAACTTTCAGATCGATATTTTCAAATTTGTTCGAAAACTGAAATTGAAGACGTTTTTTACTAATAAATCTGAGACTTATATACCAAAACGACAAGAGAGACCATTGAGTCATTTTTCCTTAGAGGACATTGAGAATACCCATCTCCTAATGTCTCTCGAATCATAAACCCAGGTTAGTCAGGAAGATATACACACTGATTTAGGCATACTAACCAGCAATTTGAAGTTTAACAAACTTAAATCTAAATGTAAGTTTATCCCTCAGATGCCGATAGAAAACATAATTGACACTTTTCACCAACCAGTCATAATAGACATACATCATCATTTAGATTTCAAATTGAGAAAATCTAATTTGGGACAACATAATCTCAACAAAAATGAACAAGTAGCTCTTGATGCATTAGCCAAGGACATGAACATTGTAATTAAGGAAGCAGACGAGGGAGGCAATGTGGTTATTATGAATAGAAGTGATTATAATTTACACAGGTTTGTTGCACCTGGAGACACCAGGGTGCTACAAGAAACTAGCCTCCAACCCTATCAAAATTACAGTCCATGAACTTGAAAAATTAATCTTGGAGTGGCACAGATTAGGATTACTGATGTATGAGGAGAAGTTCTTTTTGTTTATTGCAAAACCAACCATGCCAACCTTATATTTTGTACCTAAAATTCACAAACCTTTTGACCGATTTCCACAATTAGGAGTGGTATAGGTTGGACGACTAAATAATGAACATGTACATAAATTACAATTTTACATCGGAGACAGAACACATGTACTGCAGTTCCTGCAACAAATGGAGTGGCAAGAGGATTACCTATTAGCCACTTTAGACGTAACAGCATCATACACCTCCATTGACCATCTACTGGCCATTAAGTCAATTGAATACACGGTATTGATCTTCAGCAGTACTACGATGGAGCTTTGACCCTTCGCATGGAGGGAACATCCCTTCTCAATGTCAGCTGAGAGTCCTATGAAGAAGAGCCTTTGTAAGTGCCCCTGGACCATGCAGTTGCTGACCAGCTCAGAGTCTGGGCTACCGTGCTGCAAAAATCACCATTCCATATTGAGGCCTGGAACCTGGGGGACCGCCAGCATGTGCTACAAGACTCACTTCTGCCAACTATCATAGTTCCAACATCAAGGGAACCCGCGATAGGAGGCGAAGCCTGACTGTGACAAGTGTACCCTCATGTGTCGCTGTGCATCAGTGGCCTTCGTCTGAAACAGCTTTCCTGCATCTAATCCTGTGCCGAGAGGGGCGCTGCATCGAGTTCTTCTGCATTCTCCAACCTGAAGACCTGGCACCAGTATTTGTCACCGACTGGAGAAGTGCTCAAACCTGCAACACCTGGGCATCAGGGACTGGAGCTAAAGTTGGGAAAAGCAACTGCAGACCCTCGTCAGAAGACCTGCCAAGTCCTAAGACGAATCAGTGTACCGAGGGTTGGTGGTAATGATACTTACCTGAACCCCTACCTCCCTTTTAAAATTTTGTCAAATTTTAGAAACTTTTACAACAGTTTGGCTTTGCCATTGCTTGCTCGGGCAAGAACAAAAAAACATGGGTCACTAGTGTTAGTTAGAATACCTTGTCCTGTGCCACTTGTAACTCTTCACTGGACCTCAGAATCCCTACACACATTTGTTCCCCTCTCACAAAATGGTGTGGAATTTGGTGAAACATTGGGCACAAGGCCCCATCCAGCTTAGGGATGGATTTCTAAAGTTAGATCTATCTCTGTGGACCTGTAGTGCTGCATACTAATACTTAGCTTCCTTTTCAAGGATTTGATATGTTTTTTGCTGTGCTTCATTGATTGTATATATGTATCTTTTATTTAATGTTGTGTGATATAATTACATGCTAGTAGTCATTTACTTTTCATAGTGTTATATGGTCATAAATAAATAAGTATTTTTATAACTGATTGTAAGGGTGTTCCCTGACTTTTCACTATATGTACTCATTGAGGACCCCTTACAATTTCACCACCTCTTGAGACTTAGCATAGATCACTCGTCCACCTACCTTGAACTGGTTTGGCTACAGCTCCCAGAGTTGTCCCCGTCACTGAACTAGGTTGGCCTTTTATACATCTGTCCACCAGGCAAGTGTATAGAAAACCAGTCCTAACAATAGGCTGGGAAACCGCCTGACACTCCTTCCTAAAACGAGTCCCGAAAAACATGTCCAAATGCTTGCAGAGACCTAGAGCTAATGGCACCAGGACGCCTCTAAGGAAACGGGAAAGTCAGAAGGGCAGAGAGACCAGCAGCAAGTTAGTGCTCCCTGATGCTGTGAGAATAATTGAACAGCAACCCTGCTTTACCTGCAGATGACCAGGAACAGGCCGCAGGTAATTCATTCAGGAAAACAGAGAGCAGAAAAGCAAGAGATGCTAAGCAAGGAATCCAGGAAGAAACTGGGGTTGCAATCCAGTATAATCAGAGGCAGACCAACCAAGACGCTGGGCAGACGATCCAGCGACAGGCAGAGGTTGAGTTCCAGAGTAATCTCAAAGGCAGACAAACCAAAACAAAGAGCAAGAAATCCAGGGGAGAATGTCATGTCTAACTGAGCCTAACTTCTCATGCTTAACCGTTGACCGACAAAGCTTCTCAACTCAGATTGCAAAGGTTTCTGAAGTGTTGTGTAAAGCCCATGCTCTGTAGGGACCTATACTGGAGCCAAAGCACTGTTTATTGCACTGATTAGATTCTATACCCCATGATGACAACATACCATGAAGCATATGTGATGTGACTTCTACCACTAACATTCCTGAAGCAAATGCGATGTGACTTCTACCACTAACATATCTGAAGCAGATGTCATGTGACCTCTACCAGTAACATACCTGATGCATATGTGATGTGACTTCTACCACCAACATACAAGCAGCATGGGTTATGTGACTTCTGCCACTAGCATACCTGAAGCAGATGTGATGTGACATCTACCACTAACATTCCTGAAGCATATGTGATGTGACTTCTATCACCAACATAGCTGAAGCATATGTGATGTGGCTTATACCAGTAACGTACCTGAAGCATGTGATGTGACTTACCACTAACATACCTGAAGCAGATGTGATGTGACATCTACCACTAACATTCCTGAAGCATATGTGATGTGACGTCTACCACTAACATACCTGAAGCATATGTGATGTGACTTCTACCAGTAACATACCTGAAGCAGATGTGATGTGACTTCTACCAGTAACATACCTGGAGCAGATGTCATGTGACTTCTACCAGTAACGTACCTGAAGCATGTGATGTGACTTTTACCACTAACATACCTGAAGCATATGTGATGTGACTTCTATCAGTAACATACAAGAAGCATAGGTTATGTGACTTCTGCCACTAACATACCTGAAGCATATGCAATGTGACTTCTACCACTAACGTACCTGAAGCATGTGATGTGACTTACCACTAACATACCTGAAGCAGATGTGATGTGACATCTACCACTAACATTCCTGAAGCATATGTGATGTGACTTCTACCACTAACATACCTGAAGCAAATGCGATGTGACTTCTACCACTAACATATCTGAAGCAGATGTCATGTGACCTCTACCAGTAACATACCTGACGCATATGTGATGTGACTTCTACCACCAACATTCCTGAAGCATATGTGATGTGACTTCTATCACCAACATAGCTGAAGCATATGTGATGTGGCTTCTACCAGTAACGTACCTGAAGCATGTGATGTGACTTACCACTAACATACCTGAAGCAGATGTGATGTAACATCTACCACTAACATTCCTGAAGCATACGTGATGTGACTTTTACCAGTAACGTACCTGAAGCATGCAATGTGAATTTTACCACTAACATACCTGAAGCATATGTGATGTGACTTCTACCAGTAACATACCTGAAGCAGATGTGATGTGACGTCTACCAGTAACGTACCTGAAGCATGTGATGTGACTTTTACCACTAATATACCTGAAGCATATGTGATGTGACTTCTACCAGTAACATATCTGAAGCATATGTGATGTGACTTCTACCCGTAACATACCTGAAGCATATGTGATGTGACTTCTACCAGTAACATACCTGAAGCAGAGGTGATGTGACTTCTACCAGTAACGTACCTGAAGCATGTGATGTGACTGTTACCACTAACATACCTGAAGCTTCATATGTGATGTGAATTCTTCCACTAACATACCTGAATCATATGTGATGTGACTTCTACCACTAACATACCTGAAGCTTCATATGTGATGTGACTTCTACCACTAACATACCTGAAGCATATGTCATGTGACTTCTACCAGTAACGTACCTGAAGCATGAGATGTGACTTCTACCGCTCACATACCTGGTGCATATGTGATGCGACTACTACCACCAACATACCTGAAGCATATGTGATGTGACTTCTACCACTAAGCACAGCTTCCTTCACTTTCCTTCCAGCCAATAACATGCCTACTCTGGCTACCCAATCTGTGCAAAAAGGTTTGTTGTTCTTGCTAAAGGGTGTCTGAAAATGGTCTTAATGTAAACATACAAGAGACAAGGAAACCTGCATGCTAGGTCGAAGGTATAATCTCTGTGCACTTGTCAAGAATCCCCCGGCCTCCATGTTGTGTGAAAGGGACTCATTCTCTCCAGGAATCTCGCTGTGTTATCATAACACATTCTATCACATACTACTGTGTTTGTAGACCAATAGAGGTGGTGCACTGAAATGATCGTCATTGTTCTAATAGATACACTCTCTTGATGATGTCCTAGTGTGATATAAGGAAATTGTTTAAATCTACAGAACACAGAGAATTGCATTACATGGCTCTACTACGACTATTCAAACCTTGGAGAACACAGAAATAATTATTAGGCGACAATGATACATTTGAAGCTGTATTCACAGCAAATGAAAGCAGTATAACAAATTACATTTTAAAAAATACAGAGAAATGTTAGATAATGAACATCAACAAGAAAAAGAAATAGAAAGAGAACTGGACAGAGAAACACCTGAAGGCAGTCAGCCATCTCTTACAGGAAGCCAAGGACCACTTGATGAACCACTCATGCAAAGAGAAGCAGAAATAGCAATGAATGAAGTGGAAAACACCATGTATCAATGCAAACATTCTGAAGACGACGTGTCAGTGCTCAAATCATATTAACAACTCTACATTCACCGAGATGGCTATGAAGTAATTGAACATGGATTAAAACATACAAATAAAGCATGCAGTTGCAAAAATGACAAACCTCTGCTCTGGTATTTAAATAGTGAAACTGGTTCTGGCAAAAAATGTTGATTAAAAGAATTCAAACATTTTAAGAAGATAAAACAAATAACCTTTCAACTCTTGTAACAGACACCACAGGTCTAGATGCTTACAACATAGAAGGTGTAACTTTACACCGACTACTATTCCTCCCAGTGGAACACTGAAACAAATTAAAATATTACAAATTGTGAGCAGACGGTGCATCTGAGAGCGTAGAATTCTGTGACTAATGAAAGTTCTTCTAGTAGATTAAGCATGGATTCCAACCTAAACGCATAGTGAGCAGTACAAAAGGGGAGTGCATGGAACTGTGAGCAGAAGCTGCATCTGAAGAGCGCAGAATTCTGTGACTAATGAAAGTTCTTCTATTAGATTAAGTAAGCATGGTGTCCAACCTAACCGCATAGTGAGAAGTATAAAGGGGGAGTGAATGGAAGGTAGAGTGTGATTTGCATGGGTGAGGTCAGGTGACATGAAGGTGGGCTGAGAGACAAGGGGAGGACAGACAGAGTCGAATGCTGGGGGGTAGTGCTTATCGAAGCTCAAGCACTCACAGTTTGGCTCCTTAGCAGTACGTAGCCCTATAGCGCCTTAGCAAGACGTAGCCCTATAGCTCCTTAGCAGGACATAGCCATATAGTTCCTTACTTAGCAGGACATAGCCATATAGCTCCTTAGCAGTACGTAGCCATATGGTTCCTGAGCAGGACGCAGCCATATAGCTCCTTAGCAGGACGGTTTCTTCTATTTTCTTTGAATATTAATGAATTTGGGTCTGTACAAGGTTCATTGTCTCTATGTATATACATCCCATACATCTCTGGATTATGTACACAGTGAATTGGTTTCCTGAACAGTTGCTGCACCCCAGGACATTTATTTATGTCCAATAGCTTTTATTTTATACCAACATAGACACTGTTGCATGGCATGTGTCAGACTCAAGTACACCATTTGTTCTCCAGACAGGCAAGTTGTTTAGCCATTGTAATATTATTTTTGAAAGATGATTTGCTATGGAGCAGACGCATCATACGTTTATTTGTTTGCATTATAATTGCTCACAGCTAGATGCCCTGAAGATGGACTACACAGTCCTAAATGCATTGGCCAACACGGGCTGCCTCGCAAGACCTTGAAGAAAATGGAAATGCAATCAAATATTTACAATTCTTTTCAGAGGGAAGAGTTGGATCTAATCAGTCTTGCGTGAATGTTTCTAAACCCCAGGGTGCAACCACAACTGTGGGCACTTCCGACAGTAGTATTTGATAGCAGTAAATTTGCCATGAGTCGCCGCTGAACCCTGCTCTGGTGTGTTCCCTTGTGTGTCATGTTCTCACAGATACTTCCACCTCACCCATTACACTCCTTTCTGTACTTCCTGGAAGTACTGGAGTGCTTCTAGAGGCGTGCCGATACCTGGTAGTTGTCATCCAGGTGTATTTTCCCCTGTATCCTCATCTTCCCCTGTATCCTCATCTTCCCCTGTATTTTCAGAGCACCCACTAGTCATGCATGCCTGAATCATCGCAAATCACACTCTGGGTGTGTCCCAGACTTGCACTTTTATTCTCTGGGATCTTTTTTGTTTGTTTTTGTTTGTTTGTTTTTATTATTTGTGATGCGCACCTAACCCGTGGGTAGCAGGGCGCAAAGCAACAAGAGGAGTGTACAACTTAAGTTACAGAGCACGCAGTAAATGAATCCAACTAGGTTACAGTGTTGGAAGCATCAAACATTTTGGACCAGTACATTAAAGTATAAGTTATAGGTGAATATACATAGTTTTCAAGTTGTAGATATATCTAAGCATAGAGGTAAGGGGATATACAATTTATGCACAAGTTACAGAAGGTGCGGCAGTGGAAGAGATTGGATGTCATAGCATTAAGAGTCATGTTCCTTGATCCAGTGGATGGTATTAGATCTGAATTGTGGGTAGGGAAGGTCTTCCCTAAGAGATGGTGGTAAGAAATTCCAAAATTGTGCTGCTTTGACAGGAAAGCTATTCCCTCCAGACATAGTACATTTGAATCTTGGGACAAGGAGGAGGTTTGAGTTGGCCTTTCTAGAGGGGCGGCAGGAAGTCGGTCTGGTGAATCTCGTTATCAAATATTGAGGGGCCACTTTGTGTAGGCAGTTATGGGTCAGAGAGACCGATTTAAGGAAAATGTTATCTTTAGTAGAAAGCCAATTGTACGATCTTCTAGCCTCTGAGATATGTGCTTTCCTCGGGAGGCTTAGGGCTGCTCTTAAGGCATTGTTTTGTAATGTTTGAATATTATTTGTGATGTATTTGTTACTACCTACGTAGAGCGCGTTGCAGTAATCCAACTTGGATAGGATCAATGCTCTGGCTAGAGTGATGCAGTTGTTTGGTGAGAGGAATGGTTTGGATGCCCTAATGAGTTTACATGTATAAGATGTAGCGGAAGCCATGGCAGTGACTTGTTTTTTGAAGGTGAGCGTTGAGTCTAAATAGAATCCTAAGGTTTTACCCTCGTTGGCTACGGTGATGATATTATCAATGACAAA
Organism: Ambystoma mexicanum; assembly: GCF_040938575.1. Taxonomy (NCBI): domain Eukaryota; kingdom Metazoa; phylum Chordata; class Amphibia; order Caudata; family Ambystomatidae; genus Ambystoma; species Ambystoma mexicanum. The sequence goes on from NC_090931.1 coordinate 1,532,743,919, forward strand.
AGAGGAGTAGTTTTGACATAATCTATTGAGGTTGGGTGTGGTGGCTAGGATGAGGAGTTCTGTTTTGTCATAATTCAGGCATAGGCCATGAGAGGCCATCCATGCCTGGATGATGAGGTACACGCGATTTACAAAGGCCAAATCCTTGACATAATCCCCCGTCAGCGGGATGAGGATCTGGGTATTATCAGCATAGTTCGTGTAGGTGATACCCAGGCCATCTAGATCATCGAAAAAGGGGCTTTGTGAAAATGTTGTACAGGGTGGGGGAGACACGAGAACCCTTTTGGCACACCACAGGTAATGGGCATAGTGTCAGCGGCTGCTGAAGGGGAAAAAAACTCACACAGTGCGGTTGTTGAGGAAGGACTGGATCCATTCACATGCCTCCTTGGAGAAGTGAGCAGCCGACTGTAAGTGTGTGCAGAGGATCTCGTGGTTGCCCTGATCAAATGCAGCTGAGAGATCGAGAAGTAACTGAAGTGCTGTCTTGCCCTCATCTCTCAGCTCATCTATCTGTGCCTTAAGATCTATAAGCGCAGTCTCGGTCCCGTGCTGAGGTCTGAAGCCTGACTGTCAGACTCCTAGGAGGTGGTTGAGTTCAAGGTATTGTTGAATTTGTTGGTATGCCATCTTATCAAGGATTTTGAGAAGAAATGGCACTGTAGTGATGGGACGGTAATTGGTAGGGATGGCAGGATCTAGATTCGGTTTTTTAAGGAGTGGGAGGACCCAGGATTGTTTCAGATTGTTGGGTATGGTTCCGGCTGTAAAGGATGGATTTATTAGTTTAGTAATAAATGGTGAGAGTTCTCGAGCTGCATCTTTTATTAGTTGTGCAGGGCATAGGTCCCCATGGCAGTTTGAAAGTTTGAGTGCAGGAATAACTTTTTCAACCTCTTTGGTAGAGACTTTACTGAAGTTGAAGAGGGGGGTGGGCACAGGAGGTGATGTCCAGGTGGGTTGAGGTGGAGTAGAATTGGTGTTACTCAATTTGGAGATGGAGAGAAGGGAATCTTTTTTGTTACTGATTTTAGTTTACAGAGAAGTAATTTTATTGGCAAGAGCATTTTGAATATCTGTACACCAGGTTGTGTCCTTGATGCATGAGTCAGGCAGCTGCACGGGAGTTTCTATTTCTTTCAGAATTGAGAAGAGGTCTTTAGTATTAGATTTCACTTGAGAGATTCGAAGGTTATAAGAGGTTTGTTTTGCATGGATAATTTCTTTTTTGTACTGGGAAGCTAAATTACTTAGGTTTATCTTATTAGTTTCAGTTGGATCTGATCTCCAGATTTTTTCATAGCGTTGTTTCTCCTGTCTGATAGCCTTAAGGTGAGGTGAGAACCAATTGTTCACATGTTTGCGAGGTTTGCTCCTTCTCACTTTGAGAGGTGCTATGGCATCAAGGGAGGATAGCATTACTTTATTGTACAGATGTACCATGGTTGAGGGATCTGTATGGTCGGGAACAGCGTTAAGAGTAGATAAGATCATAGGAATAAGGTTTTCAGAAGTGATGTTTCTCCTATTTGTAATTGGGACCGCTGGAGCTATGCTATTAGGTTGCAACGGTGGTGTGGGCTCTAGGGAGAATGTGATCAGGTGATGATCAGACCACGGCTGTGGAATTATAGATGAGACTGTAAGTGGGCAGTTATGCACCGTTAGCCAGTCCAAGGTTCTACCTTTGGTATGGGTAGGATCTGTGATTTTCTGAATGAAACCTAGTCCCTCTAGGGTGTTATTGATTATAGTAGCATTAGTGTCTAACCAGTCGCTAAAACCAAGGTTAAAATCTCCTAATATGATGCTTTGGGAGGAGTTCTTGAGATTATGCGATATAATATTTGTTAAGTCATCTTCAAAAGATCCTAATGGACCAGGAGGTCTGTAAATTAGGTGAATGGATACAGTCTGCGTATTAGATAGAGTTAACTTAGCCGTTAGGGATTCACAAGAATTTATGTTGTGTGGTGGTGAGAGATTCACTGATAGGTTGGTTTTAGCTATAATAGCAAGGCCACCGCCTCGAGAGGTGGTACGGTCGAGTCTTAGGAGGGTGTAGTCGTCTGGCACGGCTAGCATAATTGCTGGGCCGGCTGCTGGGTGGAGCCAAGATTGAGTAACAGCTAAGAAGTCTAGGTTTTCATTGTGTAGTAAGTCAGCTATGTCAGTAGCATTGGTTACCATATAGCGTGCATTTATAAGAGCAGCTCTCATCCCAGACTGAACTGGTTTCAGGATTGCTAGTTGGTTTTAGAAAGGAGCCTAGTGCTGCAAAAGTGGAAGCGCTGCAGAGTTCAGCAAGAAGAACGTTCCAGGCAAGTCAAGCATTTCTTGGAAACTGACTTCTGCAGCAATATTGGAGATTCCAGTTTATAGATTCCATGTTCCATGTTTTTTGTAATCTCGGTCCCCCACATAACCAGCTTCTGGCACCCACAGATGCTGGAGATACTGCTAAGCTTCTGACACCCACAGATGCTGGAGATACTGCTAAGCTTCTGGCACCCACAGATGCTGGAGATACTGCTAAGCTTCTGGCACCCACAGATGCTGGAGATACTGCTAAACGTCTGGCACCCACAGATGCTGGAGATACTGCTAAGCTCCTGACACCCACAGATGCTGGAGATACTGCTAAGCTCCTGACACCCACAGATGCTGGAGATACTGTAAGCTTCTGGCACCCACAGATGCTGGAGATACTGCTAAGCTCCTGGCACCCACAGATGCTGGAGATACTGCTAAGCTCCTGACACTCACAGATGCTGGAGATACTGCTAAGCTTCTGACACCCACAGATGCTGGAGATACTGCTAAGCTTCTGGCACCCACAGATGCTGGAGATACTGCTAAGCTTCTGGCACCCACAGATGCTGGAGATACCGCTAAGCTTCTGGCACCCACAGATGCTGGAGATACTGCTAAGCTGACACCCACAGATGCTGGAGATACTGCTAAGCTTCTGACACCCACAGATGCTGGAGATACTGCTAAGCTTCTGACACCCGCAGATGCTGGAGATACTGCTAAGCTTCTGACACCCGCAGATGCTGGAGATACTGCTAAGCTTCTGGCACCTGCAGATGCTGGAGATACTGCTAAGCTTCTGGCACCTGCAGATGCTGGGATACTGCTAAGCTTCTGGCACCCGCAGATGCTGGGGATACTGCTAAGCTTCTGACACCCACAGATGCTGGAGATACTGCTAAGCTTCTGACACCCACAGATGCTGGAGATTCTGCTAAGCTTCCGACACCCACGGATGCTGGAGATTCTGCTAAGCTTCTGGCACCCACAGATGCTGGAGATACTGCTAAGCTTCTGACACCCACAGATGCTGGAGATACTGCTAAGCTTCTGACACCCACAGATGCTGGCGGTACCACATGCTGTACCGGCCTCCCGAGCCCAGGGCAGCCAGCATGATTGTCAGAATATAGGCTGATTATATGTTAAACTAAACATACATTGTCTGAATTCATCGTTGAATATACCATTATTGCTGTTGTGGTCAGAATTGTATAACCTCAAGGAGAATTCAGAGACATACAAACATGATAAGAATGTTTAATAAGCTGAGAATCACATTCATTCTAACATAAAAGTGAAATCAAGACAGTCAACCCACTACCTAAAACACACCAATCGCCTCTGTTCCAGGCAGCAGTTTACTCCAAAGTAAGGGCAGAAAACAGAAACATTTATTTTGTACGTAACACAGCGGCACATTGGCTGAAGCTCAATATTCTTTTAATCAGCATTTCATCCAATTTGTGAACACAGGTGTGTAAAGTTTCAATTCAGCATGTCAGTTTTCCAGGATTACTTTAATGTGGTAAACATTTTTGCCCAGTATTCCATCTTGGAATTCAGAGACCAAGTCTATGATATCATTACCACAACACTTTCATTTCAGAAAGACCATTTAATTTCCAAATTTGCATCATGAGTTTTATTGCCTCACAGCTCAGTGAATAATTCTATTCCATTTGCCCTCTCTGCTCTATTCTCCAGGCCCTTCACACCAAACCATTGTCTTATACGATAATGCTTTAACAGTGGGCATGCACACTCCCTTTAGTAAATGCCCCCCCATGCCGCTCCTAGGCCACGGAACTATCCACTAATCTTATGTGCCCCCAATAGAGACAGGCAATAGTGTAATACGCGAGCGCGGATCTTGAGGAGAGAAAAGAGCCCAGTGCTGCAAAACTGGAAGCGCTGCAGAGTTCAGCGAGAAGGACGTTTGAGGCGAGTCGTGCATTTCTTGCAAACTGACTTCTGGAGCAATATTGGAGATTCCAGTTTATAGATTCCATGTTCCATGTTTTCCCCTTGATGAACATTGCCTTTTCACATTTGTTTTGCCGAGCTTAGTCCAATTAGCCATGCGAGAATGCAACTTTCCCCCAATGTATTAAGGAGGGTTCCAGATAATTTAAATTTGGAACGTTTAAATCCCTGTGATTATTAGTTGAAAGTAACATTTCTTTATGGGGGTGTACAAATACAATTCTCATTCTCAGTAGAGGCATTGTTTCACTTAAGCAGAACAATATTTAACTCTTTGTTTTTCACGCTTCTTTGCATCTAGCAATTCATGCAAAATAAAATATTGAATTTTTACTTTACAGTTCCTCTACTATCATTCAGTAGTACCGGTATAACACATCCCACTGGAAAAGTGTGCCTGGTGGCACTGGGCTGAACATATCCATGGAGCTGAGGGGTGAAAACAGGAAAGCAGGCAGCTATGTGTCCATTGCTTCCAATTCTACATACATTTCTTAAGATGGGACTATGTGACAATTCTTGGGAAGTACATGTGATCAACACACTGTATCAGCAGGGCTGGGATTAAGAGTTTCTTTCTTTAAAAAAGAAAGATGCAATCTCTATGCTACTTGTGCATCCAAAGGACACATGGTTTGTGGTGGCATGCAATCTTAGACAGTGCATTCCAGATATGGGGAGCTCAAACCATAAACGCTACACAACCTGGCTACCTTCTGAAACAGGAAATCCTCATGTAGAGGACTAGAACTATATATACAGGCAGGACAAGGGTGGAAGGGCAGACTGCAGAAAAGAGGGACGTGTGCCATAAAGGGCACACTGGGTTATACACAGCACCTTAACCCACACATGAGAGGTTGCAGGACCTCTCAGATTGGCCTGTGTAGACTGTAACACACCAGAGCGATAAGGTACATTTTTAAAAAACCCGGAAAAAGAAGGTTGGCACTTTCTGAGCCACCTGAAGTTGTCACATATGCCGGGAGCACAGAAAAATTCGCTGTAGTCATCTGGAAAAAATGTGGGTTATAGTGAGTATGAAGGATAAGAAATGGGAGATTATTTTGCAGCGAATTAATGTGGAAATAAACTGCTGACAACCACAGCATCTAAGAGACAAGTGAGAGCTCCCTGGAAATGTTGCCATCAGGTAGATGTTGTGAGCACCAAGCTCAGAGGAAGGCCATGGAAGCATGCCAAGGGCCCGGTGCAACCCCAACAACCAATATCGAAGCATCAGTCATTGAGAAACCATTCACTCGCTCACGGTTATCAGACAGCTGTGAAGGTTTAGTGATACCTTTGCTGAGCTCCCAAATAAGCATAAGTGGATCAGAGGGCTGTAACCATAGAATCGGAATCTGCCAGAGTAGATTAGTCAGGCCAGAAGTAGAACATAACATGTTAAGGAGAGGGGATAAGGCAGAACCCTGGGGCACGCCACATCCTGTTAATAAGGGACTCTGATATCAAATGAGGCATCATACCCGCTAATGTTCTGTTATCCCGGAGGGATTGTAAAAAGGAGAAGGCTGCGTCCCTGAGGGAGGCATCTCTTTGAATAAGAAGAATCTAATGGTCAATGGCGTCTAAGGCAACCGAGAGTTCCAAGAGAATGATAAAGGTTTCCCACGTGCACTACACCAATGCAGGTTCTCATCTGTGTATGTTCTCTGGCACCATCTACAGAAAGGATTACTCATTTAGTGACAGACAACGTCTTGGAAAATAATGTATAGGACAGTTTCCTTCCCTCATATATCCAAAGAGTGTCTATAGTTATTGATTCAACTACTGAGTCTTAGAACTTTTTCAGAATGTTGGTGCCCATTAATCTGCATGAGGTGCTTGGAAAAGGTATTCTGTAGGCTGGGTACCTTAGAACATAATGTACAGTTTCCAGTTAGAATATTCCAGAAAGGATGCATTTTAAACAGCAGTGATTCAGCCAATCATAATCAGCCACTATTTGTGTGTTAAAAAAAAACTGGGAACAAGTGTGGTGATCATTTCATCCCAGATTTAGTCAATAGCCACAGCAAATTCAGACCCATTGAAGAAGCACCACCTCCTCTCTGAAGCTTCAATTGAAAAGGGGATTTTACCACCTGCATGCCCTCTTGTATGGCAGACGCGAACACTAGAGTATTTTCCACATTTACTACACTGCAACGGTTTCTTGCATCTGGTGCCTAATAAGGTTACTGTTCACAATGAAGCTTGTTCCACATTCATGATGTTTCTCACTTGTATGTTTTCTCTGATGGCTAATAAGATGTCAAACCCTTTCCTGCATTCAGTGGACTCATGAGGTTACTCATCTGTATGTGTTCTCTGGTGGACAGAAAGATGTCCCTTCTGAGAAAACCCTTTCCCACATTCTGTGCACACATGAGGTTTCTCACCTGTGTGTGTTCTATGGTGTCTAGTAAGATCTCCATTCCGAGCAAACCCTTTCCCACATTCAGTGCACACATGACTTTTCTCACCTGTATGTGTTGTGTGGTGCCAAATAAGGTGACCCTTCCAAGCAAACCTTTTCCCACATTCAGAACACTCATGAGGTTTCTCACCTGTATGTGTTCTCTGGTGGCTAGTAAGATCTCTCATCCGAGGAAATCCTTTCCCACATTCAGTGCACACATGAGGTTTCTCACCTGTATGTGTTGTCTGGTGACTAATAAGATGTTCCTTCCAAGCAAACCCTTTCCCACATTCAGAACACTCATGAGGTTTCTCACCTGTATGTGTTCTCTGGTGGCAAATAAGACGTCCCTTCCGAGCAAACCCTTTCCCACATTCAGTACACACATGAGGTGTGTCACCTGTATGTGTTCTCTGGTGGCTAGTAAGGTCTCCCTTCTGAGCAAACCCTTTCCCACATTCACTGCACTCATGAGGTTTCTCACCTGTATGTGTTCTTTGGTGTCTAGTAAGATCTCCCTTCTGAGCAAACCATTTCCCACATTCAGTGCACTCATGAGGTTTCTCACCTGTATGTGTTCTCTGGTGGCTAGTAAGATCTCTCATCCGAGGAAATCCTTTCCCACAATCAGTGCACACATGAGGTTTCTCACCTGTATGTGTTGTCTGGTGGTGAGTAAGCTCTTGTTTGCCAGCAACCCCTTTCCCACATGCAGAACACTCATGGGGTTTCTCAGTTGTATGTGTTCTCTGGTGATGAATAAGATTTGCCTTATGAGAAAACCCTTTCCCACAATCAGTGCACATGTGAGATTTCTCACCTGTACGTGTTCTCTGGTGGCTAGTAAAATCTACCTTCTCTGCAAACCCTTTCCCACATTCAATGGGCATCTGATGTTTCTCACCTGTATGCATTTTGTGGAGGCAGAAAAGTGTATCATGCAAATGGACACTATTCTCAAATTCAGTGACCTAATAAGGTTTTTCACCCATGTTCTCATGTGGGCAATAAGTATGTTTTTGAGATGGCAATTTCTCCCATATTCTGTGCATGTGTAAGGTTTCTCGTCAGTTGCACTTCTCACTATATCTTTTCCTAAATTCAGAGCACAAATGAGCTTTCTCGTGCAAAGATCATTTCTGGTGACAAACACAATTCTTCCTCTGATTGAAGCTTTCAAAATATTCAGCGCAAGGATATGCTTCTCCCATTCACAAAATGCTTTAAAGACATGACCTTTCCATTCAGAACGGGTATAAAAAAAATAGCACTCACATGTTTTCTATCAGGAATAATAGTAAAAACAAAAATGCTTTTCTTACTGCACTTTGCATATTGTCATTTTCGTGCCAGACATCCCCCTATCCCAGGATTGACAGACAGAACAAACCTGGATATTGGATGTTAGCATGAAAGAGTTGCATGGACAGAAGCCGTCTGGTAGCAAATAGGCTTCTCAATCTGAGTTGCTGAATACTCTGAAAAGACAACTGGACCCCATACTTGCATATTCTATTAATGACGCTTTTCACTGTATTATTCCAGAGAAACTAACAATCACTGCGGTTGCATTTCTGGGGCATCAATCACCTGTTAAAATAAAAGGAGATACATGTTATTAGTTGCAACACGTTCAAAATTGTAGGCCTCACATGTAACAGGCAGACTGGTTCTCAGTAGTAGTAGTAATGTGCACTAGTTAGTCACTCACACAGTAGCTCATAAGACTTTCAATACATATCCATTGGGGACACGCACTCTAGGGAGCAGAGTAGTGGCTCGCTGATAATAAAATATGATATGATAGTGGGCATATGCAGCAGGAATAGTGGGATTATTCTTATTAAGACCATTTTAGCATCCAAGGGTAAGAGGAATGAAACACAGGCTAGGTGTACAAACATTTTAAGTGGGTACTTTAATCATCAGGGCCATGCATATGCCTTCTACCATTTTATTTATTCAGAATTGACTAAACCAGCTTGAAAGTCCCACATTTCCATATACAAATGATAAAGGCAGGTGTTGGTCACATGAGATAGTGTACCCACTAAAGGTAGAGGATACAGAATGTCAGATAAGGTGAGATCTTACATCAGGTATGCGTTCATCAACCCGGAAGATAGACATCGATTGATACGGCGCCTTCAGTCCAGTATCTTTGAGTTGAAATTCGGCTTTGCATTGATAACATAGACTCTGTGCAGCTAGTTGCTCTACTGGGTGAGAGCAAGATTGGCTTCTCGTGAACAAGATGCGAGAAACGCACTTGACTGAGACGCTACATTTTGTCTTTTGCCACACGGGTCAGAAGATCGGATACTACATGAGTGCAAATTAATCAGCACTATCCGGAGTTGGGACGTGACAGTCGCCTGACGTCTGACGTCTGACAAATGTGAGCTGACCAATTGCAGTGCGGCCCGAGAACAAACAGCGCCTTACTCTGAGAGCTCACTATCAACCATAAGACAGGTGCAGCCTGTATATCGCTTTTTTGATGAATAATCTGGCTCTATAAGAGAGAAGCTGCCGCATGCTCTGGATAGCCAGTAAGGGGAAGCTATCCTTTGGAGTCCTCTGTCTAGAGTTCCTTGAAAGTAAACATTGGAACCTCTATGAATTCAACCAAAGCACTTGGGCCTTGAGTAGATCCATTGAATGCAAAAGTATCAAGTCACTGCTACTATGCAACAATTCCAACTATAATTCCGTCCCTGATGAATTTCCATGGATTAACCCCCGTAACAGGATGAGGAAAGAAACATGTTGGGCTTGTTTTAACTATTGTTTAAATGTATCATGTGTGAATGAATGAATAACAATTCATGAGAGTGTGTGAGGTACGAATGACGATGAGTGGGAGAGCGATTAATTGAGAAATGATTATGTGATATTAGACTGCATAAGCCATTTAACCATCTAGGTCCCCAATGTTGGGACTTACTTGTGGCATTGCTTTGCACTAGTTTTGTGCAGTGATGTTTTCTTCAATCTTTTGATTAGCCCTCTTTTGATTAGCTCTATTAGAGGGTATTTGTACTGTTTATGTATTTGTACTGTCTATGCATTTAATTTGTGAAATGTACTTGTGTATAATACTAATTAAAATATGCAATTGTTATAGATCAACAATGTCTTCTTTCATCTTTGATGAATTTGATATGATTTGAGGACGTAAGATAGTCTTTCCCGTTACCCCAAGAAAGCAGTAATTCTCGGAGTCACAAGCCTTATTGTTGTTGTAACAAGGGTTCAGCCCTTAATATGAGTGTTTGCTTGGGACTCCATTTTCTCCCTTCCTCAACCGCCCTGTGTTCTTTTGGAGATCTTACATCTACACAAAGGTCAACAAGTTGCTGGATCTTGGGGTGATTGAGCCCTCCATTAGTGCATGGTCCAGTCCTGTTGTTCCGGTACCAAAGGCAGGTACCTCTGAGCTGAGGTTCTGTGTCGACTACAGGGGTCTGAATGCTGTCACCAGGACAGATGCTCACCCCTTGCCTAGAAAAAATGAGCTGGTGGATACCTTGGGTGCCTCCAAGTACCTCAGCACATTTGACATCACTGCAGGGTATTGGCAAATGGCCCTAGCAGAACATGACAAGGAGAAGACAACTTTCCCAACACCAGAGGGTCTTTACCAGTTCAGGGTAATGCCATTTGGATTGAACAATGCACCTGCCACTTTTCAGAGGCTTGTAAATCATGTCCTTAATGGGTTGGATGACTTCTGTCTTGCATATCTTAATGATATAGCAGTTTTCAGTGCCACCTGGGAGGATCATGTGAAACACCTTAGAATTGTCTTTCAGGCTCTTCAGAAGGCCCACCTGACCATAAATGCCAGCAAGTGCCGGAATGGTAAAGGATCAGTGGTCTACCTTGGGCATGAAGTAGGTGGAGGGAGGATTCAGCCTCTATCCAGTAAACTGCACGCAGTACAATACTTGCCTACCCCCACTACTCAAACCCACAGGAGAGCCTTTTTAGGTCTCAGTGGGTATTGCAGAAACGTCATGGCAGACTATGGTACCATAGCTGCCCCTCTGACTGCTCTCACAACTCCAAAGAAACCCAAGAAGGTCTCTTGGTAAGAGGAGTGTGGGCAGGCCTCCAATGGCTTAAACAACTCTGTGTGCCAGGCCCCTGTTCTCAGGGCCCCTGACTACAAAAGACCTTTTATTGTGCATACAGAAGGCTGCGACACTGGGATAGGTGCTGTATTATCACAGGTAGATGAGAAAGGCAAGGAACACCCTATTGGATTCATAAGTCGCCGGCTTAAGGACAGAGAGCTCAGGTGGTCCACAGTAGAGAAAGAATGTTTCTCTGTTGTGTGGGCCCTAAGGAAGCTGAGGCCTTACATCTATGGGACCCACTTCACTGTGCAAACTGACCATAAGCACTTAAAGTGGCTCTTGGACATGAAGGGAGAGAATCCAATGTTGCTCAGGTGGTCCATAAGCCTGCACGGGTATGACTTCGCCATTGAGCATAGGCCAGATGTCCAACATAGAAATGCTGATGGGTTGTCCAGAATGTTAAACCGACCTGAACATGAGACTCATCCAGGGGTGGATTAATTCCTGCTGTCCTTGGTCTGGGAGAGGCGAGTGTTAGGAAAGATTTCCATTTATGGGTAATTTTCCCTCCAGTTGTGAACCCCCAACTTTTTGCTGTTGTCGGACCATCCTAGCCTGACTTTTACCAGTGGAGCACAGCCTTCTGCTTCACTCCGCTGGGGGTTGCATATCTTGTTATGGGGAAACTGACATGCCCTTCAGACCGTCAGTACTGGGAGACTCTGTTTCCCCTAGCCTTTCAATTAATTGCTCTTTCTTAGCAACATGTTATCAGTGCACAATGTGCCTTCCAGTACAGTGCGCTGGGGTCTCTTTTTAATTTTTAAGGCCCTAGACACCCTTGAAGGATTTTTGGTGATTGTACAAGTGTGTCCAGGACAGAGATGGTGGCAGCAATTACCTTAAAAGCATTTTGGCTATTTTCTATGGTCCAAACTGTGGTTACCGTGTTTGGCCAGGACGGCGTCCAGTGCCTTAAATGGCCATGACACGAGTTCCTTCGTTCTGTCCTTTTGCCATTTTGTCCCTTTGCCTTCCCCAGGTCGAATAGACCCGGGAATATCCTTATTTGGTCATGCAGACCCCGCGCAAACCAAAGCTTTTGCAGGCTTTTGTATGCCTTGTGTGTGTGTGTGCGTGCCCAGGATGTGCGCTGGCCCAGGATGTGCGCTGGAGCTGTCTAGTTCCAATACACATCCTGGGTGCCAGGATGTCTGGTGTGCTGGGATGACTTGGACCACTATGTTTTGTGAGTGGTCCACGTCTGGGATGGCTGAATGTGAGCCGATCTCTTATTGGTTTCTCTTTGTTTTGGTGCAAAGGAGATTTTGGATAAGAAAAGGCACCTTACCCCCATTCCAGGTCGATCTTCTGAGTTCACACCAAACTTAGTAAAGGAGCTAAGTATCCTGAACCAAACAAGCCGATCCGTGAAACCGCTGGTGACTCGCTGGAAGGTTTGGCACACTGACACCACCGTTGTCCCGTTGGAGCCCTTGCTTCTGATTGATTATAGAAGGCCTTCAAGGGCGCTTCGACCTGTTGGAGTAGTGGGACTAACTACTGTCGGCACCTCCTGATTACCCTGCAAAAGAGCCTTTTCGGAAGTTTGGACCACCCAGTGAACTGACCAGCTCGTACAGGACCTTTGCCCTGGAACCGCTGCCGTCTCATGTTTCGACTTGAGCCTTTGAGAACAAGAACTTATTGGAGGAGGAGGAGGAGGAGGAGGAGAAGGAGGAGGTGGTGGTGGTGGTGGTTAATATTGCTGAGATTTACTTTGTGTTTGAGTTAAAAGGCCTTTAATAAATGTATATGTATTTTTTTATATATACGCCTGACAGAGTAATTTGTGGTGTTGTTTACAGTATCCAGTCAGTTTTTCGAAACACAAACTTTCGAATACAATTCTTGAGAATAGTTCCTGTCGAAAGTCATTTTTTCGAATGTCATGTTTTAAAAAAGAATTAGATTATCATATCTAAATTAAGGTAAGTATTAGTGCAGGGCTGGGGCCAGGGTTAGGGTTTGGGTTGGGGCTTTGGTTAATTTAGGGGTCAAATTAAGGTTAGGGTTGGGTTGGGGTTGGGGTTGGGGCCAGGGTTTAGGGTTAGGGTTATGGTTCGTTTAAGTGTTAAAATAGGGTTAGGCTTGAGGCTTGGGTTAGTTTAGCGGTTAAATTATGGTTAGGGTTGGGGCTAGGGTTGGGGCTAGGGTTAGTTTAAGGGTTACATTAGGGTTAGGGTTGGGGCCAGGGCTAGGGTTAGGGTCAGGGTTGGGGGGTGGGTGGCGTGGGGGTTAGGGGTGCTGGGAGGGGGATCCCCCCAATATGCACAAAAACTTTAAAACGTTACAAGGGGCTGGCCAGTGCTGAAATTTCAGCACTGGACAGCTCCATGTAACGTTTTAAAGTTACCAAAAAAGCATTGAAATGCTACCTTTAACATGTGAAAGTGCATTTCAATTGAAACCAGTCCATGTCTATTGTCGATGGATTGGTTTCGAAAGAAATGCATTTTTGCATGTTAAATATAGCTTGTCAAAGCTTTATTTTTTAGAAACTTTTTTTTCGATGGTTTTGTGATTCGAAACTTTTTTTCCGAAAGAATCACTATAAACCTTGTTTACTGTGTGTGCTCATTGTGGGCTTTTGATCACCCTCACCCCTCCTGAGACCTAGTCTTGACCGCCACCAATGCTACCTTGATTGGTCTGGCTTGTCCAGAAGGCTACCCAGTTCCAAAAAACTAGGCTGGCCGTCTGAAACTCTGCCCAGCAGGTCAGAGATCAGAAATCCATCTTAACAGTCATTGTCCAAAGTCCCAACCTACTATGGCAAACACTACTGTTCCTACCATCCCCTATGTTCTGTTCTACATCCCGGCCATTCTCGTCCATTACACAAACCTTCCTCGTCATGTCCCGCAGGATACCCTGACACTTCAACCCTTTTCATCTCAAACACAAAAAATTTCGCACCACACAATCGACAATGGACTGATGTTAAACCTGCGTACCTGACATGTCCCAACCTGAGGGTCAGGCAAAGTCAGACAATTGACCCAAATCACACACACACCTGACGGCCCTTCCTTTTCCCCACAGGGATAAAAGGTGGAATAAGAGAGTGCAGTACTAGCAAAGGCGAGTACAGCAGACAGCACGACCAGAGGGCTACCACACGGAAGTTCAAAGGAAGGAAGAAGGCAGAAGGAATCGAGAGGGTGGCGAGGAGAGAAGTGACCTTTCCATTCTCATCCCAGACCCATGGAACAATAGCACAATTCAACGATACACAGGGCAATCCTATGCCGATAGGCAGGAGCGAGGGAAGCTCTGGCGCCTGGGGTACTGGCCTTGACTCCAGTGAAGCCAAAAGCCAAGCAGTTCATCACAGCCGGTGAGTCGAGGGGAGAACCGATAAGAACCGGGTGGTGATGAGTGAGAATCGCAAAGTGGCAAGTTTTGAACCAATCGCTGATGAACTTTGAATGAACAGTTAAACCTGAAGAAATGCGGCACCACGTGGGTGCTAACTCGAGAGACTCTGGTCGAACCCCATATGAGAGAAACTACAAGTACCAGAAGGCCATAGGAAGGTCCACGAAATAGGTCAAAGTGGTCATACACGAGATTCCAAGATGGTGGCTGAAAGGGGAAGATGTGTCTGAGGTCGCTCTCCCTCCCCCTCCAGGGCCGAGATAATAAAGCAAAACAAAGATGCAGATGACTCGCTCACTGCCACCAGAATACTGACTAGCCCCGGCAGCATACAACAACGAAGCCCCACACGGAGTGACAGTAGCAGGCGGGAGTGAATGTTCCAGGTGGTGCGCCACAGTGACACACAGCAACCGGGAGGGGACGACTGGTCCACAAATCGAAGTGCCCGGGGCACTGAAGGCGAGCCGGCACACGAGAGGTCAGCAGGAGCACACGTGGAGAATGCCCGGGAGCAGGTGCCAGGTGCCCCCTGGGAAATACCCCACCAAAGGCCACGTTACGGCAGAATCCAGCCCCAGGGGGCCTTACAAAAGAATCCCTCTCCGGCAGCCAGCGTCCGGGGGGTGCCCTTGGCCGCCTGCACGGGAGTGCCTTTCCCCTTTCCCCTCCATCCCCCAAGTCAGGAAGACTACAAGAAGCTGCGCAGGACCCACGGGGCAATCACCACCAACATTCCGGTGAGCCTCTCTACCGCGCAACGGGGGCCCTCCTGCCCACACTCCAAGCCCCCCCTGGGGGTTCTTACAGGCTGCCCATAGTGAGCAGGGGGTGCCCAGGGAGCACACAGGTGAACATATTTGCCCCGGGAACATCCGGACTGTAGGGGGAGCTCCCACGCACAGACTCCCACGGAGGGCAAGTCTACAGGAGACAAGCCCCCACTAACACCTAACAGCTCAAACGGACCGCACCCCCCCCCCCATGAACCAGGGTCTGGAAGCAACCCAAGTCATCCACTGCGCACCCAGACAAGGGGGACAGGAAGGGAAAGTAAAGCCCTAAACGAGTAAAGAGGACACCCCCCATCCGGAGTGCACAGAGGGGGGGGCCAGCTCTCCGGGCACGCGGTCCTCCCCAGAACGTCCCAGGCCGATACTACCCAATATAGAAGGCAAAGGGACTCGGACAACGCAAGCAGGGGTCTCTGGAGACCTGGGGAATCCCCAAGACGCCAAAAGGGACCCACAAGACACGAAAACAGCATTCCCCCACCAGTATCACTCGTGTAGCAAGTGGAGACCATAGACAAGGACCGAGGGGGACACCCCCACACAGCAGGGGAAGCCCAGTCACGCCCAAGGTACAGCACGTGTACCCCAAACGCAAACTGTTAGTAAGAGCAGCACACATGTCAAGATCCAGGGGAAAACAAACGCAGATAACCCCACAGACACCCCCGACAAGACAAGAGCCACACCTGGTCCGGCTTTGGGACGCAGACGCAACAACGCAACAGAAAGGGAAGGCCATAAGAGACCAAGTAAAAGCAGCTGCAATGGATACGGCACAGGGAGAGATGGCGACCAAGGAGGACATTAAAACATATCTGGGGGAATTGGTGTCAATGCAGACACAACTCAATGTGATTAAAAGTGAGATAAAAACAGCAATACAGGAACTAGAAACAGAAGTGGTAAACCTAGGGAAACCCTGGAGAAAATTGTAGAAAACCTGGAAGAGGAGAGGCAACAAGGGACAGAGACACAGGGCCGTCTGGTCAGACTGACCCATAATCTTGAAATTCAATGCAAGGACTTAGAAAACCGCTCCAGTAAATCTAACATTAGAATAAAAAATATGGTGGAAACAGTAGAGGATAAAGATCTTAGGGAAGCGGTACAACAAGTCTTCAAGGAAATTCTTGCAACGGAAGGGGACGTTGACATTCCAATAGACAGAATACACCCAGTGGGGCCTCAGAGAACAGGAGAACCAGGAGCCCGCCCTCGGGATGTACTAATAGCGCTTACGTCCTACTCCCAAAAAGAACAGCTTCTTCGGAAAGCAAGGTCCATGGACCACATCAGAATGAATGGAGTAGACATCCAACTGTACCAGGATTTAGCGCAGTCGACACTGCAGAAAAGACGAGAGATGGGCCCAGTGGTAAGAGAACTAGTGGCAAACAAATCGGGTATAAATGGACCTTTCCCCTTGGCCTCCTATTCTCGTGGGAAGGGAAACAGCAAAGAATCACAACATGCGAGGAAGGCATGCAGCGGTTAGACCTACAAGAACAAGATGGGACACAGCGGGGGACTCACAGGGAAGGAACAGCCATGCGAAGAACCCCATGGGACTGGAAGAAAATCAACAGGAAAATGTACACAAGGAAATAACAGGCTGCGCACAGAGAAGGACACACAGACACATACGACGGGGCTCATAGAACCCACAGGGCCCACCACCCGGAAATCCCGGGACACACCGAGAGCAGACATCCAATAAGAAGGCACCGGGGGGGAGATGTGAGGGGCAGCAAAAGCAATCCAATTGTGGTTTAGAACTCCTCACAAGTTTATCCCTGAGGTATTGAGGGCATGGCGCGACAGGCTCCACACCCAAGCGATCATAGGAACCAGAGCCCTCCTCAGGACAGTTATGGGGGCAGGGGAGCTTGCAAGTTAGGGGTTGGAATCTAATGGGGGGAGGGGTAGGGGGTCGAAGGGAGGGAACCGGAAGGAAACACACCCAGCCTACAAGGATCCAAGGAAAGCCAATAGAGAACACTCTTTCTACGAAAGAATAGGGTTAAAAATACTAACATATAATGTCCGAGGGCTGAACTCCCCCGTCAAAAGAAAGAAGATGGAGCATTTTCTACAAATAGCGAAATATGACATCATAATGCTCCAGGAAACCCACAAAAAAAGGCAAGATATTGGGAGGCTCAGACTGAAAGGCTTCAATCAAATTTTCCAGGCAAATGAGCAGGAGCGAAAGGGTGGGTATCTTGATCGCATTTCATAACTCCCTAAAACCGAAAATTCACAATTTCCAAGCAGACAAACAGGGGAGATTCCTATTCTTAAGCACGCATATCGGCGGGTACCCCCTGACACTAGCAACCATATATGCCCCGAACACGGGCCAGGATGGGTTCATCAGAGACTGCCTGGATAAACTTGAATCATTTGCAAAGGCGGAGGTGGTGTTGGGGGTGGGGTGGACCTCAACATAGCATGGGACATCAACATAGACCGATCAAGCTTCAGACTGCCGGGAACACCATCGAAGGCCCTAAGAATGAAAATGGAGAACCTAGCACTAGAAGATGTATGGCGGGGAGTATGGGGACAGACCCAGAGGTATACGCACGTTTCGCATGTCCACAACTCCAGGTCCAGAATTGATTATCTCTGGGCCTCCCCAGGAGGATCCAACATGTAGAGACAGGAGCAATATAACTCTCCGATCATGCCCCACTTTGGGCAGACTTCCTCCTGGCCCGCCGCCGGTCAGGGCTATGGAGATGGAAACTCCCAGTGGAAATCATGCAGGACCCAGTCATGGGGAACACTATCAGAGAACACATAACAGAATATTTTGCAAACAACAATTCCCCAGAGACATCCAGGGCAACCTTATGGGAGGCCATCAAAGCAGTAACCAGAGGGCATCTCATCGCACTAAAAGCACAAAGAGACAAACAGAACCGACAATGGGAAGCAGAGCTAGAGGGCAAACTAGAAGCGATCAAAGCAGAGATGGCCCAGAACCAGTCGTCGAAATTAAAGCAAGCCTTAAGGCTTATTCAGGGGCAGCTGGAAACTATCCGCACCAAACGAGCGGAGAAAAGCCTACTGCATTTGAAGCATTGGTATTATATAAAAGCGAACAAGGCACACAGACTCCTGGCCAGGCAGCTTAAAGGGAAACAACAGAAACAGGCAGTCAAAGCACTGAAGGATGAGCAGGAACAAACAAGGACACAGACGATGGAAATTGGGAAATTCTTCAAAGAATTCTACCAGCGCTTATATGCCTCCGACCACCCCAACGAGGGGGAACAGGACACTTATCTAGATGGGATCTCCCTCCCAACAATTAGGGCAGAAGAAAAAGCAGCTGGAACACCCAATCACAGAAGAGGAAGTAACCAGAGCAATACAGGATCTCCCCAACAACAAAGCTCCAGGCCCAGACAGCTATACCGCACAATTTTCTAAGACATATAAAGAGACCATAGCCCATTTTCTTACAGACCTTTCCAACACCTTTAAAGAAAAGGGAACTATAACAGACCATGAACGAGGCACAAATATTGGTATTCCATAAACAGGGGAAAGACCCAGTGCTGCCCAGCTCATATCGCACAATAGCGCTAATAAACCTAGACTCAAAGCTGTTCACCAAAATACTAGCCAACAAACTTCACGGGTGCTTCCAAATCTGATCCAACAGGATCAATCGGGCTTTGTCCCTAATAGACAGACCCACGATAATATTAGGAGAATACATCATCTGATCGAAAAAGTAGGTATTACACACTCACCAGCAATATTATTGGCGTCCGATGCAGAAAAGGCATTTGACTGCGTCGAGTGGTCACTATTATTTTGCATCCTGGGAAAGATGGGCATGGGGGGAGGATTACATAAACATGATACGGGCTAATTATAACTTACCAAGTGTGCACATTGCAGTAAATGGTGAGTTTTCGGATTAAATAAGGAAAGAGAGTGGGACAAAACATGGATGTCCCCTTCCGCCACTTCTATATGTGATTTTCTTAGAACCCCTATTGGCGCGAATAAGGGACACCCCAGACATCAAAGGCATAGACATGGGGGGAATATCCCACAAAATTGCTGCATAAGCTGATGATAGGCTGGTAGCTCTGGGAGACCCGGCAAAGACATTGCTGATTCTCCTTAAGAAGATAGAGACCTACGGAACCATCTTGGGGCTGAAAATAAACAGACAGAAGTCTGAAATACTTATATTGGTGGGGCACAGGGACTCTATCCAAAGCAAGCAGCAGCCTTACAACTGAGTGTGGCAACAGAAGGGGTTAAATACCTGGGAGTCACTCTGACTAGCCATATAGACAGACTATTTGGAAAGAACTATCCCCAACAACTAGGCAAAATCAAGAAGGACTTAGAGAGGTGGAATCCCCTGTCAATATCGTGGTGGGCCCGGATTACAGCAATAAAAATTACAATTCTACCCAGATACATGTAATTATTCCAGGTGCTACCGATTAGAGTCCCTGCCTCCTTTTTTAAAACACTGGGCCTCATTACACGGACGGCAGTGGACCAAGGTGCTAATAGCACCTTGGTCCATGCCGGTAAAATACCGGCACCGCCTTGGTGGAAAGGGGAATTACCGCCCTATTCCAAGGTTGGCAGGGCGGTAATTCCCCCTTCCCCCATTGGCCTTCCCCATTCCCATTTTTGCCCCATAGAGCATAATGGGAATGGGGAAGGTGCTAATTACGGCACCGCAAATTGCGGTACTGTAATTAGCTCCCTGGTCCCTTTGCGGGTTGGTTTTTAACGCCTGCAAAAAGCAGGCGTTAAATTCTCCAACCCGCAAAGGGACCTCATAGTAAGGTGGTAAGGGTTAACCGTTAACCCTTACCGCCGTCCGTGTAATGAAGCCCACTGACCAAAACAATAAGGACATATGTATGGGAAAAAAAGACTCCCTGGGTGTCAGCACAGTCCTTACAGCCCAAAGAATGAATGGGGGCTGCGCCCTCCCCCACTTTTGTAAATATTACAAGGCTTCTCAGTTGTGGGTCCTGAAAGAGTGGATCCTGGACACCTCCCAGAAACTGCACGTAGCCCCAGATAAAGCGGTTGCTACAACCCAACTCAGCCACTTACTCTGGACAAAAACAGAACATAGACACGCGAACGTACAAATAAGCGGCGTAATGAAAGCAACCCTAGGGATATGGGATAGAGCTGCCCAAACAGAAACACTGACAATAGATCCGTCCCCTTTCATGCCAATGTTTAAGAATGCAGAGTTCCAACCAGGTATGGAGAAAGGCACTTATCAAAAGGGTGTACAAAGATAGGTGACATGTATCAGGCCAGGGAGATTCAAACCTTCGATGACTGCACAACACAATTAGGCCTCAACATCAATGAGAGGCGGGGGTGTTGCTAGGTCTGGAAAAGACCCGGGGCTACGTTGATGTCTGAACTGTTGGGACTGGGGGCTAGCTAGCCTTTTGGTTGTAGCTCCTGAGATTCTATCCGGGGCTACAACCAAAAGATCAGGGGCTATAGCCACCTTAGCCCCCCCCTAGCAACGCTGCTGACGAGAGGTACAAATACGAACAACTGCTTAATTGGCTGCGCTCCCCAAGGATCAAACAGGCAGCAACAAGGAAAATGACACAGTTCGAATCATATATCGCGACACAGGCAGGGACCAAGAAATGTGTCTCAGACACCTATAAATTCCTCAACGCCCTATCTGAAGAGATCAAATGGCTATATATGAAAAGGTGGGAAAGTCACAAAGGGTCAATGGGAATACATATGGGGGCTATGCCCAAACTGACGCAGGCCGTCCAGACGAGGGAGATGTGGACAAAGATCCTTATACAATGGCACTACACACCAGAAAGACTACACAAAATGTACAAAACCACTCCAAACAAGTGGTGGAGAGAGTGCAGGCGGAGGTTACATGGAGACACATCTAGTGGGACTGCCCGGCATTCCAACAATTCTGGAAGGACGTCAAAACTTAAATGCAGTCAATATTTGATGGAGTGGGGGCACTGGGGAAAGAGGTGTGGCTGTGCGGCTTCTGGACCCCCCCCCCTCCGAGACAAAACTATTAACAAAGATTCAGAAGCAGACCTTTATGGGCTTGCTGATAGCGGCATGGTTGGCCATAGCCCACAAATGGAAACAGAAAACGCCACCATTACTATTCGAATGGCTACAAAGAGTATGGTCACATATAGCAATGGAACGCAGCACCTATACCATTCAAGGAGATCGTCAGAAATTCAGAACAGACTGGGGGCAGCCCTGGACTTTCTGCAGTCAGGCTACATGGAACAATGGTGCCCCCATAAAATAAGGATTTTGGATATGTTCACATAGAAGTCAGGTGGACACGGATACATGACCTGACACATGTACAGTGACCTTCCAGAGGGGGGGCGGGAGGGGACAGAGGGAGAAGGGACTGTTATGGGACCTGTTTCATCCCTATGTAAATTGATAAGAAATGTAAAACATGTTTTAAAAAAAATAAGTGGTCATACACCAGGTCAAGCAAAATCCCCATACAATCGAAAGACTTTGATCTACAAGCAATGGGAAAGGAAGCGAAGTGAATCCCACAACAAAAGAACGTTGAGAAACCAAGGGAATTCAATCCTGTTAAAGTAAGAAGGGTCCGAGCCCGAAGGAGGGAAATCTGGCAGTGAAGCCTACACCTAAAAATATAAAAAGGCAAGAGGGGTCAGAGTACGACAGAGGGAGAGCCGGGGGTGAAGCCATCACACAGAGGTTCATAGATAAAGGAACTGTCATATAGTATGAAATACGATACAAAGAAGATCTGCTGAGCCCGCCACCCCCAAAGGCTCCAATGTGACCTCTTTACACCATCTACCGCTCCTCCCTAGCAACACACATTGCCTCCTTTGGGTTCTCCGGTCTCCTCTTTGAGGACAGCACTCCAATCTTCTTCTCCTTCCGGACTATCCCTCCTGATCTGACTCTGCACGGATTCATGACTGCCTCCCTGCAATCTGCCTCTGGATGGCACGTTGTTGTCATGGTTACCTCCCCAACGACTGGAGTCTGTTAACTCAAGGCCTCCAAACCCTCTTCCCAAGGATCAAACAGGCAGCGACAAGGAAATTGATCCAGTTCGAATCATATATCACAACACAGGCAGGGACCAAGAAATGTGTCTCAGACACCTATAAATTCCTCAACGCCCTATCTGAAGAGATCAAATGGCTATATATGAAAAGGTGGGAAAGTCACAAAGGGTCAATGGGAATACATATGGGGGCTATCCCCAAACTGACGCAGGCCATCCAGACGAGGGAGATGTGGACAAAGATCCTTATACAATGGCACTACACACCAGAAAGACTACAAACAATGTATAAAACCACACCAAACAAGTGGTGGAGAGAGTGCAGGCCGAGGTTACATGGAGACACATCTGGTGGGACTGTCCGGCATTCCAACAATTCTGGAAGGACGTCAAAACTTAAATGCAGTCAATATTCCTGGTCTATCCTATGGAACATGGCTACATCACATCTATCGTATCTAATCTTGCAATCTGCTGTGCCTCCTACCCCCAAAGGCTCCAATTGTGCCTCTTTTCACCATCTACCGCTCCTCCCTAGCAACACACATTGCCTCCTTTGGGTTCTCCGGTCTCCTCTTTGAGGACAGCACTCCAATCTTCTTCTCCTTCCGGACTATCCCTCCTGATCTGACTCTGCACGGATTCATGACTGCCTCCCTGCAATCTGCCTCTGGACAGCACGTTGTTGTCATGGTTACTTCCCCAATGACTGGAGTCTGTTAACTCAAGGCTTCCAAACCATCTTCCCCATCTTATTTTCCGCAACCTGCTCGCCCCCTCCACAGGGAATGCAGACTCTACATTTGGACAGTGATCCCCAGCATCACCACTGTACTACAGCCACCTCTCCTGCTGCCTGGACGTGCCTGCTCAACATCAAGAAAACTCTGATTCTCAGTTTCATTGAACACTGTGCTAGCGCCTCCCTGGCCTTTCCCTCCCCCCCTCCATCCCTCCATCCCTCCCTTGCACCTGTGGACAAAATAATCAACGTTGCCACACACACACACCCTCTATGATCTCACATACTCTCCTCCTACTTCCCCACATTGCATCCATGCTGGGTTGGGTTCTATAAGGAACCAATCCCTTTGCAATTTCCTATTGCTTGTATTCAAAATGCATCCGTGGACTTGCACCACGCACCTGGCTGACACTACCTTTTGCGACTCACCTTAACCACTGCTCTAAATGACCTGCATAATTTCTCAATTCCACAGCCACCCTGTGCTTCTACCCACTCTCACTCATTAACTGCCCTTGCCCACACCACTGTGATTTACTACCCTGTGTCAGGAACACCTCTATCATGTACTCCTTCAACCGTGCTCTAATGCTCCACCCTCAGAGCCAAGAAGGGCCACCCACAATTTCCCTTCATATCATTGTGTATACCATCACTGTGTGTAGTACAGTGCACATTTCTAACCCACATGACTAATGTCTGTTGTGTGTCTTCACCCGTCCCTGGCCCAAGCATCATCTATTCCCCATCATCAATTTCTCATTACCGCTCCCTCCCACATACGCCACCCGCTTCAGGAATGCCCCAATAACTGCTGTTTCTGTCCCTGTACACAGCCCACAATGAATAGCATCTCTGTCTCACAGCACATTAGACACGAGCATCAACCTTCTCCTTAACAGCTTCACGCAGTCCAAAGAAAAAGAACAGGACCCCAGTCCACTAACGTTACAAGAAACAATGGGAGCTTAACTAACTGGGGATACATGAAACAACAGGGCATCAACCCATTAATACCTGAAACAATGGGGCATCAAACTATGGATACATGAAACAATGGGATCAAGACTCAGGGCCAATACATGAAACCACTGATACAGGAAACAATGGAACCTTAACTAACTGGGGATACATGAAACAACAGGGCATCAACCCATTTATACTTGAAACAATGGGGCATCAAACTATGGATACATGAAGCAACAGGATCAAGACTCACTGACAATACATGAAACAATGGCTCATCACCCCGCGGATACAGGAAACAATGGGACCTTAGCTAACAGGGCATCAACCCATTAATACTTGAAACAATGGGGCATCAAACTATGGATACATGAAACAATGGGATCAAGACTCACTGACAATACATGAAACACTGGGTCATCAACCCACTGATACAGGAAACAATGAGACCTCAGCTAACTGGGGACACATGAAACAATGGGTCATCAACCCACTGATACAGGAAACAATGGGACCTAAGCTAACAGGGCATCAACCCATTAATACTTGAAACAAAGGGGCATCAAACTATGGCTACATGAAGCAACGGGATCAAGACTCACTGACAATACATGAAACAATGGGTCATCAACCCAGTGATTCAGAAAACCATGGCCACCTTAGCTAACTGGGTATACATGAAACAATGAGGCAGTTACAAACTGACATCATTTAAATGAAACAAACAATTTATGGTACATCAAACACTGAGACAGTAACCAACTGATATCATTTACAAGACATAGGGGCTCATTACAAGTTGGCCAGTGTGGAATTAACGTGCCGGTATTAAACACACACTAGCAACTTCCAAAAACGGATTCCTCTTTGCAAACAATCGAGGCTATGCCTGGAAGGTTTCAAATGAATCTTAAACTCTGGAATAGCTCTGGGCAACACTCCACAGGCCATCGTTCATCAGCCTGCCAAGCCATTACAGAACATGACATTCCTCTTTGCTTCTGAGCTTGCTAGCACCACTATGCAGTGTGTGAGGAGGCAGGAATGAGAAGCGGACACAGATAAGTCATATTTGTGGATATAGAGTTTTATTAAATGATAAGGGTTTGGGAAGTGCCTCACTGTCCCTACTTCTAAGAGGTATTTCCCTACATGAAACAAAACTAAGGGCCTGTCCAATGGCAAGATGTAAAAAGCAAAACTCTCTCCTGTTTCCGAAATCCTATCCTTGCCCTCACATTCTAAAGTAACTCTAATGCGTAAAGGGGTAATGTTGTTATTCTTGGAAGGTGCACACATGGGTTTTACCTTGTGTACTCCTGTGCCAGGACTTCTTTAGATGACTTGTTTTCTACAATTTGCAAACTTGAGCTTTGGCCTGGTATATTCTTTTGCAAGGGCTGTTAATGTGTTTTACCCTACACGCACTTGTTCATTTGGATTTTCCTGTTATAGTCTCCTGCTAGGGCTTTTAACATGTTGCACTTTATACACACTTGCAGACTTATGCTTGCCTGGTATACTCTCCTGCCAGGGCATTTAACTTGCTGCACTTTGCACACACTTGCAGACTTGTGTTTTTGCAAAAGTTCACAAGGTAAGGGTTTTTCTTTCTCTTCCCTTAACCTGTCTCAGGCTTTGCTCCCCTTGGTCACCGTCCCAGTCTTATAACTGTTACAGCTTTGTAGAAGCTTGTGAGGGGTTTTCTCCTCCCCACTTGGCCTCTTTCAGGCTTTGCTTCCCAAATATGATTTTCTTTCATTCAATTCTCAATTAGCGTTCTTCTGTATTGTTGCCGGAGTGCCCCAGTGCCCCCCTCTTCCTCTCCAGGGCTCACCAGCTTTCTGAAGCACTTCGTAGGTCCCTCGCAGTAAACCCTGGGCCGGTGTCTCGGTGCTCCACCTCCAATTTGTGGGTCCACTACTGTCTCTCACCCGCCTTCACATCCTTCAAAGCTCCTGCCTGGTGTTCAAGCCTCCCCCTGTGTTCCTGGGGCTGAAGCGTGGTTCTCTGGTTCCCGCAAACGCTGACCAGGCTTGCCTTCTGTCTCGGATGTGGTGACAGCGAGGCACACCGGTTATTGCAGACTTCCTCCTTCTGCCTTGAGCCAGCTGGCTCCACGGACTTGCCCACAGTGGCTCACCAGTCCCTCGCTCATCCTGAAGCAAATGCTGGTCACCCAAGTAGCTCCTCCTCACTTCATTCAGGTTATGCCTTTTAAATCTCAGAGCACCTGTCTACTTTACTCCCTTCAGCCTCCTTGTCTCTGTGTTTTCATATGTAGTGTGAAAAACCTGAGGGTATTCTCCCAGCAAGATCTCGAGAATCCCTTATTCATGTAGTCGGGAAGGGCTGACGCTCTCAGATCCCAACCCTGGGGGTGGACGAGCGAGGGAGGATCACCTGTGTAGGGGAGCCCAAAGTTATGCTCAAGGGAATGCCCAAAGGGAGATGCAATATTATATCGAGGAAGAAGGTGAGGGCGACAAAGTCCCTGAGGTTTTCCTTGGCTATTCCACTTCTATCTCCCTTCCACTCAAAGAAGCTCACTTAATAAAACCCAATCACTCCTACACCTCTGGTAATCCAACTAGGATTCCAGACACTGTCACCTTCAGATACCATCTCTCTCAGAATCCCTGTTGTCCCGTTTTCTACCCGACTACTCACAATTATTCTTCTTCACGTCTCTTTGATAATTAATTCCCAAACACCCATTCTACCTTGGTAAAACACTACCATTCCCACTCTCCCCCCTGTTCATTTCTTGATCCCAGCTATTCCCCTTTACCTCACAAACCCTCCAAATCCCACCCTTCCGAGATCCCCAAAAACCCCTTTAACACGAGGGTTTTAATTCCATACAACACCTTTTCCCCATCCAATTTTGTAGAACATTCACAAACACTGCTCCCCCTTTTCCGACACAAGCACTTTAGCACAACACCACAGACAACTGACCAATATGCGACCTGTTTACTTCACATGTCCCGACGCAAGGGTCAGGGAGAGGCAGGCAAGTGGCTTAAATCACACACACCTGGCGGTCCTTCCTTTTCCCCACAGGGATAAAATGTGGAGCAAGAGAGCACAATACGAGCAAGGCAGACCGCACGAGGAGATGGCCATCCAGATCCGGTAGTTCAAAAGGAGGAGAAAGGCGGCAAATATCGAGAGGCTGACAAGGAGTGATGCAACCTTGCCCTTTTCGATTCAGACCCGCGAAACTTCTGCAGTGGGAATCTTAAGACCGAGGACAATAGCACATATGTCCTGCAGCAGATGTCAACGGTACACGAAGCTTATCGACTCTGATAAGGCGTAGCGAAGGGAGGCTTCTGCCACTGTGGTACCGGCCTTGACTCCAGTTAACAAGAAAGCCCAGAGGTTCATCACAGCTGGCGAGTCAAAGGGCGAACCGATAAGAGCCGAGCTGTGGTAAATGAATGTCACAAAGTGGCAACTTGAACCGAGTTCAAAGAATTGTAAAAGTGTTAAAGGGGAGACCTGCTGCAGAGGGAACCAGCACCACATGGGTGCTAACTCGAGAGACTCTGGTCGATCCCCGTCTGAGTGAAACTTCAGATGCCAGAAGGCCGTAGGAGAGCCGTCAAGTCAGGTCAAAGTGGTCATATCAGAGGTCAAGCAAAATCCCTGTACAGTCGAAAGCCTTTGACCTAAGAACTGTAGAGAAAGCAAGGGAAGTGAATCCAGCAAACATTGAAAGCGAATAGGAATGTGAAGTTGGCAAGAGTGAACCAGGAAGGAGGATGCAGACGCGAAGGGGGCAAGTCTAAAGTCCCGAGAAACAGGATGTTGACAAACATGAACCCGGCCGAGGGATGCTCACTGGAACTGTTTAAAAAGACATTAAGATAAGGTTTACAGCGAGAAAAGCCATAGTTAACCTGGTAGAGGGAGGCTGGAAATTGAGAGGGGTCTGCGCCCAGAAGAGGGGGAACGAGGGGTGAGCCATTATCACCCTGATCAAGTGAACCCGAGAAAGGGAGGTTCACAGTGAACTGATGAAAAGACATTGCAAGAATATGGTAGAGGAATGCTTTGTTGAAAGCCATAGTGAACCCAGCAGAGGCAGGTCAACAGTCGAGAGGGATCCGAGCCGAACGAGGGAAATCAAGGCGTGAAGCCATAACCCAAAGTCCATTAAGAAAAAGAACTGTTATTGATTTATGGAATATGCTTTGTGAAGGGTCAGCGCCCCGGAAGAGAGGGACCCAGGGGTGAATCCATTACCCAAAGAAAACATGAAAAAGAACTTTATATTTGTTTGTTATTTTACTGATTGTCAAAGGCAAGAGACTATTGTTGACAGGGGAGTTGGCTGTCAAGGCTTCTTTTCTAAGAAGTTGAAACCGGAACTGTTGTCTAGTGGCGCGGAAGCTCGAGACAGTACTGTGCTCGAAGATCCCACTTTACCCCGTGCTTAAAATGTGGTGTAGGTAGACCCACGCCACCGCATCCTGACATATTATTTGTGAACACTTCTTTCTTTTCTTAAGAACAATCCCACACTCTTTTTTGTATTAGTTGTATGGTTTGGCAATAGGTTTGTTAGTATAAGCCCTTTTTATTTGACACAACGCCAGTAGGACTGCCTTATTTTCATTTGATGGTCGGCGCTTGCTCCCATCTTAGATTTAGCTTTAGATTAGGCGTTTTTCCAACCTGCATACAGTTTAATAAACACCCTTGAACTGTTCATTACAGTAGGGAAATGTACTTTCTTAGGATCTCTTTCTACATGATACTGGAAGAGGACTAAGTTAAGTGGATAATGGAAGGGAACTTTTACAATAAGCCATAAAAGATTGAGATACAGAGGGAACATCCTTAAGAAGAGAGAGAAAGTGAGGTAGTGCCTTCACCTGATCATGCCATGGTATCCCCCAGAGGGTCAACTCCCCCCATGTGGTACTCCCTCATCTAGCTGCCCTCAGGGTCAGGATCAGGTAACGGCTGCTATCCCCTGGCCACATGGGAAAGAACTGATGATATCGCCAGATTAATCACAAGTGTTCTAGCCAAGCATCCCAGCATGAGAATCCTCTATGCTTCTGAGTTTGTGAGCCCCACTATACCATGGTTCTGAAGTAATATACCCAAGCATCCCAGCATGAGATTCCTTTATGCTTCTGAGTTTGTTAGCCCCACTATGCCATGGTTTTGCAGTGATATAGCCAAGCATCCCAGCATGAGATTCCTCTTTGCTTCTCTGAGTATGCGAGCCCCACTATGCCATGGTTCTGCAGTGCTATAGCCAAGCATCCCAGCATGAGATTACTCTATGCTTCGCTGAGTTTGCGAGCCCCACTTTGCCATGGTTCTGCAGTGCTATAGCCAAGCATCCCAGCATGAGATTCCTCTATGCTTCGCTGAGTTTGCGAGCCCCACTATGCCATGGTTCTGCAGTGCTATAGCCAAGCATCCCAGCATGAGATTCCTCTATGCTTCGCTGAGTTTGCGAGCCCCACTTTGCCATGGTTCTGCAGTGCTATAGCCAAGCATCCCAGCATGAGATTCCTCTATGCTTCGCTGAGTTTGCGAGCCCCACTATGCCATGGTTCTGCAGTGCTATAGCCAAGCATCCCAGCATGAGATTCCTCTATGCTTCGCTGAGTTTGCGAGCCCCACTATGCCATGGTTCTGCAGTGCTATAGCCAAGCATCCCAGCATGAGATTCCTCTATGCTTCGCTGAGTTTGCGAGCCCCACTATGCCATGGTTCTGCAGTGCTTTAGCCAAACATCCCAGCATAAAATTCCTCTTTGCTTCTCTGAGTTTGTGAGCCCCACTATGCTATGGTGTTGCAGTGCTATAGCCAAGCTTCCCAGCATGAGATTCCTCTTTGCTTCTCCAGGTTTGTGAGCCCCATTATGCCATGGTTCTGCAGTGTTATAGCCAAGCATCCCAGCATGAGATTCCTCTATGCTTCTCTGAGTTTGCGAGCCCCACTATGCCATGGTTCTGCAGTGCTATAGCCAAGCATCCCAGCATGAGATTCCTCTATGCTTGGCTGAGTTTGCGAGCCCCACTATGCCATGGTTTTGCAGTGGTATAGCCAAGCATCCCAGCATGAGATTCCTCTTTGCTTCTCTGAGTTTGCGAGCCCCACTATGCCATGGTTCTGCAGTGCTATAGCCAAGCATCCCAGCATGAGATTCCTCTATGCTTGGCTGAGTTTGCGAGCCCCACTATGCCATGGTTTTGCAGTGGTATAGCCAAGCATCCCAGCATGAGATTCCTCTTTGCTTCTCTGAGTTTGTGAGCCCCACTATGCTATGGTGTTGCAGTGCTATAGCCAAGCATCCCAGCATGAGATTCCTCTATGCTTCTCTGAGTTTGCGAGCCCCACTATGCCATGGTTCTGCAGTGCTATAGCCACGCATCCCAGCATGAGATTCCTCTATGCATCTCTGAGCTTGCGAGCCCCACTATGCCATGGTTTTGCAGTGGAATAGTCAAACATTCCAACATGCAAGTCTTCTGTGGTTCTCTACACTTACCAGTCTGTTTCTCTGGTACAACACAATTAGTATTGTAGATAGAGCAGGATTTGAATGCCACTTTGGCAAGTATGTGGTTTACTCTGCCTCTATCAGCCTTTCAGGTTACTACATTTACAGATATGCCCCGAGGTGCGTGGCATCCGACTTCAGCAACAGAGTGAGCAGTTACATCGAGGACAGGAAAGGGATGCAACAGTCAGTTGTGGAATGGGGAAATCAGTGTGCTTGTAGCCTGGGGTATTTATAAGGGGCAAAAATTAGAAGACCTGTTTGCCGCTTGGAAGTTGCCGCTGGGCTTATTTTTGGGGTCCAACTCCCCAATACCAATGTGAATATCGGAGAGCTTCAGGTTATCGGGACACGCAGCAGACTGGACAGAGAAACCCTGCGCAATTGATGAAGAGCGTGATGACAGCAGGAATGGATATGCAATTGCACATGGTGGTGAAGAAGTGTAAGATTACCTAAACACTGAGCCGTTCAGTATCTGAGAAGACTCAGGAGGGCCGGAAGTACCTGTGCCCCAGGAGACACTTCTGGCAGTAAATCAGCTGGTTCTGTGAAATGAAAGATTTCACCTACACAGCCAAGGGGCCGATCAAAGGCATCAGGGCCCACACCAATAAGATAATGCCTGGTCCGTGGACAGGGACTGGGTGGCACCCCGAGAAGTGTGGGAAGCGAGACCACCTGTTAGTCCAGCCAATACCTTATTAAATCCTCCCAAATAAACCCTGATTTGTCGTTTGGAATTATCTCAACTTGGCAATTATGGCCCCTGAAACCAGCCCAGTTGCAGTGTCTCAATGAGCTCGATTTCGGTCAGATGTTGCTAGTGTTACGATTCCCCTTTTGCCAGCTGTGATCCTGCATGCCCACCACGCTCAATTTGGTCCCAGCAAGCAGGGTATGTCTTAAAACCTTTTTACCTGCAAACCTAAATCAAGTCATGTACTTCACTGTAACTGCTTTGAAATGATTTATCTTTGTAACTGCCGCGCAACCACATAACTTGTAACCTTCACTGCATTACTGTTCTCCTTTTTGCCTGCAGTGCTCTTGCACGCCCACTGGGCTTAAAGTGGACTCAGCAAGCGGGGTCTGTCCTAAAGCTTTACCTAACTGTCTTGCAACCATGCAACTTGTAACTGTAACTTTCCAGTAACTGTAACTAGTGCTTAGACGCCTCAGAGCACTGCAAATAATACATACAAATAAATACATTTAAAAATTAACTGGTAGAAGGTTTTTTTATGGTAAGGACAAATGCATAGAGTCAGTTGCAAAACCTGAGACAGACTTACACTACATAGTACACACCGATACTAGGTAGTTAATGTGTTTTGGTCAGCAATGGAAAGAAAGCCAGTAAGTATTCAAGTGGAGTTTTTGAAGAAATAATGCAAGTGAGTGCATAGAAGGTTTGAGAATCTAGATAGTTTAGCACCAGATAGTTAGCTGCCCATAAGAAGACTTTGCAAGTGTTGGAAGTAGTATTCAATGGGAAGAAGAAGTCTTTCGAGGTGGCGCATCGTACAGCCCCACAGTGCGCTCCAGGAGATACTATGCGTGCTGATAGTAAAGCAGTGCCTGATCAATCTTTCATCACCACCACGGTGTGCACAACTATGTTTTACGTATTCTTGGTAGGCCTCCAAGACTAGACATTTCAAGACTATTCAAACTAGTCTGATTGGATCTATGGGCCAACTGGTACAGAGTAAGCAACACATGATAATTAAAATCAATAATAACCCTAAATTAAGACAAGAAATGAAAGAAAATAAGTTGGGTTCAGATTCAGTAACTAAGGGTCAGAGAAAAAGAGGTTTCATAGAGGAAGGGAGACACTGTCCCATTTCCGAGACTGCCTCACCACTGCCAAGAGCTTCCCAAAGACATGCTGGGGCCTCGGGCACACCTAGTCATAGTCGGGGTGCAGGGAGCACTAGACACACTATTTCCCATGATCGGAAAGCCAGTCCCGAGGAATAACCAGAGGAAACCACATCAATCCTAGAGATAAGAACTGCTAATCAATGATCAGCAACACTCGGGGACTCCTTCGGGGCTTTAAGAATATTCTGCTTACTAATCATACACTTTCCTGTGGCTGCAGGATTCTCTCTGGGTGTCTCAACGTATTCAACAAACACAGCATCTCACATAAAAGGTTGCATAGGGGGCAAAGGGAACCTAATATAGACTATTCATCTATCGCTGTTACTGTAAGGTGGTGGTGCCGGAAAGAATGTCCTATTGATCACTGGTGAATGGTCAGAACAGCACTCCGCTTAGCATATAGACACGATATGATCATTTTGATGTTTTCTATAAGGAAGCCCCTATGTATATCAGTCGTTCAATGCCCATTGCTCTCTCCTTCAGTCTTGGGCCTCTCTTTTGTGGCAAAGGATGCAGCATTGCAGTCTCCAGTGGCCTGAGACGTGCAGCTGCTTGGGCAGTGTTGCAGCCCGAGAGGGTTGCTGCCTGTGTGCTGGTCTGGGATGCAGCACATGGTTGTGGAGGCTTGGAGGTGGAGGTAGAGTTCTGAGTCATGCAAGGCGTAACCTGGCTGGGTTCCTGGTCCCCGGGTTTGGTTCATCGGCTGTTGCTGGCCTCATTGCCTGCCATGTGTGGACGGTCGGCTCATCGGCAGTGGCTAATGGCCCTGTAGGGCTGTCACCCAGAGTGTTGCTGCTATGCCCACTGGCCTGGTGGTGGATTTGGAGTTGGACGGCTAGAGCTGCAGCTTCTGCTGTCTGCGGCCCAGGTACTGTGTGCTGTTTGCATAAAGGGCCAGCACATTGTCACCAATTCCAGTTGGAGGACCAGGACATTTCCTTTCTGGTGCTGGCGTTGCCCTGGTGGGGATTTCGCTTTGAGTTTGGATGCTGGTGCTGAGGCTGCCCTTGTGGGACTGGAAGGCTGGAGCATGGTGGCCAGAGTTTTATGTGTCAGTTCGAGGCTTGGGCCCATGCGACGTTGACTGTTTTGCTTACAGGACCCATACTTATTTTGTCATCTGGATGTTGGACGGGGGATTCCTTATTTTCTTTATTCTGCTTCCCCCATAATACCTTTTTGACAATGAAGGACATTTGTCAGAACGATTAAAGGTAGAAAGAGGAGTACGTCAGGCCTGTCTGGGTGCCCCCTTATTCTTCCATTTCGACCTCGCTGACATGGGAGAGGCATTGGAAGAATCAGCACTAGCCAGCCCCAAATTTAATGGGTGTAAGATCCACTGGCTTGCCTATGCTGATGACATAGTCCTTCTAGACAAGACCCCGATAGGGTTGCAGTGCCTTTTCGATAGATTGGATGCCTATGCAAAGGATAACGATCTTACAATCAATCCAAAGAAATCGATGATTGTAGTCTTCAAACATCCACTCAAGAAGATAAACTTTCCAGACTGGAAACTTGGGGCACAGAGCATCCTAAGAGTAGAAGAGCTAACCTATCTGGTTTATAAGGTCTATGCTGCACCATCACAGGGTAAGGTTGAACAGGATGTGCAACTAAAAATCTCACAACTTGTTCCCCAAATGAAAAAGATCTCATTAAAATTCTGCAAGTTCTCACTCATGCCACTAATTAAATTCTGTATTGTCAAAGCGGTTCCAGTAATCCTTTATGGGTTAGAAGCAAAAACATGTTGATGGAACATAAATTGGCAAAGGTTGGAGGGGCTAGTCTGTAAGAGAGTATTGCGCCTTCTGTCGAACCTTCCAATGTCAACTCTAAGATTCGAACTGGGCCTAAGATCACTCAAAGCCCAGGCTGAATGGAAGCTAATCTCCCTCTATCACCTAATAATGACTGCTCAGAAGGATACCCTATATTTTGATATCAAAGTCCATCTTGAAGCAAAAAAATCGAAAACTCTCTCAAATTCGGAAGAAAGAACCCTGTATGGCTTGGAAAAAGCAGGAACTGATTTTGAGACGCTTATATCCAATCCTTTAAAGGCCAAAAAGCTTCTAGACGAAACAGATTGGATATTGACAATTGATAAGATGCAATCCCACACCCCAGAAAATCTCTTCCTAAAAGCAGAAAAAAAAGAGGGAACTCTGGCCCAATATCTTCTAAAATTCCCAGATTGGAGGATCAGAACGAACTTCCTTAGAATATGGATTAATATAGCACATACAGGATAGATTCTCTCAATCGGGGGAAAAGGGGGAGAGGCAATCGCTTTATGCAATATCTGCAAAACACTCTCGAACCAGTCGTTGAAATACCTATTGTTGGACTGTGAAGGGGCCTGGCCCGCGAGACTCTTATTCTTCGCACGATTCAGAGTCGGTGGGGAGGACCATATTGCAGACCTGCTCTGGAACAAATTAATTGCTGGACATTCAAGCTCTCTAACAATAGCGGTGGTGAAAGTCCTCAAGAAATTTGACATTGTGATGAACAAGAAGATCCTAAAGGTTTCCTAGGAAAATTGGTACCCCTAAGAAAATCACTGACAGTGGAACAACAATATGAAGGACTAATACATGTGTATCCATAATAGTCACTGTATTTAACAGGCTTGTTCATTTTAAATGATTTTATTTCTATACGATTCCAGAACAAAATATAAACCATGAAGAGTTTATTATTTTAATTTTGCTGTTTAGGCATAACACTGGATAGCTATGCCTGGTGCCTGGAAAAGGAAGTCTGTTTCTTGGAAAAAAAGTTCTTTCTTTTCTTTGTTTTATCATTTGGCTGTTTTAAATTGAAATTTGAATTAGAAGTTTTGTAAAAGGTTTTCACTTAACCAAATACAAATAAAATAAATAAATTCCTTTTTGTTGGGGTGGCTGGATATATGTCTTGTAGCAATGCTCATGTTGCTCGACTCCCAGCCTGACCGTGTTTTTGGATCATTGCATTTCTTCCGTCTGGTTATTGTTTTCTTTTGTATCCTGCTATTTGTACATCAGCATTGCTGCTATTGTACCATCTCACTCGATTGTTTAAAGTGCCTTGCAGAAGGTGCTCTAGAAATAAAATAAATACAAATACCCCCAAATGCATCCCCATTTCCTGCTAACATTCCCACCCCAAACTCTTGAATCCACCCTCCCAACCTCGCTCTGGTTACAATCCCACATACATCCTCCTACTTATCTACCTACTTTGTCTCCCTCTTCATCATGCAGATTGAAACAATCCTGCTTTCTGTACATGGATGGGATTGCCCTCTGCACGGTGCATGTTCACCCCTTGTCCCCCACCCTGCTAGTGCCCCTTACCCTAGGCACACAGCTCCAGCCAAATGTATTGCTTGTGCATGGATGGGCATTGCCCTCTGCAAGGTGCATGTTCACCCCTTGTCCCCAGCCTGCTAGTGCCCTTTACCCTAGGCACACAGCTCCAGCCAAACTGATTGCTTGTGCAGGTTGGCCAGAATAATCAGTCACTAAGAATGATTTAGTTGTGTAAGCATGTTCTTCAGATAATATCACTCATGGTTAATATGGTTATAGTGTTTCATATATTGCCCTAACAAAGTGACACCACTTCAAAACCCTGGGCCTTTTCTAATCTCTATTTTCAGGAAAGTGAACCTGTCTGTTAATTGCTAATCCATATCCTATACTTATGCTATGTGTATGTGTATCTTCCATGTTGCTGCCATAGCCTTTACTTATACTATGGTATATGTATATTCTATGTTGCTGACATACGCTCTACTTATGCTATGGTATGTGCATATGATATGATATGGTATGGTATTTATAACGCGCCTATACAGAAGTGTTTCAAGGCGCGTGATTGTTATGCAATATTGCATGTTGCAATATTGCATGTTGCTGCCATATTTCCTACTTATGTCATGCTATGTGTATCTTCTATGTTGCTGACATACTCTCTACGTATGCTTTGGTATGTGCATTTTGCATGTTGCTGCCATATTTCCTACTTATGCTATGGTATGTGCATGTTGAATGTTCCTATCATATTTCCTACGTATGCTATGGTATGTGCATTTTGCATGTTGCTGCCATATTTCCTACTTAAGCTATGGTATGTGTATCCTCCATGTTTCTGCCACAGCCTTTACTTATACTTTGGTATATGTATATTCTATGTTGCGGCCATACTCTCTACTTATGCTATGGTATTTTGATTGATTTATTTATTTATTCGTTTGTAAAGCGCACATAGCCCAGAGGCAACTAGGCGCGGATTACTGCTTAAAGGATATGGTTACAGATATGAAAGCTTAGAAGTCAGGCATTACGTTACATATTAAACATTGAACAGTAAATTTACATTGATTTCAGAAGCAAAAATCACAGAATTTTTACATATTTATATATTTATATATTATTACATAGCCTCATAATATTTTGTACTAAATTGATAGGCTAAGGAACTATTGCAGGAGGTCAGATCTATAGAGCAGGGTTTTTAGTTATTTTCTGAATGACCAGAATGAAGTATCATTTCTCAGTTGGTGGGGGAGGGCGTTCCATAATTTTGGAGCTCTAACCGGGAAACTTAAACCTCCTACTTTCTGTATCAAAGCCCTCACCAGGGTGATAGTGTTTTCTGTGGATAGAAAATGGCAGCTGGCTCTTATTAGTTTAGCCGTGTAGGCGGCTGAGGAGACAACAGCATTGACCGGTCTATTTAGTGTGAGGGTGGAATCAATATAGACCCCTAAGTTATTTATTTCGTTAGCCACAGAGATGGTGTTGCCATCAATGATAAAGGAATTGTAACAATGTGGGATGCTACTGAGTTTCGTTTTGTTTCCAACGAGGATAAGCTCAGTCTTATCATCATTGAGGTATAATTCATTGAGAGCCATCCAAGCTTGGATTGCAAGGTATATTTTATTTAGATTTTTGGTATCTGCATCATAATATCCGGTGATTGGTATGAGAATTTGAGTATCATCCGCATAATTTTTATACATGATACCCATTTTATCAAGTTTGTCAAACAGAAGCTTAGTGAATGCATTATAGAGTGTGGGTGGGACGCACAAGCCTTGCAGTACGCCACAGGTCACCGGGGCAGGATGAGCTGCTGAGGTATCCGAAAAGACCCTCATGGTTCTGTTAGATAGAAACGATTTGATCCAATTGATGGAATCTAGGGAGAATTGTGCTGCAGTCTCACAGTGTTGGCATAAGATATCATGATTGACCAAATTAAACACTGCAGAAAGGTCTAGAAGCGGAAAGATACAGAGTTCTCCTTGATCTATGTATTGGTCCATTTGTGTTTTCAAATCGAGTAAGGCCGTTTTGGTGCCGTGGCTTGGTCTGAAGCCTGATTGTCTTAATCCCAGGAGATGATTGTCTTCTAAGTGTTTTTGGATCTGCAGATAGGAAGCGCGATCTAGTATTTTAAGCAAGAAGGGAACTGTAGTGATGGGGCGAAAATTGGTTGGAATATTAGGATCTAAGGTAAGTATTTTGAGCAAGGGTTGGACCCAGGCTGTTTTTAGGTCATTTGGGACTATGTTGGAGATGAACGAGTTATTGATGAGACTAGTGACAAAAGGTTCAAGTTCAACCGGGCAATCTTTTACCAAAGTTGCGAGGCAGATATCACCTTTGTATCTAGATGGTTTTAGGCTTTTGATGATGTTGTTCGGATCTAAGGTTGTAAGTGGGGAGAATGTAAATTTAGTTACCTTAAAGATATTTGGTGAAGGGTATGTAGTTGATGGCGAATGTTAACGTTAAGTTTGGATTTTTGTTGTTCTATTTTACTTTGTAGAAATGAGATTTTGTCGGCAAGGGCATTCTGACTATTAGAACAGCATTGTTCATCTTTGTTCGTATGATCTGGAGTAGGCGCTGGTGATTCCAATTCGCGGAGGATGGTGAATAGCTCTCTGGTATTAGATTGGGCATTGCATATTCTCTGATTGTAAACTTCTCTTTTAGATTTAATGATTTCATTCTTGTAGTTGTTTACTAGGGTTTGGAATAGGATTCTATTTTCTTGAGATGGCAATTTGATCCATTTGTTTTCAGCAGATCTTTTTAAAGCCCAGAGAGCTTTGAGTTCAGGGGGGAACCATGGATTTATATGAGCTCGGGGTTTGATCTTTTAACTTTTTTAATGGAGCAGCTTTTTCTATAGCTTCGAGCATAATTTCATTGTAATGAATGACCAAGGTTGAGGGGTCACTATCCAAGTATACTAGATCAAAGATAGGGCCGAGTAGTGGTAGCATACTATCTCGGTTGATATTTTTAAGATTTCTGGACAGGGCCAAGGGTTTAGGTTGAGGCTGTTTCAGGTTCTTGGTAATAATAGTGGTGGTGAATTAGATGATGTTGTGGTCAGACCTAGGCGAAGGGGTGTTAGATTGGATGTTGGTGAAGCAGTTGGTATCAGCTAACCAGCCTAAGGTGCGTCCTTTATCTTGAGTAGGTGCAGTGATTCTTTTGAGTGAATTCCTGGGCTTCTATGGAGTTGGCCATGACACTTGGATGGGTGTCTAGGGGGTCGTTCAAGCCTAGATTGAAGTCGCCCATAATGATCACTTTGGATTGCGGTTTCATATTATGTGCCAAGAGTGTTGTGATGTCATCTTCGAAAGTAGAGATGGGGTCTGGGGGGTCTATAAATTGTGTGAAGTGTAAGTGTACCAGTAAGTGTGGGGGTAATTTTTAGCGAGATGACTTCTCCTGAGGTGAATGGTTATTTAGGGGATATTCTTATATTCAGAGCCTCTTTGGCTAATAAGGCTATTCCACCTCCTCTTGCAGTAGATCTATCTTTTCTATAAATGGTATAGCCTTCCGGGATAGCTAAGGAAAAGAGGGATCCTAAGGCTGTGTGGAGCAATGTTTCTGTTACTGCTAGGAAATCGAGGTTGTTTGTTTTTATGGCATCTGCGATGTCCAAGGCATGAGCTGTAATGGATCTGCCATTAGTAAGAGCGCCTTTTAAGGCGATTGTATTAGAAATGGTAGGTTTGGGGGTGATGGTTCTGTTATGTTTGGATTCTTTGGTTGTGCCTGGGGTGGTTTGGGAGAGGCTATGTTTAAATGTGTGTGTAATGTTAAGGTGGGAGGTGGTGGTGTTAGTCTGAAGTTTTTGTTGGTTTTGGCATGGCGTTTGGAGTTTATGCAGTCTAGGTTGGAGAGTGCGAGAAGTTAGTCGAGATCTTCTCTGGTAGCCAGTGATAGGTTGTGACAGCCAGGGACCAGTAGGATTTGAGCATCATCTGATGGTAAAGCAATAACAGTATTCAAGTGGCTTTCATGATTAGTTACAATGGTAGGTGTATGTAAGATGTTAAGAAGGGAGGTGGTGGTGTTAGTCTGAGGTTTTTGTTGGTTAAGGCATGGCGTTTGGCGTTTATTAAATCGAAGTCGGAGAATGCGAGATGAGATTCAAAACCTTCTCAAGTGGCAATTGATAGGTTGTGAGGGCCAAGGGACCAGTGGGATTTGGGCATCAGAGGGTGAAGCTATAACAGTATTCAGGTGGCTGCGCAGAGTCCTTGTAGATAGGCGGTAGTCTAGTGAGACCATCTGGAGACAAAGAGGAGGAAGGGAGGTCATTTGGTAGAGAATCAAGATTGGCAATATCCTTAGTGAAGGATATGTTGTTGTTTGGTGGTGAGGGAAGGGCGCGATCTTATTAAGGAATGGCGTGGGGCAGGGGATGGGGTGGTGCCGAGCACACTGAAGGCGGGTAAGTCCTTGACCAAGTTGGATACATGTGCCTGCAGAGCAAGGCCGTTCCATTGCGGGAGTCAGGTATAGTACTGAATCTGTGCAGTATTTATCTAGTAATAGTAGTAAAGAGAGCATGGGTAGCGGGAGAGGAGCTAACATGTTCTCAATTTTTTATGGCTGTATTTGGGAAGCGGCTGACGAGCGGGGTGAGCAGTGGTAGACTACTACCAATGTGCTATCCTTCTAGGTACATTGCAGTACAAATCTACTGTGTCATGAGATCAAGTGTGTGCCTGCAGTACATTTGGAGAGGTGTGCTTTGCATGTTGCTACCGTATTTCCCACCTGTGCCATAATATGTGTATCTTCCATGTTCCTGCCAAAACCTCTACCTATGCTATGGTATGTTTGTCTGACATGTTGCTGCCATACCCGTTACTTATGCTATGGTATGTGTCTCTTTCATGTTGCTGCCATAGCTTCTACCTATGCTATGGTATGTGTATCTTCCATGTTGCTGCCATAGCCTCTACCTATGCTATGGTATGTGTATCTTCCATGTTGCCGCCATAGCCTCTACCTATGCTATGGTATGTGTATCTTCCATGTTGCTGCCATAGCCTCTACCTATGCTATGGTATGTTTGTCTGACATGTTGCTGCCATACCCGTTACTTATGCTATGGTATGTGTATCTTCCATGTTGCTGCCATAGCCTCTACCTATGCTATGGTATGTGTATCTTCCATGTTGCTGCCATAGCCTCTACCTATGCTATGGTATGTGTATCTTCCATGTTGCTGCCATAGCCTCTACCTATGCTATGGTATGTGTATCTTCCATGTTGCTGCCATAGCCTCTACCTATGCTATGGTATGTTTGTCTGACATGTTGCTGCCATACCCGTTACTTATGCTATGGTATGTGTATCTTCCATGTTGCTGCCATAGCCTCTACCTATGCTATGGTATGCGCATCTTCCATGTTGCTGCCATAGCCTCTGCCTATGCTATGGTATGTTTGTCTGACATGTTGCTTCCATACCCGTTACTTATGCTATGGTATGTGTCTCTTTCATGTTGCTGCCATAGCCTCTACCTATGCTATGGTATGTGTATCTTCCATGTTGCTGCCATAGCCTCTACCTATGCTATGGTATGTTTGTCTGACATGTTGCTGCCATACCCGTTACTTATGCTATGGTATGTGTCTCTTTCATGTTGCTGCCATAGCTTCTACCTATGCTATGGTATGTGTATCTTCCATGTTGCTGCCATAGCCTCTACCTATGCTATGGTATGTGTATCTTCCATGTTGCTGCCATAGCCTCTACCTATGCTATGGTATGTTTGTCTGACATGTTGCTGCCATAGCCTCTACCTATGCTATGGTATGTTTGTCTGACATGTTGCTGCCATACCCGTTACTTATGCTATGGTATGTGTCTCTTCCATGTTGCTGCCATAGCTTCTACCTATGCTATGGTATGTGTATCTTCCATGTTGCTGCCATAGCCTCTACCTATGCTATGGTATGTGTATCTTCCATGTTGCTGCCATAGCCTCTACCTATGCTATGGTATGTGTATCTTCCATGTTGCTGCCATAGCTTCTACCTATGCTATGGTATGTGTATCTTCCATGTTGCTGCCATAGCCTCTACCTATGCTATGGTATGTTTGTCTGACATGTTGCTGCCATACCTGTTACTTATGCTATGGTATGTGTCTCTTTCATGTTGCTGCCATAGCCTCTACCTATGCTATGGTATGTGTATCCTCCATGTTGCTGCCATAGCCTCTACCTATGCTATGGTATGTGTCTCTTCCATGTTGCTGCCATTGCTGACATAGCCTCTACCTATGCTATGGCATGAGCATCTTCCATGTTGCTGCCATTGCTTCTACCTATGCTATGATATGTGTATTGTCCAAGTTGCTGCCACTCCGTGTCCTTTACCTACGCTTGGGCACTTACACACTCCATTAGGCTGCTAATCTGAGTTCTGTGCCTATGCGGAGGTAGATGCATCTGCTCTGAGCCCTACAGCTATACTACAGCCACGTAGACATGCCTCGCACCTGCTATTATTAGACAGTCTCTTGTGCCTCTGCTAGAACACAAATACCCTCATTGTGGAAGTCATCTGTACACTATTCTGTGTCCAGCATGGATGAGGGTGATCAGGGGACTTCCTGGGAGTTCGCTGTGATTGCTGCCAAGTCAGTTTATCACTCAATGGGTTGTGACAGGTGTGAAGGGGGTGGGGAAAATAAATTCTTGGAGTTCTACATTTTTTTGGATTGGATGGAAAGAAATGCGTACGCACGGGACCATTAAAACATCTTGGAAAAGTTTAAAACATGGCTTTTTAATTACTGTTTACAGATAAACTTACTATAAAATACCCTCATTCAAGCTCTCTGTTCAGGGGTGGAAATTGATGGTTATTCGTCTTTGATCCACGCAACATGGGGCCACTTTAAAAACTTTTTCCAGAGCCACTTTCGGTTCCTAGTCGACCGCTCTGCATGAGGAGAGGAATAAGAGAAAGGGAAGTGGGTACAGAGCGGGCCTGGATACACAGGTCAGGAGACAGAAGCAAGGAACATGTGCAGAGAGGCATACATATATCACAGCAGGTTCTTACCTTTTGTAGCCTTTCCTCCTTACTTTTTGCTGAACACGATCAGACAGCAATAATGTATTCAAGTCTGGAGAAAGCAGATATTATCATATGATTAATTATTCTATAAAGAATGATCTGAAGTAAATACTCCAAGCAGTTAAATGACATACACAGAAAATATTTCATTCTATTGACCAAAGAAGAAGCTGCTGACCCACCCTCATAACCCGCCCTCCATCACATACACAGGAGAAAGGCTTAGAGAAGGTTTGAGAAGGAAAAGCAGAGACAAGTCAACATTTGAAAAGAGGTGGGGAGTGGAGGCCGTCCTAGGAACACATCTACCACTCAGGGCCTCACAGAGTGACTGAAGATGCCCGAGCTATCAGTCCTCATTAGTAGAGCTTGATGCAGAGATAATGAACAGGCATGCGTAGCCCGAGATAGAGATCCTCGGAGCATGCGCAGTGCCGCGATCAGAGCATGCCCAGCGCTGAGATACTGATCATGAGAGCATGCGCAGAAAGGGGAACTGCAAAACTATGCCAATGAAGAGATTTTCCAGAAGTAGACCATCGTTCTTCGTAAGCATTCTGTATGGTTATCAGAGATCTATCACTCAGGGCCTCACAGAGAGACTGAAGATGACTGAGCTATCGGTCCTCATCGGTGGAGCCGGGATGCAGAGATGATAAGTAGGCATGCGCAGTGCCGACATACTGATCCTCGGAGCATGCGCAGGAATGGGACTATAGAAGGAGCATGTGTAATGAGAATCTACTCCCATGGTAGACTCCGAGCACAAACGGGAACAAAGCCATCCCTTAGCGCTTCACAGAGTGACTGAAGATGCCTTAGGGATCCGTCCTCATCAGTGGAGCCGAGCTGAGCTGCAGAGATGATAAGTAGGCATGCGCAGTGCCGAGGTACTGATCCTCAGAGCATGCGCAATGCCGAGATACTGATCCTCCTTTAAAACTAGTTCCCATCCGAGAAACGGACCATCGGTTGTTAGGGCCATTTCTCAGATGGGAAATAGCTGCTTCAGTGTGAGTGGGCTAGTTCCCATTAGAGAAATGGCCCTTTTTGTCCCCCCTAGTGGCCAAGTCCTGCATAATAATGGGAACTAGCCCACTCACACAGAGAAGGCTCGTTCCCATTAGAGAAATGGCCCTTTTTGCTCCCCTAGTGGCCAGGTCCTGCATAATAATGGGAATTAGCCCACACATAATGAGAAGGCTAGTTGCCATTAGAGAAATGGACCCTTTTGCCCCTAGTGGCCAAGTCCTACATAATAATGGGAACTAACCCACTCACAATGAGAAGGCTAGTTCCCATTAGACAAATGGCCCTTTTTGTCCCCCTTAGTGGCCAAGTCCTGCATAATAATGGGAACTAGCCCACTCACACAGAGAAGGCTCGTTCCCATTAGAGAAATGGCCCTTTTTGCTCCCCTAGTGGCCAGGTCCTGCATAATAATGGGAATTAGCCCACACATAATGAGAAGGCTAGTTGCCATTAGAGAAATGGACCTTTTTGCCCCTAGTGGCCAAGTCCTACATAATAATGGGAACTAACCCACTCACAATGAGAAGGCTAGTTCCCATTAGACAAATGGCCCTTTTTGTCCCTGGTGGCCAAGTCCTGCTATTTTCCATTGGAGAAATTGCCCTTTTTGGCTCTAGTGGCCAAGTCCTGCATAATAATGGGAACTAGCCCACTCACACAGAGAAGGCTAGTTCCCATTAGGGAAATTGTCAAGGAGTTCCCCCCTTCTCACCTGGGTACGGTGTTTGCCGGTGTCTTCGATCGCTGCTTTCTTGCGAACGCTTCTGGTCTTGAACAGCTCTGCTAGAGTCTCGTCTGGTTCCAGGTTGCGTTTAGTTCCGGGAGCGCGGAGTCCAGGAATCCGGGAGTCTGGGAAAAGCTAGTAATGCTCGGAATCAGGAAGGGGGAAAGGGTCAGGAGCGAGTAATAGCACTGGGACAAGGAAAAAATACAGCGAGCTACGAACACACGTCTGAGGCTACTCTACAATAGCATTGAGACGCGCGGAGCCGCGGAAGGCGTGGTCTATAAATAGATCACGCTGCGTTCAGCGCATGGAGCGAGCAAGGGCTTCAGCGC
The DNA here is from genome assembly GCF_040938575.1 of Ambystoma mexicanum. Classification (NCBI taxonomy): domain Eukaryota; kingdom Metazoa; phylum Chordata; class Amphibia; order Caudata; family Ambystomatidae; genus Ambystoma; species Ambystoma mexicanum. The sequence goes on from NC_090931.1 coordinate 1,532,788,700, forward strand.
TGGACGGCCATGTTGGAAGTAGTACGGAATGTAAGCCCCGTTGAGACAAGGACCAGGAGGTCCAAAAGGGGCGTGATCTGAAGTTCATGACAGCATGCCTCCTCCGAAGGCCTTTTCCTCCAGGTTTGCCCCGGTGTATTAGGTGAAATCTTCTGAGTAACCGAGGAGCCTTGATATTTGAAACAGGTTCCCAGGTCCTTTCGCTAGGAGGATATCCTTTCCACTCCACTAGGTATTGAAGATGGCCCCGCTTATACCTGGAGTCACAAATCCGGGACACCTCATATTCCAGTTGGTTGTCAACCAGTAGAGGGGGAGGTCTACTGGATCTTCGAGAGGATTGGACGTAGGGCTTCAATAGGGATGTGTGAAAAACTGGATGAATTCTTTTCAAGGAGTCAGGTAGCTTGATTCGATATGAGACAGGATTGATAATCTCCTTGATGGCGAATGGACCATAGTAGCGGGGAGCCAGTTTGTTTGGTCGCAAGTGTCGGGGGAGTAGTTTTGATGACAACCACACTCGGTCACCGACCATATAGGAAGGACCTGGTCCTCTCTTGGAATCCGCATACCTCTTGGTCTGTAATCTGGCTTTTTCTAAGTGTTCTTTAGCCTCCCAGTGAATGTTGATAAGAGTTTCGATCCAGGAGTCAACAGTAGCTACTGGGGTAGGGTAAGGAAGAATCGAGGGTAAAACCGATGGATGGAACCCCTGACTACAATAAAAAGGGCTGGTCTGTAGCGCTAAATGTTCGGAGTTGTTGTAAGCGAATTCCGCAATGGGTATCAGGAGAGACCAGTCATCCTGGACCTTGGTGGCAAAACATCGGAGATATTGTTCCAGGGTCTGATTTGCACGTTCTGTGGCTCCGTTGGTTTGGGGGTGATATCCTGAAGAGAGGGCACGTTGGATTCCTAGTACCCGACAGAGGTGTTTCCAGAATTGTGAAATGTATTGTGGACCCCCGGTCAGCTATGATCTTGGAAGGAAGCCCATGTAGTCGGAATATGTGTTCCAGAAATATTCCAGCTAGCTCTAAAGAGGAGGGTAGTTTCATCAGTGGCGTAAATTGGGCCATATGGGTAAACAAATCTATGGTGACCATGATGGTAGTATATCCTCGGGAAGGTGGTAACTCCACTATGTAGTCTGTAGCGATGATTTCCCAAGGTTTAGAGGGTAGAGTGGGCTGCAGAAGAAGACCCTCCGGTCTTTTCTTATCATGTTTATTTTGGGCACAGGTTATACAAGCCTGGATGTATTGCTGTACGTCAGACTTCATTTTAGGCCACCAGAACTGTCTCTGTATAAGACGGAGGGTGTTGGTGATACCTCGGTGCCCGGAATGGAGTGTGTCATGACAAAGGTTTATTATTTTTTGCTGTAACTTCCATGTAGGAATGAGTAGTGCATTGTCCTTGAATAAGTAGCCTTCCTTGGCTCTTAATTTCCAGTGATTTCTTGTTGAAATGTCCTTCCATATTTCCGAGGATTGGGTTTGCGATCGGACTTCTTCCAGGAGATCAACTGCTTGGGCTACGAAGATCGCGGGAGAAAACATTTTAGGAAATGCCTTATCTTCAGTGGTCACGTACTCAGGACGGCGAGACAAGGCATCAGCGATCAGGTTCTGTGATCCAGGGACATGAGTAATGTGGAACTGATACTGGGCAAAGAAGTAGGCTCAACGTGCTGGACGACTGTTCCTGCACTCCAGTAACTGTAGAATCTGAAGGTTTCGATGATCAGTACAGACTTGGACAGGATGTCTGACTCCCAGAAGTAGGTGTCGCCATTCAGTGAAGGCTTGGCGAATGGCTAAGAGTTCCTTTTCCAGGATGGAGTAGTGTGTTTCACTCGGAGTTAAGGTTCTTGAAAGATAAGCAACAGGATGTTCCAAATCGTCCTCCATCTTCTGCTTCAACACTGCTCCTATAGCGTAATTAGAGGCATCAGTTTCCACTAAAAAGGGTTGACTTGTATCGTGTTGAGCCAAAATGGGAGCTTGTGTGAACTCGGTCTTCAAACGCTGGAATGCAGTTTCTTGTAATGTTGACCAGACAAATGGGGTATCCTTCTTTAGCAGAGCCACTATAGGTTGTACAATCTCGGAAAAGGTGGCTATGAACTTTCGGTAGAAATTGGCTAGTCCTAGGAAGGATTGGATTTGTTTCACGGACGTGGGAGTAGGCCAGGCGAGAATGACCTTTACTTTTGAAGGGTCCATGCCAATCCCCTCTGGACTAAGGATAAATCCCAGATAGTGCACAGAGGTAACGTGAAACAAACATTTTTCAGGCTTGGCTAAGAGGTGATGTTCCCGGAGTCTTTGTAGAACTGCCTTAACATGTCCTTCATGCTTCAGAGGGTCCTTCGAAAAAATCAATATGTCGTCCAGATAGACAATGACGAAGAGAAAGAACATGTCAGAGAACACCCTATCCATAAAACGTTGGAATACTGCTGGGGCATTGGCTAGTCCAAAGGGCATGACCAGGTACTCGTAGTGGCCAAAGGGTGTTCTAAAGACAGTCTTCCACTCGTCTCCTTCCTGGATACGGATCAAGTGGTAGGCACCCCTGAAATCCAATTTGGTGAATAATACTGCACTGCCTCCAGGATATCCGATATCAAGGGTAGTGGGTATCGGTCCTTAAGAGTGCATTGATTTAGTCCACGATAATCGAGGCAAGGTCTAAGTTCCTGGGTGTCTTTCTTAGGAACAAAGAACAATGATGCACCTGCTGGTGACTTTGAAGGTCTTATGGTACCATTTTCAAGGTTTGTATCCAGATATTCTTTGAGGGCCTTTTTCTCAGGTTCGGAAAGGATAAACATCCTACCGAAAGGAATCACTGCCGAGGGTTCCGTTTCAATTGCAGTCTTCGGGTCTGTGTGGAGGTAAAGCCTGGACTATGGCAGTGGAAAATACATTGGCAAATCCTTGGTAGGCCTCCGGGACCTGTATTATATTGGAAACCACGAGTGGGGTTTCTTGCTCCTTAGGTGGTTCCTCAGGGGGTGTTAAAGGAAGTTCCAGGGATAGACAATGAGACATACAAAACTCAGAGCCTAGGAATAATGATCCTGCTGTCCAGTTTATATACGGATTGTGTTTTTGTAACCAGGGCATACCCAATACCATGGGGTAGTGGGCGGACTTAATGATATTGAATCTGATTAGCTCTTGATGGTGGTTTATTGAGAGCTGGATTTCCTTGGTCTGTAGGCTTATGGGCCCTGAACTGAGGGGTCTTCAATCAATGGCTTCCACAGGCTGCATGGTACTTCGTGCCTCATATGGGATTTGATGACTGACAACCCATTCCTGATCTATGAAGGTTCCCATAGCTCCACAGTCAACCAGGGCCAGAATGGGGCAGATCTTATTCTTCGAAGGTGAAAGAAATGCCTGGAGAACGACCAGTCTGTTTTGTCCAGGAGAGTTCAAGGATGGAATTGATGTGGAGCAAACATCTCTCTCCCGAATCTCTGCTCCATTTAAGATCGGGAGCTGGTGTTTCCCGAATGCCGAGGAGGTGCCAGAGGACATTCCCTGACCAAATGTGTGTCTGAAGCACAATACATACACAAACCCGTATGGATCCTTCTCAACATTTCTTGAGGTGATTTGGGTCCACAAAAGGCTCCAATTTGCATGGGTTCAGGTTCTGGGGCTGGGCTTGGGTTTACGTCCGTTCTGGCTGTGCTCTCAAAGGAAGTCTTGGGTGGGTTTCCCTTGGATTTCTACCTTTCAGCCTTCCTTTCCTGGATGCGAAAGTCTATTTGCAAGGCCAGGTCCATTAGTGCTTGGAATGAATTTGGTCGGGCCACCCTGGCCAGTTCATCCTTGATCTCATCGTTCAGGCCTCTCATGAACAGGGTAAAACTAGCCTCAGAGGACTAGTCTGCTTCCTTAGCCAATTGTTTAAATCTGGTCACATAAGTGAGCATATCTTGGGAGCCCTGTTGAAAGTCCAGCAAGCGTTCTTGGGCAGTATAGACCTGCTCTGGACGGTCAAACATGCCTTTAAGGGCCTGTATGAACCCATCATAGTTGTCTAGGAGGGCATCGCCAGAGTTAACAAGGGGTGTTGCCCAAGTTAAGGCATTGCCGGAAAGGTGCGATATGATGAAACCCACCTTAGCCCCAGGAGTAGAGAAATAAAAGTGGACCATGCACGAATCCAGGAATCCGTGAAGTGTTTTTGCCGAACCATCATACTTGTCAACAATATCGCCCAACAGGGCACCCTCCTTTGTAGCAGAATCCCAGGATAAGACCAATTGTTTAAGCAGTGCGTTTTCCGCCTTAAGATTTTGGACCTCGGTTGATCATTCTTGCATGCGTCGTATTAAGTCCTGCACGGCGGCTTCCATCTCGTTTTTAGGTTCGATCGGGTGGCGTCTCAAACTATCAAGGAGTTCCCCCCTTCTCACCTGGGTGCGGTGTTTGCCGGTGTCTTCGATCGCTGCCTTCTTGCGAACGTTCCTGGTCTTGAACAGCGCTGCTCGAGTCTCGTCTGGTTCCTGGTTGCGTTTAGTTCCGGGAGCGCGGAGTCCAGGAATCCGGGAGTCTGGGAAAAGCTAGTAATGCTCGGAATCAGGAAGGGGGGAAGGGTCAGGAGCGGGTAATAGCACTGGGACAAGGAAACAATACCGCGAGCTACGTACACACGTCTGAGGGTACTCTACAATAGCATTGAGACGCGCTGAGCCGCAGAAGGCGAGGTCTATAAATAGATCACGCCGCGTTCAGCGCATGGAGCGAGCAAGGGCTTCAGCGCTGGACATCCATGTTGGAAGTAGTACGGAATGTAAGCCCCATTGAGACAAGGACCAGGAGGTCCAAAAGGGGCGTGATCTGAAGTTCATGACAGAAATGGCCCTTTTTGCTCCCCTAGTGGCCAAGTCCTGCATAATAATGGGAACTAGCCCACTCACAATGAGAAGGCTAGTTCCCATTAGAGAAATGGCCCTTGGGAACTAGCCCACTCACAATGAGAAGGCTAGTTCCCATTAGAGAAATGGCCCTTTTGCCCCTAGTGGCCAAGTCCTACATAATAATGGGAACTAACCTACTCACACTGAGAAGGCTAGTTCCCATTAGAGAAATGGCCCTTTTTGCCCCTAGTGGCCAAGTCCTGCATAATAATGGGAACTAGCCTACTCAAACTGAGAAGGCTAGTTCCCATTAGAGAAATGGCCCTTTTTGGACCTAGTGGCCAAGTCCTGCATAATAATGGGAACTAGCCCACTCACACTGACAAGGCTAGTTCCCATTAGACAAATGGCTCTTTTTGCTCCCCTAGTGGCCAAGTCCTGCATAATAATGGGAACTAGCCCACTCACACTGAGAAGGCTAGTTCCCATTAGAGAAATTGCCCTGTTTGTCCCTGGTGGCCAAGTCCTGCTATTTCCCATTAGAGAAATTGCCCTTTTTGGCCCTAGTGGCCAAGTCCTGCATAATAATGGGAACTAGCCCACACACAGAAAAGGCTAGTTCCCATTAGAGAAATGGCCCTTTTTGCCCCTAGTGGCCAAGTCCTGCATAATAATGGGAACTAGCCCACTCACACTGACAAGGCTAGTTCCCATTAGACAAATGGCTCTTTTTGCTCCGCTAGTGGCCAAGTCCTGCATAATAATGGGAACTAGACCACACACAGAAAAGGCTAGTTCCCATTAGAGAAATGGCCCTTTTTGCCCCTAGTGGTCAAGTCCTGCATAATAATGGGAACTAGCCCACTCACAATGAGAAGGCTAGTTCCCATTAGACAAATGGCCCTTTTTGCCCCTAGTGGCCAAGTCCTGCATAATAATGGGAACTAGCCCACTCACACTGACAAGGCTAGTTCCCATTAGACAAATGGCTCTTTTTGCTCCGCTAGTGGCCAAGTCCTGCATAATAATGGGAACTAGCCCACACACAGAAAAGGCTAGTTCCCATTAGAGAAATGGCCCTTTTTGCCCCTAGTGGTCAAGTCCTGCATAATAATGGGAACTAGCCCACTCACAATGAGAAGGCTAGTTCCCATTAGACAAATGGCCCTTTTTGCTCCTAGTGGCCAAGTCCTGCATAATAATGGGAACTAGCCCACTCACACTGACAAGGCTAGTTCCCATTAGACAAATGGCTCTTTTTGCCCCTAGTGGCCAAGTCCTGCATAATAATGGGAACTAGCCCACTCACACTGACAAGGCTAGTTCCCATTAGACAAATGGCTCTTTTTGCTCCGCTAGTGGCCAAGTCCTGCATAATAATGGGAACTAGCCCACACACAGAAAAGGCTAGTTCCCATTAGAGAAATGGCCCTTTTTGCCCCTAGTGGTCAAGTCCTGCATAATAATGGGAACTAGCCCACTCACAATGAGAAGGCTAGTTCCCATTAGACAAATGGCCCTTTTTGCCCCTAGTGGCCAAGTCCTGCATAATAATGGGAACTAGCCCACTCACACTGACAAGGCTAGTTCCCATTAGACAAATGGCTCTTTTTGCTCCGCTAGTGGCCAAGTCCTGCATAATAATGGGAACTAGCCCACACACAGAAAAGGCTAGTTCCCATTAGAGAAATGGCCCTTTTTGCCCCTAGTGGTCAAGTCCTGCATAATAATGGGAACTAGCCCACTCACAATGAGAAGGCTAGTTCCCATTAGACAAATGGCCCTTTTTGCCCCTAGTGGCCAAGTCCTGCATAATAATGGGAACTAGCCCACTCACACTGACAAGGCTAGTTCCCATTAGACAAATGGCTCTTTTTGCTCCGCTAGTGGCCAAGTCCTGCATAATAATGGGAACTAGCCCACACACAGAAAAGGCTAGTTCCCATTAGAGAAATGGCCCTTTTTGCCCCTAGTGGTCAAGTCCTGCATAATAATGGGAACTAGCCCACTCACAATGAGAAGGCTAGTTCCCATTAGACAAATGGCCCTTTTTGCTCCTAGTGGCCAAGTCCTGCATAATAATGGGAACTAGCCCACTCACACTGACAAGGCTAGTTCCCATTAGACAAATGGCTCTTTTTGCTCCGCTAGTGGCCAAGTCCTGCATAATAATGGGAACTAGCCCACACACAGAAAAGGCTAGTTCCCATTAGAGAAATGGCCCTTTTTGCCCCTAGTTGTCAAGTCCTACATAATAATGGGAACTAGCCCACTCACAATGAGAAGGCTAGTTCCCATTAGACAAATGGCTCTTTTTGCTCCCCTAGTGGCCAAGTCCTGCATAATAATGGGAACTAGACCACTCACACCGAGAAGGCTAGTTCCCATTAGAGAAATTGCCCTTTTTGTCCCTGGTGGCCAAGTCCTGCTATTTCCCATTAGAGAAATTGCCCTTTTTGGCCCTACTGGCCAAGTCCTGCATAATAATGGGAACTAACCTACTCACACTGAGAAGGCTAGTTCCCATTAGACAAATGGCTCTTTTTGCTCCCCTAGTGGCCATGTCCTGCATAATAATGGGAACTAGCCCACTCACACTGAGAAGGCTAGTTCCCATTAGAGAAATTGCCCCTTTTGTCCCTGGTGGCCAAGTCCTGCTATTTCCCATTAGAGAAATTGCCCTTTTTCGCCATAGTGGGCAAGTCCTGCATAAACTAGCCCATTCACACTGAAGCAGCTCTTTCCCATCAGAGAAGCGGACCCCGACATGCAGAGGCAGAAAGGTCCTCTCGTGTAATGGGAACTAACTAGCCCATTCACACTGAAGCAGCTATTTCCCATTAGAGAAACGGCCCTCTGACCTGGAAAGGCAGAAAGGTCCTCTCGTCTAATCGGAACTAGCCCACTTACACTGAAGCAGCTATTTCCCATTAGAGAAACTGCCCTCCGACCAGGAAAGGCAAAAAGGACCCCTCGTCTAATGGGAATTAGCCCATTCACACTGAAGCAGCTATTTCCCATTAGAGAAACGGCCCTCTGACCTGGAAAGGTAGAAAGGTCCTCTCGTCTAATGGGAACAAGCCCATTCACACTGAAGCAGCTATTTCCCATTAGAGAAATGGCCCTCCGACCTGGAAAGGCAGAAATGTCCTCTCGTCTAATGGGAACTAGCCCATTCACACTGAAGAAGCTCTTTCCCATTAGAGAAATGGCCCTCTGACCTGGAAAGGCAGAAAGGTCCTCTCGCGTCTTATGGGAACTAGCCCATTCACACTGAAGCAGCTATTTCCCATTAGAGAAACGGCCCTCCGACCTGGAAAGGCAAAAAGGTCCTGTCGTCTAATTTGAACTAGCCCATTCACACTGAAGCAGCTCTTTCCCATCAGAGAAGCGGTCCCCCGACATGCAGAGGCAGAAAGGTCCTCTCGTGTAATGGGAACTAGCCCATTCACACTGAAGCAGCTATTTCCCATTAGAGAAACAGCCCTCTGACCTGAAAAGGCAGAAAGGTCCTCTCGTCTAATCGGAACTAGCCCACTCACACTGAAGCAGCTATTTCCCATTAGAGAAACTGCCCTCCGACCAGGAAAGGCAAAAAGGTGCACTCGTCTAATGGGAACTAGCCCATTCACACTGAAGCAGCTATTTCCCATTATAGAAATGGCCCTCCGACCTGGAAAGGCAGATAGGTCCTCTCGTCTAATGGGAACTAGCCCATTCACACTGAAGCAGCTATTTCCCATTAGAGAAACAGCCCTCTGACCTGGAAAGGTAGAAAGGTCCTCTCGTCTAATGGGAACTAGCCCATTCACACTGAAGCAGCTATTTCCCATTAGAGAAATGGCCCTCCGACCTGGAAAGGCAGAAATGTCCTCTCGTCTAATGGGAACTAGCCCATTCACACTGAAGAAGCTCTTTCCCATTAGAGAAATGGCCCTCTGACCTGGAAAGGCAGAAAGGTCCTCTCGTCTTATGGGAACTAGCCCATTCACACTGAAGCAGCTATTTCCCATTAGAGAAACGGCCCTCCGACCTGGAAAGGCAAAAAGGTCCAGTCGTCTAATTTGAACTAGCCCATTCACACTGAAGCAGCTCTTTCCCATCAGAGAAGCGGTCCCCTGACATGCAGAGGCAGAAAGGTCCTCTCGTGTAATGGGAACTAGCCTAGGGTGACCAGACGTCCCGGTTTTTCCGGGACTGTCCCGGTTTTTGCTGCTCTGTCCCCCTTTCTCAAGATTATGTTCCCATTGGAAACTGCAGTGGTCCCGGTTTTTGGTAGTGTGTCTTCATAGCTGGCAGGCATAGCTCGCAAAGAAGAAATGCTGCATTTTACAAATTAAGATAGTGTTCGTTTGTTAGAAATTGATTATAAAATGTGTTTATTTTAACAGTAACACTGAAACCGCCTCTCCTCCAAACGCTACTTAAGTGTAGTGCCTTGAAAGTGCCACTTTCAAGAGTTAGTCCTACTTTTATGTTAGTTGCCCTGTCCCGGTTTTTTACTTTTTAAATCTGGTCACCCTAAACTAGCCCATTCACACTGAAGCAGCTATTTCCCATTAGAGAAACAGCCCTCTGACCTGAAAAGGCAGAAAGGTCCTCTCGTCTAATCGGAACTAGCCCACTCACACTGAAGCAGCTATTTCCCATTAGAGAAACTGCCCTCCGACCAGGAAAGGCAAAAAGGTGCACTCGTCTAATGGGAACTAGCCCATTCACACTGAAGCAGCTATTTCCCATTAGAGAAATGGCCCTCCGACCTGGAAAGGCAGATAGGTCCTCTCGTCTAATGGGAACTAGCCCATTCACACTGAAGCAGCTATTTCCCATTAGAGAAGCGGTTCCCCAACCTGCAGAGGCAGAAAGGTCCTCTCGTCTAATGGGAACTAGCCCATTCACACTGAAGCAGCTATTTCCCATTAGAGAAACGGCCCTCCGACCTGGAAAGGCAACAAGGTCCTCCAGTCTAATGGGAACTAGCCCATTCACACTGAAGCAGCTATTTCCCATTAGAGGAGCGGCCCTCCGACATGCAGAGGCAGAAAGGTCCTCTCGTCTAATGGGAACTAGCCCATTCACACTGAAGCAGCTCTTTCCCATCAGAGAAACGGCCCCCCGACATGCAGAGGCAGAAAGGTCCTCTTGTGTAATAGGAAGTAGCCCATTCACACTGAAGCAGCTATTTCCCATCAGAGAAACGGTCCTCTGACCTGGAAAGGCAGAAAGGTCCTCTCGTCTAATCGGAATTAGCCCACTCACACTGAAGCTGCTATTTCCCATTAGAGAAACTGCCCTCTGACCTGGAAAGGCAGAAAGGTCCTCTCGTGTAATGGCAACTAGCCCATTCAAACTGAAGCAGCTATTTCCCATTAGAGAAATGGCCCTCCGACCTGGAAAGGCAGAAAGGTCCTCTCGTCTAATGGGAACTATCACATTCACACTGAAGCAGCTCTTAACCATTAGAGAAACGGCCCCCCGACCTACAGAGGCAGAAAGGTCCTCTCGTCTAATGGGAACTTACCCATTCACACTGAAGCAGCTATTTCCCATTAGAGAAACGGCCCTCTGACATGGAAAGGCAAAAAGGTTGTCTCGTCTAATGGGAACTAGCCCACTCACACTGAAGCAGCTATTTCCCATTAGAGAAACGGCCCTCCGACCTGGAAAGGCAAAAAGGTCCTCTCGTCTAATGGGAACTAGCCCATTCACACTGAAGCAGCTCTTTCCCATTAGAGAAGCGGCCCTCCTACATGCAGAGGCAGAAAGGTCCTCTTGTCTAATGGGAACTAGCCCATTCACACTGAAGCAGCTATTTCCCATTAGAGAAACGGCCCTCCGACCTGGAAAGGCAAAAAGGTCCTCTTGTCTAAATGGAACTAGCCTATTCACACTGAAGCAGCTATTTCCCATTAGAGGAGCGGCCCTCCGACATGCAGAGGTAGAAAGGTCCTCTCGTCTAATGGGAACTAGCCCATTCACACTGAAGCAGCTATTTCCCATTAGAGAAACGGCCCTGTGACCTGGAAAGGCAGAAAGGTCCTCTTGTCTAATGGGAACTAGCCCACTCACACTGAAGCAGCTATTTCCCATTAGAGAAATGGCCCTCCGACCTGGAAAGGCAAAAAGGTCCTCTCGTTTAATGGGAAATCGCCCATTCACACTGAAGCAGCTATTTCCCATTAGAGAAACGGCCCTCTGACCTGGAAAGGCAGAAAGGTTCCCTCGTCTAATGGGAACTGGCCCACTCACATTGAAGCAGCTATTTCCCATTAGAGAAATGGCCCTCCGACCTGGAAAGGCAAAAAGGTCCTCTCGTCTAATGGGAACTAGCCCATTCACACTGAAGCAGCTATTTCCCATTAGAGAAACGGCCCTCCGACATGGAAAGGCAAAAAGGTCCTGTCGTCTAATGGGAACTAGCCCATTCACACTGAAGCAGCTCTTTATCATCAGAGAAGCGGACCCCGACATACAGAGGCAGAAAGGTCCTCTCGTGTAATGGGAACTAACTAGCCCATTCACACTGAAGCAGCTATTTCCCATTAGAGAAACGGCCCTCTGACCTGGAAAGGCAGAAAGGTCCTCTCGTCTAATCGGAACTAGCCCACTTACACTGAAGCAGCTATTTCCCATTAGAGAAACTGCCCTCTGACCAGGAAAGGCAAAAATGACCCCTCGTCTATTGGGAACTAGCCCATTCACACTGAAGCAGCTCTTTCCCATTAGAGAAGCGGCCCCCCGACCTGCAGAGGCAGAAAGGTCCTCTCGTGTAATGGGAACTAGCCCATTCACACTGAAGCAGCTATTTCCCATTAGAGAAACAGCCCTCTGACCTGAAAAGGCAGAAAGGTCCTCTTGTCTAATCGGAACTAGCCCACTCACACTGAAGCAGCTATTTCCCATTAGAGAAACTGCCCTCAGACCAGGAAAGGCAAAAAGGTCCACTCGTCTAATGGGAACTAGCCCATTCACACTGAAGCAGCTATTTCCCATTAGAGAAATGGCCCTCCGCCCTGGAAAGGCAGAAAGGTCCTCTCGTCTAATGGGAACTAGCCCATTCACACTGAATCAGCTATTTCCCATTAGAGAAGCGGTTCCCCAATCTGCAGAGGCAGAAAGTTCCTCTCGTCTAATGGGAACTAGCCCATTCACACTGAAGCAGCTATTTCCCATTAGAGAAACGGCCCTCCGACCTGGAAAGGCAAAAAGGTCCTCTTGTCTAATGGGAACTAGCCCATTCAAACTGAAACAGCTATATCCCATTAGAGAAGCGGCCCCCCCGACCTGCAGAGGCGGAAAGGTCCTCTTGTCTAATGGGAACTAGCCCATTCACACTGAAGCAGCTATTTCCCAAGAAAGAGAAACGACCCTCCGACCTGGAAAGGCATCAAGGTCCTCCAGTCTAATGGGAACTAGCCCATTCACACTGAAGCAGCTATTTCCCATTAGAGGAGCGGCCCTCCGACATGCAGAGGCAGAAAGGTCCTCTCGTCTAATGGGAACTAGCCCATTCACACTGAAGCAGCTCTTTCCCATCAGAGAAACGGCCCCCCGACATGCAGAGGCAGAAAGGTCCTCTCGTGTAATAGGAACTAGCCCATTCACACTGAAGCAGCTATTTCCCATTAGAGAAACGGTCCTCTGACCTGGAAAGGCAGAAAGGTCCTCTCGTCTAATCGGAACTAGCCCACTCACACTGAAGCAGCTATTTCCCATTAGAGAAACTGCCCTCTGACCTGGAAAGGCAGAAAGGTCCTCTCGTCTAATGGGAACTAGCCCATTCACACTGAAGCAGCTATTTCCCATTAGAGAAATGGCCCTCCGACCTGGAAAGGCAGAAAGGTCCTCTTGTCTAATGGGAACTAGCCCATTCACACTGAAGCAGCTCTTAACCATTAGAGAAACGGCCCCCCGACCTACAGAGGCAGAAAGGTCCTCTCGTCTAATGGGAACTTGCCCATTCACACTAAAGCAGCTATTTCCCATTAGAGAAACGGCCCTCTGACATGGAAAGGCAAAAAAGGTCCTCTCGTCTAATGGGAACTAGCCCACTCACACTGAAGCAGCTATTTCCCATTATAGAAACGGCCCTCCGACCTGGAAAGGCAAAAAGGTCCTCTCGTCTAATGGGAACTAGCCCATTCACACTGAAGCAGCTCTTTCCCATTAGAGAAGCGGCCCCCCGACCTGCAGAGGCAGAAAGGTCCTCTCGTCTAATGGGAACTAGCCCATTCACACTGAAGCAGCTATTTCCCATTAGAGAAACGGCCCTCCGACCTGGAAAGGCAAAAAGGTCCTCTTGTCTAATGCGAACTAGCCCATTCACACTGAAGCAGCTATTTCCCATTAGAGAAACGGCCCTCTGACCTGGAAAGGCAAAAAGGTCCTCTCGTCTAATGGGAACTAGCCCATTCACACTGAAGCAGCTCTTAACCATTAGAGAAACGGCCCCCCGACCTACAGAGGCAGAAAGGTCCTCTCGTCTAATGGGAACTTGCCCATTCACACTGAAGCAGCTATTTCCCATTAGAGAAACGGCCCTCTGACATGGAAAGGCAAAAAGGTTCTCTCGTCTAATGGGAACTAGCCCACTCACACTGAAGCAGCTATTTCCCATTATAGAAACGGCCCTCCGACCTGGAAAGGCAAAAAGGTTGTCTCGTCTAATGGGAACTAGCCCACTCACACTGAAGCAGCTTTTTCCCATTAGAGAAACGGCCCTCCGACCTGGAAAGGCAAAAAGGTCCTCTCGTCTAATGGGAACTAGCCCATTCACACTGAAGCAGCTCTTTCCCATTAGAGAAGCGGCCCTCCGACATGCAGAGGCAGAAAGGTCCTCTTGTCTAATGGGAACTAGCCCATTCACACTGAAGCAGCTATTTCCCATTAGAGAAACGGCCCTCCGACCTGGAAAGGCAAAAAGGTCCTCTCGTCTAATGGGAACTAGCCCATTCACACTGAAGCAGCTATTTCCCATTAGAGAAACGGCCCTCCGACATGGAAAGGCAAAAAGGTCCTGTTGTCTAATGGGAACTAGCCCATTCACACTGAAGCAGCTCTTTCCCATCAGAGAAGCGGACCCCGACATGCAGAGGCAGAAAGGTCCTCTCGTGTAATGGGAACTAACTAGCCCATTCACACTGAAGCAGCTATTTCCCATTAGAGAAACGGCCCTCTGACCTGGAAAGGCAGAAAGGTCCTCTCGTCTAATCGGAACTAGCCCACTTACACTGAAGCAGCTATTTCCCATTAGAGAAACTGCCCTCCGACCAGGAAAGGCAAAAAGGACCCCTCGTCTAATGGGAACTAGCCCACTCACACTGAAGCAGCTTTTTCCCATTAGAGAAACGGCCCTCCGACCTGGAAAGGCAAAAAGGTCCTCTCGTCTAATGGGAACTAGCCCATTCACACTGAAGCAGCTCTTTCCCATTAGAGAAGCGGCCCTCCGACATGCAGAGGCAGAAAGGTCCTCTTGTCTAATGGGAACTAGCCCATTCACACTGAAGCAGCTATTTCCCATTAGAGAAACGGCCCTCCGACCTGGAAAGGCAAAAAGGTCCTCTCGTCTAATGGGAACTAGCCCATTCACACTGAAGCAGCTATTTCCCATTAGAGAAACGGCCCTCCGACATGGAAAGGCAAAAAGGTCCTGTTGTCTAATGGGAACTAGCCCATTCACACTGAAGCAGCTCTTTCCCATCAGAGAAGCGGACCCCGACATGCAGAGGCAGAAAGGTCCTCTCGTGTAATGGGAACTAACTAGCCCATTCACACTGAAGCAGCTATTTCCCATTAGAGAAACGGCCCTCTGACCTGGAAAGGCAGAAAGGTCCTCTCGTCTAATCGGAACTAGCCCACTTACACTGAAGCACCTATTTCCCATTAGAGAAACTGCCCTCCGACCAGGAAAGGCAAAAAGGACCCCTCGTCTAATGGGAACTAGCCCATTCACACTGAAGCAGCTATTTCCCATTAGAGAAACGGCCCTCTGACCTGGAAAGGTAGAAAGGTCCTCTCGTCTAATGGGAACTAGCCCATTCACACTGAAGCAGCTATTTCCCATTAGAGAAATGGCCCTCCGACCTGGAAAGGCAGAAATGTCCTCTCGTCTAATGGGAACTAGCCCATTCACACTGAAGCAGCTCTTTCCCATTAGAGAAATGGCCCTCTGTCCTGGAAAGGCAGAAAGGTCCTCTCGTCTTATGGGAACTAGCCCATTCACACTGTAGCAGCTATTTCCCATTAGAGAAATGGCCCTCCGACCTGGAAAGGCAGAAATGTCCTCTCGTCTAATGGGAACTAGCCCATTCACACTGAAGCAGCTCTTTCCCATCAGAGAAGCGGTCCCCCGACATGCAGAGGCAGAAAGGTCCTCTCGTGTAATGGGAACTAGCCCATTCACACTGAAGCAGCTATTTCCCATTAGAGAAACAGCCCTCTGACCTGAAAAGGCAGAAAGGTCCTCTTGTCTAATCGGAACTAGCCCACTCACACTGAAGCAGCTATTTCCCATTAGAGAAACTGCCCTCAGACCAGGAAAGGCAAAAAGGTCCACTCGTCTAATGGGAACTAGCCCATTCACACTGAAGCAGCTATTTCCCATTAGAGAAATGGCCCTCCGCCCTGGAAAGGCAGAAAGGTCCTCTCGTCTAATGGGACCTAGCCCATTCACACTGAATCAGCTATTTCCCATTAGAGAAGCGGTTCCCCAATCTGCAGAGGCAGAAAGTTCCTCTCGTCTAATGGGAACTAGCCCATTCACACTGAAGCAGCTATTTCCCATTAGAGAAACGGCCCTCCGACCTGGAAAGGCAAAAAGGTCCTCTTGTCTAATGGGAACTAGCCCATTCAAACTGAAACAGCTATATCCCATTAGAGAAGCAGCCCCCCCGACCTGCAGAGGCAGAAAGGTCCTCTCGTCTAATGGGAACTAGCCCATTCACACTGAAGCAGCTATTTCCCATTAGAGAAACGACCCTCCGACCTGGAAAGGCATCAAGGTCCTCCAGTCTAATGGGAACTAGCCCATTCACACTGAAGCAGCTATTTCCCATTAGAGGAGCGGCCCTCCGACATGCAGAGGCAGAAAGGTCCTCTCGTCTAATGGGAACTAGCCCATTCACACTGAAGCAGCTCTTTCCCATCAGAGAAACGGCCCCCCGACATGCAGAGGCAGAAAGGTCCTCTCGTGTAATAGGAACTAGCCCATTCACACTGAAGCAGCTATTTCCCATTAGAGAAACGGTCCTCTGACCTGGAAAGGCAGAAAGGTCCTCTCGTCTAATCGGAACTAGCCCACTCACACTGAAGCAGCTATTTCCCATTAGAGAAACTGCCCTCTGACCTGGAAAGGCAGAAAGGTCCTCTCGTCTAATGGGAACTAGCCCATTCACACTGAAGCAGCTATTTCCCATTAGAGAAATGGCCCTCCGACCTGGAAAGGCAGAAAGGTCCTCTTGTCTAATGGGAACTAGCCCATTCACACTGAAGCAGCTCTTAACCATTAGAGAAACGGCCCCCCGACCTACAGAGGCAGAAAGGTCCTCTCGTCTAATGGGAACTTGCCCATTCACACTAAAGCAGCTATTTCCCATTAGAGAAACGGCCCTCTGACATGGAAAGGCAAAAAGGTCCTCTCGTCTAATGGGAACTAGCCCACTCACACTGAAGCAGCTATTTCCCAATATAGAAACGGCCCTCCGACCTGGAAAGGCAAAAAGGTCCTCTCGTCTAATGGGAACTAGCCCATTCACACTGAAGCAGCTCTTTCCCATTAGAGAAGCGGCCCCCCGACCTGCAGAGGCAGAAAGGTCCTCTCGTCTAATGGGAACTAGCCCATTCACACTGAAGCAGCTATTTCCCATTAGAGAAACGGCCCTCCGACCTGGAAAGGCAAAAAGGTCCTCTTGTCTAATGCGAACTAGCCCATTCACACTGAAGCAGCTATTTCCCATTAGAGAAACGGCCCTCCGACCTGGAAAGGCAAAAAGGTCCTCTCGTCTAATGGGAACTAGCCCATTCACACTGAAGCAGCTCTTAACCATTAGAGAAACGGCCCCCCGACCTACAGAGGCAGAAAGGTCCTCTCGTCTAATGGGAACTTGCCCATTCACACTGAAGCAGCTATTTCCCATTAGAGAAACGGCCCTCTGACATGGAAAGGCAAAAAGGTCCTCTCGTCTAATGGGAACTAGCCCACTCACACTGAAGCAGCTATTTCCCATTATAGAAACGGCCCTCCGACCTGGAAAGGCAAAAAGGTTGTCTCGTCTAATGGGAACTAGCCCACTCACACTGAAGCAGCTTTTTCCCATTAGAGAAACGGCCCTCCGACCTGGAAAGGCAAAAAGGTCCTCTCGTCTAATGGGAACTAGCCCATTCACACTGAAGCAGCTCTTTCCCATTAGAGAAGCGGCCCTCCGACATGCAGAGGCAGAAAGGTCCTCTTGTCTAATGGGAACTAGCCCATTCACACTGAAGCAGCTATTTCCCATTAGAGAAACGGCCCTCCGACCTGGAAAGGCAAAAAGGTCCTCTCGTCTAATGGGAACTAGCCCATTCACACTGAAGCAGCTATTTCCCATTAGAGAAACGGCCCTCCGACATGGAAAGGCAAAAAGGTCCTCTCGTCTAATGGGAACTAGCCCACTCACACTGAAGCAGCTATTTCCCATTATAGAAACGGCCCTCCGACCTGGAAAGGCAAAAAGGTTGTCTCGTCTAATGGGAACTAGCCCACTCACACTGAAGCAGCTTTTTCCCATTAGAGAAACGGCCCTCCGACCTGGAAAGGCAAAAAGGTCCTCTCGTCTAATGGGAACTAGCCCATTCACACTGAAGCAGCTCTTTCCCATTAGAGAAGCGGCCCTCCGACATGCAGAGGCAGAAAGGTCCTCTTGTCTAATGGGAACTAGCCCATTCACACTGAAGCAGCTATTTCCCATTAGAGAAACGGCCCTCCGACCTGGAAAGGCAAAAAGGTCCTCTCGTCTAATGGGAACTAGCCCATTCACACTGAAGCAGCTCTTTCCCATCAGAGAAGCGGTCCCCCGACATGCAGAGGCAGAAAGGTCCTCTCGTGTAATGGGAACTAGCCCATTCACACTGAAGCAGCTATTTCCCATTAGAGAAACAGCCCTCTGACCTGAAAAGGCAGAAAGGTCCTCTTGTCTAATCGGAACTAGCCCACTCACACTGAAGCAGCTATTTCCCATTAGAGAAACTGCCCTCAGACCAGGAAAGGCAAAAAGGTCCACTCGTCTAATGGGAACTAGCCCATTCACACTGAAGCAGCTATTTCCCATTAGAGAAATGGCCCTCCGCCCTGGAAAGGCAGAAAGGTCCTCTCGTCTAATGGGACCTAGCCCATTCACACTGAATCAGCTATTTCCCATTAGAGAAGCGGTTCCCCAATCTGCAGAGGCAGAAAGTTCCTCTCGTCTAATGGGAACTAGCCCATTCACACTGAAGCAGCTATTTCCCATTAGAGAAACGGCCCTCCGACCTGGAAAGGCAAAAAGGTCCTCTTGTCTAATGGGAACTAGCCCATTCAAACTGAAACAGCTATATCCCATTAGAGAAGCAGCCCCCCCGACCTGCAGAGGCAGAAAGGTCCTCTCGTCTAATGGGAACTAGCCCATTCACACTGAAGCAGCTATTTCCCATTAGAGAAACGACCCTCCGACCTGGAAAGGCATCAAGGTCCTCCAGTCTAATGGGAACTAGCCCATTCACACTGAAGCAGCTATTTCCCATTAGAGGAGCGGCCCTCCGACATGCAGAGGCAGAAAGGTCCTCTCGTCTAATGGGAACTAGCCCATTCACACTGAAGCAGCTCTTTCCCATCAGAGAAACGGCCCCCCGACATGCAGAGGCAGAAAGGTCCTCTCGTGTAATAGGAACTAGCCCATTCACACTGAAGCAGCTATTTCCCATTAGAGAAACGGTCCTCTGACCTGGAAAGGCAGAAAGGTCCTCTCGTCTAATCGGAACTAGCCCACTCACACTGAAGCAGCTATTTCCCATTAGAGAAACTGCCCTCTGACCTGGAAAGGCAGAAAGGTCCTCTCGTCTAATGGGAACTAGCCCATTCACACTGAAGCAGCTATTTCCCATTAGAGAAATGGCCCTCCGACCTGGAAAGGCAGAAAGGTCCTCTTGTCTAATGGGAACTAGCCCATTCACACTGAAGCAGCTCTTAACCATTAGAGAAACGGCCCCCCGACCTACAGAGGCAGAAAGGTCCTCTCGTCTAATGGGAACTTGCCCATTCACACTAAAGCAGCTATTTCCCATTAGAGAAACGGCCCTCTGACATGGAAAGGCAAAAAGGTCCTCTCGTCTAATGGGAACTAGCCCACTCACACTGAAGCAGCTATTTCCCATTATAGAAACGGCCCTCCGACCTGGAAAGGCAAAAAGGTCCTCTCGTCTAATGGGAACTAGCCCATTCACACTGAAGCAGCTCTTTCCCATTAGAGAAGCGGCCCCCCGACCTGCAGAGGCAGAAAGGTCCTCTCGTCTAATGGGAACTAGCCCATTCACACTGAAGCAGCTATTTCCCATTAGAGAAACGGCCCTCCGACCTGGAAAGGCAAAAAGGTCCTCTTGTCTAATGCGAACTAGCCCATTCACACTGAAGCAGCTATTTCCCATTAGAGAAACGGCCCTCCGACCTGGAAAGGCAAAAAGGTCCTCTCGTCTAATGGGAACTAGCCCATTCACACTGAAGCAGCTCTTAACCATTAGAGAAACGGCCCCCCGACCTACAGAGGCAGAAAGGTCCTCTCGTCTAATGGGAACTTGCCCATTCACACTGAAGCAGCTATTTCCCATTAGAGAAACGGCCCTCTGACATGGAAAGGCAAAAAGGTCCTCTCGTCTAATGGGAACTAGCCCACTCACACTGAAGCAGCTATTTCCCATTATAGAAACGGCCCTCCGACCTGGAAAGGCAAAAAGGTTGTCTCGTCTAATGGGAACTAGCCCACTCACACTGAAGCAGCTTTTTCCCATTAGAGAAACGGCCCTCCGACCTGGAAAGGCAAAAAGGTCCTCTCGTCTAATGGGAACTAGCCCATTCACACTGAAGCAGCTCTTTCCCATTAGAGAAGCGGCCCTCCGACATGCAGAGGCAGAAAGGTCCTCTTGTCTAATGGGAACTAGCCCATTCACACTGAAGCAGCTATTTCCCATTAGAGAAACGGCCCTCCGACCTGGAAAGGCAAAAAGGTCCTCTCGTCTAATGGGAACTAGCCCATTCACACTGAAGCAGCTATTTCCCATTAGAGAAACGGCCCTCCGACATGGAAAGGCAAAAAGGTCCTGTTGTCTAATGGGAACTAGCCCATTCACACTGAAGCAGCTCTTTCCCCTCAGAGAAGCGGACCCCGACATGCAGAGGCAGAAAGGTCCTCTCGTGTAATGGGAACTAACTAGCCCATTCACACTGAAGCAGCTATTTCCCATTAGAGAAACGGCCCTCTGACCTGGAAAGGCAGAAAGGTCCTCTCGTCTAATCGGAACTAGCCCACTTACACTGAAGCAGCTATTTCCCATTAGAGAAACTGCCCTCCGACCAGGAAAGGCAAAAAGGACCCCTCGTCTAATGGGAACTAGCCCACTCACACTGAAGCAGCTTTTTCCCATTAGAGAAACGGCCCTCCGACCAGGAAAGGCAAAAAGGTCCTCTCGTCTAATGGGAACTAGCCCATTCACACTGAAGCAGCTCTTTCCCATTAGAGAAGCGGCCCTCCGACATGCAGAGGCAGAAAGGTCCTCTTGTCTAATGGGAACTAGCCCATTCACACTGAAGCAGCTATTTCCCATTAGAGAAACGGCCCTCCGACCTGGAAAGGCAAAAAGGTCCTCTCGTCTAATGGGAACTAGCCCATTCACACTGAAGCAGCTATTTCCCATTAGAGAAACGGCCCTCCGACATGGAAAGGCAAAAAGGTCCTGTTGTCTAATGGGAACTAGCCCATTCACACTGAAGCAGCTCTTTCCCATCAGAGAAGCGGACCCCGACATGCAGAGGCAGAAAGGTCCTCTCGTGTAATGGGAACTAACTAGCCCATTCACACTGAAGCAGCTATTTCCCATTAGAGAAACGGCCCTCTGACCTGGAAAGGCAGAAAGGTCCTCTCGTCTAATCGGAACTAGCCCACTTACACTGAAGCAGCTATTTCCCATTAGAGAAACTGCCCTCCGACCAGGAAAGGCAAAAAGGACCCCTCGTCTAATGGGAACTAGCCCATTCACACTGAAGCAGCTATTTCCCATTAGAGAAACGGCCCTCTGACCTGGAAAGGTAGAAAGGTCCTCTCGTCTAATGGGAACTAGCCCATTCACACTGAAGCAGCTATTTCCCATTAGAGAAATGGCCCTCCGACCTGGAAAGGCAGAAATGTCCTCTCGTCTAATGGGAACTAGCCCATTCACACTGAAGCAGCTCTTTCCAATTAGAGAAATGGCCCTCTGTCCTGGAAAGGCAGAAAGGTCCTCTCGTCTTATGGGAACCAGCCCATTCACACTGTAGCAGCTATTTCCCATTAGAGAAATGGCCCTCCGACCTGGAAAGGCAGAAATGTCCTCTCGTCTAATGGGAACTAGCCCATTCACACTGAAGCAGCTCTTTCCCATCAGAGAAGCGGTCCCCCGACATGCAGAGGCAGAAAGGTCCTCTCGTGTAATGGGAACTAGCCCATTCACACTGAAGGAGCTATTTCCCATTAGAGAAACAGCCCTCTGACCTGAAAAGGCAGAAAGGTCCTCTTGTCTAATCGGAACTAGCCCACTCACACTGAAGCAGCTATTTCCCATTAGAGAAACTGCCCTCAGACCAGGAAAGGCAAAAAGGTCCACTCGTCTAATGGGAACTAGCCCATTCACACTGAAGCAGCTATTTCCCATTAGAGAAATGGCCCTCCGCCCTGGAAAGGCAGAAAGGTCCTCTCGTCTAATGGGAACTAGCCCATTCACACTGAATCAGCTATTTCCCATTAGAGAAGCGGTTCCCCAATCTGCAGAGGCAGAAAGTTCCTCTCGTCTAATGGGAACTAGCCCATTCACACTGAAGCAGCTATTTCCCATTAGAGAAACGGCCCTCCGACCTGGAAAGGCAAAAAGGTCCTCTTGTCTAATGGGAACTAGCCCATTCAAACTGAAACAGCTATATCCCATTAGAGAAGCAGCCCCCCCGACCTGCAGAGGCAGAAAGGTCCTCTCGTCTAATGGGAACTAGCCCATTCACACTGAAGCAGCTATTTCCCATTAGAGAAACGACCCTCCGACCTGGAAAGGCATCAAGGTCCTCCAGTCTAATGGGAACTAGCCCATTCACACTGAAGCAGCTATTTCCCATTAGAGGAGCGGCCCTCCGACATGCAGAGGCAGAAAGGTCCTCTCGTCTAATGGGAACTAGCCCATTCACACTGAAGCAGCTCTTTCCCATCAGAGAAACGGCCCCCCGACATGCAGAGGCAGAAAGGTCCTCTCGTGTAATAGGAACTAGCCCATTCACACTGAAGCAGCTATTTCCCATTAGAGAAACGGTCCTCTGACCTGGAAAGGCAGAAAGGTCCTCTCGTCTAATCGGAACTAGCCCACTCACACTGAAGCAGCTATTTCCCATTAGAGAAACTGCCCTCTGACCTGGAAAGGCAGAAAGGTCCTCTCGTCTAATGGGAACTAGCCCATTCACACTGAAGCAGCTATTTCCCATTAGAGAAATGGCCCTCCGACCTGGAAAGGCAGAAAGGTCCTCTTGTCTAATGGGAACTAGCCCATTCACACTGAAGCAGCTCTTAACCATTAGAGAAACGGCCCCCCGACCTACAGAGGCAGAAAGGTCCTCTCGTCTAATGGGAACTTGCCCATTCACACTAAAGCAGCTATTTCCCATTAGAGAAACGGCCCTCTGACATGGAAAGGCAAAAAGGTCCTCTCGTCTAATGGGAACTAGCCCACTCACACTGAAGCAGCTATTTCCCATTATAGAAACGGCCCTCCGACCTGGAAAGGCAAAAAGGTCCTCTCGTCTAATGGGAACTAGCCCATTCACACTGAAGCAGCTCTTTCCCATTAGAGAAGCGGCCCCCCGACCTGCAGAGGCAGAAAGGTCCTCTCGTCTAATGGGAACTAGCCCATTCACACTGAAGCAGCTATTTCCCATTAGAGAAACGGCCCTCCGACCTGGAAAGGCAAAAAGGTCCTCTTGTCTAATGCGAACTAGCCCATTCACACTGAAGCAGCTATTTCCCATTAGAGAAACGGCCCTCCGACCTGGAAAGGCAAAAAGGTCCTCTCGTCTAATGGGAACTAGCCAATTCACACTGAAGCAGCTCTTAACCATTAGAGAAACGGCCCCCCGACCTACAGAGGCAGAAAGGTCCTCTCGTCTAATGGGAACTTGCCCATTCACACTGAAGCAGCTATTTCCCATTAGAGAAACGGCCCTCTGACATGGAAAGGCAAAAAGGTCCTCTCGTCTAATGGGAACTAGCCCACTCACACTAAAGCAGCTATTTCCCATTATAGAAACGGCCCTCCGACCTGGAAAGGCAAAAAGGTCGTCTCGTCTAATGGAAACTAGCCCACTCACACTGAAGCAGCTTTTTCCCATTAGAGAAACGGCCCTCCGACCTGGAAAGGCAAAAAGGTCCTCTCGTCTAATGGGAACTAGCCCATTCACACTGAAGCAGCTCTTTCCCATTAGAGAAGCGGCCCTCCGACATGCAGAGGCAGAAAGGTCCTCTTGTCTAATGGGAACTAGCCCATTCACACTGAAGCAGCTATTTCCCATTAGAGAAACGGCCCTCCGACCTGGAAAGGCAAAAAGGTCCTCTCGTCTAATGGGAACTAGCCCATTCACACTGAAGCAGCTATTTCCCATTAGAGAAACGGCCCTCCGACATGGAAAGGCAAAAAGGTCCTGTTGTCTAATGGGAACTAGCCCATTCACACTGAAGCAGCTCTTTCCCATCAGAGAAGCGGACCCCGACATGCAGAGGCAGAAAGGTCCTCTCGTGTAATGGGAACTAACTAGCCCATTCACACTGAAGCAGCTATTTCCCATTAGAGAAACGGCCCTCTGACCTGGAAAGGCAGAAAGGTCCTCTCGTCTAATCGGAACTAGCCCACTTACACTGAAGCAGCTATTTCCCATTAGAGAAACTGCCCTCCGACCAGGAAAGGCAAAAAGGACCCCTCGTCTAATGGGAACTAGCCCATTCACACTGAAGCAGCTATTTCCCATTAGAGAAACGGCCCTCTGACCTGGAAAGGTAGAAAGGTCCTCTCGTCTAATGGGAACTAGCCCATTCACACTGAAGCAGCTATTTCCCATTAGAGAAATGGCCCTCCGACCTGGAAAGGCAGAAATGTCCTCTCGTCTAATGGGAACTAGCCCATTCACACTGAAGCAGCTCTTTCCCATTAGAGAAATGGCCCTCTGTCCTGGAAAGGCAGAAAGGTCCTCTCGTCTTATGGGAACTAGCCCATTCACACTGTAGCAGCTATTTCCCATTAGAGAAATGGCCCTCCGACCTGGAAAGGCAAAAAGGTCCTGTCGTCTAATTTGAACTAGCCCATTCACACTGAAGCAGCTCTTTCTCATCAGAGAAGCGGTCCCCCGACATGCAGAGGCAGAAAGGTCCTCTCGTGTAATGGGAACTAGCCCATTCACACTGAAGCAGCTATTTCCCATTAGAGAAACAGCCCTCTGACCTGAAAAGGCAGAAAGGTCCTCTTGTCTAATCGGAACTAGCCCACTCACACTGAAGCAGCTATTTCCCATTAGAGAAACTGCACTCCGACCAGGAAAGGCAAAAAGGTCCACTCGTCTAATGGGAACTAGCCCATTCACACTGAAGCAGCTATTTCCCATTAGAGAAATGGCCCTTCGAACTGGAAAGGCAGATAGGTCCTCTCGTCTAATGGAAACTAGCCCATTCACACTGAAGCAGCTATTTCCCATTAGAGAAGCGGTTCCCCAATCTGCAGAGGCAGAAAGGTCCTCTCGTCTAATGGGAACTAGCCCATTCACACTGAAGCAGCTATTTCCCATTAGAGAAACGGCCCTCCGACCTGGAAAGGCAAAAAGGTCCTCTTGTCTAATGGGAACTAGCCCATTCACACTGAAACAGCTATATCCCATTAGAGAAGCGGCCCCCCCGACCTGCAGAGGCAGAAAGGTCCTCTCGTCTAATGGGAACTAGCCCATTCACACTGAAGCAGCTATTTCCCATTAGAGAAACGGCCCTCCGACCTGGAAAGGCATCAAGGTCCTCCAGTCTAATGGGAACTAGCCCATTCACACTGAAGCAGCTATTTCCCATTAGAGGAGCGGCCCTCCGACATGCAGAGGCAGAAAGGTCCTCTCGTCTAATGGGAACTAGCCCATTCACACTGAAGCAGCTCTTTCCCATCAGAGAAACGGTCCCCCGACATGCAGAGGCAGAAAGGTCCTCTTGTGTAATAGGAACTAGCCCACTCACACTGAAGCAGCTATTTCCCATTAGAGAAACGGTCCTCTGACCTGGAAAGGCAGAAAGGTCCTCTCGTCTAATCGGAACTAGCACACTCACACTGAAGCAGCTATTTCCCATTAGAGAAACTGCCCTCTGACCTGGAAAGGCAGAAAGGTCCTCTCGTCTAATGGGAACTAGCCCATTCACACTGAAGCAGCTATTTCCCATTAGAGAAATGGCCCTCCGACCTGGAAAGGCAGAAAGGTCCTCTCGTCTAATGGGAACTAGCCCATTCACACTGAAGCAGCTCTTAACCATTAGAGAAACGGCCCCCCAACCTACAGAGGCAGAAAGGTCCTCTCGTCTAATGGGAACTTGCCCATTCACACTGAAGCAGCTATTTCCCATTAGAGAAACGGCCCTCTGACATGGAAAGGCAAAAAGGTCCTCTCGTCTAATGGGATCTAGCCCACTCACACTGAAGCAGCTATTTCCCATTATAGAAACGGCCCTCCGACCTGGAAAGGCAAAAAGGTCCTCTCGTCTAATGGGAACTAGCCCATTCACACTGAAGCAGCTCTTTCTCATTAGAGAAGCGGCCCCCGACCTGCAGAGGCAGAAAGGTCCTCTCGTCTAATTGGAACTAGCCCATTCACACTGAAGCAGCTATTTCCCATTAGAGAAACGGCCCTCCGACCTGGAAAGGCAAAAAGGTCCTCTCGTCTAATGGGAACTAGCCCATTCACACTGAAGCAGCTATTTCCCATTAGAGAAACGGCCCTCCGACCTGGAAAGGCAAAAAGGTCCTCTCGTCTAATGGGAACTAGCCCATTCACACTGAAGCAGCTCTTAACCATTAGAGAAACGGCCCCCCGACCTACAGAGGCAGAAAGGTCCTCTCGTCTAATGGGAACTTGCCCATTCACACTGAAGCAGCTATTTCCCATTAGAGAAACGGCCCTCTGACATGGAAAGGCAAAAAGGTCCTCTCGTCTAATGGGAACTAGCCCACTCACACTGAAGCAGCTATTTCCCATTATAGAAACGGCCCTCCGACCTGGAAAGGCAAAAAGGTCCTCTCGTCTAATGGGAACTCGCCCATTCACACTGAAGCAGCTCTTTCCCATTAGAGAAGCGGCCCCCCGACCTGCAGAAGCAGAAAGGTCCTCTCGTCTAATGGGAATTAGCCCATTCACACTGAAGCAGCTATTTCCCATTAGAGAAACGGCCCTCTGACATAGAAAGGCAAAAAGGTTGTCTCGTCTAATGGGAACTAGCCCACTCACACTGAAGCAGCTCTTTCCCATTAGAGAAGCGGCCCTCCGACATGCAGAGGCAGAAAGGTCCTCTTGTCTAATGGGAACTAGCCCATTCACACTGAAGCAGCTATTTCCCATTAGAGAAACGGCCCTCCGACCTGGAAAGGCAAAAAGGTCCTCTCGTCTAATGGGAACTAGCCCATTCACACTGAAGCAGCTATTTCCCATTAGAGAAACGGCCCTCCGACATGGAAAGGCAAAAAGGTCCTGTTGTCTAATGGGAACTAGCCCATTCACACTGAAGCAGCTCTTTCCCATCAGAGAAGCGGACCCCGACATGCAGAGGCAGAAAGGTCCTTTCGTGTAATGGGAACTAACTAGCCCATTCACACTGAAGCAGCTATTTCCCATTAGAGAAACGGCCCTCTGACCTGGAAAGGCAGAAAGGTCCTCTCGTCTAATCGGAACTAGCCCACTTACACTGAAGCAGCTATTTCCCATTAGAGAAACTGCCCTCCGACCATAAAAGGCAAAAAGGACCCCTCGTCTAATGGGAACTAGCCCATTCACACTGAAGCAGCTATTTCCCATTAGAGAAACGGCCCTCTGACCTGGAAAGGTAGAAAGGTCCTCTCGTCTAATGGGAACTAGCCCATTCACACTGAAGCAGCTATTTCCCATTAGAGAAATGGCCCTCCGACCTGGAAAGGCAGAAATGTCTTCTCGTCTAATGGGAACTAGCCCATTCACACTGAAGCAGCTCTTTCCCATTAGAGAAATGGCCCTCGGTCCTGGAAAGGCAGAAAGGTCCTCTCGTCTTATGGGAACTAGCCCATTCACACTGAAGCAGCTATTTCCCATTAGAGAAAGGGCCCTCCGACCTGGAAAGGCAAAAAGGTCCTGTCGTCTAATTTGAACTAGCCCATTCACACTGAAGCAGCTCTTTCCCATCAGAGAAGTGGTCCCCCGACATGCAGAGGCAGAAAGGCCCTCTCGTGTAATGGGAACTAGGCCATTCACACTGAAGCAGCTATTTCTCATTAGAGAAACAGCCCTCTGACCTGAAAAGGCAGAAAGGTCCTCTCGTCTAATCGGAACTAGCCCACTCACACTGAAGCAGCTATTTCCCATTAGAGAAACGGCCCTCTGACCTGGAAAGGCAAAAAGGTCCTCTCGTCTAATGGGAAATCGCCCATTCACACTGAAGCAGCTATTTCCCATTAGAGAAACGGCTCTCTGACCTGGAAAGGCAGAAAGGTTCCCTCGTCTAATGGGAACTGGCCCACTCACATTGAAGCAGCTATTTCCCATTAGAGAAATGGCCCTCCGACCTGGAAAGGCAAAAAGGTCCTCTCGTCTAATGGGAACTAGCCCATTCACACTGAAGCAGCTATTTCCCATTAGAGAAACGGCCCCCCGACATGGAAAGGCAAAAAGGTCCTGTCGTCTAATGGGAACTAGCCCATTCACACTGAAGCAGCTCTTTATCATCAGAGAAGCGGACCCCGACATACAGAGGCAGAAAGGTCCTCTCGTGTAATGGGAACTAACTAGCCCATTCACACTGAAGCAGCTATTTCCCATTAGAGAAACGGCCCTCTGACCTGGAAAGGCAGAAAGGTCCTCTCGTCTAATCGGAACTAGCCCACTTACACTGAAGCAGCTATTTCCCATTAGAGAAACTGCCCTCTGACCAGGAAAGGCAAAAATGACCCCTCGTCTATTGGGAACTAGCCCATTCACACTGAAGCAGCTATTTCCCATTAGAGAAACGGCACTCTGACCTGGAAAGGTAGAAAGGTCCTCTCGTCTAATGGGAACTAGCCCATTCACACTGAAGCAGCTATTTCCCATTAGAGAAATGGCCCTCCGACCTGGAAAGGCAGAAATGTCCTCTCGTCTAATGGGAACTAGCCCATTCACACTGAAGCAGCTCTTTCCCATTAGAGAAATGGCCCTCTGACCTGGAAAGGCAGAAAGGTCCTCTCGTCTTATGGGAACCAACCCATTCACACTGAAGCAGCTATTTCCCATTAGAGAAACGGCCCTCCGACCTGGAAAGGCAAAAAGGTCCTGTCGTCTAATTTGAACTAGCCCATTCACACTGAAGCAGCTCTTTCCCATCAGAGAAGCGGTCCCCCGACATGCAGAGGCAGAAAGGTCCTCTTGTGTAATGGGAACTAGCCCATTCACACTGAAGCAGCTATTTCCCATTAGAGAAACAGCCCTCTGACCTGAAAAGGCAGAAAGGTCCTCTTGTCTAATCGGAACTAGCCCACTCACACTGAAGCAGCTATTTCCCATTAGAGAAACTGCCCTCAGACCAGGAAAGGCAAAAAGGTCCACTCGTCTAATGGGAACTAGCCCATTCACACTGAAGCAGCTATTTCCCATTAGAGAAATGGCCCTCCGACCTGGAAAGGCAGAAAGGTCCTCTCGTCTAATGGGAACTAGCCCATTCACACTGAATCAGCTATTTCCCATTAGAGAAGCGGTTCCCCAATCTGCAGAGGCAGAAAGGTCCTCTCGTCTAATGGGAACTAGCCCATTCACACTGAAGCAGCTATTTCCCATTAGAGAAACGGCCCTCCGACCTGGAAAGGCAAAAAGGTCCCCTTGTCTAATGGGAACTAGCCCATTCACACTGAAACAGCTATATCCCATTATAGAAGCGGCCAACCCGACCTGCAGAGGCAGAAAGGTCCTCTCGTCTAATGGGAACTAGCCCATTCACACTGAAGCAGCTATTTCCCATTAGAGAAACGGCCCTCCGACCTGGAAAGGCATCAAGGTCCTCCAGTCTAATGGGAACTAGCCCATTCACACTGAAGCAGCTATTTCCCATTAGAGGAGCGGCCCTCCGACATGCAGAGGCAGAAAGGTCCTCTCGTCTAATGGGAACTAGCCCATTCACACTGAAGCAGCTCTTTCCCATCAGAGAAACGGCCCCCCGACATGCAGAGGCAGAAAGGTCCTCTCGTGTAATAGGAACTAGCCCATTCACACTGAAGCAGCTATTTCCCATTAGAGAAACGGTCCTCTGACCTGGATAGGCAGAAAGGTCCTCTCGTCTAATCGGAACTAGCCCACTCACACTGAAGCAGCTATTTCCCATTAGAGAAACTGCCCTCTGACCTGGAAAGGCAGAAAGGTCCTCTCGTCTAATGGGAACTAGCCCATTCACACTGAAGCAGCTATTTCCCATTAGAGAAATGGCCCTCCGACCTGGAAAGGCAGAAAGGTCCTCTCGTCTAATGGGAACTAGCCCATTCACACTGAAGCAGCTCTTAACCATTAGAGAAACGGCCCCCCGACCTACAGAGGCAGAAAGGTCCTCTCGTCTAATGGGAACTTGCCCATTCACACTAAAGCAGCTATTTCCCATTAGAGAAACGGCCCTCTGACATGGAAAGGCAAAAAGGTCCTCTCGTCTAATGGGAACTAGCCCACTCACACTGAAGCAGCTATTTCCCATTATAGAAACGGCCCTCCGACCTGGAAAGGCAAAAAGGTCCTCTCGTCTAATGGGAACTAGCCCATTCACACTGAAGCAGCTCTTTCCCATTAGAGAAGCGGCCCCCCGACCTGCAGAGGCAGAAAGGTCCTCTCGTCTAATGGGAACTAGCCCATTCACACTGAAGCAGCTATTTCCCATTAGAGAAACGGCCCTCCGACCTGGAAAGGCAAAAAGGTCCTCTCGTCTAATGGGAACTAGCCCATTCACACTGAAGCAGCTATTTCCCATTAGAGAAACGGCCCTCCGACCTGGAAAGGCAAAAAGGTCCTCTCGTCTAATGGGAACTAGCCCATTCACACTGAAGCAGCTCTTAACCATTAGAGAAATGGCCCCCTGACCTACAGAGGCAGAAAGGTCCTCTCGTCTAATGGGAACTTGCCCATTCTCACTGAAGCAGCTATTTCCCATTAGAGAAACGGCCCTCTGACATGGAAAGGCAAAAAGGTCCTCTCGTCTAATGGGAACTAGCCCACTCACACTGAAGCAGCTATTTCCCATTATAGAAACGGCCCTCCGACCTGGAAAGGCAAAAAGGTCCTCTCGTCTAATGGGAACTAGCCCATTCACACTGAAGCAGCTCTTTCCCATTAGAGAAGCGGCCCCCCGACCTGCAGACGCAGAAAGGTCCTCTCGTCTAATGGGAACTAGCCCATTCACACTGAAGCAGCTATTTCCCATTAGAGAAACGGCCCTCTGACATGGAAAGGCAAAAAGGTCATCTCGTCTAATGTGAACTAGCCCACTCACACTGAAACAGCTTTTTCCCATTAGAGAAACGGCCCTCCGACCTGGAAAGGCAAAAAGGTCCTCTCGTCTAATGGGAACTAGCCCATTCACACTGAAGCAGCTCTTTCCCATTAGAGAAGCGGCCCTCTGACATGCAGAGGCAGAAAGGTCCTCTTGTCTAATGGGAACTAGCCCATTCACACTGAAGCAGCTATTTCCCATTAGAGAAACGGCCCTCCGACCTGGAAAGCCAAAAAGGTCCTCTCGTCTAATGGGAACTAGCCCATTCACACTGAAGCAGCTATTTCCCATTAGAGAAACGGCCCTCCGACCTGGAAAGGCAAAAAGGTCCTCTCGTCTAATGGGAACTAGCCCATTCACACTGAAGCAGCTATTTCCCATTAGAGAAACGGCCCTCCGACCTGGAAAGGCAAAAAGGTCCTCTCGTCTAATGGGAACTAGCCCATTCACACTGAAGCAGCTCTTAACCATTAGAGAAACGGCCCCCTGACCTACAGAGGCAGAAAGGTCCTCTCGTCTAATGGGAACTTGCCCATTCACACTGAAGCAGCTATTTCCCATTAGAGAAACGGCCCTCTGACATGGAAAGGCAAAAAGGTCCTCTCGTCTAATGGGAACTAGCCCACTCACACTGAAGCAGCTATTTCCCATTATAGAAACGGCCCTCCGACCTGGAAAGGCAAAAAGGTCCTCTCGTCTAATGGGAACTAGCCCATTCACACTGAAGCAGCTCTTTCCCATTAGAGAAGCGGCCCCCCGACCTGCAGACGCAGAAAGGTCCTCTCGTCTAATGGGAACTAGCCCATTCACACTGAAGCAGCTATTTCCCATTAGAGAAACGGCCCTCTGACATGGAAAGGCAAAAAGGTCGTCTCGTCTAATGGGAACTAGCCCACTCACACTGAAGCAGCTTTTTCCCATTAGAGAAACGGCCCTCCGACCTGGAAAGGCAAAAAGGTCCTCTCGTCTAATGGGAACTAGCCCATTCACACTGAAGCAGCTTTTTCCCATTAGAGAAGCGGCCATCTGACATGCAGAGGCAGAAAGGTCCTCTTGTCTAATGGGAACTAGCCCATTCACACTGAAGCAGCTATTTCCCATTAGAGAAACGGCCCTCCGACCTGGAAAGGCAAAAAGGTCCTCTCGTCTAATGGGAACTAGCCCATTCACACTGAAGCAGCTATTTCCAATTAGAGAAACGGCCCTCCGACATGGAAAGGCAAAAAGGTCCTGTTGTCTAATGGGAACTAGCCCATTCACACTGAAGCAGCTCTTTCCCATCAGAGAAGCGGACCCCGACATGCAGAGGCAGAAAGGTCCTCTCGTGTAATGGGAACTAACTAGCCCATTCACACTGAAGCAGCTTTTTCCCATTAGAGAAACGGCCCTCCGACCTGGAAAGGCAGAAAGGTCCTCTTGTCTAATGGGAACTAGCCCATTCACACTGAAGCAGCTATTTCCCATTAGAGAAACGGCCCTCCGACCTGGAAAGGCAAAAAGGTCCTCTCGTCTAATGGAAACTAGCCCATTCACACTGAAGCAGCTATTTCCCATTAGAGAAACGGCCCTCCGACCTGGAAAGGCAAAAAGGTCCTCTCGTCTAATGGGAACTAGCCCATTCACACTGAAGCAGCTATTACCCATTAGAGAAACGGCCCTCCGACCTGGAAAGGCAAAAAGGTCCTCTCGTCTAATGGGAACTAGCCCATTCACACTGAAGCAGCTCTTAACCATTAGAGAAACGGCCCCCTGACCTACAGAGGCAGAAAGGTCCTCTCGTCTAATGGGAACTTGCCCATTCACACTGAAGCAGCTATTTCCCATTAGAGAAACGGCCCTCTGACATGGAAAGGCAAAAAGGTCCTCTTGTCTAATGGGAACTAGCCCACTCACACTGAAGCAGCTATTTCCCATTATAGAAACGGCCCTCCGACCTGGAAAGGCAAAAAGGTCCTCTCGTCTAATGGGAACTAGCCCATTCACACTGAAGCAGCTCTTTCCCATTAGAGAAGCGGCCCCCCGACCTGCAGACGCAGAAAGGTCCTCTCGTCTAATGGGAACTAGCCCATTCACACTGAAGCAGCTATTTCCCATTAGAGAAACGGCCCTCTGACATGGAAAGGCAAAAAGGTCGTCTCGTCTAATGGGAACTAGCCCACTCACACTGAAGCAGCTTTTTCCCATTAGAGAAACGGCCCTCCGACCTGGAAAGGCAAAAAGGTCCTCTCGTCTAATGGGAACTAGCCCATTCACACTGAAGAAGCTTTTTCCCATTAGAGAAGCGGCCCTCTGACATGCAGAGGCAGAAAGGTCCTCTTGTCTAATGGGAACTAGCCCATTCACACTGAAGCAGCTATTTCCCATTAGAGAAACGGCCCTCCGACCTGGAAAGGCAAAAAGGTCCTCTCGTCTAATGGGAACTAGCCCATTCACACTGAAGCAGCTATTTCCCATTAGAGAAACGGCCCTCCGACATGGAAAGGCAAAAAGGTCCTGTTGTCTAATGGGAACTAGCCCATTCACACTGAAGCAGCTCTTTCCCATCAGAGAAGCGGACCCCGACATGCAGAGGCAGAAAGGTCCTCTCGTGTAATGGGAACTAACTAGCCCATTCACACTGAAGCAGCTATTTCCCATTAGAGAAACGGCCCTCTGACCTGGAAAGGCAGAAAGGTCCTCTCGTCTAATCGGAACTAGCCCACTTACACTGAAGCAGCTATTTCCCATTAGAGAAACTGCCCTCCGACCAGGAAAGGCAAAAAGGACCCCTCGTCTAATGGGAACTAGCCCATTCACACTGAAGCAGCTATTTCCCATTAGAGAAACGGCCCTCTGACCTGGAAAGGTAGAAAGGTCCTCTCGTCTAATGGGAACTAGCCCATTCACACTGAAGCAGCTATTCCCATTAGAGAAATGGCCCTCCGACCTGGAAAGGCAGAAATGTCCTCTCGTCTAATGGGAACTAGCCCATTCACACTGAAGCAGCTCTTTCCCATTAGAGAAATGGCCCTCTGTCCTGGAAAGGCAGAAAGGTCCTCTCGTCTTATGGGAACTAGCCCATTCACACTGAAGCAGCTATTTCCCATTAGAGAAATGGCCCTCCGACCTGGAAAGGCAAAAAGGTCCTGTCGTCTAATTTGAACTAGCCCATTCACACTGAAGCAGCTCTTTCCCATCAGAGAAGCGGTCCCCCGACATGCAGAGGCAGAAAGGCCCTCTCGTGTAATGGGAACTAGCCCATTCACACTGAAGCAGCTATTTCCCATTAGAGAAACAGCCCTCTGACCTGAAAAGGCAGAAAGGTCCTCTCGTCTAATCGGAACCAGCCCACTCACACTGAAGCAGCTATTTCCCATTAGAGAAACTGCCCTTCGACCAGGAAAGGCAAAAAGGTCCACTCGTCTAATGGGAACTAGCCCATTCACACTGAAGCAGCTATTTCCCATTAGAGAAATGGCCCTCCGACCTGGAAAGGCAGATAGGTCCTCTCGTCTAATGAGAACTAGCCCATTCACACTGAAGCAGCTATTTCCCATTAGAGAAGCGGTTCCCCGACCTGCAGAGGCAGAAAGGTCCTCTCGTCTAATGGGAACTAGCCCATTCACACTGAAGCAGCTATTTCCCATTAGAGAAACGGCCCTCTGACCTGGAAAGGTAGAAAGGTCCTCTCGTCTAATGGGAACTAGCCCATTCACACTGAAGCAGCTATTTCCCATTAGAGAAATGGCCCTCCGACCTGGAAAGGCAGAAATGTCCTCTCGTCTAATGGGAACTACCCCATTCACACTGAAGCAGCTCTTTCCCATTAGAGAAATGGCCCTCTGACCTGGAAAGGCAGAAAGGTCCTCTCGTCTTATGGGAACTAGCCCATTCTCTAATTTCCCATTAGAGAAACGGCCCTCCGACCAGGAAAGGCAAAAAGGTCCTCTCGTCTAATGGGAACTAGCCCATTCACACTGAAGCAGCTATTTCCCATTAGAGAAGCGGTTCCCCAATCTGCAGAGGCAGAAAGGTCCTCTCGTCTAATGGAAACTAGCCCATTCACACTGAAGCAGCTATTTCCCATTAGAGAAACGGCCCGCCGACCTGGAAAGGCAAAAAGGTCCTCTCGTCTAATGGGAACTAGCCCATTCACACTGAAGCAGCTATTACCCATTAGAGAAACGGCCCTCCGACCTGGAAAGGCAAAAAGGTCCTCTCGTCTAATGGGAACTAGCCCATTCACACTGAAGCAGCTCTTAACCATTAGAGAAACGGCCCCCTGACCTACAGAGGCAGAAAGGTCCTCTCGTCTAATGGGAACTTGCCCATTCACACTGAAGCAGCTATTTCCCATTAGAGAAACGGCCCTCTGACATGGAAAGGCAAAAAGGTCCTCTTGTCTAATGGGAACTAGCCCACTCACACTGAAGCAGCTATTTCCCATTATAGAAACGGCCCTCCGACCTGGAAAGGCAAAAAGGTCCTCTCGTCTAATGGGAACTAGCCCATTCACACTGAAGCAGCTTTTTCCCATTAGAGAAGCGGCCCTCTGACATGCAGAGGCAGAAAGGTCCTCTTGTCTAATGGGAACTAGCCCATTCACACTGAAGCAGCTATTTCCCATTAGAGAAACGGCCCTCCGACCTGGAAAGGCAAAAAGGTCCTCTCGTCTAATGGGAACTAGCCCATTCACACTGAAGCAGCTATTTCCCATTAGAGAAACGGCCCTCCGACATGGAAAGGCAAAAAGGTCCTGTTGTCTAATGGGAACTAGCCCATTCACACTGAAGCAGCTCTTTCCCATCAGAGAAGCGGACCCCGACATGCAGAGGCAGAAAGGTCCTCTCGTGTAATGGGAACTAACTAGCCCATTCACACTGAAGCAGCTATTTCCCATTAGAGAAACGGCCCTCTGACCTGGAAAGGCAGAAAGGTCCTCTCGTCTAATCGGAACTAGCCCACTTACACTGAAGCAGCTATTTCCCATTAGAGAAACTGCCCTCCGACCAGGAAAGGCAAAAAGGACCCCTCGTCTAATGGGAACTAGCCCATTCACACTGAAGCAGCTATTTCCCATTAGAGAAACGGCCCTCTGACCTGGAAAGGTAGAAAGGTCCTCTCGTCTAATGGGAACTAGCCCATTCACACTGAAGCAGCTATTCCCATTAGAGAAATGGCCCTCCGACCTGGAAAGGCAGAAATGTCCTCTCGTCTAATGGGAACTAGCCCATTCACACTGAAGCAGCTCTTTCCCATTAGAGAAATGGCCCTCTGTCCTGGAAAGGCAGAAAGGTCCTCTCGTCTTATGGGAACTAGCCCATTCACACTGAAGCAGCTATTTCCCATTAGAGAAATGGCCCTCCGACCTGGAAAGGCAAAAAGGTCCTGTCGTCTAATTTGAACTAGCCCATTCACACTGAAGCAGCTCTTTCCCATCAGAGAAGCGGTCCCCGACATGCAGAGGCAGAAAGGCCCTCTCGTGTAATGGGAACTAGCCCATTCACACTGAAGCAGCTATTTCCCATTAGAGAAACAGCCCTCTGACCTGAAAAGGCAGAAAGGTCCTCTCGTCTAATCGGAACCAGCCCACTCACACTGAAGCAGCTATTTCCCATTAGAGAAACTGCCCTTCGACCAGGAAAGGCAAAAAGGTCCACTCGACTAATGGGAACTAGCCCATTCACACTGAAGCAGCTATTTCCCATTAGAGAAATGGCCCTCCGACCTGGAAAGGCAGATAGGTCCTCTCGTCTAATGAGAACTAGCCCATTCACACTGAAGCAGCTATTTCCCATTAGAGAAGCGGTTCCCCGACCTGCAGAGGCAGAAAGGTCCTCTCGTCTAATGGGAACTAGCCCATTCACACTGAAGCAGCTATTTCCCATTAGAGAAACGGCCCTCTGACCTGGAAAGGTAGAAAGGTCCTCTCGTCTAATGGGAACTAGCCCATTCACACTGAAGCAGCTATTTCCCATTAGAGAAATGGCCCTCCGACCTGGAAAGGCAGAAATGTCCTCTCGTCTAATGGGAACTACCCCATTCACACTGAAGCAGCTCTTTCCCATTAGAGAAATGGCCCTCTGACCTGGAAAGGCAGAAAGGTCCTCTCGTCTTATGGGAACTAGCCCATTCTCTAATTTCCCATTAGAGAAACGGCCCTCCGACCAGGAAAGGCAAAAAGGTCCACTCGTCTAATGGGAACTAGCCCATTCACACTGAAGCAGCTATATCCCATTAAAGAAATGGCCCTCCGACCTGGAAAGGCAGAAAGGTCCTCTCGTCTAATGGGAACTAGCCCATTCACACTGAAGCAGCTATTTCCCATTAGAGAAGCGGTTCCCCAATCTGCAGAGGCAGAAAGGTCCTCTCGTCTAATGGGAACTAGCCCATTCACACTGAAGCAGCTATTTCCCATTAGAGAAACGGCCCTCCGACCTGGAAAGGCAAAAAGGTCCTCTTGTCTAATGGGAACTAGCCCATTCACACTGAAACAGCTATATCCCATTAGAGAAGCGGCCCCCCCGACCTGCAGAGGCAGAAAGGTCCTCTCGTCTAATGGGAACTAGCCCATTCACACTGAAGCAGCTATTTCCCATTAGAGAAACGGCCCTCCGACCTGGAAAGGCATCAAGGTCCTCCAGTCTAATGGGAACTAGCCCATTCACACTGAAGCAGCTATTTCCCATTAGAGGAGCGGCCCTCCGACATGCAGAGGCAGAAAGATCCTCTCGTCTAATGGGAACTAGCCCATTCACACTGAAGCAGCTCTTTCCCATCAGAGAAACGGCCCCCCGACATGCAGAGGCAGAAAGGTCCTCTCGTGTAATAGGAACTAGCCCATTCACACTGAAGCAGCTATTTCCCATTAGAGAAATGGCCCTCTGACATGGAAAGGCAAAAAGGTCCTCTTGTCTAATGGGAACTAGCCCACTCACATTGAAGCAGCTATTTCCCATAAGAGAAACGGCCCTCCGACCTGGAAAGGCAAAAAGGTCCCCTTGTCTAATGGGAACTAGCCCATTCACACTGAAACAGCTATATCCCATTATAGAAGCGGCCCCCCCGACCTGCAGAGGCAGAAAGGTCCTCTCGTCTAATGGGAACTAGCCCATTCACACTGAAGCAGCTATTTCCCATTAGAGAAACGGCCCTCCGACCTGGAAAGGCATCAAGGTCCTCCAGTCTAATGGGAACTAGCCCATTCACACTGAAGCAGCTATTTCCCATTAGAGGAGCGGCCCTCCGACATGCAGAGGCAGAAAGGTCCTCTCGTCTAATGGGAACTAGCCCATTCACACTGAAGCAGCTCTTTCCCATCAGAGAAACGGCCCCCCGACATGCAGAGGCAGAAAGGTCCTCTCGTGTAATAGGAACTAGCCCATTCACACTGAAGCAGCTATTTCCCATTAGAGAAACGGTCCTCTGACCTGGAAAGGCAGAAAGGTCCTCTCGTCTAATCGGAACTAGCACACTCACACTGAAGCAGCTATTTCCCATTAGAGAAACTGCCCTCTGACCTGGAAAGGCAGAAAGGTCCTCGCGTCTAATGGGAACTAGCCCATTCACACTGAAGCAGCTATTTCCCATTAGAGAAATGGCCCTCCGACCTGGAAAGGCAGAAAGGTCCTCTCGTCTAATGGGAACTGGCCCATTCACACTGAAGCAGCTCTTAACCATTAGAGAAACGGCCCCCCGACCTACAGAGGCAGAAAGGTCCTCTCGTCTAATGGGAACTTGCCCATTCACACTAAAGCAGCTATTTCCCATTAGAGAAACGGCCCTCTGACATGGAAAGGCAAAAAGGTCCTCTCGTCTAATGGGAACTAGCCCACTCACACTGAAGCAGCTATTTCCCATTATAGAAACGGCCCTCCGACCTGGAAAGGCAAAAAGGTCCTCTCGTCTAATGGGAACTAGCCCATTCACACTGAAGCAGCTCTTTCCCATTAGAGAAGTGGCCCCCCGACCTGCAGAGGCAGGAAGGTCCTCTCGTCTAATGGGAACTAGCCCATTCACACTGAAGCAGCTATTTCCCATTAGAGAAACGGCCCTCCGACCTGGAAAGGCAAAAAGGTCCTCTCGTCTAATGGGAACTAGCCCATTCACACTGAAGCAGCTATTTCCCATTAGAGAAACGGCCCTCCGACCTGGAAAGGCAAAAAGGTCCTCTCGTCTAATGGGAACTAGCCCATTCACACTGAAGCAGCTCTTAACCATTAGAGAAACGGCCCCCTGACCTACAGAGGCACAAAGGTCCTCTCGTCTAATGGGAACTTGCCCATTCACACTGAAGCAGCTATTTCCCATTAGAGAAACGGCCTTCTGACATGGAAAGGCAAAAAGGTCCTCTCGTCTAATGGGAACTAGCCCACTCACACTGAAGCAGCTATTTCCCATTATAGAAACGGCCCTCCGACCTGGAAAGGCAAAAAGGTCCTCTCGTCTAATGGGAACTAGCCCATTCACACTGAAGCAGCTCTTTCCCATTAGAGAAGCGGCCCCCCGACCTGCAGACGCAGAAAGGTCCTCTCGTCTAATGGGAACTAGCCCATTCACACTGAAGCAGCTATTTCCCATTAGAGAAACGGCCATCTGACATGGAAAGGCAAAAAGGTCATCTCGTCTAATGTGAACTAGCCCACTCACACTGAAGCAGCTTTTTCCCATTAGAGAAACGGCCCTCCGACCTGGAAAGGCAAAAAGGTCCTCTCGTCTAATGGGAACTAGCCCATTCACACTGAAGCAGCTATTTCCCATTAGAGAAGCGGTTCCCCAATCTGCAGAGGCAGAAAGGTCCTCTCGTCTAATGGGAACTAGCCCATTCACACTGAAGCAGCTATTTCCCATTAGAGAAACGGCCCTCCGACCTGGAAAGGCAAAAAGGTCCTCTTGTCTAATGGGAACTAGCCCATTCACACTGAAACAGCTATATCCCATTAGAGAAGCGGCCCCCCCGACCTGCAGAGGCAGAAAGGTCCTCTCGTTTAATGGGAACTAGCCCATTCACACTGAAGCAGCTATTTCCCATTAGAGAAACGGCCCTCCGACCTGGAAAGGCATCAAGGTCCTCCAGTCTAATGGGAACTAGCCCATTCACACTGAAGCAGCTATTTCCCATTAGAGGAGCGGCCCTCCGACATGCAGAGGCAGAAAGATCCTCTCGTCTAATGGGAACTAGCCCATTCACACTGAAGCAGCTCTTTCCCATCAGAGAAACGGCCCCCCGACATGCAGAGGCAGAAAGGTCCTCTCGTGTAATAGGAACTAGCCCATTCACACTGAAGCAGCTATTTCCCATTAGAGAAACGGTCCTCTGACCTGGAAAGGCAGAAAGGTCCTCTCGTCTAATCGGAACTAGCCCACTCACACTGAAGCAGCTATTTCCCATTAGAGAAACTGCCCTCTGACCTGGAAAGGCAGAAAGGTCCTCTCGTCTAATGGGAACTAGCCCATTCACACTGAAGCAGCTATTTCCCATTAGAGAAATGGCCCTCCGACCTGGAAAGGCAGAAAGGTCCTCTCGTCTAAAGGGAACTAGCCCATTCACACTGAAGCAGCTCTTAACCATTAGAGAAACGGCCCCCCGACCTACAGAGGCAGAAAGGTCCTCTCGTCTAATGGGAACTTGCCAATTCACACTGAAGCAGCTATTTCCCATTAGAGAAATGGCCCTCTGACATGGAAAGGCAAAAAGGTCCTCTCGTCTAATGGGAACTAGCCCACTCACACTGAAGCAGCTATTTCCCATTAGAGAAAAGGCCCTCCGACCTGGAAAGGCAAAAAGGTCCCCTTGTCTAATGGGAACTAGCCCATTCACACTGAAACAGCTATATACCATTATAGAAGCGGCCCCCCCGACCTGCAGAGGCAGAAAGGTCCTCTCGTCTAATGGGAACTAGCCCATTCACACTGAAGCAGCTATTTCCCATTAGAGAAACGGCCCTCCGACCTGGAAAGGCATCAAGGTCCTCCAGTCTAATGGGAACTAGCCCATTCACACTGAAGCAGCTATTTCCCATTAGAGGAGCGGCCCTCCGACATGCAGAGGCAGAAAGGTCCTCTCGTCTAATGGGAACTAGCTCATTCACACTGAAGCAGCTCTTTCCCATCAGAGAAACGGCCCCCCGACATGCAGAGGCTGAAAGGTCCTCTCGTGTAATAGGAACTAGCCCATTCACACTGAAGCAGCTATTTCCCATTAGAGAAACGGCCCTCTGACATGGAAAGGCAAAAAGGTCATCTCGTCTAATGTGAACTAGCCCACTCACACTGAAGCAGCTTTTTCCCATTAGAGAAACGGCCCTCCGACCTGGAAAGGCAAAAAGGTCCTCTCGTCTAATGGGAACTAGCCCATTCACACTGAAGCAGCTCTTTCCCATTAGAGAAGCGGCCCTCTGACATGCAGAGGCAGAAAGGTCCTCTTGTCTAATGGGAACTAGCCCATTCACACTGAAGCAGCTATTTCCCATTAGAGAAACGGCCCTCCGACCTGGAAAGGCAAAAAGGTCCTCTCGTCTAATGGGAACTAGCCCATTCACACTGAAGCAGCTATTTCCCATTAGAGAAACGGCCCTCCGACCTGGAAAGGCAAAAAGGTCCTCTCGTCTAATGGGAACTAGCCCATTCACACTGAAGCAGCTATTTCCCATTAGAGAAACGGCCCTCCGACCTGGAAAGGCAAAAAGGTCCTCTCGTCTAATGGGAACTAGCCCATTCACACTGAAGCAGCTCTTAACCATTAGAGAAACGGCCCCCTGACCTACAGAGGCAGAAAGGTCCTCTCGTCTAATGGGAACTTGCCCATTCAAACTGAAGCAGCTATTTCCCATTAGAGATACGGCCCTCTGACATGGAAAGGCAAAAAGGTCCTCTCGTCTAATGGGAACTAGCCCACTCACACTGAAGCAGCTATTTCCCATTATAGAAACGGCCCTCCGACCTGGAAAGGCAAAAAGGTCCTCTCGTCTAATGGGAACTAGCCCATTCACACTGAAGCAGCTCTTTCCCATTAGAGAAGCGGCCCCCCGACCTGCAGACGCAGAAAGGTCCTCTCGTCTAATGGGAACTAGCCCATTCACACTGAAGCAGCTATTTCCCATTAGAGAAACGGCCCTCTGACATGGAAAGGCAAAAAGGTCGTCTCGTCTAATGGGAACTAGCCCACTCACACTGAAGCAGCTTTTTCCCATTAGAGAAACGGCCCTCCGACCTGGAAAGGCAAAAAGGTCCTCTCGTCTAATGGGAACTAGCCCATTCACACTGAAGCAGCTTTTTCCCATTAGAGAAGCGGCCCTCTGACATGCAGAGGCAGAAAGGTCCTCTTGTCTAATGGGAACTAGCCCATTCACACTGAAGCAGCTATTTCCC
Organism: Ambystoma mexicanum; assembly: GCF_040938575.1. Lineage (NCBI taxonomy): Eukaryota > Metazoa > Chordata > Amphibia > Caudata > Ambystomatidae > Ambystoma > Ambystoma mexicanum. Next base: position 1,532,830,928 of record NC_090931.1, read on the forward strand.
ATTAGAGAAACGGCCCTCCGACCTGGAAAGGCAAAAAGGTCCTCTCGTCTAATGGGAACTAGCCCATTCACACTGAAGCAGCTATTTCCCATTAGAGAAACGGCCCTCCGACATGGAAAGGCAAAAAGGTCCTGTTGTCTAATGGGAACTAGCCCATTCACACTGAAGCAGCTCTTTCCCATCAGAGAAGCGGACCCCGACATGCAGAGGCAGAAAGGTCCTCTCGTGTAATGGGAACTAACTAGCCCATTCACACTGAAGCAGCTTTTTCCCATTAGAGAAACGGCCCTCCGACCTGGAAAGGCAAAAAGGTCCTCTCGTCTAATGGGAACTAGCCCATTCACACTGAAGCAGCTCTTTCCCATTAGAGAAGCGGCCCTCTGACATGCAGAGGCAGAAAGGTCCTCTTGTCTAATGGGAACTAGCCCATTCACACTGAAGCAGCTATTTCCCATTAGAGAAACGGCCCTCCGACCTGGAAAGGCAAAAAGGTCCTCTCGTCTAATGGGAACTAGCCCATTCACACTGAAGCAGCTATTTCCCATTAGAGAAACGGCCCTCCGACCTGGAAAGGCAAAAAGGTCCTCTCGTCTAATGGGAACTAGCCCATTCACACTGAAGCAGCTATTACCCATTAGAGAAACGGCCCTCCGACCTGGAAAGGCAAAAAGGTCCTCTCGTCTAATGGGAACTAGCCCATTCACACTGAAGCAGCTCTTAACCATTAGAGAAACGGCCCCCTGACCTACAGAGGCAGAAAGGTCCTCTCGTCTAATGGGAACTTGCCCATTCACACTCAAGCAGCTATTTCCCATTAGAGAAACGGCCCTCTGACATGGAAAGGCAAAAAGGTCCTCTCGTCTAATGGGAACTAGCCCACTCACACTGAAGCAGCTATTTCCCATTATAGAAACGGCCCTCCGACCTGGAAAGGCAAAAAGGTCCTCTCGTCTAATGGGAACTAGCCCATTCACACTGAAGCAGCTCTTTCCCATTAGAGAAGCGGCCCCCCGACCTGCAGACGCAGAAAGGTCCTCTCGTCTAATGGGAACTAGCCCATTCACACTGAAGCAGCTATTTCCCATTAGAGAAACGGCCTTCTGACATGGAAAGGCAAAAAGGTCGTCTCGTCTAATGGGAACTAGCCCACTCACACTGAAGCAGCTTTTTCCCATTAGAGAAACGGCCCTCCGACCTGGAAAGGCAAAAAGGTCCTCTCGTCTAATGGGAACTAGCCCATTCACACTGAAGCAGCTTTTTCCCATTAGAGAAGCGGCCCTCTGACATGCAGAGGCAGAAAGGTCCTCTTGTCTAATGGGAACTAGCCCATTCACACTGAAGCAGCTATTTCCCATTAGAGAAACGGCCCTCCGACCTGGAAAGGCAAAAAGGTCCTCTCGTCTAATGGGAACTAGCCCATTCACACTGAAGCAGCTATTTCCCATTAGAGAAACGGCCCTCCGACATGGAAAGGCAAAAAGGTCCTGTTGTCTAATGGGAACTAGCCCATTCACACTGAAGCAGCTCTTTCCCATCAGAGAAGCGGACCCCGACATGCAGAGGCAGAAAGGTCCTCTCGTGTAATGGGAACTAACTAGCCCATTCACACTGAAGCAGCTATTTCCCATTAGAGAAACGGCCCTCTGACCTGGAAAGGTAGAAAGGTCCTCTCGTCTAATGGGAACTAGCCCATTCACACTGAAGCAGCTATTTCCCATTAGAGAAATGGCCCTCCGACCTGGAAAGGCAGAAATGTCCTCTCGTCTAATGGGAACTAGCCCATTCACACTGAAGCAGCTCTTTCCCATTAGAGAAATGGCCCTCTGTCCTGGAAAGGCAGAAAGGTCCTCTCGTCTTATGGGAACTAGCCCATTCACACTGAAGCAGCTATTTCCCATTAGAGAAATGGCCCTCCGACCTGGAAAGGCAAAAAAGGTCCTGTCGTCTAATTTGAACTAGCCCATTCACACTGAAGCAGCTCTTTCCCATCAGAGAAGCGGTCCCCCGACATGCAGAGGCAGAAAGGCCCTCTCGTGTAATGGGAACTAGCCCATTCACACTGAAGCAGCTATTTCCCATTAGAGAAACAGCCCTCTGACCTGAAAAGGCAGAAAGGTCCTCTCGTCTAATCGGAACTAGCCCACTCACACTGAAGCAGCTATTTCCCATTAGAGAAACTGCCCTTCGACCAGGAAAGGCAAAAAGGTCCACTCGTCCAATGGGAACCAGCCCATTCACACTGAAGCAGCTATTTCCCATTAGAGAAATGGCCCTCCGACCTGGAAAGGCAGATAGGACCTCTCGTCTAATGGGAACTAGCCCATTCACACTGAAGCAGCTATTTCCCATTAGAGAAGCGGTTCCCCAACCTGCAGAGGCAGAAAGGTCCTCTCGTCTAATGGGAACTAGCCCATTCACACTGAAGCAGCTATTTCCCATTAGAGAAACGGCCCTCTGACCTGGAAAGGTAGAAAGGTCCTCTCGTCTAATGGGAACTAGCCCATTCACACTGAAGCAGCTATTTCCCATTAGAGAAATGGCCCTCTGACCTGGAAAGGCAGAAAAGTCCTCTCGTCTTATGGGAACTAGCCCATTCACACTGAAGCAGCTATTTCCCATTAGAGAAACGGCCCTCCGACCTGGAAAGGCAAAAAGGTCCTGTTGTCTAATTTGAACTAGCCCATTCACACTGAAGCAGCTATTTCCCATTAGAGAAGCGGTTCCCCTATCTGCAGAGGCAGAAAGGTCCTCTCGTCTAATGGGAACTAGCCCATTCACACTGAAGCAGCTATTTCCCATTAGAGAAACGGCCCTCCGACCTGGAAAGGCAAAAAGGTCCTCTTGTCTAATGGGAACTAGCCCATTCACACTGAAACAGCTATATCCCATTAGAGAAGCGCCCCCCCCCGACCTGCAGAGGCAGAAAGGTCCTCTCGTCTAATGGGAAATAGCCCATTCACACTGAAGCAGCTATTTCCCATTAGAGAAACGGCCCTCCGACCTGGAAAGGCATCAAGGTCCTCCAGTCTAATGGGAACTAGCCCATTCACACTGAAGCAGCTATTTCCCATTAGAGGAGCGGCCCTCCGACATGCAGAGGCAGAAAGGTCCTCTCGTCTAATGGGAACTAGCCCATTCACACTGAAGCAGCTCTTTCCCATCAGAGAAACGGCCCCCCGACATGCAGAGGCAGAAAGGTCCTCTCGTGTAATAGGAACTAGCCCATTCACACTGAAGCAGCTATTTCCCATTAGAGAAATGGTCCTCTGACCTGGAAAGGCAGAAAGGTCCTCTCGTCTAATCGGAACTAGCCCACTCACACTGAAGCAGCTATTTCCCATTAGAGAAACTGCCCTCTGACCTGGAAAGGCAGAAAGGTCCTCTCGTCTAATGGGAACTAGCCCATTCACACTGAAGCAGCTATTTCCCATTAGAGAAATGGCCCTCCGACCTGGAAAGGCAGAAAGGTCCTCTCGTCTAATGGGAACTAGCCCATTCACACTGAAGCAGCTCTTAACCATTAGAGAAACGGCCCCCCGACCTACAGAGGCAGAAAGGTCCTCTCGTCTAATGGGAACTTGCCCATTCACACTGAAGCAGCTATTTCCCATTAGAGAAATGGCCCTCTGACATGGAAAGGCAAAAAGGTCCTCTCGTCTAATGGGAACTAGCCCACTCACACTGAAGCAGCTATTTCCCATTATAGAAACGGCCCTCCGACCTGGAAAGGCAAAAAGGTCCTCTCGTCTAATGGGAACTAGCCCACTCACACTGAAGCAGCTATTTCCCATTATAGAAACGGCCCTCCGACCTGGAAAGGCAAAAAGGTCCTCTCGTCTAATGGGAACTAGCCCATTCACACTGAAGCAGCTCTTTCCCATTAGAGAAGCGGCCCCCCGACCTGCAGACGCAGAAAGGTCCTCTCGTCTAATGGGAACTAGCCCATTCACACTGAAGCAGCTATTTCCCATTAGAGAAACGGCCCTCTGACATGGAAAGGCAAAAAGGTCGTCTCGTCTAATGGGAACTAGCCCACTCACACTGAAGCAGCTTTTTCCCATTAGAGAAACGGCCCTCCGACCTGGAAAGGCAAAAAGGTCCTCTCGTCTAATGGGAACTAGCCCATTCACACTGAAGCAGCTTTTTCCCATTAGAGAAGCGGCCCTCTGACATGCAGAGGCAGAAAGGTCCTCTTGTCTAATGGGAACTAGCCCATTCACACTGAAGCAGCTATTTCCCATTAGAGAAACGGCCCTCCGACCTGGAAAGGCAAAAAGGTCCTCTCGTCTAATGGGAACTAGCCCATTCACACTGAAGCAGCTATTTCCCATTAGAGAAACGGCCCTCCGACATGGAAAGGCAAAAAGGTCCTGTTGTCTAATGGGAACTAGCCCATTCACACTGAAGCAGCTCTTTCCCATCAGAGAAGCGGACCCCGACATGCAGAGGCAGAAAGGTCCTCTCGTGTAATGGGAACTAACTAGCCCATTCACACTGAAGCAGCTTTTTCCCATTAGAGAAACGGCCCTCCGACCTGGAAAGGCAAAAAGGTCCTCTCGTCTAATGGGAACTAGCCCATTCACACTGAAGCAGCTCTTTCCCATTAGAGAAGCGGCCCTCTGACATGCAGAGGCAGAAAGGTCCTCTTGTCTAATGGGAACTAGCCCATTCACACTGAAGCAGCTATTTCCCATTAGAGAAACGGCCCTCCGACCTGGAAAGGCAAAAAGGTCCTCTCGTCTAATGGGAACTAGCCCATTCACACTGAAGCAGCTATTTCCCATTAGAGAAACGGCCCTCCGACCTGGAAAGGCAAAAAGGTCCTCTCGTCTAATGGGAACTAGCCCATTCACACTGAAGCAGCTATTACCCATTAGAGAAACGGCCCTCCGACCTGGAAAGGCAAAAAGGTCCTCTCGTCTAATGGGAACTAGCCCATTCACACTGAAGCAGCTCTTAACCATTAGAGAAACGGCCCCCTGACCTACAGAGGCAGAAAGGTCCTCTCGTCTAATGGGAACTTGCCCATTCACACTGAAGCAGCTATTTCCCATTAGAGAAACGGCCCTCTGACATGGAAAGGCAAAAAGGTCCTCTCGTCTAATGGGAACTAGCCCACTCACACTGAAGCAGCTATTTCCCATTATAGAAACGGCCCTCCGACCTGGAAAGGCAAAAAGGTCCTCTCGTCTAATGGGAACTAGCCCATTCACACTGAAGCAGCTCTTTCCCATTAGAGAAGCGGCCCCCCGACCTGCAGACGCAGAAAGGTCCTCTCGTCTAATGGGAACTAGCCCATTCACACTGAAGCAGCTATTTCCCATTAGAGAAACGGCCTTCTGACATGGAAAGGCAAAAAGGTCGTCTCGTCTAATGGGAACTAGCCCACTCACACTGAAGCAGCTTTTTCCCATTAGAGAAACGGCCCTCCGACCTGGAAAGGCAAAAAGGTCCTCTCGTCTAATGGGAACTAGCCCATTCACACTGAAGCAGCTTTTTCCCATTAGAGAAGCGGCCCTCTGACATGCAGAGGCAGAAAGGTCCTCTTGTCTAATGGGAACTAGCCCATTCACACTGAAGCAGCTATTTCCCATTAGAGAAACGGCCCTCCGACCTGGAAAGGCAAAAAGGTCCTCTCGTCTAATGGGAACTAGCCCATTCACACTGAAGCAGCTATTTCCCATTAGAGAAACGGCCCTCCGACATGGAAAGGCAAAAAGGTCCTGTTGTCTAATGGGAACTAGCCCATTCACACTGAAGCAGCTCTTTCCCATCAGAGAAGCGGACCCCGACATGCAGAGGCAGAAAGGTCCTCTCGTGTAATGGGAACTAACTAGCCCATTCACACTGAAGCAGCTATTTCCCATTAGAGAAACGGCCCTCTGACCTGGAAAGGTAGAAAGGTCCTCTCGTCTAATGGGAACTAGCCCATTCACACTGAAGCAGCTATTTCCCATTAGAGAAATGGCCCTCCGACCTGGAAAGGCAGAAATGTCCTCTCGTCTAATGGGAACTAGCCCATTCACACTGAAGCAGCTCTTTCCCATTAGAGAAATGGCCCTCTGTCCTGGAAAGGCAGAAAGGTCCTCTCGTCTTATGGGAACTAGCCCATTCACACTGAAGCAGCTATTTCCCATTAGAGAAATGGCCCTCCGACCTGGAAAGGCAAAAAAGGTCCTGTCGTCTAATTTGAACTAGCCCATTCACACTGAAGCAGCTCTTTCCCATCAGAGAAGCGGTCCCCCGACATGCAGAGGCAGAAAGGCCCTCTCGTGTAATGGGAACTAGCCCATTCACACTGAAGCAGCTATTTCCCATTAGAGAAACAGCCCTCTGACCTGAAAAGGCAGAAAGGTCCTCTCGTCTAATCGGAACTAGCCCACTCACACTGAAGCAGCTATTTCCCATTAGAGAAACTGCCCTTCGACCAGGAAAGGCAAAAAGGTCCACTCGTCCAATGGGAACCAGCCCATTCACACTGAAGCAGCTATTTCCCATTAGAGAAATGGCCCTCCGACCTGGAAAGGCAGATAGGACCTCTCGTCTAATGGGAACTAGCCCATTCACACTGAAGCAGCTATTTCCCATTAGAGAAGCGGTTCCCCAACCTGCAGAGGCAGAAAGGTCCTCTCGTCTAATGGGAACTAGCCCATTCACACTGAAGCAGCTATTTCCCATTAGAGAAACGGCCCTCTGACCTGGAAAGGTAGAAAGGTCCTCTCGTCTAATGGGAACTAGCCCATTCACACTGAAGCAGCTATTTCCCATTAGAGAAATGGCCCTCTGACCTGGAAAGGCAGAAAAGTCCTCTCGTCTTATGGGAACTAGCCCATTCACACTGAAGCAGCTATTTCCCATTAGAGAAACGGCCCTCCGACCTGGAAAGGCAAAAAGGTCCTGTTGTCTAATTTGAACTAGCCCATTCACACTGAAGCAGCTATTTCCCATTAGAGAAGCGGTTCCCCTATCTGCAGAGGCAGAAAGGTCCTCTCGTCTAATGGGAACTAGCCCATTCACACTGAAGCAGCTATTTCCCATTAGAGAAACGGCCCTCCGACCTGGAAAGGCAAAAAGGTCCTCTTGTCTAATGGGAACTAGCCCATTCACACTGAAACAGCTATATCCCATTAGAGAAGCGCCCCCCCCCGACCTGCAGAGGCAGAAAGGTCCTCTCGTCTAATGGGAAATAGCCCATTCACACTGAAGCAGCTATTTCCCATTAGAGAAACGGCCCTCCGACCTGGAAAGGCATCAAGGTCCTCCAGTCTAATGGGAACTAGCCCATTCACACTGAAGCAGCTATTTCCCATTAGAGGAGCGGCCCTCCGACATGCAGAGGCAGAAAGGTCCTCTCGTCTAATGGGAACTAGCCCATTCACACTGAAGCAGCTCTTTCCCATCAGAGAAACGGCCCCCCGACATGCAGAGGCAGAAAGGTCCTCTCGTGTAATAGGAACTAGCCCATTCACACTGAAGCAGCTATTTCCCATTAGAGAAATGGTCCTCTGACCTGGAAAGGCAGAAAGGTCCTCTCGTCTAATCGGAACTAGCCCACTCACACTGAAGCAGCTATTTCCCATTAGAGAAACTGCCCTCTGACCTGGAAAGGCAGAAAGGTCCTCTCGTCTAATGGGAACTAGCCCATTCACACTGAAGCAGCTATTTCCCATTAGAGAAATGGCCCTCCGACCTGGAAAGGCAGAAAGGTCCTCTCGTCTAATGGGAACTAGCCCATTCACACTGAAGCAGCTCTTAACCATTAGAGAAACGGCCCCCCGACCTACAGAGGCAGAAAGGTCCTCTCGTCTAATGGGAACTTGCCCATTCACACTGAAGCAGCTATTTCCCATTAGAGAAATGGCCCTCTGACATGGAAAGGCAAAAAGGTCCTCTCGTCTAATGGGAACTAGCCCACTCACACTGAAGCAGCTATTTCCCATTATAGAAACGGCCCTCCGACCTGGAAAGGCAAAAAGGTCCTCTCGTCTAATGGGAACTAGCCCATTCACACTGAAGCAGCTCTTTCCCATTAGAGAAGCGGCCCCCGACCTGCAGAGGCAGAAAGGTCCTCTCGTCTAATGGAAACTAGCCCATTCACACTGAAGCAGCTATTTCCCATTAGAGAAACGGCCCTCCGACCTGGAAAGGCAAAAAGGTCCTCTCGTCTAATGGGAACTAGCCCATTCACACTGAAGCAGCTATTTCCCATTAGAGAAACGGCCCTCCGACCTGGAAAGGCAAAAAGGTCCTCTCGTCTAATGGGAACTAGCCCATTCACACTGAAGCAGCTCTTAACCATTAGAGAAACGGCCCCCCGACCTACAGAGGCAGAAAGGTCCTCTCGTCTAATGGGAACTTGCCCATTCACACTGAAGCAGCTATTTCCCATTAGAGAAACGGCCCTCTGACATGGAAAGGCAAAAAGGTCCTCTCGTCTAATGGGAACTAGCCCACTCACACTGAAGCAGCTATTTCCCATTATAGAAACGGCCCTCCGACCTGGAAAGGCAAAAAGGTCCTCTAGTCTAATGGGAACTCGCCCATTCACACTGAAGCAGCTCTTTCCCATTAGAGAAGCGGCCCCCCCGACCTGCAGAGGCAGAAAGGTCCTCTCGTCTAATGGGAACTAGCCCATTCACACTGAAGCAGCTATTTCCCATTAGAGAAACGGCCCTCTGACATGGAAAGGCAAAAAGGTTGTCTCGTCTAATGGGAACTAGCCCACTCACACTGAAGCAGCTTTTTCCCATTAGAGAAACGGCCCTCCGACCTGGAAAGGCAAAAAGGTCCTCTTGTCTAATGGGAACTAGCCCATTCACACTGAAGCAGCTCTTTCCCATTAGAGAAGCGGCCCTCCGACATGCAGAGGCAGAAAGGTCCTCTTGTCTAATGGGAACTAGCACATTCACACTGAAGCAGCTATTTCCCATTAGAGAAATGGCCCTCCGACCTGGAAAGGCAAAAAGGTCCTCTCGTCTAATGGGAACTAGCCCATTCACACTGAAGCAGCTATTTCCCATTAGAGAAACGGCCCTCCGACATGGAAAGGCAAAAAGGTCCTGTTGTCTAATGGGAACTAGCCCATTCACACTGAAGCAGCTCTTTCCCATCAGAGAAGCGGACCCCGACATGCAGAGGCAGAAAGGTCCTCTCGTGTAATGGGAACTAACTAGCCCATTCACACTGAAGCAGCTATTTCCCATTAGAGAAACGGCGCTCTGACCTGGAAAGGCAGAAAGGTCCTCTCGTCTAATCGGAACTAGCCCACTTACACTGAAGCAGCTATTTCCCATTAGAGAAACTGCCCTCCGACCAGGAAAGGCAAAAAGGACCCCTCGTCTAATGGGAACTAGCCCATTCACACTGAAGCAGCTATTTCCCATTAGAGAAACGGCCCTCTGACCTGGAAAGGTAGAAAGGTCCTCTCGTCTAATGGGAACTAGCCCATTCACACTGAAGCAGCTATTTCCCATTAGAGAAATGGCCCTCCGACCTGGAAAGGCAGAAATGTCCTCTCGTCGAATCGGAACTAGCCCACTCACACTGAAGCAGCTATTTCCCATTAGAGAAACTGCCCTCCGACCAGGAAAGGCAAAAAGGTCCACTCGTCTAATGGGAACTAGCCCATTCACACTGAAGCAGCTCTTTCCCATTAGAGAAATGGCCCTCTGTCCTGGAAAGGCAGAAAGGTCCTCTCGTCTTATGGGAACTAGCCCATTCACACTGAAGCAGCTATTTCCCATTAGAGAAACGGCCCTCCGACCTGGAAAGGCAAAAAGGTCCTGTCGTCTAATTTGAACTAGCCCATTCACACTGAAGCAGCTCTTTCCCATCAGAGAAGTGGTGCCCCGACATGCAGAGGCAGAAAGGCCCTCTCCTGTAATGGGAACTAGGCCATTCACACTGAAGCAGCTATTTCCCATTAGAGAAACAGCCCTCTGACCTGAAAAGGCAGAAAGGTCCTCTCGTCGAATCGGAACTAGCCCACTCACACTGAAGCAGCTATTTCCCATTAGAGAAACTGCCCTCCGACCTGGAAAGGCAAAAAGGTCCTCTCGTCTAATGGGAACTAGCCCATTCACACTGAAGCAGCTCTTAACCATTAGAGAAACGGCCCCCCGACCTACAGAGGCAGAAAGGTCCTCTCGTCTAATGGGAACTTGCCCATTCACACTGAAGCAGCTATTTTCCATTAGAGAAACGGCCCTCTGACATGGAAAGGCAAAAAGGTCCTCTCGTCTAATGGGAACTAGCCCACTCACACTGAAGCAGCTATTTCCCATTATAGAAACGGCCCTCCGACCTGGAAAGGCAAAAAGGTCCTCTAGTCTAAATTGAACTCGCCCATTCACACTGAAGCAGCTCTTTCCCATTAGAGAAGCGGCCCCCCCGACCTGCAGAGGCAGAAAGGTCCTCTCGTCTAATGGGAACTAGCCCATTCACACTGAAGCAGCTATTTCCCATTAGAGAAACGGCCCTCTGACATGGAAAGGCAAAAAGGTTGTCTCGTCTAATGGGAACTAGCCCACTCACACTGAAGCAGCTTTTTCCCATTAGAGAAACGGCCCTCCGACCTGGAAAGGCAAAAAGGTCCTCTTGTCTAATGGGAACTAGCCCATTCACACTGAAGCAGCTCTTTCCCATTAGAGAAGCGGCCCTCCGACATGCAGAGGCAGAAAGGTCCTCTTGTCTAATGGGAACTAGCACATTCACACTGAAGCAGCTATTTCCCATTAGAGAAATGGCCCTCCGACCTGGAAAGGCAAAAAGGTCCTCTCGTCTAATGGGAACTAGCCCATTCACACTGAAGCAGCTATTTCCCATTAGAGAAACGGCCCTCCGACATGGAAAGGCAAAAAGGTCCTGTTGTCTAATGGGAACTAGCCCATTCACACTGAAGCAGCTCTTTCCCATCAGAGAAGCGGACCCCGACATGCAGAGGCAGAAAGGTCCTCTCGTGTAATGGGAACTAACTAGCCCATTCACACTGAAGCAGCTATTTCCCATTAGAGAAACGGCGCTCTGACCTGGAAAGGCAGAAAGGTCCTCTCGTCTAATCGGAACTAGCCCACTTACACTGAAGCAGCTATTTCCCATTAGAGAAACTGCCCTCCGACCAGGAAAGGCAAAAAGGACCCCTCGTCTAATGGGAACTAGCCCATTCACACTGAAGCAGCTATTTCCCATTAGAGAAACGGCCCTCTGACCTGGAAAGGTAGAAAGGTCCTCTCGTCTAATGGGAACTAGCCCATTCACACTGAAGCAGCTATTTCCCATTAGAGAAACTGCCCTCCGACCAGGAAAGGCAAAAAGGTCCACTCGTCTAATGGGAACTAGCCCATTCACACTGAAGCAGCTCTTTCCCATTAGAGAAATGGCCCTCTGTCCTGGAAAGGCAGAAAGGTCCTCTCGTCTTATGGGAACTAGCCCATTCACACTGAAGCAGCTATTTCCCATTAGAGAAACGGCCCTCCGACCTGGAAAGGCAAAAAGGTCCTGTCGTCTAATTTGAACTAGCCCATTCACACTGAAGCAGCTCTTTCCCATCAGAGAAGTGGTGCCCCGACATGCAGAGGCAGAAAGGCCCTCTCCTGTAATGGGAACTAGGCCATTCACACTGAAGCAGCTATTTCCCATTAGAGAAACAGCCCTCTGACCTGAAAAGGCAGAAAGGTCCTCTCGTCGAATCGGAACTAGCCCACTCACACTGAAGCAGCTATTTCCCATTAGAGAAACTGCCCTCCGACCAGGAAAGGCAAAAAGGTCCACTCGTCTAATGGGAACTAGCCCATTCACACACACTGAAGCAGCTATTTCCCATAAGAGAAATGGCCCTCCGACCTGGAAAGGCAGATAGGTCCTCTCGTCTAATGGGAACTAGTCCATTCACACTGAAGCAGCTATTTCCCATTAGAGAAGCGGTTCCCCAACCTGCAGAGGCAGAAAGGTCCTCTCTTCTAATGGGAACTAGCCCATTCACACTGAAGCAGTTATTTCCCATTAGAGAAACGGCCCTCCGACCTGGAAAGGCAACAAGGTCCTCCAGTCTAATGGGAACTAACCCATTCACACTGAAGCAGCTATTTCCCATTAGAGGAGCGGCCCTCCGACATGCAGAGGCAGAAAGGTCCTCTCGTCTAATGGGAACTAGCCCATTCACACTAAAGCAGCTTTTTCCCATCAGAGAAACGGCCCCCCGACATGCAGAGGCAGAAAGGTCCTCTCGTGTAATAGGAACTAGCCCATTCACACTGAAGCAGCTATTTCCCATTAGAGAAACGGTCCTCTGACCTGGAAAGGCAGAAAGGTCCTCTCGTCTAATCGGAACTAGCCCACTCACAATGAAGCAGCTATTTCCCATTAGAGAAACTGCCCTCTGACCTGGAAAGGCAGAAAGGTCCTCTCGTCTAATGGGAACTAGCCCATTCACACTGAAGCAGCTATTTCCCATTAGAGAAATGGCCCTCCGACCTGGAAAGGCAGAAAGGTCCTCTCGTCTAATGGGAACTATCCCATTCACACTGAAGCAGCTCTTAACCATTAGAGAAACGGCCCCCCGACCTACAGAGGCAGAAAGGTCCTCTCGTCTAATGGGAACTTGCCCATTCACACTGAAGCAGCTATTTCCCATTAGAGAAACGGCCCTCTGACATGGAAAGGCAAAAAGGTTGTCTCGTCTAATGGGAACTAGCCCACTCACACTGAAGCAGTTATTTCCCATTAGAGAAACGGCCCTCCGACCTGGAAAGGCAAAAAGGTCCTCTCGTCTAATGGGAACTAGCCCATTCACACTGAAGCAGCTCTTTCCCATTAGAGAAGCGGCCCTCCGACATGCAGAGGCAGAAAGGTCCTCTTGTCTAATGGGAACTAGCCCATTCACACTGAAGCAGCTATTTCCCATTAGAGAAACGGCCCTCCGACCTGGAAAGGCAAAAAGGTCCTCTCGTCTAAAGGGAACTAGCGTATTCACACTGAAGGAGCTATTTCCCATTAGAGGAGCGGCCCTCCGACATGCAGAGGTAGAAAGGTCCTCTCGTCTAATGGGAACTAGCCCATTCACACTGAAGCAGCTATTTCCCATTAGAAAACGGCCCTCCGACATGGAAAGGCAAAAAGGTACTCTCGTCTAATGGGAACTAACCCATTCACACTGAAGCAGTTATTTCCCATTAGAGAAACGGCCTGTGACCTGGAAAGGCAGAAACGTCCTCTTGTCTAATGGGAACTAGCCCACTCACACTGAAGCAGCTATTTCCCATTAGAGAAATGTCCCTCCGACCTGGAAAGGCAAAAAGGTCCTCTCGTCTAATGGGAACTAGCCCATTCACACTGAAGCAGCTATTTCCCATTAGAGAAACGGCCCTCCGACATGGAAAGGCAAAAAGGTCCTGTTGTCTAATGGGAACTAGCCCATTCACACTGAAGCAGCTCTTTCCCATCAGAGAAGCGGACCCCGACATGCAGAGGCAGAAAGGTCCTCTCGTGTAATGGGAACTAACTAGCCCATTCACACTGAAGCAGCTTTTTCCCATTAGAGAAACGGCCCTCCGACCTGGAAAGGCAAAAAGGTCCTCTCGTCTAATGGGAACTAGCCCATTCACACTGAAGCAGCTCTTTCCCATTAGAGAAGCGGCCCTCTGACATGCAGAGGCAGAAAGGTCCTCTTGTCTAATGGGAACTAGCCCATTCACACTGAAGCAGCTATTTCCCATTAGAGAAACGGCCCTCCGACCTGGAAAGGCAAAAAGGTCCTCTCGTCTAATGGGAACTAGCCCATTCACACTGAAGCAGCTATTTCCCATTAGAGAAACGGCCCTCCGACCTGGAAAGGCAAAAAGGTCCTCTCGTCTAATGGGAACTAGCCCATTCACACTGAAGCAGCTATTACCCATTAGAGAAACGGCCCTCCGACCTGGAAAGGCAAAAAGGTCCTCTCGTCTAATGGGAACTAGCCCATTCACACTGAAGCAGCTCTTAACCATTAGAGAAACGGCCCCCTGACCTACAGAGGCAGAAAGGTCCTCTCGTCTAATGGGAACTTGCCCATTCACACTGAAGCAGCTATTTCCCATTAGAGAAACGGCCCTCTGACATGGAAAGGCAAAAAGGTCCTCTCGTCTAATGGGAACTAGCCCACTCACACTGAAGCAGCTATTTCCCATTATAGAAACGGCCCTCCGACCTGGAAAGGCAAAAAGGTCCTCTCGTCTAATGGGAACTAGCCCATTCACACTGAAGCAGCTCTTTCCCATTAGAGAAGCGGCCCCCCGACCTGCAGACGCAGAAAGGTCCTCTCGTCTAATGGGAACTAGCCCATTCACACTGAAGCAGCTATTTCCCATTAGAGAAACGGCCTTCTGACATGGAAAGGCAAAAAGGTCGTCTCGTCTAATGGGAACTAGCCCACTCACACTGAAGCAGCTTTTTCCCATTAGAGAAACGGCCCTCCGACCTGGAAAGGCAAAAAGGTCCTCTCGTCTAATGGGAACTAGCCCATTCACACTGAAGCAGCTTTTTCCCATTAGAGAAGCGGCCCTCTGACATGCAGAGGCAGAAAGGTCCTCTTGTCTAATGGGAACTAGCCCATTCACACTGAAGCAGCTATTTCCCATTAGAGAAACGGCCCTCCGACCTGGAAAGGCAAAAAGGTCCTCTCGTCTAATGGGAACTAGCCCATTCACACTGAAGCAGCTATTTCCCATTAGAGAAACGGCCCTCCGACATGGAAAGGCAAAAAGGTCCTGTTGTCTAATGGGAACTAGCCCATTCACACTGAAGCAGCTCTTTCCCATCAGAGAAGCGGACCCCGACATGCAGAGGCAGAAAGGTCCTCTCGTGTAATGGGAACTAACTAGCCCATTCACACTGAAGCAGCTATTTCCCATTAGAGAAACGGCCCTCTGACCTGGAAAGGTAGAAAGGTCCTCTCGTCTAATGGGAACTAGCCCATTCACACTGAAGCAGCTATTTCCCATTAGAGAAATGGCCCTCCGACCTGGAAAGGCAGAAATGTCCTCTCGTCTAATGGGAACTAGCCCATTCACACTGAAGCAGCTCTTTCCCATTAGAGAAATGGCCCTCTGTCCTGGAAAGGCAGAAAGGTCCTCTCGTCTTATGGGAACTAGCCCATTCACACTGAAGCAGCTATTTCCCATTAGAGAAATGGCCCTCCGACCTGGAAAGGCAAAAAAGGTCCTGTCGTCTAATTTGAACTAGCCCATTCACACTGAAGCAGCTCTTTCCCATCAGAGAAGCGGTCCCCCGACATGCAGAGGCAGAAAGGCCCTCTCGTGTAATGGGAACTAGCCCATTCACACTGAAGCAGCTATTTCCCATTAGAGAAACAGCCCTCTGACCTGAAAAGGCAGAAAGGTCCTCTCGTCTAATCGGAACTAGCCCACTCACACTGAAGCAGCTATTTCCCATTAGAGAAACTGCCCTTCGACCAGGAAAGGCAAAAAGGTCCACTCGTCCAATGGGAACCAGCCCATTCACACTGAAGCAGCTATTTCCCATTAGAGAAATGGCCCTCCGACCTGGAAAGGCAGATAGGACCTCTCGTCTAATGGGAACTAGCCCATTCACACTGAAGCAGCTATTTCCCATTAGAGAAGCGGTTCCCCAACCTGCAGAGGCAGAAAGGTCCTCTCGTCTAATGGGAACTAGCCCATTCACACTGAAGCAGCTATTTCCCATTAGAGAAACGGCCCTCTGACCTGGAAAGGTAGAAAGGTCCTCTCGTCTAATGGGAACTAGCCCATTCACACTGAAGCAGCTATTTCCCATTAGAGAAATGGCCCTCTGACCTGGAAAGGCAGAAAAGTCCTCTCGTCTTATGGGAACTAGCCCATTCACACTGAAGCAGCTATTTCCCATTAGAGAAACGGCCCTCCGACCTGGAAAGGCAAAAAGGTCCTGTTGTCTAATTTGAACTAGCCCATTCACACTGAAGCAGCTATTTCCCATTAGAGAAGCGGTTCCCCTATCTGCAGAGGCAGAAAGGTCCTCTCGTCTAATGGGAACTAGCCCATTCACACTGAAGCAGCTATTTCCCATTAGAGAAACGGCCCTCCGACCTGGAAAGGCAAAAAGGTCCTCTTGTCTAATGGGAACTAGCCCATTCACACTGAAACAGCTATATCCCATTAGAGAAGCGCCCCCCCCCGACCTGCAGAGGCAGAAAGGTCCTCTCGTCTAATGGGAAATAGCCCATTCACACTGAAGCAGCTATTTCCCATTAGAGAAACGGCCCTCCGACCTGGAAAGGCATCAAGGTCCTCCAGTCTAATGGGAACTAGCCCATTCACACTGAAGCAGCTATTTCCCATTAGAGGAGCGGCCCTCCGACATGCAGAGGCAGAAAGGTCCTCTCGTCTAATGGGAACTAGCCCATTCACACTGAAGCAGCTCTTTCCCATCAGAGAAACGGCCCCCCGACATGCAGAGGCAGAAAGGTCCTCTCGTGTAATAGGAACTAGCCCATTCACACTGAAGCAGCTATTTCCCATTAGAGAAATGGTCCTCTGACCTGGAAAGGCAGAAAGGTCCTCTCGTCTAATCGGAACTAGCCCACTCACACTGAAGCAGCTATTTCCCATTAGAGAAACTGCCCTCTGACCTGGAAAGGCAGAAAGGTCCTCTCGTCTAATGGGAACTAGCCCATTCACACTGAAGCAGCTATTTCCCATTAGAGAAATGGCCCTCCGACCTGGAAAGGCAGAAAGGTCCTCTCGTCTAATGGGAACTAGCCCATTCACACTGAAGCAGCTCTTAACCATTAGAGAAACGGCCCCCCGACCTACAGAGGCAGAAAGGTCCTCTCGTCTAATGGGAACTTGCCCATTCACACTGAAGCAGCTATTTCCCATTAGAGAAATGGCCCTCTGACATGGAAAGGCAAAAAGGTCCTCTCGTCTAATGGGAACTAGCCCACTCACACTGAAGCAGCTATTTCCCATTATAGAAACGGCCCTCCGACCTGGAAAGGCAAAAAGGTCCTCTCGTCTAATGGGAACTAGCCCATTCACACTGAAGCAGCTCTTTCCCATTAGAGAAGCGGCCCCCGACCTGCAGAGGCAGAAAGGTCCTCTCGTCTAATGGAAACTAGCCCATTCACACTGAAGCAGCTATTTCCCATTAGAGAAACGGCCCTCCGACCTGGAAAGGCAAAAAGGTCCTCTCGTCTAATGGGAACTAGCCCATTCACACTGAAGCAGCTATTTCCCATTAGAGAAACGGCCCTCCGACCTGGAAAGGCAAAAAGGTCCTCTCGTCTAATGGGAACTAGCCCATTCACACTGAAGCAGCTCTTAACCATTAGAGAAACGGCCCCCCGACCTACAGAGGCAGAAAGGTCCTCTCGTCTAATGGGAACTTGCCCATTCACACTGAAGCAGCTATTTCCCATTAGAGAAACGGCCCTCTGACATGGAAAGGCAAAAAGGTCCTCTCGTCTAATGGGAACTAGCCCACTCACACTGAAGCAGCTATTTCCCATTATAGAAACGGCCCTCCGACCTGGAAAGGCAAAAAGGTCCTCTAGTCTAATGGGAACTCGCCCATTCACACTGAAGCAGCTCTTTCCCATTAGAGAAGCGGCCCCCCCGACCTGCAGAGGCAGAAAGGTCCTCTCGTCTAATGGGAACTAGCCCATTCACACTGAAGCAGCTATTTCCCATTAGAGAAACGGCCCTCTGACATGGAAAGGCAAAAAGGTTGTCTCGTCTAATGGGAACTAGCCCACTCACACTGAAGCAGCTTTTTCCCATTAGAGAAACGGCCCTCCGACCTGGAAAGGCAAAAAGGTCCTCTTGTCTAATGGGAACTAGCCCATTCACACTGAAGCAGCTCTTTCCCATTAGAGAAGCGGCCCTCCGACATGCAGAGGCAGAAAGGTCCTCTTGTCTAATGGGAACTAGCACATTCACACTGAAGCAGCTATTTCCCATTAGAGAAATGGCCCTCCGACCTGGAAAGGCAAAAAGGTCCTCTCGTCTAATGGGAACTAGCCCATTCACACTGAAGCAGCTATTTCCCATTAGAGAAACGGCCCTCCGACATGGAAAGGCAAAAAGGTCCTGTTGTCTAATGGGAACTAGCCCATTCACACTGAAGCAGCTCTTTCCCATCAGAGAAGCGGACCCCGACATGCAGAGGCAGAAAGGTCCTCTCGTGTAATGGGAACTAACTAGCCCATTCACACTGAAGCAGCTATTTCCCATTAGAGAAACGGCGCTCTGACCTGGAAAGGCAGAAAGGTCCTCTCGTCTAATCGGAACTAGCCCACTTACACTGAAGCAGCTATTTCCCATTAGAGAAACTGCCCTCCGACCAGGAAAGGCAAAAAGGACCCCTCGTCTAATGGGAACTAGCCCATTCACACTGAAGCAGCTATTTCCCATTAGAGAAACGGCCCTCTGACCTGGAAAGGTAGAAAGGTCCTCTCGTCTAATGGGAACTAGCCCATTCACACTGAAGCAGCTATTTCCCATTAGAGAAATGGCCCTCCGACCTGGAAAGGCAGAAATGTCCTCTCGTCGAATCGGAACTAGCCCACTCACAGTGAAGCAGCTATTTCCCATTAGAGAAACTGCCCTCCGACCAGGAAAGGCAAAAAGGTCCACTCGTCTAATGGGAACTAGCCCATTCACACTGAAGCAGCTCTTTCCCATTAGAGAAATGGCCCTCTGTCCTGGAAAGGCAGAAAGGTCCTCTCGTCTTATGGGAACTAGCCCATTCACACTGAAGCAGCTATTTCCCATTAGAGAAACGGCCCTCCGACCTGGAAAGGCAAAAAGGTCCTGTCGTCTAATTTGAACTAGCCCATTCACACTGAAGCAGCTCTTTCCCATCAGAGAAGTGGTGCCCCGACATGCAGAGGCAGAAAGGCCCTCTCCTGTAATGGGAACTAGGCCATTCACACTGAAGCAGCTATTTCCCATTAGAGAAACAGCCCTCTGACCTGAAAAGGCAGAAAGGTCCTCTCGTCGAATCGGAACTATCCCACTCACACTGAAGCAGCTATTTCCCATTAGAGAAACTGCCCTCCGACCTGGAAAGGCAAAAAGGTCCTCTCGTCTAATGGGAACTAGCCCATTCACACTGAAGCAGCTCTTAACCATTAGAGAAACGGCCCCCCGACCTACAGAGGCAGAAAGGTCCTCTCGTCTAATGGGAACTTGCCCATTCACACTGAAGCAGCTATTTTCCATTAGAGAAACGGCCCTCTGACATGGAAAGGCAAAAAGGTCCTCTCGTCTAATGGGAACTAGCCCACTCACACTGAAGCAGCTATTTCCCATTATAGAAACGGCCCTCCGACCTGGAAAGGCAAAAAGGTCCTCTAGTCTAAATTGAACTCGCCCATTCACACTGAAGCAGCTCTTTCCCATTAGAGAAGCGGCCCCCCCGACCTGCAGAGGCAGAAAGGTCCTCTCGTCTAATGGGAACTAGCCCATTCACACTGAAGCAGCTATTTCCCATTAGAGAAACGGCCCTCTGACATGGAAAGGCAAAAAGGTTGTCTCGTCTAATGGGAACTAGCCCACTCACACTGAAGCAGCTTTTTCCCATTAGAGAAACGGCCCTCCGACCTGGAAAGGCAAAAAGGTCCTCTTGTCTAATGGGAACTAGCCCATTCACACTGAAGCAGCTCTTTCCCATTAGAGAAGCGGCCCTCCGACATGCAGAGGCAGAAAGGTCCTCTTGTCTAATGGGAACTAGCACATTCACACTGAAGCAGCTATTTCCCATTAGAGAAATGGCCCTCCGACCTGGAAAGGCAAAAAGGTCCTCTCGTCTAATGGGAACTAGCCCATTCACACTGAAGCAGCTATTTCCCATTAGAGAAACGGCCCTCCGACATGGAAAGGCAAAAAGGTCCTGTTGTCTAATGGGAACTAGCCCATTCACACTGAAGCAGCTCTTTCCCATCAGAGAAGCGGACCCCGACATGCAGAGGCAGAAAGGTCCTCTCGTGTAATGGGAACTAACTAGCCCATTCACACTGAAGCAGCTATTTCCCATTAGAGAAACGGCGCTCTGACCTGGAAAGGCAGAAAGGTCCTCTCGTCTAATCGGAACTAGCCCACTTACACTGAAGCAGCTATTTCCCATTAGAGAAACTGCCCTCCGACCAGGAAAGGCAAAAAGGACCCCTCGTCTAATGGGAACTAGCCCATTCACACTGAAGCAGCTATTTCCCATTAGAGAAACGGCCCTCTGACCTGGAAAGGTAGAAAGGTCCTCTCGTCTAATGGGAACTAGCCCATTCACACTGAAGCAGCTATTTCCCATTAGAGAAACTGCCCTCCGACCAGGAAAGGCAAAAAGGTCCACTCGTCTAATGGGAACTAGCCCATTCACACTGAAGCAGCTCTTTCCCATTAGAGAAATGGCCCTCTGTCCTGGAAAGGCAGAAAGGTCCTCTCGTCTTATGGGAACTAGCCCATTCACACTGAAGCAGCTATTTCCCATTAGAGAAACGGCCCTCCGACCTGGAAAGGCAAAAAGGTCCTGTCGTCTAATTTGAACTAGCCCATTCACACTGAAGCAGCTCTTTCCCATCAGAGAAGTGGTGCCCCGACATGCAGAGGCAGAAAGGCCCTCTCCTGTAATGGGAACTAGGCCATTCACACTGAAGCAGCTATTTCCCATTAGAGAAACAGCCCTCTGACCTGAAAAGGCAGAAAGGTCCTCTCGTCGAATCGGAACTAGCCCACTCACACTGAAGCAGCTATTTCCCATTAGAGAAACTGCCCTCCGACCAGGAAAGGCAAAAAGGTCCACTCGTCTAATGGGAACTAGCCCATTCACACACACTGAAGCAGCTATTTCCCATAAGAGAAATGGCCCTCCGACCTGGAAAGGCAGATAGGTCCTCTCGTCTAATGGGAACTAGTCCATTCACACTGAAGCAGCTATTTCCCATTAGAGAAGCGGTTCCCCAACCTGCAGAGGCAGAAAGGTCCTCTCTTCTAATGGGAACTAGCCCATTCACACTGAAGCAGTTATTTCCCATTAGAGAAACGGCCCTCCGACCTGGAAAGGCAACAAGGTCCTCCAGTCTAATGGGAACTAACCCATTCACACTGAAGCAGCTATTTCCCATTAGAGGAGCGGCCCTCCGACATGCAGAGGCAGAAAGGTCCTCTCGTCTAATGGGAACTAGCCCATTCACACTAAAGCAGCTTTTTCCCATCAGAGAAACGGCCCCCCGACATGCAGAGGCAGAAAGGTCCTCTCGTGTAATAGGAACTAGCCCATTCACACTGAAGCAGCTATTTCCCATTAGAGAAACGGTCCTCTGACCTGGAAAGGCAGAAAGGTCCTCTCGTCTAATCGGAACTAGCCCACTCACAATGAAGCAGCTATTTCCCATTAGAGAAACTGCCCTCTGACCTGGAAAGGCAGAAAGGTCCTCTCGTCTAATGGGAACTAGCCCATTCACACTGAAGCAGCTATTTCCCATTAGAGAAATGGCCCTCCGACCTGGAAAGGCAGAAAGGTCCTCTCGTCTAATGGGAACTATCCCATTCACACTGAAGCAGCTCTTAACCATTAGAGAAACGGCCCCCCGACCTACAGAGGCAGAAAGGTCCTCTCGTCTAATGGGAACTTGCCCATTCACACTGAAGCAGCTATTTCCCATTAGAGAAACGGCCCTCTGACATGGAAAGGCAAAAAGGTTGTCTCGTCTAATGGGAACTAGCCCACTCACACTGAAGCAGTTATTTCCCATTAGAGAAACGGCCCTCCGACCTGGAAAGGCAAAAAGGTCCTCTCGTCTAATGGGAACTAGCCCATTCACACTGAAGCAGCTCTTTCCCATTAGAGAAGCGGCCCTCCGACATGCAGAGGCAGAAAGGTCCTCTTGTCTAATGGGAACTAGCCCATTCACACTGAAGCAGCTATTTCCCATTAGAGAAACGGCCCTCCGACCTGGAAAGGCAAAAAGGTCCTCTCGTCTAAAGGGAACTAGCGTATTCACACTGAAGGAGCTATTTCCCATTAGAGGAGCGGCCCTCCGACATGCAGAGGTAGAAAGGTCCTCTCGTCTAATGGGAACTAGCCCATTCACACTGAAGCAGCTATTTCCCATTAGAAAACGGCCCTCCGACATGGAAAGGCAAAAAGGTACTCTCGTCTAATGGGAACTAACCCATTCACACTGAAGCAGTTATTTCCCATTAGAGAAACGGCCTGTGACCTGGAAAGGCAGAAACGTCCTCTTGTCTAATGGGAACTAGCCCACTCACACTGAAGCAGCTATTTCCCATTAGAGAAATGTCCCTCCGACCTGGAAAGGCAAAAAGGTCCTCTCGTTTAATGGGAACTAGCCCATTCACACTGAAGCAGCTATTTCCCATTAGAGAAATGGCCCTCCGACCTGGAAAGGCAAAAAGGTCCTCTCGTTTAATGGGAACTAGCCCATTCACACTGAAGCAGCTATTTCCCATTAGAGAAACGGCTCTCTGACCTGGAAAGGCAGAAAGGTTCCCTCGTCTAATGGGAACTGGCCCACTCACATTGAAGCAGCTATTTCCCATTAGAGAAATGGCCCTCCGACCTGGAAAGGCAAAAAGGTCCTCTCGTCTAATGGGAACTAGCCCATTCACACTGAAGCAGCTATTTCCCATTAGAGAAACGGCCCTCCGACATGGAAAGGCAAAAAGGTCCTGTCGTCTAATGGGAACTAGCCCATTCACACTGAAGCAGCTCTTTATCATCAGAGAAGCGGACCCCGACATACAGAGGCAGAAAGGTCCTCTCGTGTAATGGGAACTAACTAGCCCATTCACACTGAAGCAGCTATTTCCCATTAGAGAAACGGCCCTCTGACCTGGAAAGGCAGAAAGGTCCTCTCGTCTAATCGGAACTAGCCCACTTACACTGAAGCAGCTATTTCCCATTAGAGAAACTGCCCTCTGACCAGGAAAGGCAAAAAGGACCCCTCGTCTAATGGGAACTAGCCCATTCACACTGACGCAGCTATTTCCCATTAGAGAAACGGCCCTCTGACCTGGAAAGGTAGAAAGGTCCTCTCGTCTAATGGGAACTAGCCCATTCACACTGAAGCAGCTATTTCCCATTAGAGAAATGGCCCTCCGACCTGGAAAGGCAGAAATGTCCTCTCGTCTAATGGGAACTAGCCCATTCACACTGAAGCAGCTATTTCCCATTAGAGAAACGGCCCTCCGACCTGGAAAGGCAAAAAGGTCCTGTCGTCTAATTTGAACTAGCCCATTCACACTGAAGCAGCTCTTTCCCATCAGAGAAGCGGTCCCCCGACATGCAGAGGCAGAAAGGTCCTCTTGTGTAATGGGAACTAGCCCATTCACACTGAAGCAGCTATTTCTCATTAGAGAAACAGCCCTCTGACCTGAAAAGGCAGAAAGGTCCTCTTGTCTAATCGGAACTAGCCCACTCATACTGAAGCAGGTATTTCCCATTAGAGAAACTGCCCTCCGACCAGGAAAGGCAAAAAGGTCCACTCGTCTAATGGGAACTAGCCCATTCACACTGAAGCAGCTATTTCCCATTAGAGAAATGGCCCTCCGACCTGGAAAGGCAGAAAGGTCCTCTCGTCTAATGGGAACTAGCCCATTCAAACTGAAGCAGCTATTTCCCATTAGAGAAGCAGTTCCCCAATCTGCAGAGGCAGAAAGGTCCTCTCGTCTAATGGGAACTAGCCCATTCACACTGAAGCAGCTATTTCCCATTAGAGAAACGGCCCTCCGACCTGGAAAGGCAAAAAGGTCCTCTTGTCTAATGGGAACTAGCCCATTCACACTGAAACAGCTATATCCCATTAGAGAAGCGGCCCCCCCGACCTGCAGAGGCAGAAAGGTCCTCTCGTCTAATGGGAACTAGCCCATTCACACTGAAGCAGCTATTTCCCATTAGAGAAACGGCCCTCCGACCTGGAAAGGCATCAAGGTCCTCCAGTCTAATGGGAACTAGCCCATTCACACTGAAGCAGCTATTTCCCATTAGAGGAGCGGCCCTCCGACATGCAGAGGCAGAAAGGTCCTCTCGTCTAATGGGAACTAGCCCATTCACACTGAAGCAGCTCTTTCCCATCAGAGAAACGGCCCCCCGACATGCAGAGGCAGAAAGGTCCTCTCGTGTAATAGGAACTAGCCCATTCACACTGAAGCAGCTATTTCCCATTAGAGAAACGGTCCTCTGACCTGGAAAGGCAGAAAGGTCCTCTCGTCTAATCGGAACTAGCCCACTCACACTGAAGCAGCTATTTCCCATTAGAGAAACTGCCCTCTGACCTGGAAAGGCAGAAAGGTCCTCTCGTCTAATGGGAACTAGCCCATTCACACTGAAGCAGCTATTTCCCATTAGAGAAATGGCCCTCCGACCTGGAAAGGCAGAAAGGTCCTCTCGTCTAATGGGAACTAGCCCATTCACACTGAAGCAGCTCTTAACCATTAGAGAAACGGCCCCCCGACCTACAGAGGCAGAAAGGTCCTCTCGTCTAATGGGAACTTGCCCATTCACACTGAAGCAGCTATTTCCCATTAGAGAAACGGCCCTCTGACATGGAAAGGCAAAAAGGTCCTCTCGTCTAATGGGAACTAGCCCACTCGCACTGAAGCAGCTATTTCCCATTATAGAAACGGCCCTCCGACCTGGAAAGGCAAAAAGGTCCTCTCGTCTAATGGGAACTAGCCCATTCACACTGAAGCAGCTCTTTCCCATTAGAGAAGCGGCCCCCCGACCTGCAGAGGCAGAAAGGTCCTCTCGTCTAATGGAAACTAGCCCATTCACACTGAAGCAGCTATTTCCCATTAGAGAAACGGCCCTCCGACCTGGAAAGGCAAAAAGGTCCTCTCGTCTAATGGGAACTAGCCCATTCACACTGAAGCAGCTATTAAACATTAGAGAAACGGCCCCCCGACCTACAGAGGCAGAAAGGTCCTCTCGTCTAATGGGAACTTGCCCATTCACACTGAAGCAGCTATTTCCCATTAGAGAAACGGCCCTCTGACATGGAAAGGCAAAAAGGTCCTCTCGTCTAATGGGAACTAGCCCACTCACACTGAAGCAGCTATTTCCCATTATAGAAACGGCCCTCCGACCTGGAAAGGCAAAAAGGTCCTCTAGTCTAATGGGAACTCGCCCATTCACACTGAAGCAGCTCTTTCCCATTAGAGAAGCGGCCCCCCCGACCTGCAGAGGCAGAAAGGTCCTCTCGTCTAATGGGAACTAGCCCATTCACACTGAAGCAGCTATTTCCCATTAGAGAAACGGCCCTCTGACATGGAAAGGCAAAAAGGTCGTCTCGTCTAATGGGAACTAGCCCACTCACACTGAAGCAGCTTTTTCCCATTAGAGAAACGGCCCTCCAACCTGGAAAGGCAAAAAGGTCCTCTTGTCTAATGGGAACTAGCCCATTCACACTGAAGCAGCTCTTTCCCATTAGAGAAGCGGTCCTCCGACATGCAGAGGCAGAAAGGTCCTCTTGTCTAATGGGAACTAGCACATTCACACTGAAGCAGCTATTTCACATTAGAGAAATGGCCCTCCGACCTGGAAAGGCAAAAAGGTCCTCTCGTCTAATGGGAACTAGCCCATTCACACTGAAGCAGCTATTTCCCATTAGAGAAACGGCCCTCCGACATGGAAAGGCAAAAAGGTCCTGTTGTCTAATGGGAACTAGCCCATTCACACTGAAGCAGCTCTTTCCCATCAGAGAAGCGGACCCCGACATGCAGAGGCAGAAAGGTCCTCTCGTGTAATGGGAACTAACTAGCCCATTCACACTGAAGCAGCTATTTCCCATTAGAGAAACGGCGCTCTGACCTGGAAAGGCAGAAAGGTCCTCTCGTCTAATCGGAACTAGCCCACTTACACTGAAGCAGCTATTTCCCATTAGAGAAACTGCCCTCCGACCAGGAAAGGCAAAAAGGACCCCTCGTCTAATGGGAACTAGCCCATTCACACTGAAGCAGCTATTTCCCATTAGAGAAATGGCCCTCCGACCTGGAAAGGCAGAAATGTCCTCTCGTCGAATCGGAACTAGCCCACTCACACTGAAGCAGCTATTTCCCATTAGAGAAACTGCCC
Source organism: Ambystoma mexicanum (assembly GCF_040938575.1). Taxonomy (NCBI): domain Eukaryota; kingdom Metazoa; phylum Chordata; class Amphibia; order Caudata; family Ambystomatidae; genus Ambystoma; species Ambystoma mexicanum. The sequence continues at coordinate 1,532,857,007 of NC_090931.1, forward strand.
TCCGACCAGGAAAGGCAAAAAGGTCCACTCGTCTAATGGGAACTAGCCCATTCACACTGAAGCAGCTCTTTCCCATTAGAGAAATGGCCCTCTGTCCTGGAAAGGCAGAAAGGTCCTCTCGTCTTATGGGAACTAGCCCATTCACACTGAAGCAGCTATTTCCCATTAGAGAAACGGCCCTCCGACCTGGAAAGGCAAAAAGGTCCTGTCGTCTAATTTGAACTAGCCCATTCACACTGAAGCAGCTCTTTCCCATCAGAGAAGTGGTCCCCCGACATGCAGAGGCAGAAAGGCCCTCTCGTGTAATGGGAACTAGGCCATTCACACTGAAGCAGCTATTTCCCATTAGAGAAACAGCCCTCTGACCTGAAAAGGCAGAAAGGTCCTCTCGTCGAATCGGAACTAGCCCACTCACACTGAAGCAGCTATTTCCCATTAGAGAAACTGCCCTCCGACCAGGAAAGGCAAAAAGGTCCACTCGTCTAATGGGAACTAGCCCATTCACACACACTGAAGCAGCTATTTCCCATAAGAGAAATGGCCCTCCGACCTGGAAAGGCAGATAGGTCCTCTCGTCTAATGGGAACTAGCCCATTCACACTGAAGCAGCTATTTCCCATTAGAGAAGCGGTTCCCCAACCTGCAGAGGCAGAAAGGTCCTCTCTTCTAATGGGAACTAGCCCATTCACACTGAAGCAGTTATTTCCCATTAGAGAAACGGCCCTCCGACCTGGAAAGGCAACAAGGTCCTCCAGTCTAATGGGAACTAGCCCATTCACACTGAAGCAGCTATTTCCCATTAGAGGAGCGGCCCTCCGACATGCAGAGGCAGAAAGGTCCTCTCGTCTAATGGGAACTAGCCCATTCACACTAAAGCAGCTTTTTCCCATCAGAGAAACGGCCCCCCGACATGCAGAGGCAGAAAGGTCCTCTCGTGTAATAGGAACTAGCCCATTCACACTGAAGCAGCTATTTCCCATTAGAGAAACGGTCCTCTGACCTGGAAAGGCAGAAAGGTCCTCTCGTCTAATCGGAACTAGCCCACTCACAATGAAGCAGCTATTTCCCATTAGAGAAACTGCCCTCTGACCTGGAAAGGCAGAAAGGTCCTCTCGTCTAATGGGAACTAGCCCATTCACACTGAAGCAGCTATTTCCCATTAGAGAAATGGCCCTCCGACCTGGAAAGGCAGAAAGGTCCTCTCGTCTAATGGGAACTATCCCATTCACACTGAAGCAGCTCTTAACCATTAGAGAAACGGCCCCCCGACCTACAGAGGCAGAAAGGTCCTCTCGTCTAATGGGAACTTGCCCATTCACACTGAAGCAGCTATTTCACATTAGAGAAACGGCCCTCTGACATGGAAAGGCAAAAAGGTTGTCTCGTCTAATGGGAACTAGCCCACTCACACTGAAGCAGTTATTTCCCATTAGAGAAACGGCCCTCCGACCTGGAAAGGCAGAAAGGTCCTCTCGTCTAATGGGAACTATCCCATTCACACTGTAGCAGCTCTTAACCATTAGAGAAACGGCCCCCCGACCTTCAGAGGCAGAAAGGTCCTCTCGTCTAATGGGAACTTGCCCATTCACACTGAAGCAGCTATTTCACATTAGAGAAGCGGCCCTCCGACATGCAGAGGCAGAAAGGTCCTCTTGTCTAATGGGAACTAGCCCATTCACACTGAAGCAGCTATTTCCCATTAGAGAAACGTCCCTCCGACCTGGAAAGGCAAAAAGGTCCTCTCGTCTAAAGGGAACTAGCGTATTCACACTGAAGGAGCTATTTCCCATTAGAGGAGCGGCCCTCCGACATGCAGAGGTAGAAAGGTCCTCTCGTCTAATGGGAACTAGCCCATTCACACTGAAGCAGCTATTTCCCATTAGAAAACGGCCCTCCGACATGGAAAGGCAAAAAGGTACTCTCGTCTAATGGGAACTAGCCCATTCACACTGAAGCAGCTATTTCCCATTAGAGAAACGGCCTGTGACCTGGAAAGGCAGAAACGTCCTCTTGTCTAATGGGAACTAGCCCACTCACACTGAAGCAGCTATTTCCCATTAGAGAAATGTCCCTCCGACCTGGAAAGGCAAAAAGGTCCTCTCGTTTAATGGGAACTAGCCCATTCACACTGAAGCAGCTATTTCCCATTAGAGAAATGGCCCTCCGACCTGGAAAGGCAAAAAGGTCCTCTCGTTTAATGGGAACTAGCCCATTCACACTGAAGCAGCTATTTCCCATTAGAGAAACGGCTCTCTGACCTGGAAAGGCAGAAAGGTTCCCTCGTCTAATGGGAACTGGCCCACTCACATTGAAGCAGCTATTTCCCATTAGAGAAATGGCCCTCCGACCTGGAAAGGCAAAAAGGTCCTCTCGTCTAATGGGAACTAGCCCATTCACACTGAAGCAGCTATTTCCCATTAGAGAAACGGCCCTCCGACATGGAAAGGCAAAAAGGTCCTGTCGTCTAATGGGAACTAGCCCATTCACACTGAAGCAGCTCTTTATCATCAGAGAAGCGGACCCCGACATACAGAGGCAGAAAGGTCCTCTCGTGTAATGGGAACTAACTAGCCCATTCACACTGAAGCAGCTATTTCCCATTAGAGAAACGGCCCTCTGACCTGGAAAGGCAGAAAGGTCCTCTCGTCTAATCGGAACTAGCCCACTTACACTGAAGCAGCTATTTCCCATTAGAGAAACTGCCCTCTGACCAGGAAAGGCAAAAAGGACCCCTCGTCTAATGGGAACTAGCCCATTCACACTGACGCAGCTATTTCCCATTAGAGAAACGGCCCTCTGACCTGGAAAGGTAGAAAGGTCCTCTCGTCTAATGGGAACTAGCCCATTCACACTGAAGCAGCTATTTCCCATTAGAGAAATGGCCCTCCGACCTGGAAAGGCAGAAATGTCCTCTCGTCTAATGGGAACTAGCCCATTCACACTGAAGCAGCTATTTCCCATTAGAGAAACGGCCCTCCGACCTGGAAAGGCAAAAAGGTCCTGTCGTCTAATTTGAACTAGCCCATTCACACTGAAGCAGCTCTTTCCCATTAGAGAAGCGGTCCCCCGACATGCAGAGGCAGAAAGGTCCTCTTGTGTAATGGGAACTAGCCCATTCACACTGAAGCAGCTATTTCTCATTAGAGAAACAGCCCTCTGACCTGAAAAGGCAGAAAGGTCCTCTTGTCTAATCGGAACTAGCCCACTCATACTGAAGCAGGTATTTCCCATTAGAGAAACTGCCCTCCGACCAGGAAAGGCAAAAAGGTCCACTCGTCTAATGGGAACTAGCCCATTCACACTGAAGCAGCTATTTCCCATTAGAGAAATGGCCCTCCGACCTGGAAAGGCAGAAAGGTCCTCTCGTCTAATGGGAACTAGCCCATTCAAACTGAAGCAGCTATTTCCCATTAGAGAAGCAGTTCCCCAATCTGCAGAGGCAGAAAGGTCCTCTCGTCTAATGGGAACTAGCCCATTCACACTGAAGCAGCTATTTCCCATTAGAGAAACGGCCCTCCGACCTGGAAAGGCAAAAAGGTCCTCTTGTCTAATGGGAACTAGCCCATTCACACTGAAACAGCTATATCCCATTAGAGAAGCGGCCCCCCCGACCTGCAGAGGCAGAAAGGTCCTCTCGTCTAATGGGAACTAGCCCATTCACACTGAAGCAGCTATTTCCCATTAGAGAAACGGCCCTCCGACCTGGAAAGGCATCAAGGTCCTCCAGTCTAATGGGAACTAGCCCATTCACACTGAAGCAGCTATTTCCCATTAGAGGAGCGGCCCTCCGACATGCAGAGGCAGAAAGGTCCTCTCGTCTAATGGGAACTAGCCCATTCACACTGAAGCAGCTCTTTCCCATCAGAGAAACGGCCCCCCGACATGCAGAGGCAGAAAGGTCCTCTCGTGTAATAGGAACTAGCCCATTCACACTGAAGCAGCTATTTCCCATTAGAGAAACGGTCCTCTGACCTGGAAAGGCAGAAAGGTCCTCTCGTCTAATCGGAACTAGCCCACTCACACTGAAGCAGCTATTTCCCATTAGAGAAACGGCCCTCTGGCATGGAAAGGCAAAAAGGTCCTCTCGTCTAATGGGAACTAGCCCACTCACACTGAAGCAGCTATTTCCCATTATAGAAACGGCCCTCCGACCTGGAAAGGCAAAAAGGTCCTCTTGTCTAATGGGAACTAGCCCATTCACACTGAAGCAGCTCTTTCCCATTAGAGAAGCGGCCCCCCGACCTGCAGACGCAGAAAGGTCCTCTCGTCTAATGGGAACTAGCCCATTCACACTGAAGCAGCTATTTCCCATTAGAGAAACGGCCCTCTGACATGGAAAGGCAAAAAGGTCATCTCGTCTAATGGGAACTAGCCCACTCACACTGAAGCAGCTTTTTCCCATTAGAGAAACGGCCCTCCGACCTGGAAAGGCAAAAAGGTCCTCTCGTCTAATGGGAACTAGCCCATTCACACTGAAGCAGCTCTTTCCCATTAGAGAAGCGGCCCTCTGACATGCAGAGGCAGAAAGGTCCTCTTGTCTAATGGGAACTAGCCCATTCACACTGAAGCAGCTATTTCCCATTAGAGAAACTTCCCTCCGACCTGGAAAGGCAAAAAGGTCCTCTCGTCTAATGGGAACTAGCCCATTCACACTGAAGCAGCTATTTCCCATTAGAGAAACGGCCCTCCGACCTGGAAAGGCAAAAAGGTCCTCTCGTCTAATGGGAACTAGCCCATTCACACTGAAGCAGCTATTTCCCATTAGAGAAACGGCCCTCCGACCTGGAAAGGCAAAAAGGTCCTCTCGTCTAATGGGAACTAGCCCATTCACACTGAAGCAGCTCTTAACCATTAGAGAAACGGCCCCCTGACCTACAGAGGCAGAAAGGTCCTCTCGTCTAATGGGAACTTGCCCATTCACACTGAAGCAGCTATTTCCCATTAGAGAAACGGCCCTCTGACATGGAAAGGCAAAAAGGTCCTCTCGTCTAATGGGAACTAGCCCACTCACACTGAAGCAGCTATTTCACATTATAGAAACGGCCCTCCGACCTGGAAAGGCAAAAAGGTCCTTTCGTCTAATGGGAACTAGCCCATTCACACTGAAGCAGCTCTTTCCCATTAGAGAAGCGGCCCCCCGACCTGCAGACGCAGAAAGGTCCTCTCGTCTAATGGGAACTAGCCCATTCACACTGAAGCAGCTATTTCCCATTAGAGAAACGGCCCTCTGACATGGAAAGGCAAAAAGGTCGTCTCGTCTAATGGGAACTAGCCCACTCACACTGAAGCAGCTTTTTCCCATTAGAGAAACGGCCCTCCGACCTGGAAAGGCAAAAAGGTCCTCTCGTCTAATGGGAACTAGCCCATTCACACTGAAGCAGCTCTTTCCCATTAGAGAAGCGGCCCTCTGACATGCAGAGGCAGAAAGGTCCTCTTGTCTAATGGGAACTAGCCCATTCACACTGAAGCAGCTATTTCCCATTAGAGAAACGGCCCTCCGACCTGGAAAGGCAAAAAGGTCCTCTCGTCTAATGGGAACTAGCCCATTCACACTGAAGCAGCTATTTCCCATTAGAGAAACGGCCCTCCGACATGGAAAGGCAAAAAGGTCCTGTTGTCTAATGGGAACTAGCCCATTCACACTGAAGCAGCTCTTTCCCATCAGAGAAGTGGACCCCGACATGCAGAGGCAGAAAGGTCCTCTCGTGTAATGGGAACTAACTAGCCCATTCACACTGAAGCAGCTATTTCCCATTAGAGAAACGGCCCTCTGACCTGGAAAGGCAGAAAGGTCCTCTCGTCTAATCGGAACTAGCCCACTTACACTGAAGCAGCTATTTCCCATTAGAGAAACTGCCCTCTGACCAGGAAAGGCAAAAAGGACCCCTCGTCTAATGGGAACTAGCCCATTCACACTGAAGCAGCTATTTCCCATTAGAGAAACGGCCCTCTGACCTGGAAAGGTAGAAAGGTCCTCTCGTCTAATGGGAACTAGCCCATTCACACTGAAGCAGCTATTTCCCATTAGAGAAATGGCCCTCCGACCTGGAAAGGCAGAAATGTCCTCTCGTCTAATGGGAACTAGCCCATTCACACTGAAGCAGCTCTTTCCCATTAGAGAAATGGCCCTCTGTCCTGGAAAGGCAGAAAGGTCCTCTCGTCTTATGGGAACTAGCCCATTCACACTGAAGCAGCTATTTCCCATTAGAGAAATGGCCCTCCGACCTGGAAAGGCAAAAAGGTCCTGTCGTCTAATTTGAACTAGCCCATTCACACTGAAGCAGCTCTTTCCCATCAGAGAAGCGGTCCCACGACATGCAGAGGCAGAAAGGCCCTCTCGTGTAATGGGAACTAGCCCATTCACACTGAAGCAGCTATTTCCCATTAGAGAAACAGCCCTCTGACCTGAAAAGGCAGAAAGGTCCTCTTGTCTAATCGGAACTAGCCCACTCACTCTGAAGCAGCTATTTCCCATTAGAGAAACTGCCCTTCGACCAGGAAAGGTAAAAAGGTCCACTCGTCTAATGGGAACTAGCCCATTCACACTGAAGCAGCTATTTCCCATTAGAGAAGCGGTTCCCCGACCTGCAGAGGCAGAAAGGTCCTCTCGTCTAATGGGAACTAGCCCATTCACACTGAAGCAGCTATTTCCCATTAGAGAAACGGCCCTCTGACCTGGAAAGGTAGAAAGGTCCTCTCGTCTAATGAGAACTAGCCCATTCACACTGAAGCAGCTATTTCCCATTAGAGAAATGGCCCTCCGACCTGGAAAGGCAGAAATGTCCTCTCGTCTAATGGGAACTAGCCCATTCACACTGAAGCAGCTCTTTCCCATTAGAGAAAAGGCCCTCTGACCTGGAAAGGCAGAAAGGTCCTCTCGTCTTATGGGAACTAGCCCATTCACACTGAAGCAGCTATTTCCCATTAGAGAAACGGCCCTCCGACCAGGAAAGGCAAAAAGGTCCACTCGTCTAATGGGAACTAGCCCATTCACACTGAAGCAGCTATTTCCCAATAAAGAAATGGCCCTCCGACCTGGAAAGGCAGAAAGGTCCTCTCGTCTAATGGGAACTAGCCCATTCACACTGAAGCAGCTATTTCCCATTAGAGAAGCGGTTCCCCAATCTGCAGAGGCAGAAAGGTCCTCTCGTCTAATGGGAACTAGCCCATTCACACTGAAGCAGCTATTTCCCATTAGAGAAACGGCCCTCCGACCTGGAAAGGCAAAAAGGTCCTCTTGTCTAATGGGAACTAGCCCATTCACACTGAAACAGCTATATCCCATTAGAGAAGCGGCCCCCCCCGACCTGCAGAGGCAGAAAGGTCCTCTCGTCTAATGGGAACTAGCCCATTCACACTGAAGCAGCTATTTCCCATTAGAGAAACGGCCCTCCGACCTGGAAAGGCATCAAGGTCCTCCAGTCTAATGGGAACTAGCCCATTCACACTGAAGCAGCTATTTCCCATTAGAGGAGCGGCCCTCCGACATGCAGAGGCAGAAAGGTCCTCTCGTCTAATGGGAACTAGCCCATTCACACTGAAGCAGCTCTTTCCCATCAGAGAAATGGCCCCCCGACATGCAGAGGCAGAAAGGTCCTCTCGTGTAATAGGAACTAGCCCATTCACACTGAAGCAGCTATTTCCCATTAGAGAAACTGTCCTCTGACCTGGAAAGGCAGAAAGGTCCTCTCGTCTAATCGGAACTAGCCCACTCACACTGAAGCAGCTATTTCCCATTAGAGAAACTGCCCTCTGACCTGGAAAGGCAGAAAGGTCCTCTCGTCTAATGGGAACTAGCCCATTCACACTGAAGCAGCTATTTCCCATTAGAGAAATGGCCCTCCGACCTGGAAAGGCAGAAAGGTCCTCTTGTCTAATGGGAACTAGCCCATTCACACTGAAGCAGCTCTTAACCATTAGAGAAACGGCCCCCCGACCTACAGAGGCAGAAAGGTCCTCTCGTCTAATGGGAACTTGCCCATTCACACTGAAGCAGCTATTTCCCATTAGAGAAATGGCCCTCTGACATGGAAAGGCAAAAAGGTCCTCTCGTCTAATGGGAACTAGCCCACTCACACTAAAGCAGCTATTTCCCATTATAGAAACGGCCCTCTGACCTGGAAAGGCAAAAAGGTCCTCTCGTCTAATGGGAACTAGCCCATTCACACTGAAGCAGCTCTTTCCCATTAGAGAAGCGGCCCCACGACCTGCAGAGGCAGAAAGGTCCTCTCGTGTAATGGGAACTAGCCCATTCACACTGAAGCAGCTATTTCCCATTAGAGAAACAGCCCTCTGACCTGAAAAGGCAGAAAGGTCCTCTTGTCTAATCGGAACTAGCCCACTCACACTGAAGCAGCTATTTCCCATTAGAGAAATGGCCCTCTGACCTGGAAAGGCAGAAATGTCCTCTCGTCTAATGGGAACTAGCCCATTCACACTGAAGCAGCTCTTTCCCATTAGAGAAATGGCCCTCTGACCTGGAAAGGCAGAAAGGTCCTCTCGTCTTATGGGAACTAGCCCATTCACACTGAAGCAGCTATTTCCCATTAGAGAAACGGCCCTCCGACCTGGAAAGGCAAAAAGGTCCTGTCGTCTAATTTGAACTATCCCATTCACACTGAAGCAGCTCTTTCCCATCAGAGAAGCGGTCCCCCGACATGCAGAGGCAGGAAGGTCCTCTCGTGTAATGGGAACTAGCCCATTCACACTGAAGCAGCTATTTCCCATTAGAGAAACAGCCCTCTGACCTGAAAAGGCAGAAAGGTCCTCTTGTCTAATCGGAACTAGCCCACTCACACTGAAGCAGCTATTTCCCATTAGAGAAACTGCCCGCAGACCAGGAAAGGCAAAAAGGTCCACTCGTCTAATGGGAACTAGCCCATTCATACTGAAGCAGCTATTTCCCATTAGAGAAATGGCCCTCCGACCTGGAAAGGCAGAAAGGTCCTCTCGTCTAATGGGAACTAGCCCATTCACACTGAATCAGCTATTTCCCATTAGAGAAGCGGTTCCCCATTCTGCAGAGGCAGAAAGGTCCTCTCGTCTAATGGGAACTAGCCCATTCACACTGAAGCAGCTATTTCCCATTAGAGAAATGGCCCTCCGACCTGGAAAGGCAAAAAGGTCCTCTTGTCTAATGGGAACTAGCCCATTCACACTGAAACAGCTATATCCCATTAGAGAAGTGGCCCCCCCGACCTGCAGAGGCAGAAAGGTCCTCTCGTCTAATGGGAACTAGCCCATTCACACTGAAGCAGCTATTTCCCATTAGAGAAACGGCCCTCCGACCTGGAAAGGCATCAAGGTCCTCCAGTCTAATGGGAACTAGCCCATTCACACTGAAGCAGCTATTTCCCATTAGAGGAGCGGCCCTCCGACATGCAGAGGCAGAAAGGTCCTCTCGTCTAATGGGAACTAGCCCATTCACACTGAAGCAGCTCTTTCCCATCAGAGAAACGGCCCCCCGACATGCAGAGGCAGAAAGGTCCTCTCGTGTAATAGGAACTAGCCCATTCACACTGAAGCAGCTATTTCCCATTAGAGAAACGGTCCTCTGACCTGGAAAGGCAGAAATGTCCTCTCGTCTAATTGGAACTAGCCCACTCACACTGAAGCAGCTATTTCCCATTAGAGAAACTGCCCTCTGACCTGGAAAGGCAGAAAGGTCCTCTCGTCTAATGGGAACTAGCCCATTCACACTGAAGCAGCTATTTCCCATTAGAGAAATGGCCCTCCGACCTGGAAAGGCAGAGAGGTCCTCTCGTCTAATGGGAACTAGCCCATTCACACTGAAGCAGCTCTTAACCATTAGAGAAACGGCCCCCCGACCTACAGAGGCAGAAAGGTCCTCTCGTCTAATGGGAACTTGCGCATTCACACTAAAGCAGCTATTTCCCATTAGAGAAACGGCCCTCTGACATGGAAAGGCAAAAAGGTCCTCTCGTCTAATGGGAACTAGCCCACTCACACTGAAGCAGCTATTTCCCATTATAGAAACGGCCCTCCGACCTGGAAAGGCAAAAAGGTCCTCTCGTCTAATGGGAACTAGCCCATTCACACTGAAGCAGCTCTTTCCCATTAGAGAAGCGGCCCCCCGACCTGCAGAGGCAGAAAGGTCCTCTCGTCTAATGGGAACTAGCCCATTCACACTGAATCAGCTATTTCCCATTAGAGAAACGGCCCTCCGACCTGGAAAGGCAAAAAGGTCCTCTCGTCTAATGGGAACTAGCCCATTCACACTGAAGCAGCTATTTCCCATTAGAGAAACGGCCCTCCGACCTGGAAAGGCAAAAAGGTCCTCTCGTCTAATGGGAACTAGCCCATTCACACTGAAGCAGCTCTTAACCATTAGAGAAACGGCCCCACGACCTACAGAGGCAGAAAGGTCCTCTCGTCTAATGGGAACTTGCCCATTCACACTGAAGCAGCTATTTCCCATTAGAGAAACGGCTTTCTGACATGGAAAGGCAAAAAGGTCCTCTCGTCTAATGGGAACTAGCCCACTCACACTGAAGCAGCTATTTCCCATTATAGAAACGGCCCTCCGACCTGGAAAGGCAAAAAGGTCCTCTCGTCTAATGGGAACTAGCCCATTCACACTGAAGCAGCTCTTTCCCATTAGAGAAGCGGCCCCCCGACCTGCAGAGGCAGAAAGGTCCTCTAGTCTAATGGGAACTAGCCCATTCACACTGAAGCAGCTATTTCCCATTAGAGAAACGGCGCTCTGACATGGAAAGGCAAAAAGGTTGTCTCGTCTAATGGGAACTAGCCCACTCACACTGAAGCAGCTTTTTCCCATTAGAGAAACGGCCCTCTGACCTGGAAAGGCAAAAAGGTCCTCTCGTCTAATGGGAACTAGCCCATTCACACTGAAGCAGCTCTTTCCCATTAGAGAAGCGGCCCTCCAACATGCAGAGGCAGAAAGGTCCTCTTGTCTAATGGGAACTAGCCCATTCACACTGAAGCAGCTATTTCCCATTAGAGAAACGGTCCTCCGACCTGGAAAGGCAAAAAGGTCCTCTCGTCTAATGGGAACTAGCCCATTCACACTGAAGCAGCTATTTCCCATTAGAGAAACGGCCCTCCGACATGGAAAGGCAAAAAGGTCCTGTTGTCTAATGGGAACTAGCCCATTCACACTGAAGCAGCTCTTTCCCATCAGAGAAGCGGACCCCGACATGCAGAGGCAGAAAGGTCCTCTCGTGTAATGGGAACTAACTAGCCCATTCACACTGAAGCAGCTATTTCCCATTAGAGAAACGGCCCTCTGACCTGGAAAGGCAGAAAGGTCCTCTCGTCTAATCGGAACTAGCCCACTTACACTGAAGCCGCTATTTCCCATTAGAGAAACTGCCCTCCGACCAGGAAAGGCAAAAAGGACCCCTCGTCTAATGGGAACTAGCCCATTCACACTGAAGCAGCTATTTCCCATTAGAGAAACGGCCCTCTGACCTGGAAAGGTAGAAAGGTCCTCTCGTCTAATGGGAACTAGCCCATTCACACTGAAGCAGCTATTTCCCATTAGAGAAATGGCCCTACGAACTGGAAAGGCAGAAATGTCCTCTCGTCTAATGGGAACGAGCCCATTCACACTGAAGCAGCTCTTTCCCGTTAGAGAACTGGCCCTCTGTCCTGGAAAGGCAGAAAGGTCCTCTCGTCTTATGGGAACTAGCCCATTCACACTGAAGCAGCTATTTCCCATTAGAGAAACAGCCCTCTGACCTGAAAAGGCAGAAAGGTGCTCTCGTCTAATCGGAACTAGCCCACTCACACTGAAGCAGCTATTTCCCATTAGAGAAACTGCCCTTCGACCAGGAAAGGCAAAAAGGTCCACTCGTCTAATGGGAACTAGCCCATTCACACTGAAGCAGCTATTTCCCATTAGAGAAATGGCCCTCCGACCTGGAAAGGCAGATAGGACCTCTCGTCTAATGGGAACTAGCCCATTCACACTGAAGCAGCTATTTCCCATTAGAGAAGCGGTTCCCCAACCTGCAGAGGCAGAAAGGTCCTCACGTCTAATGGGAACTAGCCCATTCACACTGAAGCAGCTATTTCACATTAGAGAAACGGCCCTCTGACCTGGAAAGGTAGAAAGGTCCTCTCGTCTAATGGGAGCTAGCCCATTCACACTGAAGCAGCTATTTCCCATTAGAGAAATGGCCCTCCGACCTGGAAAGGCAGAAATGTCCTCTCGTCTAATGGGAACTAGCCCATTCACACTGAAGCAGCTCTTTCCCATTAGAGAAATGGCCCTCTGACCTGGAAAGGCAGAAAGGTCCTCTCGTCTTATGGGAACTAGCCCATTCACACTGAAGCAGCTATTTCCCATTAGAGAAACGGCCCTCCGACCTGGAAAGGCAAAAAGGTCCTGTCGTCTAATTTGAACTAGCCCATTCACACTGAAGCAGCTCTTTCCCATCAGAGAAGCGGTCCCCCGACATGCAGAGGCAGAAAGGTCCTCTTGTGTAATGGGAACTAGCCCATTCACACTGAAGCAGCTATTTCCCATTAGAGAAACAGCCCTCTGACCTGAAAAGGCAGAAAGGTCCTCTTGTCTAATCGGAACTAGCACACTCACACTGAAGCAGCTATTTCCCATTAGAGAAACTTCCCTCCGACCAGGAAAGGCAAAAAGGTCCACTCGTCTAATGGGAACTAGCCCATTCACACTGAAGCAGCTATTTCCCATTAGAGAAATGGCCCTCCGACCTGGAAAGGCAGAAAGGTCCTCTCGTCTAATGGGAACTAGCCCATTCACACTGAAGCAGCTCTTTCCCATTAGAGAAATGGCCCTCTGACCTGGAAAGGCAGAAAGGTCCTCTCGTCTTATGGGAACTAGCCCATTCACACTGAAGCAGCTATTTCCCATTAGAGAAACGGCCCTCCGACCTGGAAAGGCAAAAAGGTCCTGTCGTCTAATTTGAACTAGCCCATTCACACTGAAGCAGCTCTTTCCCATCAGAGAAGCGGTCCCCCGACATGCAGAGGCAGAAAGGTCCTCTTGTGTAATGGGAACTAGCCCATTCACATTGAAGCAGCTATTTCCCATTAGAGAAACAGCCCTCTGACCTGAAAAGGCAGAAAGGTCCTCTTGTCTAATCGGAACTAGCCCACTCATACTGAAGCAGGTATTTCCCATTAGAGAAACTGCCCTCCGACCAGGAAAGGCAAAAAGGTCCACTCGTCTAATGGGAACTAGCCCATTCACACTGAAGCAGCTATTTCCCATTAGAGAAATGGCCCTCCGACCTTGAAAGGCAGAAAGGTCCTCTCGTCTAATGGGAACTAGCCCATTCAAACTGAAGCAGCTATTTCCCATTAGAGAAGCAGTTCCCCAATCTGCAGAGGCAGAAAGGTCCTCTCGTCTAATGGGAACTAGCCCATTCACACTGAAGCAGCTATTTCCCATTAGAGAAACGGCCCTCCGACCTGGAAAGGCAAAAAGGTCCTCTTGTCTAATGGGAACTAGCCCATTCACACTGAAACAGCTATATCCCATTAGAGAAGCGGCCCCCCCGACCTGCAGAGGCAGAAAGGTCCTCTCGTCTAATGGGAACTAGCCCATTCACACTGAAGCAGCTATTTCCCATTAGAGAAACGGCCCTCCGACCTGGAAAGGCATCAAGGTCCTCCAGTCTAATGGGAACTAGCCCATTCACACTGAAGCAGCTATTTCCCATTAGAGGAGCGGCCCTCCGACATGCAGAGGCAGAAAGGTCCTCTCGTCTAATGGGAACTAGCCCATTCACACTGAAGCAGCTCTTTCCCATCAGAGAAACGGCCCCCCGACATGCAGAGGCAGAAAGGTCCTCTCGTGTAATAGGAACTAGCCCATTCACACTGAAGCAGCTATTTCCCATTAGAGAAACGGTCCTCTGACCTGGAAAGGCAGAAAGGTCCTCTCGTCTAATCGGAACTAGCCCACTCACACTGAAGCAGCTATTTCCCATTAGAGAAACTGCCCTCTGACCTGGAAAGGCAGAAAGGTCCTCTCGTCTAATGGGAACTAGCCCATTCACACTGAAGCAGCTATTTCCCATTAGAGAAATGGCCCTCCGACCTGGAAAGGCAGAAAGGTCCTCTCGTCTAATGGGAACTAGCCCATTCACACTGAAGCAGCTCTTAACCATTAGAGAAACGGCCCCCTGACCTACAGAGGCAGAAAGGTCCTCTCGTCTAATGGGAACTTGCCCATTCACACTGAAGCAGCTATTTCCCATTAGAGAAACGGCCCTCTGACATGGAAAGGCAAAAAGGTCCTCTCGTCTAATGGGAACTAGCCCACTCACACTGAAGCAGCTATTTCCCATTATAGAAACGGCCCTCCGACCTGGAAAGGCAAAAAGGTCCTCTCGTCTAATGGGAACTAGCCCATTCACACTGAAGCAGCTCTTTCCCATTAGAGAAACGGTCCTCTGACCTGGAAAGGCAGAAAGGTCCTCTCGTCTAATCGGAACTAGCCCACTCACACTGAAGCAGCTATTTCCCATTAGAGAAACTGCCCTCTGACCTGGAAAGGCAGAAAGGTCCTCTCGTCTAATGGGAACTAGCCCATTCACACTGAAGCAGCTATTTCCCATTAGAGAAATGGCCCTCCGACCTGGAAAGGCAGAAAGGTCCTCTCGTCTAATGGGAACTAGCCCATTCACACTGAAGCAGCTCTTAACCATTAGAGAAACAGCCCCCCGACCTACAGAGGCAGAAAGGTCCTCTCGTCTAATGGGAACTTGCCCATTCACACTAAAGCAGCTATTTCCCATTAGAGAAACGGCCCTCTGACATGGAAAGGCAAAAAGGTCCTCTCGTCTAATGGGAACTAGCCCACTCACACTGAAGCAGCTATTTCCCATTATAGAAACGGCCCTCCGACCTGGAAAGGTAAAAAGGTCCTCTCGTCTAATGGGAACTAGCCCATTCACACTGAAGCAGCTCTTTCCCATTAGAGAAGCGGCCCCCCGACCTGCAGAGGCAGAAAGGTCCTTTCGTCTAATGGGAACTAGACCATTCACACTGAAGCAGCTATTTCCCATTAGAGAAACGGCCCTCCGACCTGGAAAGGCAAAAAGGTCCTCTCGTCTAATGGGAACTAGCCCATTCACACTGAAGCAGCTCTTAACCATTAGAGAAACGGCCCTGTTAGGGAGAATTCTCTGTTTAGGCTGAATTTCCCTACCAAGTGAGTCCCCCAGCAGCTTTGCTGGATTTCTGGGTTTATTTTTTCTCCCCTGCCCAGAGTGAGACTCTTTTACCCTCACTCTTAGACATGTTGAAGTGTGTTTTCTTGGTTAAACCTTGTGTTGAATGGGCTATGGGGTCTTTTACTCCATAGGGCCTCATGTATTTTTGTGATGTGGGTTACACAGCACCCTCTGTGCCGTGACCCAGGGGTGTCCTAGGGACTCCCCAACATAGACTCCATACCCTGGGACTGACTACTGTCTCCCAGGGCATGTAAAGTCACCAAAGACTTTGCTAGTCTTGAATCCTGAACAGAACCAGTACAAACCATCATATTGTGGACGTACTGGCTGGGGCAATTCGATTGCCCCAGGGTCTGTTAGTCGAGGGGGCACGTCTCCGTCCCCCCTGATCGAGTTTTGGCTGGTGGCAGTGGAAACTACGTTTTATATTCGACCGCAAATATTTTCCTATGGGATTTCCCATTGTTTTAGGCTAACACATTTAATTATTTATTTACGGTAGCCTTAAACATACCGCCGGTTTATATATTTATTATTATAACTCCGGTTGGGATTTTTTGCCAAAACTTGATTCTAAAATGGTTTTGGTGTTCGCCTCTGTAACTCTGACCCAAAGTGGAGCCCTTTGTTCCACTTTTGGCGGGCTTCTCCACAGAAGCCCTCCAAAGTGGTGCCACTCTGTCTGGGGTACTTAGGAGGGGTGGAGGGGGATTTAGGCACCCTGGACTGAGTTACCTTGGTAACTCAAGTCGCACTCCGTCCTGATTGGCCCAAGTGGTGAGCCGGCCGGCTCACCACTTAGCATGTTTGAGTGACAGCTAGGCTGGGTGAATGGGGGTTTGCTGCACAAAAGCAGGGCTTTGGGGACTGGAACTTCAGAAGTCGCCACAGGACCAAGAATCCGACGAGGGAAGAGCTGAGCCGACCTGCTTCGACGACACCACCCGGTGGAGCCCTGCTGAACCGTCTCACCACTTTTCCCGACGACCGAGGAGAACCCTTAACGGAGTGGCTCCTTCCCTTGACTGGTGGGGACAACCAGTTTTCGCCTTATTTTCGCTTCTCGAGGTATCTCGTGGCCGCCTTGCCAGTGCCAAGCACCCCGGCAACCGGAACCCCACCACTTTTACCCCAACCACGAAAATCGGTACAACCCTTTAACCGGAGGACTCCGCGGCTGGTTTCTTCCCGGGCAGTGCAACGACCTTCTTCTTCTGCTCTTCAGCGAGAACTTCTTCTCCCCTGACCGACGTCGAGCCTTGCTGCCACTGCCTGGAACAACTGCCACCGCTGGAGGACCCTTTCCGCTTAAGGTACCGTGTTCCGCCTGGCTTCCCTTGCCACCGACTGTACGGGGTAGATTTAGCCCCCGGCTTTCGAACCTGGGAGTGCCTGGAATACCCTGGCTAAACTTTCTAAGCCACTCTAAACTCTTTCTAACTCTTTGCAAGACTTTGAATCCCTAATAACAGTGTGATCTTGGGCACATTTTCGCTCCGGCTACTCTAAGAGTGGGCCCTGCCTAGTGACTTTTGCTCACCTGTGACTTTGTGCTTCTTTGAGTCTATTGCAAGTGTTCTGGACCTTAGAGTGGTGTGTTTAACCCATTTCTGTTTCTTTTTATCCCTTCCTTGAACCTACTAGAGTGTCATCTAACGTTAAGCGCTCACCTCTGTTTTAATTATGTGGTGTTAACCTAGAGTTGTCTAGATAGGAGTAAGGGTTGAAACTGCTTTCATTATAACTGTGTTTGAAGTGTTTTTTACCATACTTTGCTAGAGTGTCTTCAACTTATGTGTTCTTGAAAATAAATAACTATATACTTTTGAAACCAAGCTCTGGTCAGTGTTTGCTTGTGCTATTGTGTCTGAGTACATATTGTGTATACTTTGCATACTGCCTAACTCTTCTTGAGGGAAGTCTGACTGCTCAGCCACAGCTACCAGGTAAATCTGGGTGGTACGGACTGCTACCAAGTGGGTTTACTGCTATACATGTAGTCTTAAATCTTTTGCAGTGTTCCCCAAGGGAACTGCACAGGTTTCTGCCTTACAGGCCCCCGGACCTACAGAGGCAGAAAGGTCCTCTCGTCTAATGGGAACTTGCCCATTCACACTGAAGCAGCTATTTCCCATTAGAGAAACGGCCCTCTGACATGGAAAGGCAAAAAGGTCCTCTCGTCTAATGGGAACTAGCCCACTCAAACTGAAGCAGCTATTTCCCATTATAGAAACGGCCCTCCGACCTGGAAAGGCAAAAAGGTCCTCTTGTCTAATGGGAACTAGCCGATTCACACTGAAGCAGCTCTTTCCCATTAGAGAAGCGGCCCCCCGACCTGCAGACGCAGAAAGGTCCTCTCGTCTAATGGGAACTAGCCCATTCACACTGAAGCAGCTATTTCCCATTAGAGAAACGGCCCTCTGACATGGAAAGGCAAAAAGGTCATCTCGTCTAATGGGAACTAGCCCACTCACACTGAAGCAGCTTTTTCCCATTAGAGAAACGGCCCTCCGACCTGGAAAGGCAAAAAGGTCCTCTCGTCTAATGGGAACTAGCCCATTCACACTGAAGCAGCTCTTTCCCATTAGAGAAGCGGCCCTCTGACATGCAGAGGCAGAAAGGTCCTCTTGTCTAATGGGAACTAGCCCATTCACACTGAAGCAGCTATTTCCCATTAGAGAAACGGCCCTCCGACCTGGAAAGGCAAAAAGGTCCTCTCGTCTAATGGGAACTAGCCCATTCACACTGAAGCAGCTATTTCCCATTAGAGAAACGGCCCTCCGACCTGGAAAGGCAAAAAGGTCCTCTCGTCTAATGGGAACTAGCCCATTCACACTGAAGCAGCTATTTCCCATTACAGAAACGGCCCTCCGACCTGGAAAGGCAAAAAGGTCCTCTTGTCTAATGGGAACTAGCCCATTCACACTGAAGCAGCTCTTAACCATTAGAGAAACGGCCCCCTGACCTACAGAGGCAGAAAGGTCCTCTCGTCTAATGGGAACTTGCCCATTCACACTGAAGCAGCTATTTCCCATTAGAGAAACGGCCCTCTGACATGGAAAGGCAAAAAGGTCCTCTCGTCTAATGGGAACTAGCCCACTCACACTGAAGCAGCTATTTCCCATTATAGAAACGGCCCTCCGACCTGGAAAGGCAAAAAGGTCCTCTCGTCTAATGGGAACTAGCCCATTCACACTGAAGCAGCACTTTCCCATTAGAGAAGCGGCCCCCCGACCTGCAGACGCAGAAAGGTCCTCTCGTCTAATGGGAACTAGCCCACTCACACTGAAGCAGCTTTTTCCCATTAGAGAAACGGCCCTCCGACCTGGAAAGGCAAAAAGGTCCTCTCGTCTAATGGGAACTAGCCCATTCACACTGAAGCAGCTCTTTCCCATTAGAGAAGCGGCCCTCTGACATGCAGAGGCAGAAAGGTCCTCTTGTCTAATGGGAACTAGCCCATTCACACTGAAGCAGCTATTTCCCATTAGAGAAACGGCCCTCCGACCTGGAAAGGCAAAAAGGTCCTCTCGTCTAATGGGAACTAGCCCATTCACACTGAAGCAGCTATTTCCCATTAGAGAAACGGCCCTCCGACATGGAAAGGCAAAAAGGTCCTGTTGTCTAATGGGAACTAGCCCATTCACACTGAAGCAGCTCTTTCCCATCAGAGAAGCGGACCCCGACATGCAGAGGCAGAAAGGTCCTCTCGTGTAATGGGAACTAACTAGCCCATTCACACTGAAGCAGCTATTTCCCATTAGAGAAACAGCCCTCTGACCTGAAAAGGCAGAAAGGTACTCTCGTCTAATCGGAACTAGCCCACTCACAATGAAGCAGCTATTTCCCATTAGAGAAACTGCCCTTCGACCAGGAAAGGTAAAAAGGTCCACTCGTCTAATGGGAACTAGCCCATTCACACTGAAGCAGCTATTTCCCATTAGAGAAATGGCCCTCCGACCTGGAAAGGCAGATAGGTCCTCTCGTCTAATGGGAACTAGCCCATTCACACTGAAGCAGCTATTTCCCATTAGAGAAGCGGTTCCCCGACCTGCAGAGGCAGAAAGGTCCTCTCGTCTAATGGGAACTAGCCCATTCACACTGAAGCAGCTATTTCCCATTAGAGAAACGGCCCTCTGACCTGGAAAGGTAGAAAGGTCCTCTCGTCTAATGAGAACTAGCCCATTCACACTGAAGCAGCTATTTCCCATTAGAGAAATGGCCCTCCGACCTGGAAAGGCAGAAATGTCCTCTCGTCTAATGGGAACTAGCCCATTCACACTGAAGCAGCTCTTTCCCATTAGAGAAAAGGCCCTCTGACCTGGAAAGGCAGAAAGGTCCTCTCGTCTTATGGGAACTAGCCCATTCACACTGAAGCAGCTATTTCCCATTAGAGAAACGGCCCTCCGACCAGGAAAGGCAAAAAGGTCCACTCGTCTAATGGGAACTAGCCCATTCACACTGAAGCAGCTATTTCCCATAAAAGAAATGGCCCTCCGACCTGGAAAGGCAGAAAGGTCCTCTCGTCTAATGGGAACTAGCCCATTCACACTGAAGCAGCTATTTCCCATTAGAGAAGCGGTTCCCCAATCTGCAGAGGCAGAAAGGTCCTCTCGTCTAATGGGAACTAGCCCATTCACACTGAAGCAGCTATTTCCCATTACAGAAACGGCCCTCCGACCTGGAAAGGCAAAAAGGTCCTCTTGTCTAATGGGAACTAGCCCATTCACACTGAAACAGCTATATCCCATTAGAGAAGCGCCCCCCCCCCGACCTGCAGAGGCAGAAAGGTCCTCTCGTCTAATGGGAACTAGCCCATTCACACTGAAGCAGCTATTTCCCATTAGAGAAACGGCCCTCCGACCTGGAAAGGCATCAAGGTCCTCCAGTCTAATGGGAACTAGCCCATTCACACTGAAGCAGCTATTTCCCATTAGAGGAGCGGCCCTCCGACATGCAGAGGCAGAAAGGTCCTCTCGTCTAATGGGAACTAGCCCATTCACACTGAAGCAGCTCTTTCCCATCAGAGAAACGGCCCCCCGACATGCAGAGGCAGAAAGGTCCTCTCGTGTAATAGGAACTAGCCCATTCACACTGAAGCAGCTATTTCCCATTAGAGAAACTGTCCTCTGACCTGGAAAGGCAGAAAGGTCCTCTCGTCTAATCGGAACTAGCCCACTCACACTGAAGCAGCTATTTCCCATTAGAGAAACTGCCCTCTGACCTGGAAAGGCAGAAAGGTCCTCTCGTCTAATGGGAACTAGCCCATTCACACTGAAGCAGCTATTTCCCATTAGAGAAATGGCCCTCCACCTGGAAAGGCAGAAAGGTCCTCTCGTCTAATGGGAACTAGCCCATTCACACTGAAGCAGCTCTTAACCATTAGAGAAACGGCCCCCCGACCTACAGAGGCAGAAAGGTCCTCTCGTCTAATGGGAACTTGCCCATTCACACTGAAGCAGCTATTTCCCATTAGAGAAATGGCCCTCTGACATGGAAAGGCAAAAAGGTCCTCTCGTCTAATGGGAACTAGCCCACTCACACTAAAGCAGCTATTTCCCATTATAGAAACGGCCCTCTGACCTGGAAAGGCAAAAAGGTCCTCTCGTCTAATGGGAACTAGCCCATTCACACTGAAGCAGCTCTTTCCCATTAGAGAAGCGGCCCCACGACCTGCAGAGGCAGAAAGGTCCTCTCGTGTAATGGGAACTAGCCCATTCACACTGAAGCAGCTATTTCCCATTAGAGAAACAGCCCTCTGACCTGAAAAGGCAGAAAGGTCCTCTTGTCTAATCGGAACTAGCCCACTCACACTGAAGCAGCTATTTCCCATTAGAGAAATGGCCCTCTGACCTGGAAAGGCAGAAATGTCCTCTCGTCTAATGGGAACTAGCCCATTCACACTGAAGCAGCTCTTTCCCATTAGAGAAATGGCCCTCTGACCTGGAAAGGCAGAAAGGTCCTCTCGTCTTATGGGAACTAGCCCATTCACACTGAAGCAGCTATTTCCCATTAGAGAAACGGCCCTCCGACCTGGAAAGGCAAAAAGGTCCTGTCGTCTAATTTGAACTAGCCCATTCACACTGAAGCAGCTCTTTCCCATCAGAGAAGCGGTCCCCCGACATGCAGAGGCAGGAAGGTCCTCTCGTGTAATGGGAACTAGCCCATTCACACTGAAGCAGCTATTTCCCATTAGAGAAACAGCCCTCTGACCTGAAAAGGCAGAAAGGTCCTCTTGTCTAATCGGAACTAGCCCACTCACACTGAAGCAGCTATTTCCCATTAGAGAAACTGCCCTCAGACCAGGAAAGGCAAAAAGGTCCACTCGTCTAATGGGAACTAGCCCATTCATACTGAAGCAGCTATTTCCCATTAGAGAAATGGCCCTCCGACCTGGAAAGGCAGAAAGGTCCTCTCGTCTAATGGGAACTAGCCCATTCACACTGAATCAGCTATTTCCCATTAGAGAAGCGGTTCCCCATTCTGCAGAGGCAGAAAGGTCCTCTCGTCTAATGGGAACTAGCCCATTCACACTGAAGCAGCTATTTCCCATTAGAGAAACTGCCCTCCGACCTGGAAAGGCAAAAAGGTCCTCTTGTCTAATGGGAACTAGCCCATTCACACTGAAACAGCTATATCCCATTAGAGAAGTGGCCCCCCCGACCTGCAGAGGCAGAAAGGTCCTCTCGTCTAATGGGAACTAGCCCATTCACACTGAAGCAGCTATTTCCCATTAGAGAAACGGCCCTCCGACCTGGAAAGGCATCAAGGTCCTCCAGTCTAATGGGAACTAGCCCATTCACACTGAAGCAGCTATTTCCCATTAGAGGAGCGGCCCTCCGACATGCAGAGGCAGAAAGGTCCTCTCGTCTAATGGGAACTAGCCCATTCACACTGAAGCAGCTCTTTCCCATCAGAGAAACGGCCCCCCGACATGCAGAGGCAGAAAGGTCCTCTCGTGTAATAGGAACTAGCCCATTCACACTGAAGCAGCTATTTCCCATTAGAGAAACGGTCCTCTGACCTGGAAAGGCAGAAATGTCCTCTCGTCTAATTGGAACTAGCCCACTCACACTGAAGCAGCTATTTCCCATTAGAGAAACTGCCCTCTGACCTGGAAAGGCAGAAAGGTCCTCTCGTCTAATGGGAACTAGCCCATTCACACTGAAGCAGCTATTTCCCATTAGAGAAATGGCCCTCCGACCTGGAAAGGCAGAGAGGTCCTCTCGTCTAATGGGAACTAGCCCATTCACACTGAAGCAGCTCTTAACCATTAGAGAAACGGCCCCCCGACCTACAGAGGCAGAAAGGTCCTCTCGTCTAATGGGAACTTGCGCATTCACACTAAAGCAGCTATTTCCCATTAGAGAAACGGCCCTCTGACATGAAAAGGCAAAAAGGTCCTCTCGTCTAATGGGAACTAGCCCACTCACACTGAAGCAGCTATTTCCCATTATAGAAACGGCCCTCCGACCTGGAAAGGCAAAAAGGTCCTCTCGTCTAATGGGAACTAGCCCATTCACACTGAAGCAGCTCTTTCCCATTAGAGAAGCGGCCCCCCGACCTGCAGAGGCAGAAAGGTCCTCTCGTCTAATGGGAACTAGCCCATTCACACTGAAGCAGCTATTTCCCATTAGAGAAACGGCCCTCCGACCTGGAAAGGCAAAAAGGTCCTCTCGTCTAATGGGAACTAGCCCATTCACACTGAAGCAGCTATTTCCCATTAGAGAAACGGCCCTCCGACCTGGAAAGGCAAAAAGGTCCTCTCGTCTAATGGGAACTAGCCCATTCACACTGAAGCAGCTCTTAACCATTAGAGAAACGGCCCCACGACCTACAGAGGCAGAAAGGTCCTCTCGTCTAATGGGAACTTGCCCATTCACACTGAAGCAGCTATTTCCCATTAGAGAAACGGCTTTCTGACATGGAAAGGCAAAAAGGTCCTCTCGTCTAATGGGAACTAGCCCATTCACACTGAAGCAGCTCTTTCCCATTATAGAAACGGCCCTCCGACCTGGAAAGGCAAAAAGGTCCTCTCGTCTAATGGGAACTAGCCCATTCACACTGAAGCAGCTCTTTCCCATTAGAGAAGCGGCCCCCCGACCTGCAGAGGCAGAAAGGTCCTCTAGTCTAATGGGAACTAGCCCATTCACACTGAAGCAGCTATTTCCCATTAGAGAAACGGCGCTCTGACATGGAAAGGCAAAAAGGTTGTCTCGTCTAATGGGAACTAGCCCACTCACACTGAAGCAGCTTTTTCCCATTAGAGAAACGGCCCTCCGACCTGGAAAGGCAAAAAGGTCCTCTCGTCTAATGGGAACTAGCCCATTCACACTGAAGCAGCTCTTTCCCATTAGAGAAGCGGCCCTCCAACATGCAGAGGCAGAAAGGTCCTCTTGTCTAATGGGAACTAGCCCATTCACACTGAAGCAGCTATTTCCCATTAGAGAAACGGTCCTCCGACCTGGAAAGGCAAAAAGGTCCTCTCGTCTAATGGGAACTAGCCCATTCACACTGAAGCAGCTATTTCCCATTAGAGAAACGGCCCTCCGACATGGAAAGGCAAAAAGGTCCTGTTGTCTAATGGGAACTAGCCCATTCACACTGAAGCAGCTCTTTCCCATCAGAGAAGCGGACCCCGACATGCAGAGGCAGAAAGGTCCTCTCGTGTAATGGGAACTAACTAGCCCATTCACACTGAAGCAGCTATTTCCCATTAGAGAAACGGCCCTCTGACCTGGAAAGGCAGAAAGGTCCTCTCGTCTAATCGGAACTAGCCCACTTACACTGAAGCCGCTATTTCCCATTAGAGAAACTGCCCTCCGACCAGGAAAGGCAAAAAGGACCCCTCGTCTAATGGGAACTAGCCCATTCACACTGAAGCAGCTATTTCCCATTAGAGAAACGGCCCTCTGACCTGGAAAGGTATAAAGGTCCTCTCGTCTAATGGGAACTAGCCCATTCACACTGAAGCAGCTATTTCCCATTAGAGAAATGGCCCTACGAACTGGAAAGGCAGAAATGTCCTCTCGTCTAATGGGAACGAGCCCATTCACACTGAAGCAGCTCTTTCCCGTTAGAGAAATGGCCCTCTGTCCTGGAAAGGCAGAAAGGTCCTCTCGTCTTATGGGAACTAGCCCATTCACACTGAAGCAGCTATTTCCCATTAGAGAAATGGCCCTCCGACCTGGAAAGGCAAAAAGGTCCTGTCGTCTAATTTGAACTAGCCCATTCACACTGAAGCAGCTCTTTCCCATCAGAGAAGCGGTCCCCCGACATGCAGAGGCAGAAAGGCCCTCTCGTGTAATGGGAACTAGCCCATTCACACTGAAGCAGCTATTTCCCATTAGAGAAACAGCCCTCTGACCTGAAAAGGCAGAAAGGTGCTCTCGTCTAATCGGAACTAGCCCACTCACACTGAAGCAGCTATTTCCCATTAGAGAAACTGCCCTTCGACCAGGAAAGGCAAAAAGGTCCACTCGTCTAATGGGAACTAGCCCATTCACACTGAAGCAGCTATTTCCCATTAGAGAAATGGCCCTCCGACCTGGAAAGGCAGATAGGACCTCTCGTCTAATGGGAACTAGCCCATTCACACTGAAGCAGCTATTTCCCATTAGAGAAGCGGTTCCCCAACCTGCAGAGGCAGAAAGGTCCTCACGTCTAATGGGAACTAGCCCATTCACACTGAAGCAGCTATTTCACATTAGAGAAACGGCCCTCTGACCTGGAAAGGTAGAAAGGTCCTCTCGTCTAATGGGAACTAGCCCATTCACACTGAAGCAGCTATTTCCCATTAGAGAAATGGCCCTCCGACCTGGAAAGGCAGAAATGTCCTCTCGTCTAATGGGAACTAGCCCATTCACACTGAAGCAGCTCTTTCCCATTAGAGAAATGGCCCTCTGACCTGGAAAGGCAGAAAGGTCCTCTCGTCTAATCGGAACTAGCCCACTCACACTGAAGCAGCTATTTCCCATTAGAGAAATGGCCCTCCGACCTGGAAAGGCAAAAAGGTCCTGTCGTCTAATTTGAACTAGCCCATTCACACTGAAGCAGCTCTTTCCCATCAGAGAAGCGGTCCCCCGACATGCAGAGGCAGAAAGGCCCTCTCGTGTAATGGGAACTAGCCCATTCACACTGAAGCAGCTATTTCCCATTAGAGAAACAGCCCTCTGACCTGAAAAGGCAGAAAGGTGCTCTCGTCTAATCGGAACTAGCCCACTCACACTGAAGCAGCTATTTCCCATTAGAGAAACTGCCCTTCGACCAGGAAAGGCAAAAAGGTCCACTCGTCTAATGGGAACTAGCCCATTCACACTGAAGCAGCTATTTCCCATTAGAGAAATGGCCCTCCGACCTGGAAAGGCAGATAGGACCTCTCGTCTAATGGGAACTAGCCCATTCACACTGAAGCAGCTATTTCCCATTAGAGAAGCGGTTCCCCAACCTGGAGAGGCAGAAAGGTCCTCACGTCTAATGGGAACTAGCCCATTCACACTGAAGCAGCTATTTCACATTAGAGAAACGGCCCTCTGACCTGGAAAGGTAGAAAGGTCCTCTCGTCTAATGGGAACTAGCCCATTCACACTGAAGCAGCTATTTCCCATTAGAGAAATGGCCCTCCGACCTGGAAAGGCAGAAATGTCCTCTCGTCTAATGGGAACTAGCCCATTCACACTGAAGCAGCTCTTTCCCATTAGAGAAATGGCCCTCTGACCTGGAAAGGCAGAAAGGTCCTCTCGTTTTATGGGAACTAGCCCATTCACACTGAAGCAGCTATTTCCCATTAGAGAAACGGCCCTCCGACCTGGAAAGGCAAAAAGGTCCTGTCGTCTAATTTGAACTAGCCCATTCACACTGAAGCAGCTCTTTCCCATCAGAGAAGCGGTCCCCCGACATGCAGAGGCAGAAAGGTCCTCTTGTGTAATGGGAACTAGCCCATTCACACTGAAGCAGCTATTTCCCATTAGAGAAACAGCCCTCTGACCTGAAAAGGCAGAAAGGTCCTCTTGTCTAATCGGAACTAGCACACTCACACTGAAGCAGCTATTTCCCATTAGAGAAACTTCCCTCCGACCAGGAAAGGCAAAAAGGTCCACTCGTCTAATGGGAACTAGCCCATTCACACTGAAGCAGCTATTTCCCATTAGAGAAATGGCCCTCCGACCTGGAAAGGCAGAAAGGTCCTCTCGTCTAATGGGAACTAGCCCATTCACACTGAAGCAGCTATTTCCCATTAGAGAAATGGCCCTCCGACCTGGAAAGGCAGAAATGTCCTCTCGTCTAATGGGAACTAGCCCATTCACACTGAAGCAGCTCTTTCCCATTAGAGAAATGGCCCTCTGACCTGGAAAGGCAGAAAGGTCCTCTCGTCTTATGGGAACTAGCCCATTCACACTGAAGCAGCTATTTCCCATTAGAGAAACGGCCCTCCGACCTGGAAAGGCAAAAAGGTCCTGTCGTCTAATTTGAACTAGCCCATTCACACTGAAGCAGCTCTTTCCCATCAGAGAAGCGGTCCCCCGACATGCAGAGGCAGAAAGGTCCTCTTGTGTAATGGGAACTAGCCCATTCACATTGAAGCAGCTATTTCCCATTAGAGAAACAGCCCTCTGACCTGAGAAGGCAGAAAGGTCCTCTTGTCTAATCGGAACTAGCCCACTCATACTGAAGCAGGTATTTCCCATTAGAGAAACTGCCCTCCGACCAGGAAAGGCAAAAAGGTCCACTCGTCTAATGGGAACTAGCCCATTCACACTGAAGCAGCTATTTCCCATTAGAGAAATGGCCCTCCGACCTGGAAAGGCAGAAAGGTCCTCTCGTCTAATGGGAACTAGCCCATTCAAACTGAAGCAGCTATTTCCCATTAGAGAAGCAGTTCCCCAATCTGCAGAGGCAGAAAGGTCCTCTCGTCTAATGGGAACTAGCCCATTCACACTGAAGCAGCTATTTCCCATTAGAGAAACGGCCCTCCGACCTGGAAAGGCAAAAAGGTCCTCTTGTCTAATGGGAACTAGCCCATTCACACTGAAACAGCTATATCCCATTAGAGAAGCGGCCCCCCCGACCTGCAGAGGCAGAAAGGTCCTCTCGTCTAATGGGAACTAGCCCATTCACACTGAAGCAGCTATTTCCCATTAGAGAAACGGCCCTCCGACCTGGAAAGGCATCAAGGTCCTCCAGTCTAATGGGAACTAGCCCATTCACACTGAAGCAGCTATTTCCCATTAGAGGAGCGGCCCTCCGACATGCAGAGGCAGAAAGGTCCTCTCGTCTAATGGGAACTAGCCCATTCACACTGAAGCAGCTCTTTCCCATCAGAGAAACGGCCCCCCGACATGCAGAGGCAGAAAGGTCCTCTCGTGTAATAGGAACTAGCCCATTCACACTGAAGCAGCTATTTCCCATTAGAGAAACGGTCCTCTGACCTGGAAAGGCAGAAAGGTCCTCTCGTCTAATCGGAACTAGCCCACTCACACTGAAGCAGCTATTTCCCATTAGAGAAACTGCCCTCTGACCTGGAAAGGCAGAAAGGTCCTCTCGTCTAATGGGAACTAGCCCATTCACACTGAAGCAGCTATTTCCCATTAGAGAAATGGCCCTCCGACCTGGAAAGGCAGAAAGGTCCTCTCGTCTAATGGGAACTAGCCCATTCACACTGAAGCAGCTCTTAACCATTAGAGAAACGGCCCCCCGACCTACAGAGGCAGAAAGGTCCTCTCGTCTAATGGGAACTTGCCCATTCACACTGAAGCAGCTATTTCCCATTAGAGAAACGGCCCTCTGACATGGAAAGGCAAAAAGGTCCTCTCGTCTAATGGGAACCAGCCCACTCACACTGAAGCAGCTATTTCCCATTATAGAAACGGCCCTCTGACATGGAAAGGCAAAAAGGTCCTCTTGTCTAATCGGAACTAGCCCACTCACACTGAAGCAGCTATTTCCCATTAGAGAAACTGCCCTCAGACCAGGAAAGGCAAAAAGGTCCACTCGTCTAATGGGAACTAGCCCATTCATACTGAAGCAGCTATTTCCCATTAGAGAAATGGCCCTCCGACCTGGAAAGGCAGAAAGGTCCTCTCGTCTAATGGGAACTAGCCCATTCACACTGAATCAGCTATTTCCCATTAGAGAAGCGGTTCCCCATTCTGCAGAGGCAGAAAGGTCCTCTCGTCTAATGGGAACTAGCCCATTCACACTGAAGCAGCTATTTCCCATTAGAGAAACGGCCCTCCGACCTGGAAAGGCAAAAAGGTCCTCTTGTCTAATGGGAACTAGCCCATTCACACTGAAACAGCTATATCCCATTAGAGAAGTGGCCCCCCCGACCTGCAGAGGCAGAAAGGTCCTCTCGTCTAATGGGAACTAGCCCATTCACACTGAAGCAGCTATTTCCCATTAGAGAAACGGCCCTCCGACCTGGAAAGGCATCAAGGTCCTCCAGTCTAATGGGAACTAGCCCATTCACACTGAAGCAGCTATTTCCCATTAGAGGAGCGGCCCTCCGACATGCAGAGGCAGAAAGGTCCTCTCGTCTAATGGGAACTAGCCCATTCACACTGAAGCAGCTCTTTCCCATCAGAGAAACGGCCCCCCGACATGCAGAGGCAGAAAGGTCCTCTCGTGTAATAGGAACTAGCCCATTCACACTGAAGCAGCTATTTCCCATTAGAGAAACGGTCCTCTGACCTGGAAAGGCAGAAATGTCCTCTCGTCTAATTGGAACTAGCCCACTCACACTGAAGCAGCTATTTCCCATTAGAGAAACTGCCCTCTGACCTGGAAAGGCAGAAAGGTCCTCTCGTCTAATGGGAACTAGCCCATTCACACTGAAGCAGCTATTTCCCATTAGAGAAATGGCCCTCCGACCTGGAAAGGCAGAGAGGTCCTCTCGTCTAATGGGAACTAGCCCATTCACACTGAAGCAGCTCTTAACCATTAGAGAAACGGCCCCCCGACCTACAGAGGCAGAAAGGTCCTCTCGTCTAATGGGAACTTGCGCATTCACACTAAAGCAGCTATTTCCCATTAGAGAAACGGCCCTCTGACATGGAAAGGCAAAAAGGTCCTCTCGTCTAATGGGAACTAGCCCACTCACACTGAAGCAGCTATTTCCCATTATAGAAACGGCCCTCCGACCTGGAAAGGCAAAAAGGTCCTCTCGTCTAATGGGAACTAGCCCATTCACACTGAAGCAGCTCTTTCCCATTAGAGAAGCGGCCCCCCGACCTGCAGAGGCAGAAAGGTCCTCTCGTCTAATGGGAACTAGCCCATTCACACTGAATCAGCTATTTCCCATTAGAGAAACGGCCCTCCGACCTGGAAAGGCAAAAAGGTCCTCTCGTCTAATGGGAACTAGCCCATTCACACTGAAGCAGCTATTTCCCATTAGAGAAACGGCCCTCCGACCTGGAAAGGCAAAAAGGTCCTCTCGTCTAATGGGAACTAGCCCATTCACACTGAAGCAGCTCTTAACCATTAGAGAAACGGCCCCACGACCTACAGAGGCAGAAAGGTCCTCTCGTCTAATGGGAACTTGCCCATTCACACTGAAGCAGCTATTTCCCATTAGAGAAACGGCTTTCTGACATGGAAAGGCAAAAAGGTCCTCTCGTCTAATGGGAACTAGCCCACTCACACTGAAGCAGCTATTTCCCATTATAGAAACGGCCCTCCGACCTGGAAAGGCAAAAAGGTCCTCTCGTCTAATGGGAACTAGCCCATTCACACTGAAGCAGCTCTTTCCCATTAGAGAAGCGGCCCCCCGACCTGCAGAGGCAGAAAGGTCCTCTAGTCTAATGGGAACTAGCCCATTCACACTGAAGCAGCTATTTCCCATTAGAGAAACGGCGCTCTGACATGGAAAGGCAAAAAGGTTGTCTCGTCTAATGGGAACTAGCCCACTCACACTGAAGCAGCTTTTTCCCATTAGAGAAACGGCCCTCCGACCTGGAAAGGCAAAAAGGTCCTCTCGTCTAATGGGAACTAGCCCATTCACACTGAAGCAGCTCTTTCCCATTAGAGAAGCGGCCCTCCAACATGCAGAGGCAGAAAGGTCCTCTTGTCTAATGGGAACTAGCCCATTCACACTGAAGCAGCTATTTCCCATTAGAGAAACGGTCCTCCGACCTGGAAAGGCAAAAAGGTCCTCTCGTCTAATGGGAACTAGCCCATTCACACTGAAGCAGCTATTTCCCATTAGAGAAACGGCCCTCCGACATGGAAAGGCAAAAAGGTCCTGTTGTCTAATGGGAACTAGCCCATTCACACTGAAGCAGCTCTTTCCCATCCGAGAAGCGGACCCCGACATGCAGAGGCAGAAAGGTCCTCTCGTGTAATGGGAACTAACTAGCCCATTCACACTGAAGCAGCTATTTCCCATTAGAGAAACGGCCCTCTGACCTGGAAAGGCAGAAAGGTCCTCTCGTCTAATCGGAACTAGCCCACTTACACTGAAGCCGCTATTTCCCATTAGAGAAACTGCCCTCCGACCAGGAAAGGCAAAAAGGACCCCTCGTCTAATGGGAACTAGCCCATTCACACTGAAGCAGCTATTTCCCATTAGAGAAACGGCCCTCTGACCTGGAAAGGTAGAAAGGTCCTCTCGTCTAATGGGAACTAGCCCATTCACACTGAAGCAGCTATTTCCCATTAGAGAAATGGCCCTACGAACTGGAAAGGCAGAAATGTCCTCTCGTCTAATGGGAACGAGCCCATTCACACTGAAGCAGCTCTTTCCCGTTAGAGAACTGGCCCTCTGTCCTGGAAAGGCAGAAAGGTCCTCTCGTCTTATGGGAACTAGCCCATTCACACTGAAGCAGCTATTTCCCATTAGAGAAATGGCCCTCCGACCTGGAAAGGCAAAAAGGTCCTGTCGTCTAATTTGAACTAGCCCATTCACACTGAAGCAGCTCTTTCCCATCAGAGAAGCGGTCCCCCGACATGCAGAGGCAGAAAGGCCCTCTCGTGTAATGGGAACTAGCCCATTCACACTGAAGCAGCTATTTCCCATTAGAGAAACAGCCCTCTGACCTGAAAAGGCAGAAAGGTGCTCTCGTCTAATCGGAACTAGCCCACTCACACTGAAGCAGCTATTTCCCATTAGAGAAACTGCCCTTCGACCAGGAAAGGCAAAAAGGTCCACTCGTCTAATGGGAACTAGCCCATTCACACTGAAGCAGCTATTTCCCATTAGAGAAATGGCCCTCCGACCTGGAAAGGCAGATAGGACCTCTCGTCTAATGGGAACTAGCCCATTCACACTGAAGCAGCTATTTCCCATTAGAGAAGCGGTTCCCCAACCTGCAGAGGCAGAAAGGTCCTCACGTCTAATGGGAACTAGCCTATTCACACTGAAGCAGCTATTTCACATTAGAGAAACGGCCCTCTGACCTGGAAAGGTAGAAAGGTCCTCTCGTCTAATGGGAACTAGCCCATTCACACTGAAGCAGCTATTTCCCATTAGAGAAATGGCCCTCCGACCTGGAAAGGCAGAAATGTCCTCTCGTCTAATGGGAACTAGCCCATTCACACTGAAGCAGCTCTTTCCCATTAGAGAAATGGCCCTCTGACCTGGAAAGGCAGAAAGGTCCTCTCGTTTTATGGGAACTAGCCCATTCACACTGAAGCAGCTATTTCCCATTAGAGAAACGGCCCTCCGACCTGGAAAGGCAAAAAGGTCCTGTCGTCTAATTTGAACTAGCCCATTCACACTGAAGCAGCTCTTTCC
The DNA here is from genome assembly GCF_040938575.1 of Ambystoma mexicanum. NCBI lineage: Eukaryota > Metazoa > Chordata > Amphibia > Caudata > Ambystomatidae > Ambystoma > Ambystoma mexicanum. The sequence continues at coordinate 1,532,888,936 of NC_090931.1, forward strand.
CATCAGAGAAGCGGTCCCCCGACATGCAGAGGCAGAAAGGTCCTCTTGTGTAATGGGAACTAGCCCATTCACACTGAAGCAGCTATTTCCCATTAGAGAAACAGCCCTCTGACCTGAAAAGGCAGAAAGGTCCTCTTGTCTAATCGGAACTAGCACACTCACACCGAAGCAGCTATTTCCCATTAGAGAAACTTCCCTCCGACCAGGAAAGGCAAAAAGGTCCACTCGTCTAATGGGAACTAGCCCATTCACACTGAAGCAGCTATTTCCCATTAGAGAAATGGCCCTCCGACCTGGAAAGGCAGAAAGGTCCTCTCGTCTAATGGGAACTAGCCCATTCACACTGAAGCAGCTCTTTCCCATTAGAGAAATGGCCCTCTGACCTGGAAAGGCAGAAAGGTCCTCTCGTCTTATGGGAACTAGCCCATTCACACTGAAGCAGCTATTTCCCATTAGAGAAACGGCCCTCCGACCTGGAAAGGCAAAAAGGTCCTGTCGTCTAATTTGAACTAGCCCATTCACACTGAAGCAGCTCTTTCCCATCAGAGAAGCGGTCCCCCGACATGCAGAGGCAGAAAGGTCCTCTTGTGTAATGGGAACTAGCCCATTCACATTGAAGCAGCTATTTCCCATTAGAGAAACAGCCCTCTGACCTGAAAAGGCAGAAAGGTCCTCTTGTCTAATCGGAACTAGCCCACTCATACTGAAGCAGGTATTTCCCATTAGAGAAACTGCCCTCCGACCAGGAAAGGCAAAAAGGTCCACTCGTCTAATGGGAACTAGCCCATTCACACTGAAGCAGCTATTTCCCATTAGAGAAATGGCCCTCCGACCTGGAAAGGCAGAAAGGTCCTCTCGTCTAATGGGAACTAGCCCATTCACACTGAAGCAGCTATTTCCCATTAGAGAAACGGCGCTCTGACATGGAAAGGCAAAAAGGTTGTCTCGTCTAATGGGAACTAGCCCACTCACACTGAAGCAGCTTTTTCCCATTAGAGAAACGGCCCTCCGACCTGGAAAGGCAAAAAGGTCCTCTCGTCTAATGGGAACTAGCCCATTCACACTGAAGCAGCTCTTTCCCATTAGAGAAGCGGCCCTCCAACATGCAGAGGCAGAAAGGTCCTCTTGTCTAATGGGAACTAGCCCATTCACACTGAAGCAGCTATTTCCCATTAGAGAAACGGTCCTCCGACCTGGAAAGGCAAAAAGGTCCTCTCGTCTAATGGGAACTAGCCCATTCACACTGAAGCAGCTATTTCCCATTAGAGAAACGGCCCTCCGACATGGAAAGGCAAAAAGGTCCTGTTGTCTAATGGGAACTAGCCCATTCACACTGAAGCAGCTCTTTCCCATCAGAGAAGCGGACCCCGACATGCAGAGGCAGAAAGGTCCTCTCGTGTAATGGGAACTAACTAGCCCATTCACACTGAAGCAGCTATTTCCCATTAGAGAAACGGCCCTCTGACCTGGAAAGGCAGAAAGGTCCTCTCGTCTAATCGGAACTAGCCCACTTACACTGAAGCCGCTATTTCCCATTAGAGAAACTGCCCTCCGACCAGGAAAGGCAAAAAGGACCCCTCGTCTAATGGGAACTAGCCCATTCACACTGAAGCAGCTATTTCCCATTAGAGAAACGGCCCTCTGACCTGGAAAGGTAGAAAGGTCCTCTCGTCTAATGGGAACTAGCCCATTCACACTGAAGCAGCTATTTCCCATTAGAGAAATGGCCCTACGAACTGGAAAGGCAGAAATGTCCTCTCGTCTAATGGGAACGAGCCCATTCACACTGAAGCAGCTCTTTCCCGTTAGAGAACTGGCCCTCTGTCCTGGAAAGGCAGAAAGGTCCTCTCGTCTTATGGGAACTAGCCCATTCACACTGAAGCAGCTATTTCCCATTAGAGAAATGGCCCTCCGACCTGGAAAGGCAAAAAGGTCCTGTCGTCTAATTTGAACTAGCCCATTCACACTGAAGCAGCTCTTTCCCATCAGAGAAGCGGTCCCCCGACATGCAGAGGCAGAAAGGCCCTCTCGTGTAATGGGAACTAGCCCATTCACACTGAAGCAGCTATTTCCCATTAGAGAAACAGCCCTCTGACCTGAAAAGGCAGAAAGGTGCTCTCGTCTAATCGGAACTAGCCCACTCACACTGAAGCAGCTATTTCCCATTAGAGAAACTGCCCTTCGACCAGGAAAGGCAAAAAGGTCCACTCGTCTAATGGGAACTAGCCCATTCACACTGAAGCAGCTATTTCCCATTAGAGAAATGGCCCTCCGACCTGGAAAGGCAGATAGGACCTCTCGTCTAATGGGAACTAGCCCATTCACACTGAAGCAGCTATTTCCCATTAGAGAAGCGGTTCCCCAACCTGCAGAGGCAGAAAGGTCCTCACGTCTAATGGGAACTAGCCTATTCACACTGAAGCAGCTATTTCACATTAGAGAAACGGCCCTCTGACCTGGAAAGGTAGAAAGGTCCTCTCGTCTAATGGGAACTAGCCCATTCACACTGAAGCAGCTATTTCCCATTAGAGAAATGGCCCTCCGACCTGGAAAGGCAGAAATGTCCTCTCGTCTAATGGGAACTAGCCCATTCACACTGAAGCAGCTCTTTCCCATTAGAGAAATGGCCCTCTGACCTGGAAAGGCAGAAAGGTCCTCTCGTTTTATGGGAACTAGCCCATTCACACTGAAGCAGCTATTTCCCATTAGAGAAACGGCCCTCCGACCTGGAAAGGCAAAAAGGTCCTGTCGTCTAATTTGAACTAGCCCATTCACACTGAAGCAGCTCTTTCCCATCAGAGAAGCGGTCCCCCGACATGCAGAGGCAGAAAGGTCCTCTTGTGTAATGGGAACTAGCCCATTCACACTGAAGCAGCTATTTCCCATTAGAGAAACAGCCCTCTGACCTGAAAAGGCAGAAAGGTCCTCTTGTCTAATCGGAACTAGCACACTCACACCGAAGCAGCTATTTCCCATTAGAGAAACTTCCCTCCGACCAGGAAAGGCAAAAAGGTCCACTCGTCTAATGGGAACTAGCCCATTCACACTGAAGCAGCTATTTCCCATTAGAGAAATGGCCCTCCGACCTGGAAAGGCAGAAAGGTCCTCTCGTCTAATGGGAACTAGCCCATTCACACTGAAGCAGCTCTTTCCCATTAGAGAAATGGCCCTCTGACCTGGAAAGGCAGAAAGGTCCTCTCGTCTTATGGGAACTAGCCCATTCACACTGAAGCAGCTATTTCCCATTAGAGAAACGGCCCTCCGACCTGGAAAGGCAAAAAGGTCCTGTCGTCTAATTTGAACTAGCCCATTCACACTGAAGCAGCTCTTTCCCATCAGAGAAGCGGTCCCCCGACATGCAGAGGCAGAAAGGTCCTCTTGTGTAATGGGAACTAGCCCATTCACATTGAAGCAGCTATTTCCCATTAGAGAAACAGCCCTCTGACCTGAAAAGGCAGAAAGGTCCTCTTGTCTAATCGGAACTAGCCCACTCATACTGAAGCAGGTATTTCCCATTAGAGAAACTGCCCTCCGACCAGGAAAGGCAAAAAGGTCCACTCGTCTAATGGGAACTAGCCCATTCACACTGAAGCAGCTATTTCCCATTAGAGAAATGGCCCTCCGACCTGGAAAGGCAGAAAGGTCCTCTCGTCTAATGGGAACTAGCCCATTCAAACTGAAGCAGCTATTTCCCATTAGAGAAGCAGTTCCCCAATCTGCAGAGGCAGAAAGGTCCTCTCGTCTAATGGGAACTAGCCCATTCACACTGAAGCAGCTATTTCCCATTAGAGAAACGGCCCTCCGACCTGGAAAGGCAAAAAGGTCCTCTTGTCTAATGGGAACTAGCCCATTCACACTGAAACAGCTATATCCCATTAGAGAAGCGGCCCCCCCGACCTGCAGAGGCAGAAAGGTCCTCTCGTCTAATGGGAACTAGCCCATTCACACTGAAGCAGCTATTTCCCATTAGAGAAACGGCCCTCCGACCTGGAAAGGCATCAAGGTCCTCCAGTCTAATGGGAACTAGCCCATTCACACTGAAGCAGCTATTTCCCATTAGAGGAGCGGCCCTCCGACATGCAGAGGCAGAAAGGTCCTCTCGTCTAATGGGAACTAGCCCATTCACACTGAAGCAGCTCTTTCCCATCAGAGAAACGGCCCCCCGACATGCAGAGGCAGAAAGGTCCTCTCGTGTAATAGGAACTAGCCCATTCACACTGAAGCAGCTATTTCCCATTAGAGAAACGGTCCTCTGACCTGGAAAGGCAGAAAGGTCCTCTCGTCTAATCGGAACTAGCCCACTCACACTGAAGCAGCTATTTCCCATTAGAGAAACTGCCCTCTGACCTGGAAAGGCAGAAAGGTCCTCTCGTCTAATGGGAACTAGCCCATTCACACTGAAGCAGCTATTTCCCATTAGAGAAATGGCCCTCCGACCTGGAAAGGCAGAAAGGTCCTCTCGTCTAATGGGAACTAGCCCATTCACACTGAAGCAGCTCTTAACCATTAGAGAAACGGCCCCCCGACCTACAGAGGCAGAAAGGTCCTCTCGTCTAATGGGAACTTGCCCATTCACACTGAAGCAGCTATTTCCCATTAGAGAAACGGCCCTCTGACATGGAAAGGCAAAAAGGTCCTCTCGTCTAATGGGAACTAGCCCACTCACACTGAAGCAGCTATTTCCCATTATAGAAACGGCCCTCCGACCTGGAAAGGCAAAAAGGTCCTCTCGTCTAATGGGAACTAGCCCATTCACACTGAAGCAGCTCTTTCCCATTAGAGAAACGGTCCTCTGACCTGGAAAGGCAGAAAGGTCCTCTCGTCTAATCGGAACTAGCCCACTCACACTGAAGCAGCTATTTCCCATTAGAGAAACTGCCCTCTGACCTGGAAAGGCAGAAAGGTCCTCTCGTCTAATGGGAACTAGCCCATTCACACTGAAGCAGCTATTTCCCATTAGAGAAATGGCCCTCCGACCTGGAAAGGCAGAAAGGTCCTCTCGTCTAATGGGAACTAGCCCATTCACACTGAAGCAGCTCTTAACCATTAGAGAAACAGCCCCCCGACCTACAGAGGCAGAAAGGTCCTCTCGTCTAATGGGAACTTGCCCATTCACACTAAAGCAGCTATTTCCCATTAGAGAAACGGCCCTCTGACATGGAAAGGCAAAAAGGTCCTCTCGTCTAATGGGAACTAGCCCACTCACACTGAAGCAGCTATTTCCCATTATAGAAACGGCCCTCCGACCTGGAAAGGTAAAAAGGTCCTCTCGTCTAATGGGAACTAGCCCATTCACACTGAAGCAGCTCTTTCCCATTAGAGAAGCGGCCCCCCGACCTGCAGAGGCAGAAAGGTCCTCTCGTCTAATGGGAACTAGACCATTCACACTGAAGCAGCTATTTCCCATTAGAGAAACGGCCCTCCGACCTGGAAAGGCAAAAAGGTCCTCTCGTCTAATGGGAACTAGCCCATTCACACTGAAGCAGCTCTTAACCATTAGAGAAACGGCCCTGTTAGGGAGAATTCTCTGTTTAGGCTGAATTTCCCTACCAAGTGAGTCCCCCAGCAGCTTTGCTGGATTTCTGGGTTTATTTTTTCTCCCCTGCCCAGAGTGAGACTCTTTTACCCTCACTCTTAGACATGTTGAAGTGTGTTTTCTTGGTTAAACCTTGTGTTGAATGGGCTATGGGGTCTTTTACTCCATAGGGCCTCATGTATTTTTGTGATGTGGGTTACACAGCACCCTCTGTGCCGTGACCCAGGGGTGTCCTAGGGACTCCCCAACATAGACTCCATACCCTGGGACTGACTACTGTCTCCCAGGGCATGTAAAGTCACCAAAGACTTTGCTAGTCTTGAATCCTGAACAGAACCAGTACAAACCATCATATTGTGGACGTACTGGCTGGGGCAATTCGATTGCCCCAGGGTCTGTTAGTCGAGGGGGCACGTCTCCGTCCCCCCTGATCGAGTTTTGGCTGGTGGCAGTGGAAACTACGTTTTATATTCGACCGCGAATATTTTCCTATGGGATTTCCCATTGTTTTAGGCTAACACATTTAATTATTTATTTACGGTAGCCTTAAACATACCGCCGGTTTATATATTTATTATTATAACTCCGGTTGGGATTTTTTGCCAAAACTTGATTCTAAAATGGTTTTGGTGTTCGCCTCTGTAACTCTGACCCAAAGTGGAGCCCTTTGTTCCACTTTTGGCGGGCTTCTCCACAGAAGCCCTCCAAAGTGGTGCCACTCTGTCTGGGGTACTTAGGAGGGGTGGAGGGGGATTTAGGCACCCTGGACTGAGTTACCTTGGTAACTCAAGTCGCACTCCGTCCTGATTGGCCCAAGTGGTGAGCCGGCCGGCTCACCACTTAGCATGTTTGAGTGACAGCTAGGCTGGGTGAATGGGGGTTTGCTGCACAAAAGCAGGGCTTTGGGGACTGGAACTTCAGAAGTCGCCACAGGACCAAGAATCCGACGAGGGAAGAGCTGAGCCGACCTGCTTCGACGACACCACCCGGTGGAGCCCTGCTGAACCGTCTCACCACTTTTCCCGACGACCGAGGAGAACCCTTAACGGAGTGGCTCCTTCCCTTGACTGGTGGGGACAACCAGTTTTCGCCTTATTTTCGCTTCTCGAGGTATCTCGTGGCCGCCTTGCCAGTGCCAAGCACCCCGGCAACTTTTACCCCAACCACGAAAATCGGTACAACCCTTTAACCGGAGGACTCCGCGGCTGGTTTCTTCCCGGGCAGTGCAACAACCTTCTTCTTCTGCTCTTCAGCGAGAACTTCTTCTCCCCTGACCGACGTCGAGCCTTGCTGCCACTGCCTGGAACAACTGCCACCGCTGGAGGACCCTTTCCGCTTAAGGTACCGTGTTCCGCCTGGCTTCCCTTGCAACCGACTGTACGGGGTAGATTTAGCCCCCGGCTTTCGAACCTGGGAGTGCCTGGAATACCCTGGCTAAACTTTCTAAGCCACTCTAAACTCTTTCTAACTCTTTGCAAGACTTTGAATCCCTAATAACAGTGTGATCTTGGGCACATTTTCGCTCCGGCTACTCTAAGAGTGGGCCCTGCCTAGTGACTTTTGCTCACCTGTGACTTTGTGCTTCTTTGAGTCTATTGCAAGTGTTCTGGACCTTAGAGTGGTGTGTTTAACCCATTTCTGTTTCTTTTTATCCCTTCCTTGAACCTACTAGAGTGTCATCTAACGTTAAGCGCTCACCTCTGTTTTAATTATGTGGTGTTAACCTAGAGTTGTCTAGATAGGAGTAAGGGTTGAAACTGCTTTCATTATAACTGTGTTTGAAGTGTTTTTTACCATACTTTGCTAGAGTGTCTTCAACTTATGTGTTCTTGAAAATAAATAACTATATACTTTTGAAACCAAGCTCTGGTCAGTGTATGCTTGTGCTATTGTGTCTGAGTACATATTGTGTATAGTTTGCATACTGCCTAACTCTTCTTGAGGGAAGTCTGACTGCTCAGCCACAGCTACCAGGTAAATCTGGGTGGTACGGACTGCTACCAAGTGGGTTTACTGCTATACCTGTAGTCTTAAATCTTTTGCAGTGTTCCCCAAGGGAACTGCACAGGTTTCTGCCTAACACTGGTGTACAGCGGTGGGATTTGTATTGAGTATACATTTTGTTGTGTTTTAGATACCTTAGTGCAACTAACCACAAAGCTTAGCACTGTAAAAGTAATCCTCTAACATGTCAGTTATAGAAAGCTATAGTCAAGAGTCCCTTGCAGCCAAAACTGCTGATTGTCTAAGAGTGCTCTGTAAACATAAGGATCTCCTGACTAAGGGCAAGAAAATGGAGCTGATTGAAAGATTGTTAGCTAACCAAAGTCTGGGTGATGGTTCAGAGGAACCTACCACTCCAGCAACTGTAGATGACAGTATTGAAGTTAACATGGAGCAAAATGTTGATGATTCTGAGGAAGAGTCAGAAGAGGAGGGTGAGGCTGTTATGACTGTCCCCCCTAGGCCTCTGCCTGCTCTACCTGCTGTACCTACTGGACCTTTACCAGGTCCCACATTTAGTCCTCAGTACTTTGAACTGGAGAAAATGAAACTAGAATTGGAGTATAAGAAACTTAATGCTCAAACTGACAAAGAACTAAGGCTAAGGGAAATGGAGCTCAAGTATGACTTAGAAATGAAGAAATTATCTGTTGAGAATGCTTCTCTCTCTGGCTCCTCTAGAAGTTCCAGTCCTAAAAGACCCCGGATGCCTAAAGAATTGGTTGGTATGTATGAGCCTAAGTTGGATGTGTTGGATTGGTTGTCTCTGTTTGAATATAATCATGGGCTCCAGAACATCACAGGAAATGACTTACTCACCTGGTTGTTCTCTAGGCTTCCCCCTGTTGCAACTGATGTGGTAATGGAGATGGGGGAGGAGGATAGGAAGGACTATGAATGTGTGAAACTAGCTTTGATAGCTAGGTTTGGGAAGACCCCTTCCCAGTATCTTAAGAGGTTTAGGAGCCTCAAAAAGCATGATGGTACCCCTTGGGCTACCTGGGTGAATGAATGTTTGAAAAACTTAGAGGGGTGGATTAAGGGTTACAAGGTGAACACTTATGAAGGTATGAAGAATTTGTTTATGTTGGAGACTATTTATGATGCCTGCTCTCCTGAGCTCAGACAACACTTGGCTGATTCCAGGGAATTAGATTCCCGGAAACTAGCTAAGGCTGCTGACTTGTGGGTTGCCAACAGGGCCACTCACAAGGATTCTGGGGTCACTCAGAAGAAGGATGGGGAGAAACAGCCTAAAAAGGACTCCAAAGAGAATTCTAATACTACAAATTCCAAAGAGGGCCCCAAACAAAACTATAAGGGTAAGCCACAAGGGAAACCAAATCAGGCTAGTATACCTCCTGGTCCCAGACCAGAAGGAGGTCAGAACAAGCCTCCATTCCAGCGAGCCTTTGGCTCATGCTTTGTTTGTAAGGCTACTGACCATGTGAAAGGAGATCCCAGATGTAAGGGTAAACCTTCAGGGGTCCAGCTTGCCTCCTTAGCCTTCGCTCCAGAAGAGGAAGTACATATGGCAAGTGGAAACTTTCTATTACTAGCTGATGAACCCACTGGAGTCTCAGCTAGTGTTTCTTTAGTCTCTCTGGGGTTGTGGGAACAACAGAATTTAGATGTCTATAACTCTATCCCAGATAATACTAAAGAGTATTATAAGGACAGTGTCCAGGTGAATGGTCAGGAGACTCCTGCCATTAGGGACACTGGAGCCAGCATAACTGTGGTGGATGAATCATTTTTCAAGGCAGAGGATGTTGCTAAGGCACCCAAATGCCTCACCAAGTTAGCTGGGGGGCCTGTGCAGATGTGTCCCCAGTTACCAGTTCTCATCCAATGTAATGATATGGCTGTAAAAATACCTGTCAGTGTACAATGTGAAGTGCCAGGTAGGGTTCTGTTGGGTAATGACCTCAAAGCTCTTGGAGTTGTATCTCATACCCCCAGACCCCCTAGCAAAAGGTTACAGGAACTCACAAAACCTGCAAGAGAGAAAACCCTGAGAGGGTTATCTCAGGAGATGATGACAGAAATCACTCCTCTCCCACTGGAGCAACTTACTGCAGTAACTACCAGATCAGGAGCAAAGGGGCAACCCAAGACTCCTAGGAAAAAGCCAGCAGCAAGCACCCCAGTGCTTCCAACAAGGACTGCCCCTAGGTTGTCCAAAGTTACACCTGTAACTCCACCTCCAGCTGAGGCTGAGAGGGAGGTACAACCCTGTGTGGTTGAGCTAGACTCTGAGGAAGAGCTAGAAGGAGGCCCCAACCTTATTGGAGATTTGGACCCTGAGGACCATCCTGAGCTGCAGTCTTTACTGGCAGAAGGTGGGCCTAGCAGGGCAGCTTTTCGTAAGGGGCAAAGAGAATGTCCAACTCTGGAAGGTCTCCGCCACCAGGCAGCTTCTCAGGCTGATGGGCAAGAGCCTGGGAAGTATAGGTTACACTGGGAATATGGCCTCTTCTACAGTGAACCCACTGAGTCTGAACCTGGAGACTACAAACGTCTTGTAGTCCCACAAGAGAACAGACAACAGTTCTTACAACTAGCCCATGAGATACCTTTGGCTGGTCACTTGAGTTTCAAGAAGACCAAGGAAAGGCTCTCACTCTACTTTTATTGGCCAAAGATGGGGGCTGAAGTAGACAGATATTGTAAGAGCTGCCACACCTGCCAGACTTCTGGTAAGGTTGGTTCCAAGAATGTGGCACCTTTAGTGCCTCTCCCAGTTGTGGGAGTCCCATTTGAGAGGGTAGGGATTGACATTGTTGGTCCCCTTGATCCCCCAACCTCCTCAGGCAACAGGTTTATCCTTGTTGTAGTAGACCATGCTACTAGGTACCCTGAGGCAATTCCTATGAGGACTGTTACAGCTCCGGCTGTGGCTAAGGCCCTCCTTGGTATTTTTACCAGGGTTGGGTTTCCTAAGGAGGTAATCTCTGACAGGGGGTCAAACTTTATGTCCCACTACATGAAAGCCATGTGGAAAACCTGTGGAGTTACCTACAAGTTCTCAACCGCATACCACCCTCAGACAAACGGGTTGGTTGAAAGGTTTAACAGAACCATGAAGAGCATGATAGGTGCTTTAGAAGAACCCCTTAAGAAAAAGTGGGACCTTCTACTGCCATGCCTTCTCTTTGCTTATAGAGAAGTCCCTCAGGAGGGAGTAGGTTATTCTCCCTTTGAGCTTCTCTATGGCCATCCAGTCAGAGGTCCATTGGCCCTGATTAAGGAGGGATTGGAAGGTGCTCCTCCCCTCAAGCCAGTCAGAGTGACTGACTATGTGATAGGTCTCCGGAGGAGAATGTCACACATGATGGCAGAAGCAAGTGACAACTTGAAAGCTGGTCAAGCTCTGGTCAAACATTGGCACGACCAGAAGGCTAACATGGTTGAGTTTACTCAAGACCAGCTAGTTCTAGTTATGCTCCCAACAAGGCAGAGGGCCTTGCAAGACAAATGGATGGGACCCTTCAAGATTGTGGGAAAACTTGGAGAGGTCAACTATCTGGTGGATCTGGGCAGACCCAGGGAAGCTCCTAGAGTCTTCCACACCAACCGACTAAAAGCATACATCTCCAGACCTGATGTAGGAGCCTTGCTTCTAGCTTCAGCTGCAGAGGAAGAAGAGAGTGAATCTCTCCCTGATCTCCTCAGAGGTGTGCCTTTAGATGAAAAAGTTGAAGGAGTCAATCTCTCTTCAGACCTGACACCTGAGCAACAAGAGGAGTGCAAATCTATGTTAAATCAGTTTGCCTCCCTGTTCTCACTGTCACCAGGCTTGACCCCTTGGGGTCAGCATGAGATACTCACTGGTGACTGTCTGCCAGTCAAAAGCAGAGGATACAGAATGTCAGAACATGTCAGAACCCACATCAAAGGAGAGGTCAAGAAGATGCTTGATCTCGGGGTAATAGAGCCCTCTACTAGTCCATGGTCTAGCCCAGTTGTGTTAGTACCAAAGGCAGGATCCAAAGACTTGAGATTCTGTGTGGACTATAGAGCTCTAAATGCAGTCACCAAGACTGATGCCCACCCTTTGCCCAGGACAGATGAGTTGGTGGATAAACTTGGTGCAGCCAAGTACCTCAGCACATTTGACCTGACGTCAGGCTATTGGCAAATAGCCCTGACAGACCATGCCAAGGAGAAAACTGCATTTTCAACCCCAGTTGGCTTGTACCAGTTTAAGGTCATGCCTTTTGGACTAAAAAATGCACCTGCCACATTCCAAAGGATGGTGAACCAAGTTCTGGCTGGGATGGAAGATTTCTGCATGGCATACTTGGATGACATTGCAGTCTTCAGCCACTCCTGGGAAGAACATGTGAACCACCTAGGACATGTGTTGCAGGCTCTGGAACAGGCCCATTTGACAATCAAAGCCAGTAAGTGCCAGATTGGTCAAAGTAAAGTGGTCTACCTTGGACATGAGGTAGGAGGTGGAGAAATAAGGCCTTTGCCCAGCAAGATTGAAGCTGTGCAAAATTGGACAACACCAACTACTCAAACCCAAGTGAGAGCTTTTCTAGGCCTCACTGGATATTACAGGAATTTCATTGAGAACTATGGGACCATAGCTTCTCCACTGAATGTAATCTCCTCTCCCAAATTCCCTAAAAAGGTAAAATGGACTGAGGAGTGCAATCAGGCCTTTGAAAAACTGAAGAGAGCTCTTTTTTTTTTCTTTTTTTTTTTATTTTTATTTTGTTTTTGATGCTAACGCATCTTTACAAAATTAATTTACAACACTTACAACCAATTACATTTCACATTAATACATATTGTTTAAGAACTAGCATTTATATAAAGCAGGCATTTATATTCCCTTACTGTTGCTCAATCACAAACATATTCTTTACTTACACAAATGTCACAAAACCCGTCGCATCATAAAAACACATCGTACATAAAAACATAAAACGCAGAAGCACAGGGACTCAACAACGGCCTCAAAATGTCCCAACCACACAATTACCATCAACACAGAGAAACAAGTGCGGACTCAATTATTTTCACTAATCGCACCGTTGCCAAAATTATGGAATTACTAGAGCCCCACATACAACGGGTCCAAATTAATTCTCTTCCCATATGGGTATTAGTAGTACTAAATGCTGAAATGTTTTTAACTCTCGCCATTTCAAAAATTGTACAGAACAAAAAAAGGTGTTTCAGAGTCTCTGTGCATTCAGGTTTTTTACAAAATCTGCAACTAATATCAACCTCTTCTCTATCTCTAGTGCTCCAATACTTGGTTCTTACTTTCGTGTGCAGTAAGTCGAGTCGAAAGCGCATGTAATCTGAACGAATTTCCGCACTCGGAATAAGCACAAGATATTGCTGCCGAGGCACCTGAGCGTGCCTAAAACGTGCATATTCAGAGAAAGAAGAGTAACTCGATATTTGAGTGCAAGTCTCTGCCCAGTCATTCAAAAAAACACGCTTATGTGCAATGTGAAATCTGCTTTGAAGATCTTCAGCAGAGATATTAATACTTTCAAGGACAGACAATGTACGCTGCTTAAAGTCAGCAATAGATCGCGGCTGCGATGCTCTTAGCATATGACAAAAGTCCTCGTACAGTGAGTTTTCCTCTGGGAAACTCATTTTCAAATAAGTTTTCAGAAGACGCCATTTATATCGTGCTGCCAGTGAGTTTAGACCTAGCTCATGACGAAGTATTGCATTCGGAAGAGAAGAAGGAAGACATAGTGTTGTTTTCCATAGCTTGGCTTGCAGTCTATTCAAAAACCTCGCTAAATCATTTAAATTCATATCTAAACCATAAAGAATGATAGATTCAACTTTTTTTGAATAAAATTCAAATAGTGGACTCAAAGAAAATTTACAAAGTTTACGACAGATAATTCGCATTTGATTCTGTAAAGGTATCACTTTTTCTGCAATCGCACGTTGCCAAAAGAGTGCAGATGAATTATTTGACAGATTATATCCCAAATAGATTATCTGGCCTGCAATTTAAATAATAGAGGACTCTAAGTGCCACTGAAACTTCCGAATCTTTTTTTTCGAAGAAAGTATCAGGATATTTGATTTTGAGGGGTTTATAGTGAGATTATTTTTCCTACAATACAACACAAATGTCTCTAATTTATTTTGCAGCCCAGATTGCGTGCAGTCAAATAGTAATATATCATCGGCATAAGCCAACCACGAGAGATGAATCTTTCCGAACTTTACAGAATAAGATTTAGAGGAATCCCAAATACCTTCAATGTCATGGAGGTATAAGTTAAAAAGCACTGCTGCAAGATTACATCCCTGTTTAACGCCAATTGCCGTTGGAATAGAATCTGTTAGAGTACCTTTACTTGAAATGCGCACTCTAATGGAAGTGTGTTGGTGCAAAAGAGCAATGAGCGCTACCAAACTTTGTGGAAAATTGAGATTTATCATTTTTTTCCACAATCTATTACGAATTACAGAATCAAATGCTGATGATAAGTTGAGTGATGCAATAAAAATCGGACCATGTGCAGAATTATGAGCCTCCGCAAGTAAATGAGCAAGGACAGAAGCATTCAGCTGAGTCCCCATGTTTTTTCTAAAACCCGTCTGTACTTTATTTAGAACTTTATCTGTTTTGATATGTTTCTCAACTTCATTAAGTAGAAGAAGGGCAAAGAGCTTGGCAGCGACATCAATAAGGGCAATTGGCCTAAAGGAATTGGGATCGGTGCAGGGTCCTTTTTTGTGTATGGGAATAATTATCGACTTAACCCAGGAATTTGGAAGAGCTTTGGATGAAAAAATGGATCTGAATATCCTCAAAAAGACATTGGCCCAAAAAATAGGGTCATCTTTGCCAAGCTCCAGTATTGAGAGCTCCTGACTACCACCAACCTTTCATTGTACAAACTGATGCTTCCAATGTAGGTATAGGTGCCGTTCTAAGCCAACTGGATGAGAAGGGTAGGGAGCACCCCATTTGCTTCATCAGTAGGAAACTGAAGGATCCTGAGACAAGGTGGGCAACTATCGAAAGAGAATGCTTTGCTATTGTGTGGGCACTGAAGAAGTTTAGGCCATACTTGTATGGTTCTACTTTTGTTATTCAGACTGACCACCAACCCTTGAGATGGTTAATGCAAATGAAAGGGGAAAATCCAAAACTATTGAGATGGTCAATCTGCCTGCAAGGGTTTGATTTCACCATTGAGCACAGGTCAGGGTGTCACCATCAAAATGCTGATGGACTCTCTACGATGTATATCATCGACTAGAGGTATGAGGTTCATCCAGGAGTGGATTAAATCCTCCTGTCCCTTAGTCTGGGGGGGGGCGAGTGTTAGGGAGAATTCTCTGTTTAGGCTGAATTTCCCTACCAAGTGAGTCCCCCAGCAGCTTTGCTGGATTTCTGGGTTTATTTTTTCTCCCCTGCCCAGAGTGAGACTCTTTTACCCTCACTCTTGGACATGTTGAAGTGTGTTTTCTTGGTTAAACCTTGTGTTGAATGGGCTATGGGGTCTTTTACTCCATAGGGCCTCATGTATTTTTGTGATGTGGGTTACACAGCACCCTCTGTGCCGTGACCCAGGGGTGTCCTAGGGACTCCCCAACATAGACTCCATACCCTGGGACTGACTACTGTCTCCCAGGGCATGTAAAGTCACCAAAGACTTTGCTAGTCTTGAATCCTGAACAGAACCAGTACAAACCATCATATTGTGGACGTACTGGCTGGGGCAATTCGATTGCCCCAGGGTCTGTTAGTCGAGGGGGCACGTCTCCGTCCCCCCTGATCGAGTTTTGGCTGGTGGCAGTGGAAACTACATTTTATATTCGACCGCGAATATTTTCCTATGGGATTTCCCATTGTTTTAGGCTAACACATTTAATTATTTATTTACGGTAGCCTTAAACATACCGCCGGTTTATATATTTATTATTATAACTCCGGTTGGGATTTTTTGCCAAAACTTGATTCTAAAATGGCGTTGGTGTTCGCCTCTGTAACTCTGACCCAAAGTGGAGCCCTTTGTTCCACTTTTGCCGGGCTTCTCCACAGAAGCCCTCTAAAGTGGTGCCACTCTGTCTGGGGTACTTAGGAGGGATGGAGGGGGATTTAGGCACCCTGGACTGAGTTACCTTGGTAACTCAAGTCGCACTCCGTCCTGATTGGCCCAAGTGGTGAGCCGGCCGGCTCACCACTTAGCATGTTTGAGTGACAGCTAGGCTGGGTGAATGGGGGTTTGCTGCATAAAAGCAGGGCTTTGGGGACTGGAACTTCAGAAGTCGCCACAGGACCAAGAATCCGACGAGGGAAGAGCTGAGCCGACCTGCTTCGACGACACCACCCGGTGGAGCCCTGCTGAACCGTCTCACCACTTTTCCCGACGACCGAGGAGAACCCTTAACGGAGTGGCTCCTTCCCTTGACTGGTGGGGACAACCAGTTTTCACCTTATTTTCGCTTCTCGAGGTATCTCGTGGCCGCCTTGCCAGTGCCAAGCACCCCGGCAACCGGAACCCCACCACTTTTACCCCAACCACGAAAATCGGTACAACCCTTTAACCGGAGGACTCCGCGGCTGGTTTCTTCCCGGGCAGTGCAACGACCTTCTTCTTCTGCTCTTCAGCGAGAACTTCTTCTCCCCTGACCGACGTCGAGCCTTGCTGCCACTGCCTGGAACAACTGCCACCGCTGGAGGACCCTTTCCGCTTAAGGTACCGTGTTCCGCCTGGCTTCCCTTGCCACCGACTGTACGGGGTAGATTTAGCCCCCGGCTTTCGAACCTGGGAGTGCCTGGAATACCCTGGCTAAACTTTCTAAGCCACTCTAAACTCTTTCTAACTCTTTGCAAGACTTTGAATCCCTAATAACAGTGTGATCTTGGGCACATTTTCGCTCCGGCTACTCTAAGAGTGGGCCCTGCCTAGTGACTTTTGCTCACCTGTGACTTTGTGCTTCTTTGAGTCTATTGCAAGTGTTCTGGACCTTAGAGTGGTGTGTTTAACCCATTTCTGTTTCTTTTTATCCCTTCCTTGAACCTACTAGAGTGTCATCTAACGTTAAGCGCTCACCTCTGATTTAATTATGTGGTGTTAACCTAGAGTTGTCTAGATAGGAGTAAGGGTTGAAACTGCTTTCATTATAACTGTGTTTGAAGTGTTTTTTACCATACTTTGCTAGAGTGTCTTCAACTTATGTGTTCTTGAAAATAAATAACTATATACTTTTGAAACCAAGCTCTGGTCAGTGTTTGCTTGTGCTATTGTGTCTGAGTACATATTGTGTATACTTTGCATACTGCCTAACTCTTCTTGAGGGAAGTCTGACTGCTCAGCCACAGCTACCAGGTAAATCTGGGTGGTACGGACTGCTACCAAGTGGGTTTACTGCTATACATGTAGTCTTAAATCTTTTGAAGTGTTCCCCAAGGGAACTGCACAGGTTTCTGCCTAACAGGCCCCCTGACCTACAGAGGCAGAAAGGTCCTCTCGTCTAATGGGAACTTGCCCATTCACACTGAAGCAGCTATTTCCCATTAGAGAAACGGCCCTCTGACATGGAAAGGCAAAAAGGTCCTCTCGTCTAATGGGAACTAGCCCACTCACACTGAAGCAGCTATTTCCCATTATAGAAACGGCCCTCCGACCTGGAAAGGCAAAAAGGTCCTCTTGTCTAATGGGAACTAGCCGATTCACACTGAAGCAGCTCTTTCCCATTAGAGAAGCGGCCCCCCGACCTGCAGACGCAGAAAGGTCCTCTCGTCTAATGGGAACTAGCCCATTCACACTGAAGCAGCTATTTCCCATTAGAGAAACGGCCCTCTGACATGGAAAGGCAAAAAGGTCATCTCGTCTAATGGGAACTAGCCCACTCACACTGAAGCAGCTTTTTCCCATTAGAGAAACGGCCCTCCGACCTGGAAAGGCAAAAAGGTCCTCTCGTCTAATGGGAACTAGCCCATTCACACTGAAGCAGCTCTTTCCCATTAGAGAAGCGGCCCTCTGACATGCAGAGGCAGAAAGGTCCTCTTGTCTAATGGGAACTAGCCCATTCACACTGAAGCAGCTATTTCCCATTAGAGAAACGGCCCTCCGACCTGGAAAGGCAAAGAGGTCCTCTCGTCTAATGGGAACTAGCCCATTCACACTGAAGCAGCTATTTCCCATTAGAGAAACGGCCCTCCGACCTGGAAAGGCAAAAAGGTCCTCTCGTCTAATGGGAACTAGCCCATTCACACTGAAGCAGCTATTTCCCATTACAGAAACGGCCCTCTGACCTGGAAAGGCAAAAAGGTCCTCTCGTCTAATGGGAACTAGCCCATTCACACTGAAGCAGCTCTTAACCATTAGAGAAACGGCCCCCTGACCTACAGAGGCAGAAAGGTCCTCTCGTCTAATGGGAACTTGCCCATTCACACTGAAGCAGCTATTTCCCATTAGAGAAACGGCCCTCTGACATGGAAAGGCAAAAAGGTCCTCTCGTCTAATGGGAACTAGCCCACTCACACTGAAGCAGCTATTTCCCATTATAGAAACGGCCCTCCGACCTGGAAAGGCAAAAAGGTCCTCTCGTCTAATGGGAACTAGCCCATTCACACTGAAGCAGCACTTTCCCATTAGAGAAGCGGCCCCCCGACCTGCAGACGCAGAAAGGTCCTCTCGTCTAATGGGAACTAGCCCATTCACACTGAAGCAGCTATTTCCCATTAGAGAAACGGCCCTCTGACATGGAAAGGCAAAAAGGTTGTCTCGTCTAATGGGAACTAGCCCACTCACACTGAAGCAGCTTTTTCCCATTAGAGAAACGGCCCTCCGACCTGGAAAGGCAAAAAGGTCCTCTCGTCTAATGGGAACTAGCCCATTCACACTGAAGCAGCTCTTTCCCATTAGAGAAGCGGCCCTCTGACATGCAGAGGCAGAAAGGTCCTCTTGTCTAATGGGAACTAGCCCATTCACACTGAAGCAGCTATTTCCCATTAGAGAAACGGCCCTCCGACCTGGAAAGGCAAAAAGGTCCTCTCGTCTAATGGGAACTAGCCCATTCACACTGAAGCAGCTATTTCCCATTAGAGAAACAGCCCTCCGACATGGAAAGGCAAAAAGGTCCTGTTGTCTAATGGGAACTAGCCCATTCACACTGAAGCAGCTCTTTCCCATCAGAGAAGCGGACCCCGACATGCAGAGGCAGAAAGGTCCTCTCGTGTAATGGGAACTAACTAGCCCATTCACACTGAAGCAGCTATTTCCCATTAGAGAAACGGCCCTCTGACCTGGAAAGGCAGAAAGGTCCTCTCGTCTAATCGGAACTAGCCCACTTACACTGAAGCAGCTATTTCCCATTAGAGAAACTGCCCTCCGACCAGGAAAGGCAAAAAGGACCCCTCGTCTAATGGGAACTAGCCCATTCACACTGAAGCAGCTATTTCCCATTAGAGAAACGGCCCTCTGACCTGGAAAGGTAGAAAGGTCCTCTCGTCTAATGGGAACTAGCCCATTCACACTGAAGCAGCTATTTCCCATTAGAGAAATGGCCCTCCGACCTGGAAAGGCAGAAATGTCCTCTCGTCTAATGGGAACTAGCCCATTCACACTGAAGCAGCTCTTTCCCATTAGAGAAATGGCCCTCTGTCCTAGAAAGGCAGAAAGGTCCTCTCGTCTAATGGGAACTAGCCCATTCACACTGAAGCAGCTATTTCCCATTAGAGAAATGGCCCTCCGACCTGGAAAAGCAAAAAGGTCCTGTCGTCTAATTTGAACTAGCCCATTCACACTGAAGCAGCTCTTTCCCATCAGAGAAGCGGTCCCCCGACATGCAGAGGCAGAAAGGCCCTCTCGTGTAATGGGAACTAGCCCATTCACACTGAAGCAGCTATTTCCCATTAGAGAAACAGCCCTCTGACCTGAAAAGGCAGAAAGGTCCTCTCGTCTAATCGGAACTAGCCCACTCACACTGAAGCAGCTATTTCCCATTAGAGAAACTGCCCTTCGACCAGGAAAGGCAAAAAGGTCCACTCGTCTAATGGGAACTAGCCCATTCACACTGAAGCAGCTATTTCCCATTAGAGAAATGGCCCTCTGACCTAGAAAGGCAGATAGGTCCTCTTGTCTAATGGGAACTAGCCCATTCACACTGAAGCAGCTATTTCCCATTAGAGAAGCGGTTCCCAGACCTGCAGAGGCAGAAAGGTCCTCTCGTCTAATGGGAACTAGCCCATTCACACTGAAGCAGCTATTTCCCATTAGAGAAACGGCCCTCTGACCTGGAAAGGTAGAAAGGGCCTCTCGTCTAATGGGAACTAGCCCATTCACACTGAAGCAGCTCTTTCCCATTAGAGAAATGGCCCTCTGACCTGGAAAGGCAGAAAGGTCCTCTCGTCTAATGGGAACTAGCCCATTCACACTGAAGCAGCTCTTTCCCATTAGAGAAGCGGCCCTCTGACATGCAGAGGCAGAAAGGTCCTCTTGTCTAATGGGAACTAGCCCATTCACACTGAAGCAGCTATTTCCCATTAGAGAAACGGCCCTCCGACCTGGAAAGGCAAAAAGGTCCTCTCGTCTAATGGGAACTAGCCCATTCACACTGAAGCAGCTATTTCCCATTAGAGAAACGGCCCTCCGACATGGAAAGGCAAAAAGGTCCTGTTGTCTAATGGGAACTAGCCCATTCACACTGAAGCAGCTCTTTCCCATCAGAGAAGCGGACCCCGACATGCAGAGGCAGAAAGGTCCTCTCGTGTAATGGGAACTAACTAGCCCATTCACACTGAAGCAGCTATTTCCCATTAGAGAAACGGCCCTCTGACCTGGAAAGGCAGAAAGGTCCTCTCGTCTAATCGGAACTAGCCCACTTACACTGAAGCAGCTATTTCCCATTAGAGAAACTGCCCTCCGACCAGGAAAGGCAAAAAGGACCCCTCGTCTAATGGGAACTAGCCCATTCACACTGAAGCAGCTATTTCCCATTAGAGAAACGGCCCTCTGACCTGGAAAGGTAGAAAGGTCCTCTCGTCTAATGGGAACTAGCCCATTCACACTGAAGCAGCTATTTCCCATTAGAGAAATGGCCCTCCGACCTGGAAAGGCAGAAATGTCCTCTCGTCTAATGGGAACTAGCCCATTCACACTGAAGCAGCTCTTTCCCATTAGAGAAATGGCCCTCTGTCCTAGAAAGGCAGAAAGGTCCTCTCGTCTAATGGGAACTAGCCCATTCACACTGAAGCAGCTATTTCCCATTAGAGAAATGGCCCTCCGACCTGGAAAAGCAAAAAGGTCCTGTCGTCTAATTTGAACTAGCCCATTCACACTGAAGCAGCTCTTTCCCATCAGAGAAGCGGTCCCCCGACATGCAGAGGCAGAAAGGCCCTCTCGTGTAATGGGAACTAGCCCATTCACACTGAAGCAGCTATTTCCCATTAGAGAAACAGCCCTCTGACCTGAAAAGGCAGAAAGGTCCTCTCGTCTAATCGGAACTAGCCCACTCACACTGAAGCAGCTATTTCCCATTAGAGAAACTGCCCTTCGACCAGGAAAGGCAAAAAGGTCCACTCGTCTAATGGGAACTAGCCCATTCACACTGAAGCAGCTATTTCCCATTAGAGAAATGGCCCTCTGACCTAGAAAGGCAGATAGGTCCTCTTGTCTAATGGGAACTAGCCCATTCACACTGAAGCAGCTATTTCCCATTAGAGAAGCGGTTCCCAGACCTGCAGAGGCAGAAAGGTCCTCTCGTCTAATGGGAACTAGCCCATTCACACTGAAGCAGCTATTTCCCATTAGAGAAACGGCCCTCTGACCTGGAAAGGTAGAAAGGGCCTCTCGTCTAATGGGAACTAGCCCATTCACACTGAAGCAGCTCTTTCCCATTAGAGAAATGGCCCTCTGACCTGGAAAGGCAGAAAGGTCCTCTCGTCTAATGGGAACTAGCCCATTCACACTGAAGCAGCTCTTTCCCATTAGAGAAGCGGCCCTCTGACATGCAGAGGCAGAAAGGTCCTCTTGTCTAATGGGAACTAGCCCATTCACACTGAAGCAGCTATTTCCCATTAGAGAAACGGCCCTCCGACCTGGAAAGGCAAAAAGGTCCTCTCGTCTAATGGGAACTAGCCCATTCACACTGAAGCAGCTATTTCCCATTAGAGAAACGGCCCTCCGACCTGGAAAGGCAAAAAGGTCCTCTCGTCTAATGGGAACTAGCCCATTCACACTGAAGCAGCTATTTCCCATTAGAGAAACGGCCCTCCGACCTGGAAAGGCAAAAAGGTCCTCTCGTCTAATGGGAACTAGCCCATTCACACTGAAGCAGCTCTTAACCATTAGAGAAACGGCCCCCTGACCTACAGAGGCAGAAAGGTCCTCTCGTCTAATGGGAACTTGCCCATTCACACTGAAGCAGCTATTTCCCATTAGAGAAATGGCCCTCTGACATGGAAAGGCAAAAAGGTCCTCTCGTCTAATGGGAACTAGCCCACTCACACTGAAGCAGCTATTTCCCATTATAGAAACGGCCCTCCGACCTGGAAAGGCAAAAAGGTCCTCTCGTCTAATGGGAACTAGCCCATTCACACTGAAGCAGCTCTTTCCCATTAGAGAAGCGGCCCCCCGACCTGCAGACGCAGAAAGGTCCTCTCGTCTAATGGGAACTAGCCCATTCACACTGAAGCAGCTATTTCCCATTAGAGAAACGGCCCTCTGACATGGAAAGGCAAAAAGGTTGTCTCGTCTAATGGGAACTAGCCCACTCACACTGAAGCAGCTTTTTCCCATTAGAGAAACGGCCCTCCGACCTGGAAAGGCAAAAAGGTCCTCTCGTCTAATGGGAACTAGCCCATTCACACTGAAGCAGCTCTTTCCCATTAGAGAAGCGGCCCTCTGACATGCAGAGGCAGAAAGGTCCTCTTGTCTAATGGGAACTAGCCCATTCACACTGAAGCAGCTATTTCCCATTAGAGAAGCGGTTCCCCGACCTGCAGAGGCAGAAAGGTCCTCTCGTCTAATGGGAACTAGCCCATTCACACTGAAGCAGCTATTTCCCATTAGAGAAACGGCCCTCTGACCTGGAAAGGTAGAAAGGTCCTCTCGTCTAATGGGAACTAGCCCATTCACACTGAAGCAGCTATTTCCCATTAGAGAAACGGCCCTCCGACCTGGAAAGGCAGAAATGTCCTCTCGTCTAATGGGAACTAGCCCATTCACACTGAAGCAGCTCTTTCCCATTAGAGAAATGGCCCTCTGACCTGGAAAGGCAGAAAGGTCCTCTCGTCTTATGGGAACTAGCCCATTCACACTGAAGCAGCTATTTCCCATTAGAGAAACGGCCCTCCGACCAGGAAAGGCCAAAAGGTCCACTCGTCTAATGGGAACTAGCCCATTCACACTGAAGCAGCTATTTCCCATTAAAGAAATGGCCCTCCGACCTGGAAAGGCAGAAAGGTCCTCTCGTCTAATGGGAACTAGCCCATTCACACTGAAGCAGCTATTTCCCATTAGAGAAGCGGTTCCCCAATCTGCAGAGGCAGAAAGGTCCTCTCGTCTAATGGGAACTAGCCCATTCACACTGAAGCAGCTATTTCCCATTAGAGAAACGGCCCTCCGACCTGGAAAGGCATCAAGGTCCTCCAGTCTAATGGGAACTAGCCCATTCACACTGAAGCAGCTATTTCCCATTAGAGGAGCGGCCCTCCGACATGCAGAGGCAGAAAGGTCCTCTCGTCTAATGGGAACTAGCCCATTCACACTGAAGCAGCTCTTTCCCATCAGAGAAACGGCCCCCCGACATGCAGAGGCAGAAAGGTCCTCTCGTGTAATAGGAACTAGCCCATTCACACTGAAGCAGCTATTTCCTATTAGAGAAACGGTCCTCTGACCTGGAAAGGCAGAAAGGTCCTCTCGTCTAATCGGAACTATTCCACTCACACTGAAGCAGCTATTTCCCATTAGAGAAACTGCCCTCTGACCTGTAAAGGCAGAAAGGTCCTCTCGTCTAATGGGAATTAGCCCATTCACACTGAAGCAGCTATTTCCCATTAGAGAAATGGCCCTCCGACCTGGAAAGGCAGAAAGGTCCTCTCGTCTAATGGGAACTAGCCCATTCACACTGAAGCAGCTCTTAACCATTAGAGAAACGGCCCCCCGACCTACAGAGGCAGAAAGGTCCTCTCGTCTAATGGGAACTTGCCCATTCACACTGAAGCAGCTATTTCCCATTAGAGAAATGGCCCTCTGACATGGAAAGGCAAAAAGGTCCTCTCGTCTAATGGGAACTAGCCCACTCACACTGAAGCAGCTATTTCCCATTATAGAAACGGCCCTCCGACCTGGAAAGGCAAAAAGGTCCTCTCGTCTAATGGGAACTAGCCCATTCACACTGAAGCAGCTCTTTCCCATTAGAGAAGCGGCCCCACGACCTGCAGAGGCAGAAAGGTCCTCTCGTGTAATGGGAACTAGCCCATTCACACTGAAGCAGCTATTTCCCATTAGAGAAACAGCCCTCTGATCTGAAAAGGCAGAAAGGTCCTCTTGTCTAATCGGAACTAGCCCACTCACACTGAAGCAGCTATTTCCCATTAGAGAAATGGCCCTCCGACCTGGAAAGGCAGAAATGTCCTCTCGTCTAATGGGAACTAGCCCATTCACACTGAAGCAGCTCTTTCCCATTAGAGAAATGGCCCTCTGACCTGGAAAGGCAGAAAGGTCCTCTCGTCTTATGGGAACTAGCCCATTCACACTGAAGCAGCTATTTCCCATTAGAGAAACGGCCCTCCGACCTGGAAAGGCAAAAAGGTCCTGTCGTCTAATTTGAACTAGCCCATTCACACTGAAGCAGCTCTTTCCCATCAGAGAAGCGGTCCCCCGACATGCAGAGGCAGAAAGGTCCTCTCGTGTAATGGGAACTAGCCCATTCACACTGAAGCAGCTATTTCCCATTAGAGAAACAGCCCTCTGACCTGAAAAGGCAGAAAGGTCCTCTTGTCTAATCGGAACTAGCCCACTCACACTGAAGCAGCTATTTCCCATTAGAGAAACTGCCCTCAGACCAGGAAAGGCAAAAAGGTCCACTCGTCTAATGGGAACTAGCCCATTCACACTGAAGCAGCTATTTCCCATTAGAGAAATGGCCCTCCGACCTGGAAAGGCAGAAAGGTCCTCTCGTCTAATGGGAACTAGCCCATTCACACTGAAGCAGCTATTTCCCATTAGAGAAACGGCCCTCCGACCTGGAAAGGCAAAAAGGTCCTCTTGTCTAATGGGAACTAGCCCATTCACACTGAAACAGCTATATCCCATTAGAGAAGCGGCCCCCCCGACCTGCAGAGGCAGAAATGTCCTCTCGTCTAATGGGAACTAGCCCATTCACACTGAAGCAGCTATTTCCCATTAGAGAAACGGCCCTCCGACCTGGAAAGGCATCAAGGTCCTCCAGTCTAATGGGAACTAGCCCATTCACACTGAAGCAGCTATTTCCCATTAGAGGAGCGGCCCTCCGACATGCAGAGGCAGAAAGGTCCTCTCGTCTAATGGGAACTTGCCCATTCACACTAAAGCAGCTATTTCCCATTAGAGAAACGGCCCTCTGACATGGAAAGGCAAAAAGGTCCTCTCGTCTAATGGGAACTAGCCCACTCACACTGAAGCAGCTATTTCCCATTATAGAAACGGCCCTCCGACCTGGAAAGGCAAAAAGGTCCTCTTGTCTAATGGGAACTAGCCCATTCACACTGAAGCAGCTCTTTCCCATTAGAGAAGCGGCCCCCCGACCTGCAGAGGCAGAAAGGTCCTCTCGTCTAATGGGAACTAGCCCATTCACACTGAAGCAACTATTTCCCATTAGAGAAACGGCCCTCCGACCTGGAAAGGCAAAAAGGTCCACTCGTCTAATGGGAACTAGCCCATTCACACTGAAGCAGCTATTTCCCATTAGAGAAACGGCCCTCCGACCTGGAAAGGCAAAAAGGTCCTCTCGTCTAATGGGAACTAGCCCATTCACACTGAAGCAGCTCTTAACCATTAGAGAAACGGCCCCACGACCTACAGAGGCAGAAAGGTCCTCTCGTCTAATGGGAACTTGCCCATTCACACTGAAGCAGCTATTTCCCATTAGAGAAACGGCTTTCTGACATGGAAAGGCAAAAAGGTCCTCTCGTCTAATGGGAACTAGCCCACTCACACTGAAGCAGCTATTTCCCATTATAGAAACGGCCCTCCGACCTGGAAAGGCAAAAAGGTCCTCTCGTCTAATGGGAACTAGCCCATTCACACTGAAGCAGCTCTTTCCCATTAGAGAAGCGGCCCCCCGACCTGCAGAGGCAGAAAGGTCCTCTCGTCTAATGGGAACTAGCCCATTCACACTGAAGCAGCTATTTCCCATTAGAGAAACGGCCCTCTGACATGGAAAGGCAAAAAGGTCGTCTCGTCTAATGGGAACTAGCCCACTCACACTGAAGCAGCTTTTTCCCATTAGAGAAACGGCCCTCCGACCTGGAAAGGCAAAAAGGTCCTCTCGTCTAATGGGAACTAGCCCATTCACACTGAAGCAGCTATTTCCCATTAGAGAAACAGCCCTCTGACCTGAAAAGGCAGAAAGGTCCTCTTGTCTAATCGGAACTAGCCCACTCACACTGAAGCAGCTATTTCCCATTAGAGAAACTGCCCTCAGACCAGGAAAGGCAAAAAGGTCCACTCGTCTAATGGGAACTAGCCCATTCACACTGAAGCAGCTATTTCCCATTAGAGAAATGGCCCTCCGACCTGGAAAGGCAGAAAGGTCCTCTCGTCTAATGGGAACTAGCCCATTCACACTGAATCAGCTATTTCCCATTAGAGAAGCGGTTCCCCATTCTGCAGAGGCAGAAAGGTCCTCTCGTCTAATGGGAACTAGCCCATTCACACTGAAGCAGCTATTTCCCATTAGAGAAACGGCCCTCCGACCTGGAAAGGCAAAAAGGTCCTCTTGTCTAATGGGAACTAGCCCATTCACACTGAAACAGCTATATCCCATTAGAGAAGCGGCCCCCCCGACCTGCAGAGGCAGAAAGGTCCGCTCGTCTAATGGGAACTAGCCCATTCACACTGAAGCAGCTATTTCCCATTAGAGAAACGGCCCTCCGACCTGGAAAGGCATCAAGGTCCTCCAGTCTAATGGGAACTAGCCCATTCACACTGAAGCAGCTATTTCCCATTAGAGGAGCGGCCCTCCGACATGCAGAGGCAGAAAGGTCCTCTCGTCTAATGGGAACTAGCCCATTCACACTGAAGCAGCTCTTTCCCATTCGAGA
Organism: Ambystoma mexicanum; assembly: GCF_040938575.1. NCBI lineage: Eukaryota > Metazoa > Chordata > Amphibia > Caudata > Ambystomatidae > Ambystoma > Ambystoma mexicanum. The sequence goes on from NC_090931.1 coordinate 1,532,915,740, forward strand.
AACCGCCCCCCGACATGCAGAGGCAGAAAGGTCCTCTCGTGTAATAGGAACTAGCCCATTCACACTGAAGCAGCTATTTCCCATTAGAGAAACGGTCCTCTGACCTGGAAAGGCAGAAATGTCCTCTCGTCTAATTGGAACTAGCCCACTCACACTGAAGCAGCTATTTCCCATTAGAGAAACTGCCCTCTGACCTGGAAAGGCAGAAAGGTCCTCTCGTCTAATGGGAACTAGCCCATTCACACTGAAGCAGCTATTTCCCATTAGAGAAATGGCCCTCCGACCTGGAAAGGCAGAAAGGTCCTCTCGTCTAATGGGAACTAGCCCATTCACACTGAAGCAGCTCTTAACCATTAGAGAAACGGCCCCCCGACCTACAGAGGCAGAAAGGTCCTCTCGTCTAATGGGAACTTGCCCATTCACACTAAAGCAGCTATTTCCCATTAGAGAAACGGCCCTCTGACATGGAAAGGCAAAAAGGTCCTCTCGTCTAATGGGAACTAGCCCACTCACACTGAAGCAGCTATTTCCCATTATAGAAACGGCCCTCTGACCTGGAAAGGCAAAAAGGTCCTCTTGTCTAATGGGAACTAGCCCATTCACACTGAAGCAGCTCTTTCCCATTAGAGAAGCGGCCCCCCGACCTGCAGAGGCAGAAAGGTCCTCTCGTCTAATGGGAACTAGCCCATTCACACTGAAGCAACTATTTCCCATTAGAGAAACGGCCCTCCGACCTGGAAAGGCAAAAAGGTCCACTCGTCTAATGGGAACTAGCCCATTCACACTGAAGCAGCTATTTCCCATTAGAGAAACGGCCCTCCGACCTGGAAAGGCAAAAAGGTCCTCTCGTCTAATGGGTACTAGCCCATTCACACTGAAGCAGCTCTTAACCATTAGAGAAACGGCCCCACGACCTACAGAGGCAGAAAGGTCCTCTTGTCTAATGGGAACTTGCCCATTCACACTGAAGCAGCTATTTCCCATTAGAGAAACGGCTTTCTGACATGGAAAGGCAAAAAGGTCCTCTCGTCTAATGGGAACTAGCCCACTCACACTGAAGCAGCTATTTCCCATTATAGAAACGGCCCTCCGACCTGGAAAGGCAAAAAGGTCCTCTCGTCTAATGGGAACTAGCCCATTCACACTGAAGCAGCTCTTTCCCATTAGAGAAGCGGCCCCCCGACCTGCAGAGGCAGAAAGGTCCTCTCGTCTAATGGGAACTAGCCCATTCACACTGAAGCAGCTATTTCCCATTAGAGAAACGGCCCTCTGACATGGAAAGGCAAAAAGGTCGTCTCGTCTAATGGGAACTAGCCCACTCACACTGAAGCAGCTTTTTCCCATTAGAGAAACGGCCCTCCGACCTGGAAAGGCAAAAAGGTCCTCTCGTCTAATGGGAACTAGCCCATTCACACTGAAGCAGCTCTTTCCCATTAGAGAAGCGGCCCTCCGACATGCAAAGGCAAAAAGGTCGTCTCGTCTAATGGGAACTAGCCCACTCACACTGAAGCAGCTTTTTCCCATTAGAGAAACGGCCCTCCGACCTGGAAAGGCAGAAAGGTCCTCTCGTACAATGGGAACTAACTAGCCCATTCACACTGAAGCAGCTATTTCCCATTAGAGAAACGGCCCTCTGACCTGGAAAGGCAGAAAGGTCCTCTCGTCTAATCGGAACTAGCCCACTTACACTGAAGCCGCTATTTCCCATTAGAGAAACTGCCCTCCGACCAGGAAAGGCAAAAAGGACCCCTCGTCTAATGGGAACTAGCCCATTCACACTGAAGCAGCTATTTCCCATTAGAGAAACGGCCCTCTGACCTGGAAAGGTAGAAAGGTCCTCTCGTCTAATGGGAACTAGCCCATTCACACTGAAGCAGCTATTTCCCATTAGAGAAATGGCCCTACGAACTGGAAAGGCAGAAATGTCCTCTCGTCTAATGGGAACGAGCCCATTCACACTGAAGCAGCTCTTTCCCATTAGAGAAATGGCCCTCTGTCCTGGAAAGGCAGAAAGGTCCTCTCGTCTTATGGGAACTAGCCCATTCACACTGAAGCAGCTATTTCCCATTAGAGAAATGGCCCTCCGACCTGGAAAGGCAAAAAGGTCCTGTCGTCTAATTTGAACTAGCCCATTCACACTGAAGCAGCTCTTTCCCATCAGAGAAGCGGTCCCCCGACATGCAGAGGCAGAAAGGCCCTCTCGTGTAATGGGAACTAGCCCATTCACACTGAAGCAGCTATTTCCCATTAGAGAAACAGCCCTCTGACCTGAAAAGGCAGAAAGGTCCTCTCGTCTAATCGGAACTAGCCCACTCACACTGAAGCAGCTATTTCCCATTAGAGAAACTGCCCTTCGACCAGGAAAGGCAAAAAGGTCCACTCGTCTAATGGGAACTAGCCCATTCACACTGAAGCAGCTATTTCCCATTAGAGAAATGGCCCTCCGACCTGGAAAGGCAGATAGGACCTCTCGTCTAATGAGAACTAGCCCATTCACACTGAAGCAGCTATTTCCCATTAGAGAAGCGGTTCCCCAACCTGCAGAGGCAGAAAGGTCCTCTCGTCTAATGGGAACTAGCCCATTCACACTGAAGCAGCTATTTCCCATTAGAGAAACGGCCCTCTGACCTGGAAAGGTAGAAAGGTCCTCTCGTCTAATGGGAACTAGCCCATTCACACTGAAGCAGCTATTTCCCATTAGAGAAATGGCCCTCCGACCTGGAAAGGCAGAAATGTCCTCTCGTCTAATGGGAACTAGCCCATTCACACTGAAGCAGCTCTTTCCCATTAGAGAAATGGCCCTCTGACCTGGAAAGGCAGAAAGGTCCTCTCGTCTTATGGGAACTAGCCCATTCACACTGAAGCAGCTATTTCCCATTAGAGAAACGGCCCTCCGACCTGGAAAGGCAAAAAGGTCCTGTCGTCTAATTTGAACTAGCCCATTCACACTGAAGCAGCTCTTTCCCATCAGAGAAGCGGTCCCCCGACATGCAGAGGCAGAAAGGTCCTCTCGTGTAATGGGAACTAGCCCATTCACACTGAAGCAGCTATTTCCCATTAGAGAAACAGCCCTCTGACCTGAAAAGGCAGAAAGGTCCTCTTGTCTAATCGGAACTAGCCCACTCACACTGAAGCAGCTATTTCCCATTAGAGAAACTGCCCTCCGACCAGGAAAGGCAAAAAGGTCCACTCGTCTAATGGGAACTAGCCCATTCACACTGAAGCAGCTATTTCCCATTAGAGAAATGGCCCTCCGACCTGGAAAGGCAGAAAGGTCCTCTCGTCTAATGGGAACTAGCCCATTCACACTGAAGCAGCTATTTCCCATTAGAGAAGCGGTTCCCCAATCTGCAGAGGCAGAAAGGTCCTCTCGTCTAATGGGAACTAGCCCATTCACACTGAAGCAGCTATTTCCCATTAGAGAAACGGCCCTCCGACCTGGAAAGGCAAAAAGGTCCTCTTGTCTAATGGGAACTAGCCCATTCACACTGAAACAGCTATATCCCATTAGAGAAGCGGCCCCCCCGACCTGCAGAGGCAGAAAGGTCCTCTCGTCTAATGGGAAATAGCCCATTCACACTGAAGCAGCTATTTCCCATTAGAGAAACGGCCCTCCGACCTGGAAAGGCATCAAGGTCCTCCAGTCTAATGGGAACTAGCCCATTCACACTGAAGCAGCTATTTCCCATTAGAGGAGCGGCCCTCCGACATGCAGAGGCAGAAAGGTCCTCTCGTCTAATGGGAACTAGCCCATTCACACTGAAGCAGCTCTTTCCCATCAGAGAAACGGCCCCCCGACATGCAGAGGCAGAAAGGTCCTCTCGTGTAATAGGAACTAGCCCATTCACACTGAAGCAGCTATTTCCCATTAGAGAAACGGTCCTCTGACCTGGAAAGGCAGAAAGGTCCTCTCGTCTAATCGGAACTAGCCCACTCACACTGAAGCAGCTATTTCCCATTAGAGAAACTGCCCTCTGACCTGGAAAGGCAGAAAGGTCCTCTCGTCTAATGGGAACTAGCCCATTCACACTGAAGCAGCTATTTCCCATTAGAGAAATGGCCCTCCGACCTGGAAAGGCAGAAAGGTCCTCTCGTCTAATGGGAACTAGCCCATTCACACTGAAGCAACTCTTAACCATTAGAGAAACGGCCCCCCGACCTACAGAGGCAGAAAGGTCCTCTCGTCTAATGGGAACTTGCCCATTCACACTGAAGCAGCTATTTCCCATTAGAGAAATGGCCCTCTGACATGGAAAGGCAAAAAGGTCCTCTCGTCTAATGGGAACTAGCCCACTCACACTGAAGCAGCTATTTCCCATTATAGAAACGGCCCTCCGACCTGGAAAGGCAAAAAGGTCCTCTCGTCTAATGGGAACTAGCCCATTAACACTGAAGCAGCTCTTTCCCATTAGAGAAGCGCCCCCCGACCTGCAGAGGCAGAAAGGTCCTCTCGTCTAATGGGAACTAGCCCATTCACACTGAAGCAGCTATTTCCCATTAGAGAAACGGCCTTCCGACCTGGAAAGGCAAAAAGGTCCTCTCGTCTAATGGGAACTAGCCCATTCACACTGAAGCAGCTATTTCCCATTAGAGAAACGGCCCTCCGACCTGGAAAGGCAAAAAGGTCCTCTCGTCTAATGGGAACTAGCCCATTCACACTGAAGCAGCTCTTAACCATTAGAGAAACGGCCCCCCGACCTACAAAGGCAGAAAGGTCCTCTCGTCTAATGGGAACTTGCCCATTCACACTGAAGCAGCTATTTCCCATTAGAGAAACGGCCCTCTGACATGGAAAGGCAAAAAGGTCCTCTCGTCTAATGGGAACTAGCCCACTCACACTGAAGCAGCTATTTCCCATTATAGAAACGGCCCTCCGACCTGGAATGGCAAAAAGGTCCTCTCGTCTAATGGGAACTCGCCCATTCACACTGATGCAGCTCTTTCCCATTAGAGAAGCGGCCCCCCCGACCTGCAGAGGCAGAAAGGTCCTCTCGTCTAATGGGAACTAGCCCATTCACACTGAAGCAGCTATTTCCCATTAGAGAAACGGCCCTCTGGCATGGAAAGGCAAAAAGGTCGTCTCGTCTAATGGGAACTAGCCCACTCACACTGAAGCAGCTTTTTCCCATTAGAGAAACGGCCCTCCGACCTGGAAAGGCAAAAAGGTCCTCTCGTCTAATGGGAACTAGCCCATTCACACTGAAGCAGCTCTTTCCCATTAGAGAAGCGGCCCTCCGACATGCAGAGGCAGAAAGATCCTCTTGTTTAATGGGAACTAGCACATTCACACTGAAGCAGCTATTTCCCATTAGAGAAATGGCCCTCCGACCTGGAAAGGCAAAAAGGTCCTCTCGTCTAATGGGAACTAGCCCATTCACACTGAAGCAGCTATTTCCCATTAGAGAAACGGCCCTCCGACATGGAAAGGCAAAAAGGTCCTGTTGTCTAATGGGAACTAGCCCATTCACACTGAAGCAGCTCTTTCCCATCAGAGAAGCGGACCCCGACATGCAGAGGCAGAAAGGTCCTCTCGTGTAATGGGAACTAACTAGCCCATTCACACTGAAGCAGCTATTTCCCATTAGAGAAACGGCCCTCTGACCTGGAAAGGCAGAAAGGTCCTCTCGTCTAATCGGAACTAGCCCACTTACACTGAAGCAGCTATTTCCCATTAGAGAAACTGCCCTCCGACCAGGAAAGGCAAAAAGGACCCCTCGTCTAATGGGAACTAGCCCATTCACACTGAAGCAGCTATTTCCCATTAGAGAAACGGCCCTCTGACCTGGAAAGGTAGAAAGGTCCTCTCGTCTAATGGGAACTAGCCCATTCACACTGAAGCAGCTATTTCCCATTAGAGAAATGGCCCTCCGACCTGGAAAGGCAGAAATGTCCTCTCGTCTAATGGGAACTAGCCCATTCACACTGAAGCAGCTCTTTCCCATTAGAGTAAATGGCCCTCTGTCCTGGAAAGGCAGAAAGGTCCTCTCGTCTTATGGGAACTAGCCCATTCACGTCTTATGGGAACTAGCCCATTCACACTGAAGCAGCTATTTCCCATTAGAGAAACGGCCCTCCGACCTGGAAAGGCAAAAAGGTCCTGTCGTCTAATTTGAACTAGCCCATTCACACTGAAGCAGCTCTTTCCCATCAGAGAAGTGGTCCCCCGACATGCAGAGGCAGAAAGGCCCTCTCGTGTAATGGGAACTAGGCCATTCACACTGAAGCAGCTATTTCCCATTAGAGAAACAGCCCTCTGACCTGAAAAGGCAGAAAGGTCCTCTCGTCTAATCGGAACTAGCCCACTCACACTGAAGCAGCTATTTCCCATTAGAGAAACTGCCCTCCGACCAGGAAAGGCAAAAAGGTCCACTCGTCTAATGGGAACTTGCCCATTCACACTGAAGCAGCTATTCCCCATAAGAGAAATGGCCCTCCGACCTGGAAAGGCAGATAGGTCCTCTCGTCTAATGGGAACTAGCCCATTCACACTGAAGCAGCTATTTCCCATTAGAGAAGCGGTTCCCCAACCTGCAGAGGCAGAAAGGTCCTCTCTTCTAATGGGAACTAGCCCATTCACACTGAAGCAGCTATTTCCCATTAGAGAAACGGCCCTCCGACCTGGAAAGGCAACAAGGTCCTCCAGTCTAATGGGAACTAGCCCATTCACACTGAAGCAGCTATTTCCCATTAGAGGAGCGGCCCTCCGACATGCAGAGGCAGAAAGGTCCTCTCGTCTAATGGGAACTAGCCCATTCACACTGAAGCAGCTTTTTCCCATCAGAGAAACGGCCCCCCGACATGCAGAGGTAGAAAGGTCCTGTCGTGTAATAGGAACTAGCCCATTCACACTGAAGCAGCTATTTCTCATTAGAGAAATGGCCCTCCGACCTGGAAAGGCAAAAAGGTCCTCTCGTCTAATGGGAACTAGCCCATTCACACTGAAGCAGCTATTTCCCATTAGAGAAACGGCCCTCCGACATGGAAAGGCAAAAAGGTCCTGTTGTCTAATGGGAACTAGCCCATTCACACTGAAGCAGCTCTTTCCCATCAGAGAAGCGGACCCCGACATGCAGAGGCAGAAAGGTCCTCTCGTGTAATGGGAACTAACTAGCCCATTCACACTGAAGCAGCTATTTCCCATTAGAGAAACGGCCCTCTGACCTGGAAAGGCAGAAAGGTCCTCTCGTCTAATTGGAACTAGCCCACTTACACTGAAGCAGCTATTTCCCATTAGAGAAACTGCCCTCCGACCAGGAAAGGCAAAAAGGACCCCTCGTCTAATGGGAACTAGCCCATTCACACTGAAGCAGCTATTTCCCATTAGAGAAACGGCCCTCTGACCGGGAAAGGTAGAAAGGTCCTCTCGTCTAATGGGAACTAGCCCATTCACACTGAAGCAGCTATTTCCCATTAGAGAAATGGCCCTCCGACCTGGAAAGGCAGAAATGTCCTCTCGTCTAATGGGAACTAGCCCATTCACACTGAAGCAGCTCTTTCCCATTAGAGAAATGGCCCTCTGTCCTGGAAAGGCAGAAAGGTCCTCTCGTCTTATGGGAACTAGCCCATTCACACTGAAGCAGCTATTTCCTATTAGAGAAACGGCCCTCCGACCTGGAAAGGCAAAAAGGTCCTGTCGTCTAATTTGAACTAGCCCATTCACACTGAAGCAGCTCTTTCCCATCAGAGAAGTGGTCCCCCGACATGCAGAGGCAGAAAGGCCCTCTCGTGTAATGGGAACTAGGCCATTCACACTGAAGCAGCTATTTCCCATTAGAGAAACAGCCCTCTGACCTGAAAAGGCAGAAAGGTCCTCTTGTCTAATCGGAACTAGCCCACTCACACTGAAGCAGCTATTTCCCATTAGAGAAACCGCCCTCCGACCAGGAAAGGCAAAAAGGTCCACTCGTCTGATGGGAACTAGCCCATTCACACTGAAGCAGCTATTCCCCATAAGAGAAATGGCCCTCCGACCTGGAAAGGCAGATAGGTCCTCTCGTCTAATGGGAACTAGCCCATTCACACTGAAGCAGCTATTTCCCATTAGAGAAACGGCCCTCCGACCTGGAAAGGCAACAAGGTCCTCCAGTCTAATGGGAACTAGCCCATTCACACTGAAGCAGCTATTTCCCATTAGAGGAGCGGCCCTCCGACATGCAGAGGCAGAAAGGTCCTCTCGTCTAATGGGAACTAGCCCATTCACACTGAAGCAGCTTTTTCCCATCAGAGAAACGGCCCCCCGACCTGGAAAGGCAGATAGGACCTCTCGTCTAATGGGAACTAGCCCATTCACACTGAAGCAGCTATTTCCCATTAGAGAAGCGGTTCCCCAACCTGCAGAGGCAGAACGGTCCTCTCGTCTAATGGGAACTAGCCCATTCACACTGAAGCAGCTATTTCCCATTAGAGAAACGGCCCTCTGACCTGGAAAGGTAGAAAGGTCCTCTCGTCTAATGGGAACTAGCCCATTCACACTGAAGCAGCTATTTCCCATTAGAGAAATGGCCCTCCGACCTGGAAAGGCAGAAATGTCCTCTCGTCTAATGGGAACTAGCCCATTCACACTGAAGCAGCTCTTTCCCATTAGAGAAATGGCCCTCTGACCTGGAAAGGCAGAAAGGTCCTCTCGTCTTATGGGAACTAGCCCATTCACACTGAAGCAGCTATTTCCCATTAGAGAAACGGCCCTCCGACCTGGAAAGGCAAAAAGGTCCTGTCGTCTAATTTGAACTAGCCCATTCACACTGAAGCAGCTCTTTCCCATCAGAGAAGCGGTCCCCCGACATGCAGAGGCAGAAAGGTCCTCTCGTGTAATGGGAACTAGCCCATTCACACTGAAGCAGCTATTTCCCATTAGAGAAACAGCCCTCTGACCTGAAAAGGCAGAAAGGTCCTCTTGTCTAATCGGAACTAGCCCACTCACACTGAAGCAGCTATTTCCCATTAGAGAAACTGCCCTCCGACCAGGAAAGGCAAAAAGGTCCACTCGTCTAATGGGAACTAGCCCATTCACACTGAAGCAGCTATTTCCCATTAGAGAAATGGCCCTCCGACCTGGAAAGGCAGAAAGGTCCTCTCGTCTAATGGGAACTAGCCCATTCACACTGAAGCAGCTCTTTCCCATTAGAGAAATGGCCCTCTGACCTGGAAAGGCAGAAAGGTCCTCTCGTCTTATGGGAACTAGCCCATTCACACTGAAGCAGCTATTTCCCATTAGAGAAACGGCCCTCCGATCTGGAAAGGCAAAAAGGTCCTGTCGTCTAATTTGAACTAGCCCATTCACACTGAAGCAGCTCTTTCCCATCAGAGAAGCGGTCCCCCGACATGCAGAGGCAGAAAGGTCCTCTCGTGTAATGGGAACTAGCCCATTCACACTGAAGCAGCTATTTCCCATTAGAGAAACAGCCCTCTGACCTGAAAAGGCAGAAAGGTCCTCTTGTCTAATCGGAACTAGCCCACTCACACTGAAGCAGCTATTTCCCATTAGAGAAACTGCCCTCCGACCAGGAAAGGCAAAAAGGTCCACTCGTCTAATGGGAACTAGCCCATTCACACTGAAGCAGCTATTTCCCATTAGAGAAATGGCCCTCCGACCTGGAAAGGCAGAAAGGTCCTCTCGTCTAATGGGAACTAGCCCATTCACACTGAAGCAGCTATTTCCCATTAGAGAAATGGCCCTCCGACCTGGAAAGGCAGAAAGGTCCTCTCGTCTAATGGGAACTAGCCCATTCACACTGAAGCAGCTATTTCCCATTAGAGAAACGGCCCTCCGACCTGGAAAGGCAAAAAGGTCCTCTTGTCTAATGGGAACTAGCCCATTCACACTGAAACAGCTATATCCCATTAGAGAAGCGCCCCCCCCGACCTGCAGAGGCAGAAAGGTCCTCTCGTCTAATGGGAAATAGCCCATTCACACTGAAGCAGCTATTTCCCATTAGAGAAACGGCCCTCCGACCTGGAAAGGCATCAAGGTCCTCCAGTCTAATGGGAACTAGCCCATTCACACTGAAGCAGCTATTTCCCATTAGAGGAGCGGCCCTCCGACATGCAGAGGCAGAAAGGTCCTCTCGTCTAATGGGAACTAGCCCATTCACACTGAAGCAGCTCTTTCCCATCAGAGAAACGGCCCCCCGACATGCAGAGGCAGAAAGGTCCTCACGTGTAATAGGAACTAGCCCATTCACACTGAAGCAGCTATTTCCCATTAGAGAAACGGTCCTCTGACCTGGAAAGGCAGAAAGGTCCTCTCGTCTAATCGGAACTAGCCCACTCACACTGAAGCAGCTATTTCCCATTAGAGAAACTGCCCTCTGACCTGGAAAGGCAGAAAGGTCCTCTCGTCTAATGGGAACTAGCCCATTCACACTGAAGCAGCTATTTCCCATTAGAGAAATGGCCCTCCGACCTGGAAAGGCAGAAAGGTCCTCTCGTCTAATGGGAACTAGCCCATTCACACTGAAGCAGCTCTTAACCATTAGAGAAACGGCCCCCCGACCTACAGAGGCAGAAAGGTCCTCTCGTCTAATGGGAACTTGCCCATTCACACTGAAGCAGCTATTTCCCATTAGAGAAATGGCCCTCTGACATGGAAAGGCAAAAAGGTCCTCTCGTCTAATGGGAACTAGCCCACTCACACTGAAGCAGCTATTTCCCATTATAGAAACGGCCCTCCGACCTGGAAAGGCAAAAAGGTCCTCTCGTCTAATGGGAACTAGCCCATTAACACTGAAGCAGCTCTTTCCCATTAGAGAAGCGCCCCCCGACCTGCAGAGGCAGAAAGGTCCTCTCGTCTAATGGGAACTAGCCCATTCACACTGAAGCAGCTATTTCCCATTAGAGAAACGGCCCTCCGACCTGGAAAGGCAAAAAGGTCCTCTCGTCTAATGGGAACTAGCCCATTCACACTGAAGCAGCTATTTCCCATTAGAGAAACGGCCCTCCGACCTGGAAAGGCAAAAAGGTCCTCTCGTCTAATGGGAACTAGCCCATTCACACTGAAGCAGCTCTTAACCATTAGAGAAACGGCCCCCCGACTTACAGAGGCAGAAAGGTCCTCTCGTCTAATGGGAACTTGCCCATTCACACTGAAGCAGCTATTTCCCATTAGAGAAACGGCCCTCTGACATGGAAAGGCAAAAAGGTCCTCTCGTCTAATGGGAACTAGCCCACTCACACTGAAGCAGCTATTTCCCATTATAGAAACGGCCCTCCGACCTGGAATGGCAAAAAGGTCCTCTCGTCTAATGGGAACTCGCCCATTCACACTGATGCAGCTCTTTCCCATTAGAGAAGCGGCCCCCCCGACCTGCAGAGGCAGAAAGGTCCTCTCGTCTAATGGGAACTAGCCCATTCACACTGAAGCAGCTATTTCCCATTAGAGAAACGGCCCTCTGGCATGGAAAGGCAAAAAGGTCGTCTCGTCTAATGGGAACTAGCCCACTCACACTGAAGCAGCTTTTTCCCATTAGAGAAACGGCCCTCCGACCTGGAAAGGCAAAAAGGTCCTCTCGTCTAATGGGAACTAGCCCATTCACACTGAAGCAGCTCTTTCCCATCAGAGAAGCGGACCCCGACATGCAGAGGCAGAAAGGTCCTCTCGTGTAATGGGAACTAACTAGCCCATTCACACTGAAGCAGCTATTTCCCATTAGAGAAACGGCCCTCTGACCTGGAAAGGCAGAAAGGTCCTCTCGTCTAATCGGAACTAGCCCACTTACACTGAAGCAGCTATTTCCCATTAGAGAAACTGCCCTCCGACCAGGAAAGGCAAAAAGGACCCCTCGTCTAATGGGAACTAGCCCATTCACACTGAAGCAGCTATTTCCCATTAGAGAAACGGCCCTCTGACCTGGAAAGGTAGAAAGGTCCTCTCGTCTAATGGGAACTAGCCCATTCACACTGAAGCAGCTATTTCCCATTAGAGAAATGGCCCTCCGACCTGGAAAGGCAGAAATGTCCTCTCGTCTAATGGGAACTAGCCCATTCACACTGAAGCAGCTCTTTCCCATTAGAGTAAATGGCCCTCTGTCCTGGAAAGGCAGAAAGGTCCTCTCGTCTTATGGGAACTAGCCCATTCACGTCTTATGGGAACTAGCCCATTCACACTGAAGCAGCTATTTCCCATTAGAGAAACGGCCCTCCGACCTGGAAAGGCAAAAAGGTCCTGTCGTCTAATTTGAACTAGCCCATTCACACTGAAGCAGCTCTTTCCCATCAGAGAAGTGGTCCCCCGACATGCAGAGGCAGAAAGGCCCTCTCGTGTAATGGGAACTAGGCCATTCACACTGAAGCAGCTATTTCCCATTAGAGAAACAGCCCTCTGACCTGAAAAGGCAGAAAGGTCCTCTCGTCTTATCGGAACTAGCCCACTCACACTGAAGCAGCTATTTCCCATTAGAGAAACTGCCCTCCGACCAGGAAAGGCAAAAAGGTCCACTCGTCTAATGGGAACTAGCCCATTCACACTGAAGCAGCTATTCCCCATAAGAGAAATGGCCCTCCGACCTGGAAAGGCAGATAGGTCCTCTCGTCTAATGGGAACTAGCCCATTCACACTGAAGCAGCTATTTCCCATTAGAGAAGCGGTTCCCCAACCTGCAGAGGCAGAAAGGTCCTCTCTTCTAATGGGAACTAGCCCATTCACACTGAAGCAGCTATTTCCCATTAGAGAAACGGCCCTCCGACCTGGAAAGGCAACAAGGTCCTCCAGTCTAATGGGAACTAGCCCATTCACACTGAAGCAGCTATTTCCCATTAGAGGAGCGGCCCTCCGACATGCAGAGGCAGAAAGGTCCTCTCGTCTAATGGGAACTAGCCCATTCACACTGAAGCAGCTTTTTCCCATCAGAGAAACGGCCCCCCGACATGCAGAGGTAGAAAGGTCCTGTCGTGTAATAGGAACTAGCCCATTCACACTGAAGCAGCTATTTCCCATTAGAGAAATGGCCCTCCGACCTGGAAAGGCAAAAAGGTCCTCTCGTCTAATGGGAACTAGCCCATTCACACTGAAGCAGCTATTTCCCATTAGAGAAACGGCCCTCCGACATGGAAAGGCAAAAAGGTCCTGTGTCTAATGGGAACTAGCCCATTCACACTGAAGCAGCTCTTTCCCATCAGAGAAGCGGACCCCGACATGCAGAGGCAGAAAGGTCCTCTCGTGTAATGGGAACTAACTAGCCCATTCACACTGAAGCAGCTATTTCCCATTAGAGAAACGGCCCTCTGACCTGGAAAGGCAGAAAGGTCCTCTCGTCTAATTGGAACTAGCCCACTTACACTGAAGCAGCTATTTCCCATTAGAGAAACTGCCCTCCGACCAGGAAAGGCAAAAAGGACCCCTCGTCTAATGGGAACTAGCCCATTCACACTGAAGCAGCTATTTCCCATTAGAGAAACGGCCCTCTGACCGGGAAAGGTAGAAAGGTCCTCTCGTCTAATGGGAACTAGCCCATTCACACTGAAGCAGCTATTTCCCATTAGAGAAATGGCCCTCCGACCTGGAAAGGCAGAAATGTCCTCTCGTCTAATGGGAACTAGCCCATTCACACTGAAGCAGCTCTTTCCCATTAGAGAAATGGCCCTCTCTCCTGGAAAGGCAGAAAGGTCCTCTCGTCTTATGGGAACTAGCCCATTCACACTGAAGCAGCTATTTCCCATTAGAGAAACGGCCCTCCGACCTGGAAAGGCAAAAAGGTCCTGTCGTCTAATTTGAACTAGCCCATTCACACTGAAGCAGCTCTTTCCCATCAGAGAAGTGGTCCCCCGACATGCAGAGGCAGAAAGGCCCTCTCGTGTAATGGGAACTAGGCCATTCACACTGAAGCAGCTATTTCCCATTAGAGAAACAGCCCTCTGACCTGAAAAGGCAGAAAGGTCCTCTCGTCTAATCGGAACTAGCCCACTCACACTGAAGCAGCTATTTCCCATTAGAGAAACCGCCCTCCGACCAGGAAAGGCAAAAAGGTCCACTCGTCTGATGGGAACTAGCCCATTCACACTGAAGCAGCTATTCCCCATAAGAGAAATGGCCCTCCGACCTGGAAAGGCAGATAGGTCCTCTCGTCTAATGGGAACTAGCCCATTCACACTGAAGCAGCTATTTCCCATTAGAGAAGCGGTTCCCCAACCTGCAGAGGCAGAAAGGTCCTCTCTTCTAATGGGAACTAGCCCATTCACACTGAAGCAGCTATTTCCCATTAGAGAAACGGCCCTCCGACCTGGAAAGGCAACAAGGGCCTCCAGTCTAATGGGAACTAGCCCATTCACACTGAAGCAGCTATTTCCCATTAGAGGAGCGGCCCTCCGACATGCAGAGGCAGAAAGGTCCTCTCGTCTAATGGGAACTAGCCCATTCACACTGAAGCAGCTTTTTCCCATCAGAGAAACGGCCCCCCGACATGCAGAGGCAGAAAGGTCCTCTCGTGTAATAGGAACTAGCCCATTCACACTGAAGCAGCTATTTCCCATTAGAGAAATGGCCCTCCGACCTGGAAAGGCAGATAGGACCTCTCGTCTAATGGGAACTAGCCCATTCACACTGAAGCAGCAATTTCCCATTAGAGAAGCGGTTCCCCAACCTGCAGAGGCAGAACGGTCCTCTCGTCTAATGGGAACTAGCCCATTCACACTGAAGCAGCTATTTCCCATTAGAGAAACGGCCCTCTGACCTGGAAAGGTAGAAAGGTCCTCTCGTCTAATGGGAACTAGCCCATTCACACTGAAGCAGCTATTTCCCATTAGAGAAATGGCCCTCCGACCTGGAAAGGCAAAAAGGTCCACTCGTCTAATGGGAACTAGCCCATTCACACTGAAGCAGCTATTCCCCATAAGAGAAATGGCCCTCCGACCTGGAAAGGCAGATAGGTCCTCTCGTCTAATGGGAACTAGCCCATTCACACTGAAGCAGTTATTTCCCATTAGAGAAGCGGTTCCCCAACCTGCAGAGGCAGAAAGGTCCTCTCTTCTAATGGGAACTAGCCCATTCACACTGAAGCAGCTATTTCCCATTAGAGAAACGGCCCTCCGACCTGGAAAGGCAACAAGGTCCTCCAGTCTAATGGGAACTAGCCCATTCACACTGAAGCAGCTATTTCCCATTAGAGGAGCGGCCCTCCGACATGCAGAGGCAGAAAGGTCCTCTCGTCTAATGGGAACTAGCCCATTCACACTGAAGCAGCTTTTTCCCATCAGAGAAACGGCCCCCCGACATGCAGAGGCAGAAAGGTCCTCTCGTGTAATAGGAACTAGCCCATTCACACTGAAGCAGCTATTTCCCATTAGAGAAATGGCCCTCCGACCTGGAAAGGCAAAAAGGTCCTCTCGTCTAATGGGAACTAGCCCATTCACACTGAAGCAGCTATTTCCCATTAGAGAAACGGCCCTCCGACATGGAAAGGCAAAAAGGTCCTGTTGTCTAATGGGAACTAGCCCATTCACACTGAAGCAGCTCTTTCCCATCAGAGAAGCGGACCCCGACATGCAGAGGCAGAAAGGTCCTCTCGTGTAATGGGAACTAACTAGCCCATTCACACTGAAGCAGCTATTTCCCATTAGAGAAACGGCCCTCTGACCTGGAAAGGCAGAAAGGTCCTCTCGTCTAATCGGAACTAGCCCACTTACACTGAAGCAGCTATTTCCCATTAGAGAAACTGCCCTCCGACCAGGAAAGGCAAAAAGGACCCCTCGTCTAATGGGAACTAGCCCATTCACACTGAAGCAGCTATTTCCCATTAGAGAAACGGCCCTCTGACCGGGAAAGGTAGAAAGGTCCTCTCGTCTAATGGGAACTAGCCCATTCACACTGAAGCAGCTATTTCCCATTAGAGAAATGGCCCTCCGACCTGGAAAGGCAGAAATGTCCTCTCGTCTAATGGGAACTAGCCCATTCACACTGAAGCAGCTCTTTCCCATTAGAGAAATGGCCCTCTGTCCTGGAAAGGCAGAAAGGTCCTCTCGTCTTATGGGAACTAGCCCATTCACACTGAAGCAGCTATTTCCCATTAGAGAAACGGCCCTCCGACCTGGAAAGGCAAAAAGGTCCTGTCGTCTAATTTGAACTAGCCCATTCACACTGAAGCAGCTCTTTCCCATCAGAGAAGTGGTCCCCCGACATGCAGAGGCAGAAAGGCCCTCTCGTGTAATGGGAACTAGGCCATTCACACTGAAGCAGCTATTTCCCATTAGAGAAACAGCCCTCTGACCTGAAAAGGCAGAAAGGTCCTCTCGTCTAATCGGAACTAGCCCACTCACACTGAAGCAGCTATTTCCCATTAGAGAAACCGCCCTCCGACCAGGAAAGGCAAAAAGGTCCACTCGTCTGATGGGAACTAGCCCATTCACACTGAAGCAGCTATTCCCCATAAGAGAAATGGCCCTCCGACCTGGAAAGGCAGATAGGTCCTCTCGTCTAATGGGAACTAGCCCATTCACACTGAAGCAGCTATTTCCCATTAGAGAAGCGGTTCCCCAACCTGCAGAGGCAGAAAGGTCCTCTCTTCTAATGGGAACTAGCCCATTCACACTGAAGCAGCTATTTCCCATTAGAGAAACGGCCCTCCGACCTGGAAAGGCAACAAGGTCCTCCAGTCTAATGGGAACTAGCCCATTCACACTGAAGCAGCTATTTCCCATTAGAGGAGCGGCCCTCCGACATGCAGAGGCAGAAAGGTCCTCTCGTCTAATGGGAACTAGCCCATTCACACTGAAGCAGCTTTTTCCCATCAGAGAAACGGCCCCCCGACATGCAGAGGCAGAAAGGTCCTCTCGTGTAATAGGAACTAGCCCATTCACACTGAAGCAGCTATTTCCCATTAGAGAAATGGCCCTCCGACCTGGAAAGGCAGATAGGACCTCTCGTCTAATGGGAACTAGCCCATTCACACTGAAGCAGCTATTTCCCATTAGAGAAGCGGTTCCCCAACCTGCAGAGGCAGAACGGTCCTCTCGTCTAATGGGAACTAGCCCATTCACACTGAAGCAGCTATTTCCCATTAGAGAAACGGCCCTCTGACCTGGAAAGGTAGAAAGGTCCTCTCGTCTAATGGGAACTAGCCCATTCACACTGAAGCAGCTATTTCCCATTAGAGAAATGGCCCTCCGACCTGGAAAGGCAGAAATGTCCTCTCGTCTAATGGGAACTAGCCCATTCACACTGAAGCAGCTCTTTCCCATTAGAGAAATGGCCCTCTGACCTGGAAAGGCAGAAAGGTCCTCTCGTCTTATGGGAACTAGCCCATTCACACTGAAGCAGCTATTTCCCATTAGAGAAACGGCCCTCCGACCTGGAAAGGCAAAAAGGTCCTGTCGTCTAATTTGAACTAGCCCATTCACACTGAAGCAGCTCTTTCCCATCAGAGAAGCGGTCCCCCGACAGGCAGAGGCAGAAAGGTCCTCTCGTGTAATGGGAACAAGCCCATTCACACTGAAGCAGCTATTTCCCATTAGAGAAACAGCCCTCTGACCTGAAAAGGCAGAAAGGTCCTCTTGTCTAATCGGAACTAGCCCACTCACACTGAAGCAGCTATTTCCCATTAGAGAAACTGCCCTCCGACCAGGAAAGGCAAAAAGGTCCACTCGTCTAATGGGAACTAGCCCATTCACACTGAAGCAGCTATTTCCCATTAGAGAAATGGCCCTCCGACCTGGAAAGGCAGAAAGGTCCTCTCGTCTAATGGGAACTAGCCCATTCACACTGAAGCAGCTCTTTCCCATTAGAGAAATGGCCCTCTGACCTGGAAAGGCAGAAAGGTCCTCTCGTCTTATGGGAACTAGCCCATTCACACTGAAGCAGCTATTTCCCATTAGAGAAACGGCCCTCCGACCTGGAAAGGCAAAAAGGTCCTGTCGTCTAATTTGAACTAGCCCATTCACACTGAAGCAGCTATTTCCCATCAGAGAAGCGGTCCCCCGACATGCAGAGGCAGAAAAGTCCTCTCGTGTAATGGGAACTAGCCCATTCACACTGAAGCAGCTATTTCCCATTAGAGAAACAGCCCTCTGACCTGAAAAGGCAGAAAGGTCCTCTTGTCTAATCGGAACTAGCCCACTCACACTGAAGCAGCTATTTCCCATTAGAGAAACTGCCCTCCGACCAGGAAAGGCAAAAAGGTCCACTCGTCTAATGGGAACTAGCCCATTCACACTGAAGCAGCTATTTCCCATTAGAGAAATGGCCCTCCGACCTGGAAAGGCAGAAAGGTCCTCTCGTCTAATGGGAACTAGCCCATTCACACTGAAGCAGCTATTTCCCATTAGAGAAGCGGTTCCCCAATCTGCAGAGGCAGAAAGGTCCTCTCGTCTAATGGGAACTAGCCCATTCACACTGAAGCAGCTATTTCCCATTAGAGAAACGGCCCTCCGACCTGGAAAGGCAAAAAGGTCCTCTTGTCTAATGGGAACTAGCCCATTCACACTGAAACAGCTATATCCCATTAGAGAAGCGGCCCCCCGACCTGCAGAGGCAGAAAGGTCCTCTCGTCTAATGGGAACTAGCCCATTCACACTGAAGCAGCTATTTCCCATTAGAGAAACGGCCCTCCGACCTGGAAAGGCATCAAGGTCCTCCAGTCTAATGGGAACTAGACCATTCACACTGAAGCAGCTATTTCCCATTAGAGGAGCAGCCCTCCGACATGCAGAGGCAGAAAGGTCCTCTCGTCTAATGGGAACTAGCCCATTCACACTGAAGCAGCTCTTTCCCATCAGAGAAACGGCCCCCCGACATGCAGAGGCAGAAAGGTCCTCTCGTGTAATAGGAACTAGCCCATTCACACTGAAGCAGCTATTTCCCATTAGAGAAACGGTCCTCTGACCTGGAAAGGCAGAAAGGTCCTCTCGTCTAATCGGAACTAGCCCACTCACACTGAAGCAGCTATTTCCCATTAGAGAAACTGCCCTCTGACCTGGAAAGGCAGAAAGGTCCTCTCGTCTAATGGGAACTAGCCCATTCACACTGAAGCAGCTATTTCCCATTAGAGAAATGGCCCTCCGACCTGGAAAGGCAGAAAGGTCCTCTCGTCTAATGGGAACTAGCCCATTCACACTGAAGCAGCTCTTAACCATTAGAGAAACGGCCCCCCGACCTACAGAGGCAGAAAGGTCCTCTCGTCTAATGGGAACTTGCCCATTCACACTGAAGCAGCTATTTCCCATTAGAGAAACGGCCCTCCGACCTGGAAAGGCAAAAAGGTCCTCTCGTCTAATGGGAACTAGCCCACTCACACTGAAGCAGCTATTTCCCATTAGAGAAACGGCCCTACGACCTGGAAAGGCAAAAAGGTCCTCTCGCCTAATGGGAACTAGCCCATTCACACTGAAGCAGCTCTTAACCATTAGAGAAACGGCCCCCCGACCTACAGAGGCAGAAAGGTCCTCTCGTCTAATGGGAACTTGCCCATTCACACTGAAGCAGCTATTTCCCATTAGAGAAACGGCCCTCTGACATGGAAAGGCAAAAAGGTCCTCTCGTCTAATGGGAACTAGCCCACTCACACTGAAGCAGCTATTTCCCATTATAGAAACGGCCCTCCGACCTGGAAAGGCAAAAAGGTCCTCTCGTCTAATGGGAACTCGCCCATTCACACTGAAGCAGCTCTTTCCCATTAGAGAAGCGGTCCCCCGACATGCAGAGGCAGAAAGGTACTCTCGTGTAATGGGAACTAGCCCATTCACACTGAAGCAGCTATTTCCCATTAGAGAAACAGCCCTCTGACCTGAAAAGGCAGAAAGGTCCTCTTGTCTAATCGGAACTAGCCCATTCACACTGAAGCAGCTATTTCCCATTAGAGAAACGGCCCTCCGACCTGGAAAGGCATCAAGGTCCTCTAGTCTAATGGGAACTAGACCATTCACACTGAAGCAGCTATTTCCCATTAGAGGAGCGGCCCTCCGACATGCAGAGGCAGAAAGGTCCTCTCGTCTAATGGGAACTAGCCCATTCACACTGAAGCAGCTCTTTCCCATCAGAGAAACGGCCCTCCGACCTGGAAAGGCAGATAGGACCTCTCGTCTAATGGGAACTAGCCCATTCACACTGAAGCAGCTATTTCCCATTAGAGAAGCGGTTCCCCAACCTGCAGAGGCAGAACGGTCCTCTCGTCTAATGGGAACTAGCCCATTCACACTGAAGCAGCTATTTCCCATTAGAGAAACGGCCCTCTGACCTGGAAAGGTAGAAAGGTCCTCTCGTCTAATGGGAACTAGCCCATTCACACTGAAGCAGCTATTTCCCATTAGAGAAATGGCCCTCCGACCTGGAAAGGCAGAAATGTCCTCTCGTCTAATGGGAACTAGCCCATTCACACTGAAGCAGCTCTTTCCCATTAGAGAAATGGCCCTCTGACCTGGAAAGGCAGAAAGGTCCTCTCGTCTTATGGGAACTAGCCCATTCACACTGAAGCAGCTATTTCCCATTAGAGAAACGGCCCTCCGACCTGGAAAGGCAAAAAGGTCCTGTCGTCTAATTTGAACTAGCCCATTCACACTGAAGCAGCTCTTTCCCATCAGAGAAGCGGTCCCCCGACAGGCAGAGGCAGAAAGGTCCTCTCGTGTAATGGGAACTAGCCCATTCACACTGAAGCAGCTATTTCCCATTAGAAAAACAGCCCTCTGACCTGAAAAGGCAGAAAGGTCCTCTTGTCTAATCGGAACTAGCCCACTCACACTGAAGCAGCTATTTCCCATTAGAGAAACTGCCCTCCGACCAGGAAAGGCAAAAAGGTCCACTCGTCTAATGGGAACTAGCCCATTCACACTGAAGCAGCTATTTCCCATTAGAGAAATGGCCCTCCGACCTGGAAAGGCAGAAAGGTCCTCTCGTCTAATGGGAACTAGCCCATTCACACTGAAGCAGCTCTTTCCCATTAGAGAAATGGCCCTCTGACCTGGAAAGGCAGAAAGGTCCTCTCGTTTTATGGGAACTAGCCCATTCACACTGAAGCAGCTATTTCCCATTAGAGAAACGGCCCTCCGACCTGGAAAGGCAAAAAGGTCCTGTCGTCTAATTTGAACTAGCCCATTCACACTGAAGCAGCTATTTCCCATCAGAGAAGCGGTCCCCCGACATGCAGAGGCAGAAAAGTCCTCTCGTGTAATGGGAACTAGCCCATTCACACTGAAGCATCTATTTCCCATTAGAGAAACAGCCCTCTGACCTGAAAAGGCAGAAAGGTCCTCTTGTCTAATCGGAACTAGCCCACTCACACTGAAGCAGCTATTTCCCATTAGAGAAACTGCCCTCCGACCAGGAAAGGCAAAAAGGTCCACTCGTCTAATGGGAACTAGCCCATTCACACTGAAGCAGCTATTTCCCATTAGAGAAATGGCCCTCCGACCTGGAAAGGCAGAAAGGTCCTCTCGTCTAATGGGAACTAGCCCATTCACACTGAAGCAGCTATTTCCCATTAGAGAAGCGGTTCCCCAATCTGCAGAGGCAGAAAGGTCCTCTCGTCTAATGGGAACTAGCCCATTCACACTGAAGCAGCTATTTCCCATTAGAGAAACGGCCCTCCGACCTGGAAAGGCAAAAAGGTCCTCTTGTCTAATGGGAACTAGCCCATTCACACTGAAACAGCTATATCCCATTAGAGAAGCGGCCCCCCGACCTGCAGAGGCAGAAAGGTCCTCTCGTCTAATGGGAACTAGCCCATTCACACTGAAGCAGCTATTTCCCATTAGAGAAACGGCCCTCCGACCTGGAAAGGCATCAAGGTCCTCCAGTCTAATGGGAACTAGACCATTCACACTGAAGCAGCTATTTCCCATTAGAGGAGCAGCCCTCCGACATGCAGAGGCAGAAAGGTCCTCTCGTCTAATGGGAACTAGCCCATTCACACTGAAGCAGCTCTTTCCCATCAGAGAAACGGCCCCCCGACATGCAGAGGCAGAAAGGTCCTCTCGTGTAATAGGAACTAGCCCATTCACACTGAAGCAGCTATTTCCCATTAGAGAAACGGTCCTCTGACCTGGAAAGGCAGAAAGGTCCTCTCGTCTAATCGGAACTAGCCCACTCACACTGAAGCAGCTATTTCCCATTAGAGAAACTGCCCTCTGACCTGGAAAGGCAGAAAGGTCCTCTCGTCTAATGGGAACTAGCCCATTCACACTGAAGCAGCTATTTCCCATTAGAGAAATGGCCCTCCGACCTGGAAAGGCAGAAAGGTCCTCTCGTCTAATGGGAACTAGCCCATTCACACTGAAGCAGCTCTTAACCATTAGAGAAACGGCCCCCCGACCTACAGAGGCAGAAAGGTCCTCTCGTCTAATGGGAACTTGCCCATTCACACTGAAGCAGCTATTTCCCATTAGAGAAACGGCCCTCCGACCTGGAAAGGCAAAAAGGTCCTCTCGTCTAATGGGAACTAGCCCACTCACACTGAAGCAGCTATTTCCCATTAGAGAAACGGCCCTACGACCTGGAAAGGCAAAAAGGTCCTCTCGCCTAATGGGAACTAGCCCATTCACACTGAAGCAGCTCTTAACCATTAGAGAAACGGCCCCCCGACCTACAGAGGCAGAAAGGTCCTCTCGTCTAATGGGAACTTGCCCATTCACACTGAAGCAGCTATTTCCCATTAGAGAAACGGCCCTCTGACATGGAAAGGCAAAAAGGTCCTCTCGTCTAATGGGAACTAGCCCACTCACACTGAAGCAGCTATTTCCCATTATAGAAACGGCCCTCCGACCTGGAAAGGCAAAAAGGTCCTCTCGTCTAATGGGAACTCGCCCATTCACACTGAAGCAGCTCTTTCCCATTAGAGAAGCGGTCCCCCGACATGCAGAGGCAGAAAGGTACTCTCGTGTAATGGGAACTAGCCCATTCACACTGAAGCAGCTATTTCCCATTAGAGAAACAGCCCTCTGACCTGAAAAGGCAGAAAGGTCCTCTTGTCTAATCGGAACTAGCCCATTCACACTGAAGCAGCTATTTCCCATTAGAGAAACGGCCCTCCGACCTGGAAAGGCATCAAGGTCCTCTAGTCTAATGGGAACTAGACCATTCACACTGAAGCAGCTATTTCCCATTAGAGGAGCGGCCCTCCGACATGCAGAGGCAGAAAGGTCCTCTCGTCTAATGGGAACTAGCCCATTCACACTGAAGCAGCTCTTTCCCATCAGAGAAACGGCCCCCCGACATGCAGAGGCAGAAAGGTCCTCTCGTGTAATAGGAACTAGCCCATTCACACTGAAGCAGCTATTTCCCATTAGAGAAACGGTCCTCTGACCTGGAAAGGCAGAAAGGTCCTCTCGTCTAATCGGAACTAGCCCACTCACACTGAAGCAGCTATTTCCCATTAGAGAAACTGCCCTCTGACCTGGAAAGGCAGAAAGGTCCTCTCGTCTAATGGGAACTAGCCCATTCACACTGAAGCAGCTATTTCCCATTAGAGAAATGGCCCTCCGACCTGGAAAGGCAGAAAGGTCCTCTCGTCTAATGGGAACTAGCCCATTCACACTGAAGCAGCTCTTAACCATTAGAGAAACGGCCCCCCGACCTACAGAGGCAGAAAGGTCCTCTCGTCTAATGGGAACTTGCCCATTCACACTGAAGCAGCTATTTCCCATTAGAGAAACGGCCCTCTGACATGGAAAGGCAAAAAGGTCCTCTCGTCTAATGGGAACTAGCCCACTCGCACTGAAGCAGCTATTTCCCATTATAGAAACGGCCCTCCGACCTGGAAAGGCAAAAAGGTCCTCTCGTCTAATGGGAACTCGCCCATTCACACTGAAGCAGCTCTTTCCCATTAGAGAAGCGGTCCCCCGACATGCAGAGGCAGAAAGGTACTCTCGTGTAATGGGAACTAGCCCATTCACACTGAAGCAGCTATTTCCCATTAGAGAAACAGCCCTCTGACCTGAAAAGGCAGAAAGGTCCTCTTGTCTAATCGGAACTAGCCCACTCACACTGAAGCAGCTATTTCCCATTAGAGAAACTGCCCTCCGACCAGGAAAGGCAAAAAGGTCCACTTGTCTAATGGGAACTAGCCCATTCACACTGAAGCAGCTATTTCCCATTAGAGAAATGGCCCTCCGACCTGGAAAGGCAGAAAGGTCCTCTCGTCTAATGGGAACTAGCCCATTCACACTGAAGCAGCTATTTCCCATTAGAGAAACGGCCCTCCGACCTGGAAAGGCAAAAAGGTCCTCTTGTCTAATGGGAACTAGCCCATTCACACTGAAACAGCTATATCCCATTAGAGAAGCGCCCCCCCGACCTGCAGAGGCAGAAAGGTCCTCTCGTCTAATGGGAACTAGCCCATTCACACTGAAGCAGCTATTTCCCATTAGAGAAACGGCCCTCCGACCTGGAAAGGCATCAAGGTCCTCCAGTCTAATGGGAACTAGCCCATTCACACTTAAGCAGCTATTTCCCATTAGAGGAGCAGCCCTCCGACATGCAGAGGCAGAAAGGTCCTCTCGTCTAATGGGAACTAGCCCATTCACACTGAAGCAGCTCTTTCCCATCAGAGAAACGGGCCCCCGACATGCAGAGGCAGAAAGGTCCTCTCGTGTAATAGGAACTAGCCCATTCACACTGAAGCAGCTATTTCCCATTAGAGAAACGGTCCTCTGACCTGAAAAGGCAGAAAGGTCCTCTCGTCTAATGGGAACTAGCCCATTCACACTGAAGCAGCTATTTCCCATTAGAGAAATGGCCCTCCGACCTGGAAAGGCAGAAAGGTCCTCTCGTCTAATGGGAACTAGCCCATTCACACTGAAGCAGCTCTTAACCATTAGAGAAACGGCCCCCCGACCTACAGAGGCAGAAAGGTCCTCTCGTCTAATGGGAACTTGCCCATTCACACTGAAGCAGCTATTTCCCATTAGAGAAACGGCCCTCTGACATGGAAAGGAAAAAAGGTCCTCTCGTCTAATGGGAACTAGCCCACTCACACTGAAGCAGCTATTTCCCATTATAGAAACGGCCCTCCGACCTGGTAAGGCAAAAAGGTCCTCTCGTCTAATGGGAACTAGCCCATTCACACCGAAGCAGCTCTTTCCCATTAGAGAAGCGGCCCCCCGACCTGCAGAGGCAGAAAGGTCCTCTCGTCTAATGGGAACTAGCCCATTCACACTGAAGCAGCTATTTCCCATTAGAGAAACGGCCCTCCGACCTGGAAAGGCAAAAAGGTCCTCTCGTCTAATGGGAACTAGCCCATTCACACTGAAGCAGCTATTTCCCATTAGAGAAACGGCCCTCCGACCTGGAAAGGCAAAAAGGTCCTCTCGTCTAATGGGAACTAGCCCATTCACACTGAAGCAGCTCTTAACCATTAGAGAAACGGCCCCCCGACCTACAGAGGCAGAAAGGTCCTCTCGTCTAATGGGAACTTGCCCATTCACACTGAAGCAGCTATTTCCCATTAGAGAAACGGCCCTCTGACATGGAAAGGCAAAAAGGTCCTCTCGTCTAATGGGAACTAGCCCACTCACACTGAAGCAGCTATTTCCCATTATAGAAACGGCCCTCCGACCTGGAAAGGCAAAAAGGTCCTCTCGTCTAATGGGAACTCGCCCATTCACACTGAAGCAGCTCTTTCCCATTAGAGAAGCGGCCCCCCGACCTGCAGAGGCAGAAAGGTCCTCTCGTCTAATGGGAACTAGCCCATTCACACTGAAGCAGCTATTTCCCATTAGAGAAACGGCCCTCTGACATGGAAAGGCAAAAAGGTCGTCTCGTCTAATGGGAACTAGCCCACTCACACTGAAGCAGCTTTTTCCCATTAGAGAAACGGCCCTCTGACCTGGAAAGACAAAAAGGTCCTCTCGTCTAATGGGAACTAGCCCATTCACACTGAAGCAGCTCTTTCCCATTAGAGAAGCGGCCCTCCGACATGCAGAGGCAGAAAGGTCCTCTTGTCTAATGGGAACTAGCCCATTCACACTGAAGCAGCTATTTCCCATTAGAGAAACGGCCCTCCGACCTGGAAAGGCAAAAAGGTCCTCTCGTCTAATGGGAACTAGCCCATTCACACTGAAGCAGCTATTTCCCATTAGAGAAACGGCCCTCCGACATGGAAAGGCAAAAAGGTCCTGTTGTCTAATGGGAACTAGCCCATTCACACTGAAGCAGCTCTTTCCCATCAGAGAAGCGGACCCCGACATGCAGAGGCAGAAAGGTCCTCTCGTGTAATGGGAACTAACTAGCCCATTCACACTGAAGCAGCTATTTCCCATTAGAGAAACGGCCCTCTGACCTGGAAAGGCAGAAAGGTCCTCTCGTCTAATCGGAACTAGCCCACTTACACTGAAGCAGCTATTTCCCATTAGAGAAACTGCCCTCTGACCAGGAAAGGCAAAAAGAAAACCTCGTCTAATGGGAACTAGCCCATTCACACTGAAGCAGCTATTTCCCATTAGAGAAACGGCCCTCTGACCTGGAAAGGTAGAAAGGTCCTCTCGTCTAATGGGAACTAGCCCATTCACACTGAAGCAGCTATTTCCCATTAGAGAAATGGCCCTCCGACCTGGAAAGGCAGAAATGTCCTCTCGTCTAATGGGAACTAGCCCATTCACACTGAAGCAGCTCTTTCCCATTAGAGAAATGGCCCTCTGTCCTGGAAAGGCAAAAAGGTCCTGTCGTCTAATTTGAACTAGCCCATTCACACTGAAGCAGCTATTTCCCATTATAGAAACGGCCCTCCGACCTGGAAAGTCAAAAAGGTCCTCTCGTCTAATGGGAACTCGCCCATTCACACTGAAGCAGCTCTTTCCCATTAGAGAAGCGGCCCCCCGACCTGCAGAGGCAGAAAGGTCCTCTCGTCCAATGGGAACTAGCCCATTCACACTGAAGCAGCTATTTCCCATTAGAGAAACGGCCCTCTGACATGGAAAGGCAAAAAGGTCGTCTCGTCTAATGGGAACTAGCCCACTCACACTGAAGCAGCTTTTTCCCATTAGAGAAACGGCCCTCTGACCTGGAAAGACAAAAAGGTCCTCTCGTCTAATGGGAACTAGCCCATTCACACTGAAGCAGCTCTTTCCCATTAGAGAAGCGGCCCTCCGACATGCAGAGGCAGAAAGGTCCTCTTGTCTAATGGGAACTAGCCCATTCACACTGAAGCAGCTATTTCCCATTAGAGAAACGGCCCTCCGACCTGGAAAGGCAAAAAGGTCCTCTCGTCTAATGGGAACTAGCCCATTCACACTGAAGCAGCTATTTCCCATTAGAGAAACGGCCCTCCGACATGGAAAGGCAAAAAGGTCCTGTTGTCTAATGGGAACTAGCCCATTCACACTGAAGCAGCTCTTTCCCATCAGAGAAGCGGACCCCGACATGCAGAGGCAGAAAGGCCCTCTCGTGTAATGGGAACTAACTAGCCCATTCACACTGAAGCAGCTATTTCCCATTAGAGAAACGGCCCTCTGACCTGGAAAGGCAGAAAGGTCCTCTCGTCTAATCGGAACTAGCCCACTTACACTGAAGCAGCTATTTCCCATTAGAGAAACTGCCCTCTGACCAGGAAAGGCAAAAAGAAAACCTTGTCTAATGGGAACTAGCCCATTCACACTGAAGCAGCTATTTCCCATTAGAGAAACGGCCCTCTGACCTGGAAAGGTAGAAAGGTCCTCTCGTCTAATGGGAACTAGCCCATTCACACTGAAGCAGCTATTTCCCATTAGAGAAATGGCCCTCCGACCTGGAAAGGCAGAAATGTCCTCTCGTCTAATGGGAACTAGCCCATTCACACTGAAGCAGCTCTTTCCCATTAGAGAAATGGCCCTCTGTCCTGGAAAGGCAAAAAGGTCCTGTCGTCTAATTTGAACTAGCCCATTCACACTGAAGCAGCTCTTTCCCATCAGAGAAGTGGTCCCCCGACATGTAGAGGCAGAAAGGCCCTCTCGTGTAATGGGAACTAGGCCATTCACAACGAAGCAGCTATTTCCCATTAGAGAAACGGCCCTCCGACCTGGAAAAGCAAAAAGGTCCTCTTGTCTAGTGGGAACTAGCCCATTCACACTGAAGCAGCTCTTAACCATTAGAGAAACGGCCCCCCGACCTACAGAGGCAGAAAGGTCCTCTCGTCTAATGCGAACTTGCCCATTCACACTGAAGCAGCTATTTCCCATTAGAGAAACGGCCCTCTGACATGGAAAGGCAAAAAGGTCCTCTCGTCTAATGGGAACTAGCCCACTCACACTGAAGCAGCTATTTCCCATTATAGAAACGGCCCTCCGACCTAGAAAGGCAGAAAGGTCCTCTCGTGTAATGGGAACTAACTAGCCCATTCACACTGAAGCAGCTATTTCCCATTAGAGAAACGGCCCTCTGACCTGGAAAGGCAGAAAGGTCCTCTCGTCTAATCGGAACTAGCCCACTTACACTGAAGCCGCTATTTCCCATTAGAGAAACTGCCCTCCGACCAGGAAAGGCAAAAAGGACCCCTCGTCTAATGGGAACTAGCCCATTCACACTGAAGCAGATATTTCCCATTAGAGAAACGGCCCTCTGACCTGGAAAGGTAGAAAGGTCCTCTCGTCTAATGGGAACTAGACCATTCACACTGAAGCAGCTATTTCCCATTAGAGAAATGGCCCTACGAACTGGAAAGGCAGAAATGTCCTCTCGTCTAATGGGAACGAGCCCATTCACACTGAAGCAGCTCTTTCCCATTAGGGAAATGGCCCTCTGTCCTGGAAAGGCAGAAAGGTCCTTTCGTCTTATGGGAACTAGCCCATTCACACTGAAGCAGCTATTTCCCATTAGAGAAATGGCCCTCTGACCTGGAAAGGCAAAAAGGTCCTGTCGTCTAATTTGAACTAGCCCATTCACACTGAAGCAGCTCTTTCCCATCAGAGAAGCGGTCCCCCGACATGCAGAGGCAGAAAGGCCCTCTCGTGTAATGGGAACTAGCCCATTCACACTGAAGCAGCTATTTCCCATTAGAGAAACAGCCCTCTGACCTGAAAAGGCAGAAAGGTCCTCTCGTCTAATCGGAACTAGCCCACTCACACTGAAGCAGCTATTTCCCATTAGAGAAACTGCCCTTCGACCAGGAAAGGCAAAAAGGTCCACTTGTCTAATGGGAACTAGCCCATTCACACTGAAGCAGCTATTTCCAATTAGAGAAATGGCCCTCCGACCTGGAAAGGCAGATAGGACCTCTCGTCTAATGGGAACTAGCCCATTCACACTGAAGCAGCTATTTCCCATTAGAGAAGCGGTTCCCCAACCTGCAGAGGCAGAAAGGTCCTCTCGTCTAATGGGAACTAGCCCATTCACACTGAAGCAGCTATTTCCCATTAGAGAAACGGCCCTCTGACCTGGAAAGGTAGAAAGGTCCTCTCGTCTAATGGGAACTAGCCCATTCACACTGAAGCAGCTATTTCCCATTAGAGAAATGGCCCTCCGACCTGGAAAGGCAGAAATGTCCTCTCGTCTAATGGGAACTAGCCCATTCACACTGAAGCAGCTCTTTCCCATTAGAGAAATGGCCCTCTGACCTGGAAAGGCAGAAAGGTCCTCTCGTCTTATGGGAACTAGCCCATTCACACTGAAGCAGCTATTTCCCATTAGAGAAACGGCCCTCCGACCTGGAAAGGCAAAAAGGTCCTGTCGTCTAATTTGAACTAGCCCATTCACACTGAAGCAGCTCTTTCCCATCAGAGAAGCGGTCCCCCGACATGCAGAGGCAGAAAGGCCCTCTCGTGTAATGGGAACTAGCCCATTCACACTGAAGCAGCTATTTCCCATTAGAGAAACAGCCCTCTGACCTGAAAAGGCAGAAAGGTCCTCTCGTCTAATCGGAACTAGCCCACTCACACTGAAGCAGCTATTTCCCATTAGAGAAACTGCCCTTCGACCAGGAAAGGCAAAAAGGTCCACTCGTCTAATGGGAACTAGCCCATTCACACTGAAGCAGCTATTTCCCATTAGAGAAATGGCCCTCCGACCTGGAAAGGCAGATAGGACCTCTCGTCTAATGGGAACTAGCCCATTCACACTGAAGCAGCTATTTCCCATTAGAGAAGCGGTTCCCCAACCTGCAGAGGCAGAAAGGTCCTCTCGATAAATGGGAACTAGCCCATTCACACTGAAGCAGCTATTTCCCATTAGAGAAACGGCCCTCTGACCTGGAAAGGCAGAAAGGTCCTCTTGTCTAATCGGAACTAGCCCACTCACACTGAAGCAGCTATTTCCCATTAGAGAAACTGCCCTCCGACCAGGAAAGGCAAAAAGGTCCTCTCGTCTAATGGGAACTAGCCCATTCACACTGAAGCAGCTCTTTCCCATCAGAGAAACGGCCCCCCGACATGCAGAGGCAGAAAGGTCCTCTTGTCTAATGGGAACTAGCCCATTCACACTGAAGCAGCTATTTCCCATTAAAGAAACGGCCCTCCGACCTGGAAAGGCAAAAAGGTCCTCTCGTCTAATGGGAACTAGCCCATTCACACTGAAGCAGCTATTTCCCATTAGAGAAACGGCCCTCCGACATGGAAAGGCAAAAAGGTCCTGTTGTCTAATGGGAACTAGCCCATTCACACTGAAGCAGCTCTTTCCCATCAGAGAAGCGGACCCCGACATGCAGAGGCAGAAAGGTCCTCTCGTGTAATGGGAACTAACTAGCCCATTCACACTGAAGCAGCTATTTCCCATTAGAGAAACGGCCCTCTGACCTGGAAAGGCAGAAAGGTCCTCTCGTCTAATCGGAACTAGACCACTTACACTGAAGCAGCTATTTCCCATTAGAGAAACTGCCCTCTGACCAGGAAAGGCAAAAAAAAAACCTCGTCTAATGGGAACTAGCCCATTCACACTGAAGCAGCTATTTCCCATTAGAGAAACGGCCCTCTGACCTGGAAAGGTAGAAAGGTCCTCTCGTCTAATGGGAACTAGCCCATTCACACTGAAGCAGCTATTTCCCATTAGAGAAATGGCCCTCCGACCTGGAAAGGCAGAAATGTCCTCTCGTCTAATGGGAACTAGCCCATTCACACTGAAGCAGCTCTTTCCCATTAGAGAAATGGCCCTCTGTCCTGGAAAGGCAAAAAGGTCCTGTCGTCTAATTTGAACTAGCCCATTCACACTGAAGCAGCTCTTTCCCATCAGAGAAGTGGTCCCCCGACATGTAGAGGCAGAAAGGCCCTCTCGTGTAATGGGAACTAGGCCATTCACAACGAAGCAGCTATTTCCCATTAGAGAAACGGCCCTCCGACCTGGAAAAGCAAAAAGGTCCTCTTGTCTAGTGGGAACTAGCCCATTCACACTGAAGCAGCTCTTAACCATTAGAGAAACGGCCCCCCGACCTACAGAGGCAGAAAGGTCCTCTCGTCTAATGCGAACTTGCCCATTCACACTGAAGCAGCTATTTCCCATTAGAGAAACGGCCCTCTGACATGGAAAGGCAAAAAGGTCCTCTCGTCTAATGGGAACTAGCCCACTCACACTGAAGCAGCTATTTCCCATTATAGAAACGGCCCTCCGACCTAGAAAGGCAAAAAGGTCCTCTCGTCTAATGGGAACTAGCCCATTCACACTGAAGCAGCTCTTTCCCATCAGAGAAGCGGACCCCGACATGCAGAGGCAGAAAGGTCCTCTCGTGCAATGGGAACTAACTAGCCCATTCACACTGAAGCAGCTATTTCCCATTAGAGAAACGGCCCTCTGACCTGGAAAGGCAGAAAGGTCCTCTCGTCTAATCGGAACTAGCCCACTTACACTGAAGCCGCTATTTCCCATTAGAGAAACTGCCCTCCGACCAGGAAAGGCAAAAAGGACCCCTCGTCTAATGGGAACTAGCCCATTCACACTGAAGCAGCTATTTCCCATTAGAGAAACGGCCCTCTGACCTGGAAAGGTAGAAAGGTCCTCTCGTCTAATGGGAACTAGCCCATTCACACTGAAGCAGCTATTTCCCATTAGAGAAATGGCCCTACGAACTGGAAAGGCAGAAATGTCCTCTCGTCTAATGGGAACGAGCCCATTCACACTGAAGCAGCTCTTTCCCATTAAAGAAATGGCCCTCTGTCCTGGAAAGGCAGAAAGGTCCTTTCGTCTTATGGGAACTAGCCCATTCACACTGAAGCAGCTATTTCCCATTAGAGAAATGGCCCTCTGACCTGGAAAGGCAAAAAGGTCCTGTCGTCTAATTTGAACTAGCCCATTCACACTGAAGCAGCTCTTTCCCATCAGAGAAGCGGTCCCCCGACATGCAGAGGCAGAAAGGCCCTCTCGTGTAATGGGAACTAGCCCATTCACACTGAAGCAGCTATTTCCCATTAGAGAAACAGCCCTCTGACCTGAAAAGGCAGAAAGGTCCTCTCGTCTAATCGGAACTAGCCCACTCACACTGAAGCAGCTATTTCCCATTAGAGAAACTGCCCTTCGACCAGGAAAGGCAAAAAGGTCCACTTGTCTAATGGGAACTAGCCCATTCACACTGAAGCAGCTATTTCCAATTAGAGAAATGGCCCTCCGACCTGGAAAGGCAGATAGGACCTCTCGTCTAATGGGAACTAGCCCATTCACACTGAAGCAGCTATTTCCCATTAGAGAAGCGGTTCCCCAACCTGCAGAGGCAGAAAGGTCCTCTCGTCTAATGGGAACTAGCCCATTCACACTGAAGCAGCTATTTCCCATTAGAGAAACGGCCCTCTGACCTGGAAAGGTAGAAAGGTCCTCTCGTCTAATGGGAACTAGCCCATTCACACTGAAGCAGCTATTTCCCATTAGAGAAATGGCCCTCCGACCTGGAAAGGCAGAAATGTCCTCTCGTCTAATGGGAACTAGCCCATTCACACTGAAGCAGCTCTTTCCCATTAGAGAAATGGCCCTCTGACCTGGAAAGGCAGAAAGGTCCTCTCGTCTTATGGGAACTAGCCCATTCACACTGAAGCAGCTATTTCCCATTAGAGAAACGGCCCTCCGACCTGGAAAGGCAAAAAGGTCCTGTCGTCTAATTTGAACTAGCCCATTCACACTGAAGCAGCTCTTTCCCATCAGAGAAGCGGTCCCCCGACATGCAGAGGCAGAAAGGCCCTCTCGTGTAATGGGAACTAGCCCATTCACACTGAAGCAGCTATTTCCCATTAGAGAAACAGCCCTCTGACCTGAAAAGGCAGAAAGGTCCTCTCGTCTAATCGGAACTAGCCCACTCACACTGAAGCAGCTATTTCCCATTAGAGAAACTGCCCTTCGACCAGGAAAGGCAAAAAGGTCCACTCGTCTAATGGGAACTAGCCCATTCACACTGAAGCAGCTATTTCCCATTAGAGAAATGGCCCTCCGACCTGGAAAGGCAGATAGGACCTCTCGTCTAATGGGAACTAGCCCATTCACACTGAAGCAGCTATTTCCCATTAGAGAAGCGGCCCTCTGACATGGAAAGGCAAAAAGGTCGTCTCGTCTAATGGGAACTAGCCCACTCACACTGAAGCAGCTTTTTCCCATTAGAGAAACGGCCCTCTGACCTGG
This sequence comes from Ambystoma mexicanum, assembly GCF_040938575.1. Lineage (NCBI taxonomy): Eukaryota > Metazoa > Chordata > Amphibia > Caudata > Ambystomatidae > Ambystoma > Ambystoma mexicanum. The sequence goes on from NC_090931.1 coordinate 1,532,949,146, forward strand.
AAAGACAAAAAGGTCCTCTCGTCTAATGGGAACTAGCCCATTCACACTGAAGCAGCTCTTTCCCATTAGAGAAGCGGCCCTCCGACATGCAGAGGCAGAAAGGTCCTCTTGTCTAATGGGAACTAGCCCATTCACACTGAAGCAGCTATTTCCCATTAGAGAAACGGCCCTCCGACCTGGAAAGGCAAAAAGGTCCTCTCGTCTAATGGGAACTAGCCCATTCACACTGAAGCAGCTATTTCCCATTAGAGAAACGGCCCTCCGACATGGAAAGGCAAAAAGGTCCTGTTGTCTAATGGGAACTAGCCCATTCACACTGAAGCAGCTCTTTCCCATCAGAGAAGCGGACCCCGACATGCAGAGGCAGAAAGGTCCTCTCGTGTAATGGGAACTAACTAGCCCATTCACACTGAAGCAGCTATTTCCCATTAGAGAAACGGCCCTCTGACCTGGAAAGGTAGAAAGGTCCTCTCGTCTAATGGGAACTAGCCCATTCACACTGAAGCAGCTATTTCCCATTAGAGAAATGGCCCTCCGACCTGGAAAGGCAGAAATGTCCTCTCGTCTAATGGGAACTAGCCCATTCACACTGAAGCAGCTCTTTCCCATTAGAGAAATGGCCCTCTGTCCTGGAAAGGCAAAAAGGTCCTGTCGTCTAATTTGAACTAGCCCATTCACACTGAAGCAGCTCTTTCCCATCAGAGAAGTGGTCCCCCGACATGTAGAGGCAGAAAGGCCCTCTCGTGTAATGGGAACTAGGCCATTCACAACGAAGCAGCTATTTCCCATTAGAGAAACGGCCCTCCGACCTGGAAAAGCAAAAAGGTCCTCTTGTCTAGTGGGAACTAGCCCATTCACACTGAAGCAGCTCTTAACCATTAGAGAAACGGCCCCCCGACCTACAGAGGCAGAAAGGTCCTCTCGTCTAATGCGAACTTGCCCATTCACACTGAAGCAGCTATTTCCCATTAGAGAAACGGCCCTCTGACATGGAAAGGCAAAAAGGTCCTCTCGTCTAATGGGAACTAGCCCACTCACACTGAAGCAGCTATTTCCCATTATAGAAACGGCCCTCCGACCTAGAAAGGCAAAAAGGTCCTCTCGTCTAATGGGAACTAGCCCATTCACACTGAAGCAGCTCTTTCCCATCAGAGAAGCGGACCCCGACATGCAGAGGCAGAAAGGTCCTCTCGTGCAATGGGAACTAACTAGCCCATTCACACTGAAGCAGCTATTTCCCATTAGAGAAACGGCCCTCTGACCTGGAAAGGCAGAAAGGTCCTCTCGTCTAATCGGAACTAGCCCACTTACACTGAAGCCGCTATTTCCCATTAGAGAAACTGCCCTCCGACCAGGAAAGGCAAAAAGGACCCCTCGTCTAATGGGAACTAGCCCATTCACACTGAAGCAGATATTTCCCATTAGAGAAACGGCCCTCTGAACTGGAAAGGTAGAAAGGTCCTCTCGTCTAATGGGAACTAGCCCATTCACACTGAAGCAGCTATTTCCCATTAGAGAAATGGCCCTACGAACTGGAAAGGCAGAAATGTCCTCTCGTCTAATGGGAACTAGCCCATTCACACTGAAGCAGCTCTTTCCCATTAGAGAAATGGCCCTCTGTCCTGGAAAGGCAGAAAGGTCCTTTCGTCTTATGGGAACTAGCCCATTCACACTGAAGCAGCTATTTCCCATTAGAGAAATGGCCCTCTGACCTGGAAAGGCAAAAAGGTCCTGTCGTCTAATTTGAACTAGCCCATTCACACTGAAGCAGCTCTTTCCCATCAGAGAAGCGGTCCCCCGACATGCAGAGGCAGAAAGGCCCTCTCGTGTAATGGGAACTAGCCCATTCACACTGAAGCAGCTATTTCCCATTAGAGAAACAGCCCTCTGACCTGAAAAGGCAGAAAGGTCCTCTCGTCTAATCGGAACTAGCCCACTCACACTGAAGCAGCTATTTCCCATTAGAGAAACTGCCCTTCGACCAGGAAAGGCAAAAAGGTCCACTTGTCTAATGGGAACTAGCCCATTCACACTGAAGCAGCTATTTCCAATTAGAGAAATGGCCCTCCGACCTGGAAAGGCAGATAGGACCTCTCGTCTAATGGGAACTAGCCCATTCACACTGAAGCAGCTATTTCCCATTAGAGAAGCGGTTCCCCAACCTGCAGAGGCAGAAAGGTCCTCTCGTCTAATGGGAACTAGCCCATTCACACTGAAGCAGCTATTTCCCATTAGAGAAACGGCCCTCTGACCTGGAAAGGTAGAAAGGTCCTCTCGTCTAATGGGAACTAGCCCATTCACACTGAAGCAGCTATTTCCCATTAGAGAAATGGCCCTCCGACCTGGAAAGGCAGAAATGTCCTCTCGTCTAATGGGAACTAGCCCATTCACACTGAAGCAGCTCTTTCCCATTAGAGAAATGGCCCTCTGACCTGGAAAGGCAGAAAGGTCCTCTCGACTTATGGGAACTAGCCCATTCACACTGAAGCAGCTATTTCCCATTAGAGAAACGGCCCTCCGACCTGGAAAGGCAAAAAGGTCCTGTCGTCTAATTTGAACTAGCCCATTCACACTGAAGCAGCTCTTTCCCATCAGAGAAGCGGTCCCCCGACATGCAGAGGCAGAAAGGCCCTCTCGTGTAATGGGAACTAGCCCATTCACACTGAAGCAGCTATTTCCCATTAGAGAAACAGCCCTCTGACCTGAAAAGGCAGAAAGGTCCTCTCGTCTAATCGGAACTAGCCCACTCACACTGAAGCAGCTATTTCCCATTAGAGAAACTGCCCTTCGACCAGGAAAGGCAAAAAGGTCCACTCGTCTAATGGGAACTAGCCCATTCACACTGAAGCAGCTATTTCCCATTAGAGAAATGGCCCTCCGACCTGGAAAGGCAGATAGGACCTCTCGTCTAATGGGAACTAGCCCATTCACACTGAAGCAGCTATTTCCCATTAGAGAAGCGGACCCCGACATGCAGAGGCAGAAAGGTCCTCTCGTGTAATGGGAACTAACTAGCCCATTCACACTGAAGCAGCTATTTCCCATTAGAGAAACGGCCCTCTGACCTGGAAAGGCAGAAAGGTCCTCTCGTCTAATCGGAACTAGCCCACTTACACTGAAGCAGCTATTTCCCATTAGAGAAACTGCCCTCTGACCAGGAAAGGCAAAAAAGAAAACCTCGTCTAATGGGAACTAGCCCATTCACACTGAAGCAGCTATTTCCCATTAGAGAAACGGCACTCTGACCTGGAAAGGTAGAAAGGTCCTCTCGTCTAATGGGAACTAGCCCATTCACACTGAAGCAGCTATTTCCCATTAGAGAAATGGCCCTCCGACCTGGAAAGGCAGAAATGTCCTCTCGTCTAATGGGAACTAGCCCATTCACACTGAAGCAGCTCTTTCCCATTAGAGAAATGGCCCTCTGTCCTGGAAAGGCAAAAAGGTCCTGTCGTCTAATTTGAACTAGCCCATTCACACTGAAGCAGCTCTTTCCCATCAGAGAAGTGGTCCCCCGACATGTAGAGGCAGAAAGGCCCTCTCGTGTAATGGGAACTAGGCCATTCACAACGAAGCAGCTCTTTCCCATTAGAGAAACGGCCCTCTGACATGGAAAGGCAGAAAGGTCCTTTCGTCTTATGGGAACTAGCCCATTCACACTGAAGCAGCTATTTCCCATTAGAGAAATGGCCCTCTGACCTGGAAAGGCAAAAAGGTCCTGTCGTCTAATTTGAACTAGCCCATTCACACTGAAGCAGCTCTTTCCCATCAGAGAAGCGGTCCCCCGACATGCAGAGGCAGAAAGGCCCTCTCGTGTAATGGGAACTAGCCCATTCACACTGAAGCAGCTATTTCCCATTAGAGAAACAGCCCTCTGACCTGAAAAGGCAGAAAGGTCCTCTCGTCTAATCGGAACTAGCCCACTCACACTGAAGCAGCTATTTCCCATTAGAGAAACTGCCCTTCGACCAGGAAAGGCAAAAAGGTCCACTTGTCTAATGGGAACTAGCCCATTCACACTGAAGCAGCTATTTCCAATTAGAGAAATGGCCCTCCGACCTGGAAAGGCAGATAGGACCTCTCGTCTAATGGGAACTAGCCCATTCACACTGAAGCAGCTATTTCCCATTAGAGAAGCGGTTCCCCAACCTGCAGAGGCAGAAAGGTCCTCTCGTCTAATGGGAACTAGCCCATTCACACTGAAGCAGCTATTTCCCATTAGAGAAACGGCCCTCTGACCTGGAAAGGTAGAAAGGTCCTCTCGTCTAATGGGAACTAGCCCATTCACACTGAAGCAGCTATTTCCCATTAGAGAAATGGCCCTCCGACCTGGAAAGGCAGAAATGTCCTCTCGTCTAATGGGAACTAGCCCATTCACACTGAAGCAGCTCTTTCCCATTAGAGAAATGGCCCTCTGACCTGGAAAGGCAGAAAGGTCCTCTCGTCTTATGGGAACTAGCCCATTCACACTGAAGCAGCTATTTCCCATTAGAGAAACGGCCCTCCGACCTGGAAAGGCAAAAAGGTCCTGTCGTCTAATTTGAACTAGCCCATTCACACTGAAGCAGCTCTTTCCCATCAGAGAAGCGGTCCCCCGACATGCAGAGGCAGAAAGGCCCTCTCGTGTAATGGGAACTAGCCCATTCACACTGAAGCAGCTATTTCCCATTAGAGAAACAGCCCTCTGACCTGAAAAGGCAGAAAGGTCCTCTCGTCTAATCGGAACTAGCCCACTCACACTGAAGCAGCTATTTCCCATTAGAGAAACTGCCCTTCGACCAGGAAAGGCAAAAAGGTCCACTCGTCTAATGGGAACTAGCCCATTCACACTGAAGCAGCTATTTCCCATTAGAGAAATGGCCCTCCGACCTGGAAAGGCAGATAGGACCTCTCGTCTAATGGGAACTAGCCCATTCACACTGAAGCAGCTATTTCCCATTAGAGAAGCGGTCCCCCAACCTGCAGAGGCAGAAAGGTCCTCTCGATAAATGGGAACTAGCCCATTCACACTGAAGCAGCTATTTCCCATTAGAGAAACGGCCCTCTGACCTGGAAAGGTAGAAAGGTCCTCTCGTCTAATGGGAACTAGCCCATTCACACTGAAGCAGCTATTTCCCATTAGAGAAATGGCCCTCCGACCTGGAAAGGCAGAAATGTCCTCTCGTCTAATGGGAACTAGCCCATTCACACTGAAGCAGCTCTTTCCCCTTAGAGAAATGGCCCTCTGACCTGGAAAGGCAGAAAGGTCCTCTCGTCTTATGGGAACTAGCCCATTCACACTGAAGCAGCTATTTCCCATTAGAGAAACGGCCCTCCGACCTGGAAAGGCAAAAAGGTCCTGTCGTCTAATTTGAACTAGCCCATTCACACTGAAGCAGCTCTTTCCCATCAGAGAAGCGGTCCCCCGACATGCAGAGGCAGAAAGGTCCTCTCGTGTAATGGGAACTAGCCCATTCACACTGAAGCAGCTATTTCCCATTAGAGAAACAGCCCTCTGACCTGAAAAGGCAGAAAGGTCCTCTTGTCTAATCGGAACTAGCCCACTCACACTGAAGCAGCTATTTCCCATTAGAGAAACTGCCCTCCGACCAGGAAAGGCAAAAAGGTCCACTCGTCTAATGGGAACTAGCCCATTCACACTGAAGCAGCTATTTCCCATTAGAGAAATGGCCCTCCGACCTGGAAAGGCAGAAAGGTCCTCTCGTCTAATGGGAACTAGCCCATTCACACTGAAGCAGCTATTTCCCATTAGAGAAGCGGTTCCCCAATCTGCAGAGGCAGAAAGGTCCTCTCGTCTAATGGGAACTAGCCCATTCACACTGAAGCAGCTATTTCCCATTAGAGAAACGGCCCTCCGACCTGGAAAGGCAAAAAGGTCCTCTTGTCTAATGGGAACTAGCCCATTCACACTGAAACAGCTATATCCCATTAGAGAAGCGGCCCCCCCGACCTGCAGAGGCAGAAAGGTCCTCTCGTCTAATGGGAAATAGCCCATTCACACTGAAGCAGCTATTTCCCATTAGAGAAACGGCCCTCCGACCTGGAAAGGCATCAAGGTCCTCCAGTCTAATGGGAACTAGCCCATTCACACTGAAGCAGCTATTTCCCATTAGAGGAGCGGCCCTCCGACATGCAGAGGCAGAAAGGTCCTCTCGTCTAATGGGAACTAGCCCATTCACACTGAAGCAGCTCTTTCCCATCAGAGAAACGGCCCCCCGACATGCAGAGGCAGAAAGGTCCTCTCGTGTAATAGGAACTAGCCCATTCACACTGAAGCAGCTATTTCCCATTAGAGAAACGGTCCTCTGACCTGGAAAGGCAGAAAGGTCCTCTCGTCTAATCGGAACTAGCCCACTCACACTGAAGCAGCTATTTCCCATTAGAGAAACTGCCCTCTGACCTGGAAAGGCAGAAAGGTCCTCTCGTCTAATGGGAACTAGCCCATTCACACTGAAGCAGCTATTTCCCATTAGAGAAATGGCCCTCCGACCTGGAAAGGCAGAAAGGTCCTCTCGTCTAATGGGAACTAGCCCATTCACACTGAAGCAGCTCTTAACCATTAGAGAAACGGCCCCCCGACCTACAGAGGCAGAAAGGTCCTCTCGTCTAATGGGAACTTGCCCATTCACACTGAAGCAGCTATTTCCCATTAGAGAAATGGCCCTCTGACATGGAAAGGCAAAAAGGTCCTCTCGTCTAATGGGAACTAGCCCACTCACACTGAAGCAGCTATTTCCCATTATAGAAACGGCCCTCCGACCTGGAAAGGCAAAAAGGTCCTCTCGTCTAATGGGAACTAGCCCATTAACACTGAAGCAGCTCTTTCCCATTAGAGAAGCGCCCCCCGACCTGCAGAGGCAGAAAGGTCCTCTCGTCTAATGGGAACTAGCCCATTCACACTGAAGCAGCTATTTCCCATTAGAAAAACGGCCCTCTGACATGGAAAGGCAAAAAGGTCCTCTCGTCTAATGGGAACTAGCCCACTCACACTGAAGCAGCTATTTCCCATTATAGAAACGGCCCTCCGACCTGGAATGGCAAAAAGGTCCTCTCGTCTAATGGGAACTCGCCCATTCACACTGATGCAGCTCTTTCCCATTAGAGAAGCGGCCCCCCCGACCTGCAGAGGCAGAAAGGTCCTCTCGTCTAATGGGAACTAGCCCATTCACACTGAAGCAGCTATTTCCCATTAGAGAAACGGCCCTCTGGCATGGAAAGGCAAAAAGGTCGTCTCGTCTAATGGGAACTAGCCCACTCACACTGAAGCAGCTTTTTCCCATTAGAGAAACGGCCCTCCGACCTGGAAAGGCAAAAAGGTCCTCTCGTCTAATGGGAACTAGCCCATTCACACTGAAGCAGCTCTTTCCCATTAGAGAAGCGGCCCTCCGACATGCAGAGGCAGAAAGGTCCTCTTGTCTAATGGGAACTAGCACATTCACACTGAAGCAGCTATTTCCCATTAGAGAAATGGCCCTCCGACCTGGAAAGGCAAAAAGGTCCTCTCGTCTAATGGGAACTAGCCCATTCACACTGAAGCAGCTATTTCCCATTAGAGAAACGGCCCTCCGACATGGAAAGGCAAAAAGGTCCTGTTGTCTAATGGGAACTAGCCCATTCACACTGAAGCAGCTCTTTCCCATCAGAGAAGCGGACCCCGACATGCAGAGGCAGAAAGGTCCTCTCGTGTAATGGGAACTAACTAGCCCATTCACACTGAAGCAGCTATTTCCCATTAGAGACACGGCCCTCTGACATGGAAAGGCAAAAAGGTCCTCTCGTCTAATGGGAACTAGCCCACTCACACTGAAGCAGCTATTTCCCATTATAGAAACGGCCCTCCGACCTAGAAAGGCAAAAAGGTCCTCTCGTCTAATGGGAACTAGCCCATTCACACTGAAGCAGCTCTTTCCCATCAGAGAAGCGGACCCCGACATGCAGAGGCAGAAAGGTCCTCTCGTGCAATGGGAACTAACTAGCCCATTCACACTGAAGCAGCTATTTCCCATTAGAGAAACGGCCCTCTGACCTGGAAAGGCAGAAAGGTCCTCTCGTCTAATCGGAACTAGCCCACTTACACTGAAGCCGCTATTTCCCATTAGAGAAACTGCCCTCCGACCAGGAAAGGCAAAAAGGACCCCTCGTCTAATGGGAACTAGCCCATTCACACTGAAGCAGCTATTTCCCATTAGAGAAACGGCCCTCTGACCTGGAAAGGTAGAAAGGTCCTCTCGTCTAATGGGAACTAGCCCATTCACACTGAAGCAGCTATTTCCCATTAGAGAAATGGCCCTACGAACTGGAAAGGCAGAAATGTCCTCTCGTCTAATGGGAACGAGCCCATTCACACTGAAGCAGCTCTTTCCCATTAGAGAAATGGCCCTCTGTCCTGGAAAGGCAGAAAGGTCCTTTCGTCTTATGGGAACTAGCCCATTCACACTGAAGCAGCTATTTCCCATTAGAGAAATGGCCCTCTGACCTGGAAAGGCAAAAAGGTCCTGTCGTCTAATTTGAACTAGCCCATTCACACTGAAGCAGCGCTTTCCCATCAGAGAAGCGGTCCCCCGACATGCAGAGGCAGAAAGGCCCTCTCGTGTAATGGGAACTAGCCCATTCACACTGAAGCAGCTATTTCCCATTAGAGAAACAGCCCTCTGACCTGAAAAGGCAGAAAGGTCCTCTCGTATAATCGGAACTAGCCCACTCACACTGAAGCAGCTATTTCCCATTAGAGAAACTGCCCTTCGACCAGGAAAGGCAAAAAGGTCCACTTGTCTAATGGGAACTAGCCCATTCACACTGAAGCAGCTATTTCCAATTAGAGAAATGGCCCTCCGACCTGGAAAGGCAGATAGGACCTCTCGTCTAATGGGAACTAGCCCATTCACACTGAAGCAGCTATTTCCCATTAGAGAAGCGGTTCCCCAACCTGCAGAGGCAGAAAGGTCCTCTCGTCTAATGGGAACTAGCCCATTCACACTGAAGCAGCTATTTCCCATTAGAGAAACGGCCCTCTGACCTGGAAAGGTAGAAAGGTCCTCTCGTCTAATGGGAACTAGCCCATTCACACTGAAGCAGCTATTTCCCATTAGAGAAATGGCCCTCCGACCTGGAAAGGCAGAAATGTCCTCTCGTCTAATGGGAACTAGCCCATTCACACTGAAGCAGCTCTTTCCCATTAGAGAAATGGCCCTCTGACCTGGAAAGGCAGAAAGGTCCTCTCGTCTTATGGGAACTAGCCCATTCACACTGAAGCAGCTATTTCCCATTAGAGAAACGGCCCTCCGACCTGGAAAGGCAAAAAGGTCCTGTCGTCTAATTTGAACTAGCCCATTCACACTGAAGCAGCTCTTTCCCATCAGAGAAGCGGTCCCCCGACATGCAGAGGCAGAAAGGCCCTCTCGTGTAATGGGAACTAGCCCATTCACACTGAAGCAGCTATTTCCCATTAGAGAAACAGCCCTCTGACCTGAAAAGGCAGAAAGGTCCTCTCGTCTAATCGGAACTAGCCCACTCACACTGAAGCAGCTATTTCCCATTAGAGAAACTGCCCTTCGACCAGGAAAGGCAAAAAGGTCCACTCGTCTAATGGGAACTAGCCCATTCACACTGAAGCAGCTATTTCCCATTAGAGAAATGGCCCTCCGACCTGGAAAGGCAGATAGGACCTCTCGTCTAATGGGAACTAGCCCATTCACACTGAAGCAGCTATTTCCCATTAGAGAAGCGGCCCTCTGACATGGAAAGGCAAAAAGGTCGTCTCGTCTAATGGGAACTAGCCCACTCACACTGAAGCAGCTTTTTCCCATTAGAGAAACGGCCCTCTGACCTGGAAAGACAAAAAGGTCCTCTCGTCTAATGGGAACTAGCCCATTCACACTGAAGCAGCTCTTTCCCATTAGAGAAGCGGCCCTCCGACATGCAGAGGCAGAAAGGTCCTCTTGTCTAATGGGAACTAGCCCATTCACACTGAAGCAGCTATTTCCCATTAGAGAAACGGCCCTCCGACCTGGAAAGGCAAAAAGGTCCTCTCGTCTAATGGGAACTAGCCCATTCACACTGAAGCAGCTATTTCCCATTAGAGAAACGGCCCTCCGACATGGAAAGGCAAAAAGGTCCTGTTGTCTAATGGGAACTAGCCCATTCACACTGAAGCAGCTCTTTCCCATCAGAGAAGCGGACCCCGACATGCAGAGGCAGAAAGGTCCTCTCGTGTAATGGGAACTAACTAGCCCATTCACACTGAAGCAGCTATTTCCCATTAGAGAAACGGCCCTCTGACCTGGAAAGGCAGAAAGGTCCTCTCGTCTAATCGGAACTAGCCCACTTACACTGAAGCAGCTATTTCCCATTAGAGAAACTGCCCTCTGACCAGGAAAGGCAAAAAGAAAACCTCGTCTAATGGGAACTAGCCCATTCACACTGAAGCAGCTATTTCCCATTAGAGAAACGGCCCTCTGACCTGGAAAGGTAGAAAGGTCCTCTCGTCTAATGGGAACTAGCCCATTCACACTGAAGCAGCTATTTCCCATTAGAGAAATGGCCCTCCGACCTGGAAAGGCAGAAATGTCCTCTCGTCTAATGGGAACTAGCCCATTCACACTGAAGCAGCTCTTTCCCATTAGAGAAATGGCCCTCTGTCCTGGAAAGGCAAAAAGGTCCTGTCGTCTAATTTGAACTAGCCCATTCACACTGAAGCAGCTCTTTCCCATCAGAGAAGTGGTCCCCCGACATGTAGAGGCAGAAAGGCCCTCTCGTGTAATGGGAACTAGGCCATTCACAACGAAGCAGCTATTTCCCATTAGAGAAACGGCCCTCCGACCTGGAAAAGCAAAAAGGTCCTCTTGTCTAGTGGGAACTAGCCCATTCACACTGAAGCAGCTCTTAACCATTAGAGAAACGGCCCCCCGACCTACAGAGGCAGAAAGGTCCTCTCTTCTAATGCGAACTTGCCCATTCACACTGAAGCAGCTATTTCCCATTAGAGAAACGGCCCTCTGACATGGAAAGGCAAAAAGGTCCTCTCGTCTAATGGGAACTAGCCCACTCACACTGAAGCAGCTATTTCCCATTATAGAAACGGCCCTCCGACCTAGAAAGGCAAAAAGGTCCTCTCGTCTAATGGGAACTAGCCCATTCACACTGAAGCAGCTCTTTCCCATCAGAGAAGCGGACCCCGACATGCAGAGGCAGAAAGGTCCTCTCGTGCAATGGGAACTAACTAGCCCATTCACACTGAAGCAGCTATTTCCCATTAGAGAAACGGCCCTCTGACCTGGAAAGGCAGAAAGGTCCTCTCGTCTAATCGGAACTAGCCCACTTACACTGAAGCCGCTATTTCCCATTAGAGAAACTGCCCTCCGACCAGGAAAGGCAAAAAGGACCCCTCGTCTAATGGGAACTAGCCCATTCACACTGAAGCAGATATTTCCCATTAGAGAAACGGCCCTCTGAACTGGAAAGGTAGAAAGGTCCTCTCGTCTAATGGGAACTAGCCCATTCACACTGAAGCAGCTATTTCCCATTAGAGAAATGGCCCTACGAACTGGAAAGGCAGAAATGTCCTCTCGTCTAATGGGAACTAGCCCATTCACACTGAAGCAGCTCTTTCCCATTAGAGAAATGGCCCTCTGTCCTGGAAAGGCAGAAAGGTCCTTTCGTCTTATGGGAACTAGCCCATTCACACTGAAGCAGCTATTTCCCATTAGAGAAATGGCCCTCTGACCTGGAAAGGCAAAAAGGTCCTGTCGTCTAATTTGAACTAGCCCATTCACACTGAAGCAGCTCTTTCCCATCAGAGAAGCGGTCCCCCGACATGCAGAGGCAGAAAGGCCCTCTCGTGTAATGGGAACTAGCCCATTCACACTGAAGCAGCTATTTCCCATTAGAGAAACAGCCCTCTGACCTGAAAAGGCAGAAAGGTCCTCTCGTCTAATCGGAACTAGCCCACTCACACTGAAGCAGCTATTTCCCATTAGAGAAACTGCCCTTCGACCAGGAAAGGCAAAAAGGTCCACTTGTCTAATGGGAACTAGCCCATTCACACTGAAGCAGCTATTTCCAATTAGAGAAATGGCCCTCCGACCTGGAAAGGCAGATAGGACCTCTCGTCTAATGGGAACTAGCCCATTCACACTGAAGCAGCTATTTCCCATTAGAGAAGCGGTTCCCCAACCTGCAGAGGCAGAAAGGTCCTCTCGTCTAATGGGAACTAGCCCATTCACACTGAAGCAGCTATTTCCCATTAGAGAAACGGCCCTCTGACCTGGAAAGGTAGAAAGGTCCTCTCGTCTAATGGGAACTAGCCCATTCACACTGAAGCAGCTATTTCCCATTAGAGAAATGGCCCTCCGACCTGGAAAGGCAGAAATGTCCTCTCGTCTAATGGGAACTAGCCCATTCACACTGAAGCAGCTCTTTCCCATTAGAGAAATGGCCCTCTGACCTGGAAAGGCAGAAATGTCCTCTCGTCTTATGGGAACTAGCCCATTCACACTGAAGCAGCTATTTCCCATTAGAGAAACGGCCCTCCGACCTGGAAAGGCAAAAAGGTCCTGTCGTCTAATTTGAACTAGCCCATTCACACTGAAGCAGCTCTTTCCCATCAGAGAAGTGGTCCCCCGACATGCAGAGGCAGAAAGGCCCTCTCGTGTAATGGGAACTAGCCCATTCACACTGAAGCAGCTATTTCCCATTAGAGAAACAGCCCTCTGACCTGAAAAGGCAGAAAGGTCCTCTCGTCTAATCGGAACTAGCCCACTCACACTGAAGCAGCTATTTCCCATTAGAGAAACTGCCCTTCGACCAGGAAAGGCAAAAAGGTCCACTCGTCTAATGGGAACTAGCCCATTCACACTGAAGCAGCTATTTCCCATTAGAGAAATGGCCCTCCGACCTGGAAAGGCAGATAGGACCTCTCGTCTAATGGGAACTAGCCCATTCTCACTGAAGCAGCTATTTCCCATTAGAGAAGCGGTTCCCCAACCTGCAGAGGCAGAAAGGTCCTCTCGATAAATGGGAACTAGCCCATTCACACTGAAGCAGCTATTTCCCATTAGAGAAACGGCCCTCTGACCTGGAAAGGTAGAAAGGTCCTCTCGTCTAATGGGAACTAGCCCATTCACACTGAAGCAGCTATTTCCCATTAGAGAAATGGCCCTCCGACCTGGAAAGGCAGAAATGTCCTCTCGTCTAATGGGAACTAGCCCATTCACACTGAAGCAGCTCTTTCCCATTAGAGAAATGGCCCTCTGACCTGGAAAGGCAGAAAGGTCCTCTCGTCTTATGGGAACTAGCCCATTCACACTGAAGCAGCTATTTCCCATTAGAGAAACGGCCCTCCGACCTGGAAAGGCAAAAAGGTCCTGTCGTCTAATTTGAACTAGCCCATTCACACTGAAGCAGCTCTTTCCCATCAGAGAAGCGGTCCCCCGACATGCAGAGGCAGAAAGGTCCTCTCGTGTAATGGGAACTAGCCCATTCACACTGAAGCAGCTATTTCCCATTAGAGAAACAGCCCTCTGACCTGAAAAGGCAGAAAGGTCCTCTTGTCTAATCGGAACTAGCCCACTCACACTGAAGCAGCTATTTCCCATTAGAGAAACTGCCCTCCGACCAGGAAAGGCAAAAAGGTCCTCTCGTCTAATGGGAACTAGCCCATTCACACTGAAGCAGCTCTTTCCCATCAGAGAAACGGCCCCCCGACATGCAGAGGCAGAAAGGTCCTCTTGTCTAATGGGAACTAGCCCATTCACACTGAAGCAGCTATTTCCCATTAGAGAAACGGCCCTCCGACCTGGAAAGGCAAAAAGGTCCTCTCGTCTAATGGGAACTAGCCCATTCACACTGAAGCAGCTATTTCCCATTAGAGAAACGGCCCTCCGACATGGAAAGGCAAAAAGGTCCTGTTGTCTAATGGGAACTAGCCCATTCACACTGAAGCAGCTCTTTCCCATCAGAGAAGCGGACCCCGACATGCAGAGGCAGAAAGGTCCTCTCGTGTAATGGGAACTAACTAGCCCATTCACACTGAAGCAGCTATTTCCCATTAGAGAAACGGCCCTCTGACCTGGAAAGGCAGAAAGGTCCTCTCGTCTAATCGGAACTAGCCCACTTACACTGAAGCAGCTATTTCCCATTAGAGAAACTGCCCTCTGACCAGGAAAGGCAAAAAAGAAAACCTCGTCTAATGGGAACTAGCCCATTCACACTGAAGCAGCTATTTCCCATTAGAGAAACGGCCCTCTGACCTGGAAAGGTAGAAAGGTCCTCTCGTCTAATGGGAACTAGCCCATTCACACTGAAGCAGCTATTTCCCATTAGAGAAATGGCCCTCCGACCTGGAAAGGCAGAAATGTCCTCTCGTCTAATGGGAACTAGCCCATTCACACTGAAGCAGCTCTTTCCCATTAGAGAAATGGCCCTCTGTCCTGGAAAGGCAAAAAGGTCCTGTCGTCTAATTTGAACTAGCCCATTCACACTGAAGCAGCTCTTTCCCATCAGAGAAGTGGTCCCCCGACATGTAGAGGCAGAAAGGCCCTCTCGTGTAATGGGAACTAGGCCATTCACAACGAAGCAGCTCTTTCCCATTAGAGAAACGGCCCTCTGACATGGAAAGGCAGAAAGGTCCTTTCGTCTTATGGGAACTAGCCCATTCACACTGAAGCAGCTATTTCCCATTAGAGAAATGGCCCTCTGACCTGGAAAGGCAAAAAGGTCCTGTCGTCTAATTTGAACTAGCCCATTCACACTGAAGCAGCTCTTTCCCATCAGAGAAGCGGTCCCCCGACATGCAGAGGCAGAAAGGCCCTCTCGTGTAATGGGAACTAGCCCATTCACACTGAAGCAGCTATTTCCCATTAGAGAAACAGCCCTCTGACCTGAAAAGGCAGAAAGGTCCTCTCGTCTAATCGGAATTAGCCCACTCACACTGAAGCAGCTATTTCCCATTAGAGAAACTGCCCTTCGACCAGGAAAGGCAAAAAGGTCCACTTGTCTAATGGGAACTAGCCCATTCACACTGAAGCAGCTATTTCCAATAAGAGAAATGGCCCTCCGACCTGGAAAGGCAGATAGGACCTCTCGTCTAATGGGAACTAGCCCATTCACACTGAAGCAGCTATTTCCCATTAGAGAAGCGGTTCCCCAACCTGCAGAGGCAGAAAGGTCCTCTCGTCTAATGGGAACTAGCCCATTCACACTGAAGCAGCTATTTCCCATTAGAGAAATGGCCCTCCGACCTGGAAAGGCAGAAATGTCCTCTCGTCTAATGGGAACTAGCCCATTCACACTGAAGCAGCTCTTTCCCATTAGAGAAATGGCCCTCTGACCTGGAAAGGCAGAAAGGTCCTCTCGTCTTATGGGAACTAGCCCATTCACACTGAAGCAGCTATTTCCCATTAGAGAAACGGCCCTCCGACCTGGAAAGGCAAAAAGGTCCTGTCGTCTAATTTGAACTAGCCCATTCACACTGAAGCAGCTCTTTCCCATCAGAGAAGCGGTCCCCCGACATGCAGAGGCAGAAAGGCCCTCTCGTGTAATGGGAACTAGCCCATTCACACTGAAGCAGCTATTTCCCATTAGAGAAACAGCCCTCTGACCTGAAAAGGCAGAAAGGTCCTCTCGTCTAATCGGAACTAGCCCACTCACACTGAAGCAGCTATTTCCCATTAGAGAAACTGCCCTTCGACCAGGAAAGGCAAAAAGGTCCACTCGTCTAATGGGAACTAGCCCATTCACACTGAAGCAGCTATTTCCCATTAGAGAAATGGCCCTCCGACCTGGAAAGGCAGATAGGACCTCTCGTCTAATGGGAACTAGCCCATTCACACTGAAGCAGCTATTTCCCATTAGAGAAGCGGTCCCCCAACCTGCAGAGGCAGAAAGGTCCTCTCGATAAATGGGAACTAGCCCATTCACACTGAAGCAGCTATTTCCCATTAGAGAAACGGCCCTCTGACCTGGAAAGGTAGAAAGGTCCTCTCGTCTAATGGGAACTAGCCCATTCACACTGAAGCAGCTATTTCCCATTAGAGAAATGGCCCTCCGACCTGGAAAGGCAGAAATGTCCTCTCGTCTAATGGGAACTAGCCCATTCACACTGAAGCAGCTCTTTCCCCTTAGAGAAATGGCCCTCTGACCTGGAAAGGCAGAAAGGTCCTCTCGTCTTATGGGAACTAGCCCATTCACACTGAAGCAGCTATTTCCCATTAGAGAAACGGCCCTCCGACCTGGAAAGGCAAAAAGGTCCTGTCGTCTAATTTGAACTAGCCCATTCACACTGAAGCAGCTCTTTCCCATCAGAGAAGCGGTCCCCCGACATGCAGAGGCAGAAAGGTCCTCTCGTGTAATGGGAACTAGCCCATTCACACTGAAGCAGCTATTTCCCATTAGAGAAACAGCCCTCTGACCTGAAAAGGCAGAAAGGTCCTCTTGTCTAATCGGAACTAGCCCACTCACACTGAAGCAGCTATTTCCCATTAGAGAAACTGCCCTCCGACCAGGAAAGGCAAAAAGGTCCACTCGTCTAATGGGAACTAGCCCATTCACACTGAAGCAGCTATTTCCCATTAGAGAAATGGCCCTCCGACCTGGAAAGGCAGAAAGGTCCTCTCGTCTAATGGGAACTAGCCCATTCACACAGAAGCAGCTATTTCCCATTAGAGAAGCGGTTCCCCAATCTGCAGAGGCAGAAAGGTCCTCTCGTCTAATGGGAACTAGCCCATTCACACTGAAGCAGCTATTTCCCATTAGAGAAACGGCCCTCCGACCTGGAAAGGCAAAAAGGTCCTCTTGTCTAATGGGAACTAGCCCATTCACACTGAAACAGCTATATCCCATTAGAGAAGCGGCCCCCCCGACCTGCAGAGGCAGAAAGGTCCTCTCGTCTAATGGGAAATAGCCCATTCACACTGAAGCAGCTATTTCCCATTAGAGAAACGGCCCTCCGACCTGGAAAGGCATCAAGGTCCTCCAGTCTAATGGGAACTAGCCCATTCACACTGAAGCAGCTATTTCCCATTAGAGGAGCGGCCCTCCGACATGCAGAGGCAGAAAGGTCCTCTCGTCTAATGGGAACTAGCCCATTCACACTGAAGCAGCTCTTTCCCATCAGAGAAACGGCCCCCCGACATGCAGAGGCAGAAAGGTCCTCTCGTGTAATAGGAACTAGCCCATTCACACTGAAGCAGCTATTTCCCATTAGAGAAACGGTCCTCTGACCTGGAAAGGCAGAAAGGTCCTCTCGTCTAATCGGAACTAGCCCACTCACACTGAAGCAGCTATTTCCCATTAGAGAAACTGCCCTCTGACCTGGAAAGGCAGAAAGGTCCTCTCGTCTAATGGGAACTAGCCCATTCACACTGAAGCAGCTATTTCCCATTAGAGAAATGGCCCTCCGACCTGGAAAGGCAGAAAGGTCCTCTCGTCTAATGGGAACTAGCCCATTCACACTGAAGCAGCTCTTAACCATTAGAGAAACGGCCCCCCGACCTACAGAGGCAGAAAGGTCCTCTCGTCTAATGGGAACTTGCCCATTCACACTGAAGCAGCTATTTCCCATTAGAGAAATGGCCCTCTGACATGGAAAGGCAAAAAGGTCCTCTCGTCTAATGGGAACTAGCCCACTCACACTGAAGCAGCTATTTCCCATTATAGAAACGGCCCTCCGACCTGGAAAGGCAAAAAGGTCCTCTCGTCTAATGGGAACTAGCCCATTCACACTGAAGCAGCTCTTAACCATTAGAGAAACGGCCCCCCGACCTACAGAGGCAGAAAGGTCCTCTCGTCTAATGGGAACTTGCCCATTCACACTGAAGCAGCTCTTTCCCATTAGAGAAACGGCCCTCTGACATGGAAAGGCAAAAAGGTCCTCTCGTCTAATGGGAACTAGCCCACTCACACTGAAGCAGCTATTTCCCATTATAGAAACGGCCCTCCGACCTGGAATGGCAAAAAGGTCCTCTCGTCTAATGGGAACTCGCCCATTCACACTGATGCAGCTCTTTCCCATTAGAGAAGCGGCCCCCCCGACCTGCAGAGGCAGAAAGGTCCTCTCGTCTAATGGGAACTAGCCCATTCACACTGAAGCAGCTATTTCCCATTAGAGAAACGGCCCTCTGGCATGGAAAGGCAAAAAGGTCGTCTCGTCTAATGGGAACTAGCCCACTCACACTGAAGCAGCTTTTTCCCATTAGAGAAACGGCCCTCCGACCTGGAAAGGCAAAAAGGTCCTCTCGTCTAATGGGAACTAGCCCATTCACACTGAAGCAGCTCTTTCCCATTAGAGAAGCGGCCCTCCGACATGCAGAGGCAGAAAGGTCCTCTTGTCTAATGGGAACTAGCACATTCACACTGAAGCAGCTATTTCCCATTAGAGAAATGGCCCTCCGACCTGGAAAGGCAAAAAGGTCCTCTCGTCTAATGGGAACTAGCCCATTCACACTGAAGCAGCTATTTCCCATTAGAGAAACGGCCCTCCGACATGGAAAGGCAAAAAGGTCCTGTTGTCTAATGGGAACTAGCCCATTCACACTGAAGCAGCTCTTTCCCATCAGAGAAGCGGACCCCGACATGCAGAGGCAGAAAGGTCCTCTCGTGTAATGGGAACTAACTAGCCCATTCACACTGAAGCAGCTATTTCCCATTAGAGACACGGCCCTCTGACATGGAAAGGCAAAAAGGTCCTCTCGTCTAATGGGAACTAGCCCACTCACACTGAAGCAGCTATTTCCCATTATAGAAACGGCCCTCCGACCTAGAAAGGCAAAAAGGTCCTCTCGTCTAATGGGAACTAGCCCATTCACACTGAAGCAGCTCTTTCCCATCAGAGAAGCGGACCCCGACATGCAGAGGCAGAAAGGTCCTCTCGTGCAATGGCAACTAACTAGCCCATTCACACTGAAGCAGCTATTTCCCATTAGAGAAACGGCCCTCTGACCTGGAAAGGCAGAAAGGTCCTCTCGTCTAATCGGAACTAGCCCACTTACACTGAAGCCGCTATTTCCCATTAGAGAAACTGCCCTCCGACCAGGAAAGGCAAAAAGGACCCCTCGTCTAATGGGAACTAGCCCATTCACACTGAAGCAGCTCTTTCCGAGTGTTAGGGAGAATTCTCTGTTTAGGCTGAATTTCCCTACCTAGTGAGTCCCCCAGCAGCTTTGCTGGATTTCTGGGGTTTATTTTTTTTCTCCTGCCAAGAGTGAGACTCTTTTACCCTCACTCTTGGACATGTTGAAGTGTGTTTTCTTGGTTAAACCTTGTGTTGAATGGGCTATGGGGTCTCTTACTCCATAGGGCCTCATGTATTTTTGTGATGTGGGTCACACAGCACCCTCTGTGCCGTGACCCAGGGGTGTCCTAGGGACTCCCCAACATAGACTCCATACCCCGGGACTGACTACTGTCTCCCAGGGCATGTAAAGTCACCAAAGACTTTGCTAGTCTTGAATCCTGAACAGAACCAGTACAAACCATCATATTGTGGACGTACTGGCTGGGGCAATTCGATTGCCCCAGGGTCTGTTAGTCGAGGGGGCACGTCTCCGTCCCCCCTGATCGAGTTTTGGCTGGTGGCAGTGGAAACTACTTTTTATATTCAACCGCGAATATTTCCCTATGGGATTTCCCATTGTTTTAGGCTAACACATTTAATTAATTATTTACGGTAGCCTTAAACATACCGCCGGTTTATATATTTATTTTTATAACTCCGGTTGGGACTTTTTGCCAAAACTTGATTCTAAAATGGCGTTGGTGTTCGCCTCTGTAACTCTGACCCAAAGTGGAGCCCTTTGTTCCACTTTTGGCGGGCTTCTCCACAGAAGCCCTCCAAAGTGGTGCCACTCTGTCTGGGATACTTAGGAGGGGTGGAGGGGGATTTAGGCACCCTGGACTGAGTTACCTTGGTAACTCAAGTCGCACTCCGTCCTGATTGGCCCAAGTGGTGAGCCGCCCGGCTCACCACTTAGCATGTTTGAGTGACAGCTAGGCTGGGTGAATGGGGGCTTGCTGCATAAAAGCAGGGCTTTGGGGACTGGGACTTCAGAAGTCGCCACAGGACCAAGAATCCGACGAGGGAAGAGCTGAGCCGACCTGCTTCGACGACACCACCCGGTGGAGCCCTGCTGAACCGTCTCACCACTTTTTCCCGACGACCGAGGAGAACTCTTAACGGAGTGGCTCCTTCCCTTGACTGGTGGGGACAACCAGTTTTCGCCTTCTTTCCGTTCTTTGAGGTATCTCGTGGCCGCCTTGCCTGTGCCAAGCACCCCGGCAACCGGAATACCACACTTTACCCCCATACCGCGAAAGTCGGTACCAACCCTTTAACCGGAGGACTCCGCGGCTGGTTTCTTCCCGGGCAGTGCAACGACCCTCTTCTTCTGCTCTTCAGCGAGAACTTCTTCTCCCCTGACCGACGTCGAGCCCTGCTGCCACTGCCTGGAACAACTGCCACCGCTGGAGGACCCTTTCCGCTTAAGGTACTGTGTTCTGCCTGGCTTCCCTTGCTACCGACTGTACGGGGTAGATTTAGTCCCCGGCTTTCGAACCTGGGAGTGCCTGGGACACTTTGGCTAAACTTTCTGAGCCACTCTAACCTCTTTTTGACTCTTTGCAAGACTTTGAATCTCTAACTAACAGTGTGATCTTGGGCACATTTTCGCTCCGGCTACTCTAAGAGTGGGCCCTGCCTAGTGACTTTTGCTCACCTGTGACTTTATTCTTCTTTAAGCCTATTGCAAGTGCTCTGGACCTTAGAGTGGTGTGTCTAACCCATTTCTGCTTTTTCTCTCCCTTTCTTGGAAACTACTAGAGTGTCATCTAACGTTAAGCACTCACCTCTGTTTTAATTAAGTGGTGTTTACTTAGAGTTGTCTAGATAGGAGAAAGGATTGAATCTACTTTCATTATAACTGTGTTGAAGTGCTTTTACTATACTTTTGCTAGAGTGTTTTTAACTTATGTGTATTTTAAATAAATAACTATATACTTTTGAAACCAAGCTCTGGTCAGTGTTTGCTTGTGCTATTGTGTTTTGGTACATATTGTGTATACTTTACATACTGCCTAACTCTTCTTGAGAGAAGTCTGACTGCTCAGCCACAGCTACCAGGTAAATCTGGGTGGTACAGACTGCTACCAAAGGGGTTTACTGCTCTACCTGTAGTCTTAAATCTTTTGCAGTGTTCCCCAAGGGAACTGCACAGGTTTCTGCCTAACACTGGTGTACAGCGGTGGGATTTGTATTGAGTATACATTTTATTGTGCTTTAGATACCTTAGTGCAACTAACCACAAAGCTTAGCACTGAAAAAGTAAAACCTCTAACATGTCAGTTATAGAAAGCTATAGTCAAGAGTCCCTTGCAGCCAAAACTGCTGATTGTTTAAGAGTGCTCTGTAAACATAAGGATCTCCTGACTAAGGGCAAGAAAATGGAGCTGATTGAAAGATTGTTAGCTAACCAAAGTCTGGGTGATGGTTCAGAGGAGCCTACCACTCCAGCAACTGTAGATGACAGTATTGAAGTTAACATGGAGCAAAATGTTGATGATTCTGAGGAAGAGTCAGAAGAGGAGGGTGAGGCTGTTGTAACTGTCCCCCCTAGGCCTCTGCCTGCTCTACCTGCTGTACCTACTGGACCTTTACCAGGTCCCACATTTAGTCCTCAGTACTTTGAACTGGAGAAAATGAAGCTAGAATTGGAGTATAAGAAACTTAATGCTCAAACTGACAAAGAACTAAGGCTAAGGGAAATGGAGCTCAAGTATGACTTAGAAATGAAGAAATTATCTGTTGGGAATGTTTCTCTCTCTGGCTCCTCTAGAAGTTCCAGTCCTAAAAGACCCCGGATGCCTAAAGAATTGGTTGGTATGTATGAGCCTAAGTTGGATGTGTTGGATTGGTTGTCTCTGTTTGAATATAATCATGGGCTCCAGAACATCACAGGAAATGACTTACTCACCTGGTTGTTCTCTAGGCTTCCCCCTGTTGCAACTGATGTGGTAATGGAGATGGGGGAGGAGGATAGGAAGGACTATGAATGTGTGAAACTAGCTTTGATAGCTAGGTTTGGGAAGACCCCTTCCCAGTATCTTAAGAGGTTTAGGAGCCTCAAAAAGCATGATGGTACCCCTTGGGCTACCTGGGTGAATGAATGTTTGAAAAACTTAGAGGGATGGATTAAGGGTTACAAGGTGAACACTTATGAAGGTATGAAGAATTTGTTTATGTTGGAGACTATTTATGATGCCTGCTCTCCTGAGCTCAGACAACACTTGGCTGATTCCAGGGAATTAGATTCCCGGAGGCTAGCTAAGGCTGCTGACTTGTGGGTTGCCAACAGGGCCACTCACAAGGATTCTGGGGTAACTCAGAAGAAGGATGGGGAGAAACAGCCTAAAAAAGACTCCAAAGAGAATTCTAATAATTCCTATCCCAAAGAGGGCCCCAAACCACAAAATAACCAGGGTAAGCCACATGGGAAACCTAGTCAGGCTACTGTACCTTCTGGCCACAAGCCAGAAGGAGGTCAGAACAAGCCACCCTTCCAGAGAGCATTTGGACAATGCTATGTCTGTCAGGGTACTGACCATATCAAAGGAGATCCCAAGTGCAAGGGTAAACCTGCAGGGATCAGCACAGTCTCCTTAGCCTTCACTCCTGAGGATGAAGTACAGATGGCTAGTGCCCACTTTGAACTCTTTGCTGAAGAACCCTTGGGTCTTCAAGCAACTGTAAACTTAGAGCCTATGGGTCTGGTTAGTCCCCAGAATAGGGTTGTGTATAACTCCCTACCTGTTAACTCTAAGGTGTATTATGTGGACAGTGTTCTTGTCAATGGCCAGGATACTCCTGCCAGGAGAGACACTGGGGCCAGCAGAACAGTAGTGGATGAAAGCTTCTTTCAACCTGAGGATGTGGCCAAAGCACCCAAAGGTCCCACTAAAATGTCTGGAGGCCCTGCCCAAATGGTTCCTATTCTACCAGCCCTCATTCAGTGTAACAACATGACAGTGAGGATCCCTGTCAGTGTTCAGACTGAGGTACCTGGGAAGGTCCTGTTGGGGAATGACCTAAGAACTCTAGGAGTAGTGTCACATACCCCCAGGCCTCCCAGTATGGAGAAGCAGAACTTAACCAAATTGGCTAGACAGGCTACCTTGAAGGACCCTTCTAAGCCTGTGGGACCCTCTACTGAGAACCCCACTACAAGCCCTGGTGTTAGTAAGTTGACCTCTAACCCAGGCACATTTCAGGATAGTATGCTAGGAACATGGGAGCCCCAACCAAGCTCCACCCTTGTTCCCCTAGTTTCCGAGTCTCTGACCCCCCCTGCTTCTGAGGAAGAGGTGGATAGACCAACTAGGCCCCTATCTGGACCTGAGAGAACTGGTAATTCTCAGTGCTGGTGGAAAACCAGAAAAGAAAAGTCTAAGGCCAAAAACCTTCAGACTGTTGGACCTTCTACTGAAGACCCCAACTCAAATCCTAATATTAGGGGGGAAACTCCTAAAATAGGTAAGGGTAGATCTAAGAGGAAGGGGAAGCAGGTACATTGCCTAACCCCAACCCCTCCAACCAAGAGGCCTAAGACCCAACCTGCTCCCACAAGAGAGGTGGTGAGGAACCTTGGAGGCCCCTCTAGATCTAAGGGAATCCTTTATAAGGACCCCTTGAAAAAGCCTAACATAGGTTCAGAAGTTGTACCAACTTCTGAGGGACTGGTCAACCAGATCCCCTATAACAAAAAGACTGATGTTCCTCAAAGGGTCTGTAGGTCCGTTAGCTTGCAAAAGAAAACCTTTGAGTTCTCCATTGAACATAGGTCAAGGTGTCACCATCAAAATGCTGATGGACTCTCTAGGATGTATATCATCGACTAGAGGTATGAGGTTCATCCAGGAGTGGATTAAATCCTCCTGTCCCTTAGTCTGGGGGGGGCGAGTGTTAGGGAGAATTCTCTGTTTAGGCTGAATTTCCCTACCTAGTGAGTCCCCCAGCAGCTTTGCTGGATTTCTGGGGTTTATTTTTTTTCTCCTGCCAAGAGTGAGACTCTTTTACCCTCACTCTTGGACATGTTGAAGTGTGTTTTCTTGGTTAAACCTTGTGTTGAATGGGCTATGGGGTCTCTTACTCCATAGGGCCTCATGTATTTTTGTGATGTGGGTCACACAGCACCCTCTGTGCCGTGACCCAGGGGTGTCCTAGGGACTCCCCAACATAGACTCCATACCCCGGGACTGACTACTGTCTCCCAGGGCATGTAAAGTCACCAAAGACTTTGCTAGTCTTGAATCCTGAACAGAACCAGTACAAACCATCATATTGTGGACGTACTGGCTGGGGCAATTCGATTGCCCCAGGGTCTGTTAGTCGAGGGGGCACGTCTCCGTCCCCCCTGATCGAGTTTTGGCTGGTGGCAGTGGAAACTACTTTTTATATTCAACCGCGAATATTTCCCTATGGGATTTCCCATTGTTTTAGGCTAACACATTTAATTAATTATTTACGGTAGCCTTAAACATACCGCCGGTTTATATATTTATTTTTATAACTCCGGTTGGGACTTTTTGCCAAAACTTGATTCTAAAATGGCGTTGGTGTTCGCCTCTGTAACTCTGACCCAAAGTGGAGCCCTTTGTTCCACTTTTGGCGGGCTTCTCCACAGAAGCCCTCCAAAGTGGTGCCACTCTGTCTGGGATACTTAGGAGGGGTGGAGGGGGATTTAGGCACCCTGGACTGAGTTACCTTGGTAACTCAAGTCGCACTCCGTCCTGATTGGCCCAAGTGGTGAGCCGCCCGGCTCACCACTTAGCATGTTTGAGTGACAGCTAGGCTGGGTGAATGGGGGCTTGCTGCATAAAAGCAGGGCTTTGGGGACTGGGACTTCAGAAGTCGCCACAGGACCAAGAATCCGACGAGGGAAGAGCTGAGCCGACCTGCTTCGACGACACCACCCGGTGGAGCCCTGCTGAACCGTCTCACCACTTTTTCCCGACGACCGAGGAGAACTCTTAACGGAGTGGCTCCTTCCCTTGACTGGTGGGGACAACCAGTTTTCGCCTTCTTTCCGTTCTTTGAGGTATCTCGTGGCCGCCTTGCCTGTGCCAAGCACCCCGGCAACCGGAATACCACACTTTACCCCCATACCGCGAAAGTCGGTACCAACCCTTTAACCGGAGGACTCCGCGGCTGGTTTCTTCCCGGGCAGTGCAACGACCCTCTTCTTCTGCTCTTCAGCGAGAACTTCTTCTCCCCTGACCGACGTCGAGCCCTGCTGCCACTGCCTGGAACAACTGCCACCGCTGGAGGACCCTTTCCGCTTAAGGTACTGTGTTCTGCCTGGCTTCCCTTGCTACCGACTGTACGGGGTAGATTTAGTCCCCGGCTTTCGAACCTGGGAGTGCCTGGGACACTTTGGCTAAACTTTCTGAGCCACTCTAACCTCTTTTTGACTCTTTGCAAGACTTTGAATCTCTAACTAACAGTGTGATCTTGGGCACATTTTCGCTCCGGCTACTCTAAGAGTGGGCCCTGCCTAGTGACTTTTGCTCACCTGTGACTTTATTCTTCTTTAAGCCTATTGCAAGTGCTCTGGACCTTAGAGTGGTGTGTCTAACCCATTTCTGCTTTTTCTCTCCCTTTCTTGGAAACTACTAGAGTGTCATCTAACGTTAAGCACTCACCTCTGTTTTAATTAAGTGGTGTTTACTTAGAGTTGTCTAGATAGGAGAAAGGATTGAATCTACTTTCATTATAACTGTGTTGAAGTGCTTTTACTATATTTTTGCTAGAGTGTTTTTAACTTATGTGTATTTTAAATAAATAACTATATACTTTTGAAACCAAGCTCTGGTCAGTGTTTGCTTGTGCTATTGTGTTTTGGTACATATTGTGTATACTTTACATACTGCCTAACTCTTCTTGAGAGAAGTCTGACTGCTCAGCCACAGCTACCAGGTAAATCTGGGTGGTACAGACTGCTACCAAAGGGGTTTACTGCTCTACCTGTAGTCTTAAATCTTTTGCAGTGTTCCCCAAGGGAACTGCACAGGTTTCTGCCTAACACCCATTAGAGAAGCGGCCCTCCGACATGCAGAGGCAGAAAGGTCCTCTTGTCTAATGGGAACTAGCACATTCACACTGAAGCAGCTATTTCCCATTAGAGAAATGGCCCTCCGACCTGGAAAGGCAAAAAGGTCCTCTCGTCTAATGGGAACTAGCCCATTCACACTGAAGCAGCTATTTCCCATTAGAGAAACGGCCCTCCGACATGGAAAGGCAAAAAGGTCCTGTTGTCTAATGGGAACTAGCCCATTCACACTGAAGCAACTCTTTCCCATCAGAGAAGCGGACCCCGACATGCAGAGGCAGAAAGGTCCTCTCGTGTAATGGGAACTAACTAGCCCATTCACACTGAAGCAGCTATTTCCCATTAGAGAAACGGCCCTCTGACATGGAAAGGCAAAAAGGTCCTCTCGTCTAATGGGAACTAGCCCACTCACACTGAAGCAGCTATTTCCCATTATAGAAACGGCCCTCCGACCTAGAAAGGCAAAAAGGTCCTCTCGTCTAATGGGAACTAGCCCATTCACACTGAAGCAGCTCTTTCCCATCAGAGAAGCGGACCCCGACATGCAGAGGCAGAAAGGTCCTCTCGTGCAATGGGAACTAACTAGCCCATTCACACTGAAGCAGCTATTTCCCATTAGAGAAACGGCCCTCTGACCTGGAAAGGCAGAAAGGTCCTCTCGTCTAATCGGAACTAGCCCACTTACACTGAAGCCGCTATTTCCCATTAGAGAAACTGCCCTCCGACCAGGAAAGGCAAAAAGGACCCCTCGTCTAATGGGAACTAGCCCATTCACACTGAAGCAGCTATTTCCCATTAGAGAAACGGCCCTCTGACCTGGAAAGGTAGAAAGGTCCTCTCGTCTAATGGGAACTAGCCCATTCACACTGAAGCAGCTATTTCCCATTAGAGAAATGGCCCTACGAACTGGAAAGGCAGAAATGTCCTCTCGTCTAATGGGAACGAGCCCATTCACACTGAAGCAGCTCTTTCCCATTAGAGAAATGGCCCTCTGTCCTGGAAAGGCAGAAAGGTCCTTTCGTCTTATGGGAACTAGCCCATTCACACTGAAGCAGCTATTTCCCATTAGAGAAATGGCCCTCTGACCTGGAAAGGCAAAAAGGTCCTGTCGTCTAATTTGAACTAGCCCATTCACACTGAAGCAGCTCTTTCCCATCAGAGAAGCGGTCCCCCGACATGCAGAGGCAGAAAGGCCCTCTCGTGTAATGGGAACTAGCCCATTCACACTGAAGCAGCTATTTCCCATTAGAGAAACAGCCCTCTGACCTGAAAAGGCAGAAAGGTCCTCTCGTCTAATCGGAACTAGCCCACTCACACTGAAGCAGCTATTTCCCATTAGAGAAACTGCCCTTCGACCAGGAAAGGCAAAAAGGTCCACTTGTCTAATGGGAACTAGCCCATTCACACTGAAGCAGCTATTTCCAATTAGAGAAATGGCCCTCCGACCTGGAAAGCCAGATAGGACCTCTCGTCTAATGGGAACTAGCCCATTCACACTGAAGCAGCTATTTCCCATTAGAGAAGCGGTTCCCCAACCTGCAGAGGCAGAAAGGTCCTCTCGTCTAATGGGAACTAGCCCATTCACACTGAAGCAGCTATTTCCCATTAGAGAAACGGCCCTCTGACCTGGAAAGGTAGAAAGGTCCTCTCGTCTAATGGGAACTAGCCCATTCACACTGAAGCAGCTATTTCCCATTAGAGAAATGGCCCTCCGACCTGGAAAGGCAGAAATGTCCTCTCGTCTAATGGGAACTAGCCCATTCACACTGAAGCAGCTCTTTCCCATTAGAGAAATGGCCCTCTGACCTGGAAAGGCAGAAAGGTCCTCTCGTCTTATGGGAACTAGCCCATTCACACTGAAGCAGCTATTTCCCATTAGAGAAACGGCCCTCCGACCTGGAAAGGCAAAAAGGTCCTGTTGTCTAATTTGAACTAGCCCATTCACACTGAAGCAGCTCTTTCCCATCAGAGAAGCGGTCCCCCGACATGCAGAGGCAGAAAGGCCCTCTCGTGTAATGGGAACTAGCCCATTCACACTGAAGCAGCTATTTCCCATTAGAGAAACAGCCCTCTGACCTGAAAAGGCAGAAAGGTCCTCTCGTCTAATCGGAACTAGCCCAATCACACTGAAGCAGCTATTTCCCATTAGAGAAACTGCCCTTCGACCAGGAAAGGCAAAAAGGTCCACTCGTCTAATGGGAACTAGCCCATTCACACTGAAGCAGCTATTTCCCATTAGAGAAATGGCCCTCCGACCTGGAAAGGCAGATAGGACCTCTCGTCTAATGGGAACTAGCCCATTCACACTGAAGCAGCTATTTCCCATTAGAGAAGCGGTTCCCCAACCTGCAGAGGCAGAAAGGTCCTCTCGATAAATGGGAACTAGCCCATTCACACTGAAGCAGCTATTTCCCATTAGAGAAACGGCCCTCTGACCTGGAAAGGTAGAAAGGTCCTCTCGTCTAATGGGAACTAGCCCATTCACACTGAAGCAGCTATTTCCCATTAGAGAAATGGCCCTCCGACCTGGAAAGGCAGAAATGTCCTCTCGTCTAATGGGAACTAGCCCATTCACACTGAAGCAGCTCTTTCCCATTAGAGAAATGGCCCTCTGACCTGGAAAGGCAGAAAGGTCCTCTCGTCTTATGGGAACTAGCCCATTCACACTGAAGCAGCTATTTCCCATTAGAGAAACGGCCCTCCGACCTGGAAAGGCAAAAAGGTCCTGTCGTCTAATTTGAACTAGCCCATTCACACTGAAGCAGCTCTTTCCCATCAGAGAAGCGGTCCCCCGACATGCAGAGGCAGAAAGGTCCTCTCGTGTAATGGGAACTAGCCCATTCACACTGAAGCAGCTATTTCCCATTAGAGAAACAGCCCTCTGACCTGAAAAGGCAGAAAGGTCCTCTTGTCTAATCGGAACTAGCCCACTCACACTGAAGCAGCTATTTCCCATTAGAGAAACTGCCCTCCGACCAGGAAAGGCAAAAAGGTCCACTCGTCTAATGGGAACTAGCCCATTCACACTGAAGCAGCTATTTCCCATTAAAGAAATGGCCCTCCGACCTGGAAAGGCAGAAAGGTCCTCTCGTCTAATGGGAACTAGCCCATTCACACTGAAGCAGCTATTTCCCATTAGAGAAGCGGTTCCCCAATCTGCAGAGGCAGAAAGGTCCTCTCGTCTAATGGGAACTAGCCCATTCACACTGAAGCAGCTATTTCCCATTAGAGAAACGGCCCTCCGACCTGGAAAGGCAAAAAGGTCCTCTTGTCTAATGGGAACTAGCCCATTCACACTGAAACAGCTATATCCCATTAGAGAAGCGGCCCCCCCGACCTGCAGAGGCAGAAAGGTCCTCTCGTCTAATGGGAAATAGCCCATTCACACTGAAGCAGCTATTTCCCATTAGAGAAACGGCCCTCCGACCTGGAAAGGCATCAAGGTCCTCCAGTCTAATGGGAACTAGCCCATTCACACTGAAGCAGCTATTTCCCATTAGAGGAGCGGCCCTCCGACATGCAGAGGCAGAAAGGTCCTCTCGTCTAATGGGAACTAGCCCATTCACACTGAAGCAGCTCTTTCCCATCAGAGAAACGGCCCCCCGACATGCAGAGGCAGAAAGGTCCTCTCGTGTAATAGGAACTAGCCCATTCACACTGAAGCAGCTATTTCCCATTAGAGAAACGGTCCTCTGACCTGGAAAGGCAGAAAGGTCCTCTCGTCTAATCGGAACTAGCCCACTCACACTGAAGCAGCTATTTCCCATTAGAGAAACTGCCCTCTGACCTGGAAAGGCAGAAAGGTCCTCTCGTCTAATGGGAACTAGCCCATTCACACTGAAGCAGCTATTTCCCATTAGAGAAATGGCCCTCCGACCTGGAAAGGCAGAAAGGTCCTCTCGTCTAATGGGAACAAGCCCATTCACACTGAAGCAGCTCTTAACCATTAGAGAAACGGCCCCCCGACCTACAGAGGCAGAAAGGTCCTCTCGTCTAATGGGAACTTGCCCATTCACACTGAAGCAGCTATTTCCCATTAGAGAAACGGCCCTCCGACCTGGAAAGGCAAAAAGGTCCTCTCGTCTAATGGGAACTAGCCCATTCACACTGAAGCAGCTATTTCCCATTAGAGAAACGGCCCTCCGACCTGGAAAGGCAAAAAGGTCCTCTCGTCTAATGGGAACTAGCCCATTCACACTGAAGCAGCTCTTAACCATTAGAGAAACGGCCCCCCGACCTACAGAGGCAGAAAGGTCCTCTCGTCTAATGGGAACTTGCCCATTCACACTGAAGCAGCTATTTCCCATTAGAGAAACGGCCCTCTGACATGGAAAGGCAAAAAGGTCCTCTCGTCTAATGGGAACTAGCCCACTCACACTGAAGCAGCTATTTCCCATTATAGAAACGGCCCTCCGACCTGGAATGGCAAAAAGGTCCTCTCGTCTAATGGGAACTCGCCCATTCACACTGATGCAGCTCTTTCCCATTAGAGAAGCGGCCCTCCCGACCTGCAGAGGCAGAAAGGTCCTCTCGTCTAATGGGAACTAGCCCATTCACACTGAAGCAGCTTTTTCCCATTAGAGAAACGGCCCTCCGACCTGGAAAGGCAAAAAGGTCCTCTCGTCTAATGGGAACTAGCCCATTCACACTGAAGCAGCTCTTTCCCATTAGAGAAGCGGCCCTCCGACATGCAGAGGCAGAAAGGTCCTCTTGTCTAATGGGAACTAGCACATTCACACTGAAGCAGCTATTTCCCATTAGAGAAATGGCCCTCCGACCTGGAAAGGCAAAAAGGTCCTCTCGTCTAATGGGAACTAGCCCATTCACACTGAAGCAGCTATTTCCCATTAGAGAAACGGCCCTCCGACATGGAAAGGCAAAAAGGTCCTGTTGTCTAATGGGAACTAGCCCATTCACACTGAAGCAGCTCTTTCCCATCAGAGAAGCGGACCCCGACATGCAGAGGCAGAAAGGTCCTCTCGTGTAATGGGAACTAACTAGCCCATTCACACTGAAGCAGCTATTTCCCATTAGAGAAACGGCCCTCTGACCTGGAAAGGCAGAAAGGTCCTCTCGTCTAATCGGAACTAGCCCACTTACACTGAAGCAGCTATTTCCCATTAGAGAAACTGCCCTCCGACCAGGAAAGGCAAAAAGGACCCCTTGTCTAATGGGAACTAGCCCATTCACACTGAAGCAGCTATTTCCCATTAGAGAAACGGCCCTCTGACCTGGAAAGGTAGAAAGGTCCTCTCGTCTAATGGGAACTAGCCCATTCACACTGAAGCAGCTATTTCCCATTAGAGAAATGGCCCTCCGACCTGGAAAGGCAGAAATGTCCTCTCGTCTAATGGGAACTAGCCCATTCACACTGAAGCAGCTCTTTCCCATTAGAGTAAATGGCCCTCTGTCCTGGAAAGGCAAAAAGGTCCTGTCGTCTAATTTGAACTAGCCCATTCACACTGAAGCAGCTCTTTCCCATCAGAGAAGTGGTCCCCCGACATGCAGAGGCAGAAAGGCCCTCTCGTGTAATGGGAACTAGGCCATTCACACTGAAGCAGCTATTTCCCATTAGAGAAACCGCCCTCCGACCAGGAAAGGCAAAAAGGTCCACTCGTCTGATGGGAACTAGCCCATTCACACTGAAGCAGCTATTCCCCATAAGAGAAATGGCCCTCCGACCTGGAAAGGCAGATAGGTCCTCTCGTCTAATGGGAACTAGCCCATTCACACTGAAGCAGCTATTTCCCATTAGAGAAGCGGTTCCCCAACCTGCAGAGGCAGAAAGGTCCTCTCTTCTAATGGGAACTAGCCCATTCACACTGAAGCAGCTATTTCCCATTAGAGAAACGGCCCTCCGACCTGGAAAGGCAACAAGGTCCTCCAGTCTAATGGGAACTAGCCCATTCACACTGAAGCAGCTATTTCCCATTAGAGGAGCGGCCCTCCGACATGCAGAGGCAGAAAGGTCCTCTCGTCTAATGGGAACTAGCCCATTCACACTGAAGCAGCTTTTTCCCATCAGAGAAACGGCCCCCCGACATGCAGAGGCAGAAAGGTCCTCTCGTGTAATAGGAACTAGCCCATTCACACTGAAGCAGCTATTTCCCATTAGAGAAATGGCCCTCCGACCTGGAAAGGCAGATAGGACCTCTCGTCTAATGGGAACTAGCCCATTCACACTGAAGCAGCTATTTCCCATTAGAGAAGCGGTTCCCCAACCTGCAGAGGCAGAAAGGTCCTCTCGTCTAATGGGAACTAGCCCATTCACACTGAAGCAGCTATTTCCCATTAGAGAAACGGCCCTCTGACCTGGAAAGGTAGAAAGGTCCTCTCGTCTAATGGGAACTAGCCCATTCACACTGAAGCAGCTATTTCCCATTAGAGAAATGGCCCTCCGACCTGGAAAGGCAGAAATGTCCTCTCGTCTAATGGGAACTAGCCCATTCACACTGAAGCAGCTCTTTCCCATTAGAGAAATGGCCCTCTGACCTGGAAAGGCAGAAAGGTCCTCTCGTCTTATGGGAACTAGCCCATTCACACTGAAGCAGCTATTTCCCATTAGAGAAACGGCCCTCCGACCTGGAAAGGCAAAAAGGTCCTGTCGTCTAATTTGAACTAGCCCATTCACACTGAAGCAGCTCTTTCCCATCAGAGAAGCGGTCCCCCGACATGCAGAGGCAGAAAGGTCCTCTCGTGTAATGGGAACTAGCCCATTCACACTGAAGCAGCTATTTCCCATTAGAGAAACAGCCCTCTGACCTGAAAAGGCAGAAAGGTCCTCTTGTCTAATCGGAACTAGCCCACTCACACTGAAGCAGCTATTTCCCATTAGAGAAACTGCCCTCCGACCAGGAAAGGCAAAAAGGTCCACTCGTCTAATGGGAACTAGCCCATTCACACTGAAGCAGCTATTTCCCATTAGAGAAATGGCCCTCCGACCTGGAAAGGCAGAAAGGTCCTCTCGTCTAATGGGAACTAGCCCATTCACACTGAAGCAGCTCTTTCCCATTAGAGAAATGGCCCTCTGACCTGGAAAGGCAGAAAGGTCCTCTCGTCTTATGGGAACTAGCCCATTCACACTGAAGCAGCTATTTCCCATTAGAGAAACGGCCCTCCGACCTGGAAAGGCAAAAAGGTCCTGTCGTCTAATTTGAACTAGCCCATTCACACTGAAGCAGCTCTTTCCCATCAGAGAAGCGGTCCCCCGACATGCAGAGGCAGAAAGGTCCTCTCGTGTAATGGGAACTAGCCCATTCACACTGAAGCAGCTATTTCCCATTAGAGAAACAGCCCTCTGACCTGAAAAGGCAGAAAGGTCCTCTTATCTAATCGGAACTAGCCCACTCACACTGAAGCAGCTATTTCCCATTAGAGAAACTGCCCTCCGACCAGGAAAGGCAAAAAGGTCCTGTCGTCTAATTTGAACTAGCCCATTCACACTGAAGCAGCTCTTTCCCATTAGAGAAACTGCCCTCCGACCAGGAAAGGCAAAAAGGTCCACTCGTCTAATGGGAACTAGCCCATTCACACTGAAGCAGCTATTTCCCATTAGAGAAATGGCCCTCCGACCTGGAAAGGCAGAAAGGTCCTCTCGTCTAATGGGAACTAGCCCATTCACACTGAAGCAGCTATTTCCCATTAGAGAAGCGGTTCCCCAATCTGCAGAGGCAGAAAGGTCCTCTCGTCTAATGGGAACTAGCCCATTCACACTGAAGCACCTATTTCCCATTAGAGAAACGGCCCTCCGACCTGGAAAGGCAAAAAGGTCCTCTTGTCTAATGGGAACTAGCCCATTCACACTGAAACAGCTATATCCCATTAGAGAAGCGGCCCCCCGACCTGCAGAGGCAGAAAGGTCCTCTCGTCTAATGGGAACTAGCCCATTCACACTGAAGCAGCTATTTCCCATTAGAGAAACAGCCCTCCGACCTGGAAAGGCATCAAGGTCCTCCAGTCTAATGGGAACTAGCCCATTCACACTGAAGCAGCTATTTCCCATTAGAGGAGCGGCCCTCCGACATGCAGAGGCAGAAAGGTCCTCTCGTCTAATGGGAACTAGCCCATTCACACTGAAGCAGCTCTTTCCCATCAGAGAAACGGCCCCCCGACATGCAGAGGCAGAAAGGTCCTCTCGTGTAATAGGAACTAGCCCATTCACACTGAAGCAGCTATTTCCCATTAGAGAAACGGTCCTCTGACCTGGAAAGGCAGAAAGGTCCTCTCGTCTAATCGGAACTAGCCCACTCACACTGAAGCAGCTATTTCCCATTAGAGAAACTGCCCTCTGACCTGGAAAGGCAGAAAGGTCCTCTCGTCTAATGGGAACTAGCCCATTCACACTGAAGCAGCTATTTCCCATTAGAGAAATGGCCCTCCGACCTGGAAAGGCAGAAAGGTCCTCTCGTCTAATGGGAACTAGCCCATTCACACTGAAGCAGCTCTTAACCATTAGAGAAACGGCCCCCCGACCTACAGAGGCAGAAAGGTCCTCTCGTCTAATGGGAACTTGCCCATTCACACTGAAGCAGCTATTTCCCATTAGAGAAACGGCCCTCCAACCTGGAAAGGCAAAAAGGTCCTCTCGTCTAATGGGAACTAGCCCACTCACACTGAAGCAGCTATTTCCCATTAGAGAAACGGCCCTACGACCTGGAAAGGCAAAAAGGTCCTCTCGCCTAATGGGAACTAGCCCATTCACACTGAAGCAGCTCTTAACCATTAGAGAAACGGCCCCCCGACCTACAGAGGCAGAAAGGTCCTCTCGTCTAATGGGAACTTGCCCATTCACACTGAAGCAGCTATTTCCCATTAGAGAAACGGCCCTCTGACATGGAAAGGCAAAAAGGTCCTCTCGTCTAATGGGAACTAGCCCACTCACACTGAAGCAGCTATTTCCCATTATAGAAACGGCCCTCCGACCTGGAAAGGCAAAAAGGTCCTCTCGTCTAATGGGAACTCGCCCATTCACACTGAAGCAGCTCTTTCCCATTAGAGAAGCGGTCCCCCGACATGCAGAGGCAGAAAGGTACTCTCGTGTAATGGGAACTAGCCCATTCACACTGAAGCAGCTATTTCCCATTAGAGAAACAGCCCTCTGACCTGAAAAGGCAGAAAGGTCCTCTTGTCTAATCGGAACTAGCCCACTCACACTGAAGCAGCTATTTCCCATTAGAGAAACTGCCCTCCGACCAGGAAAGGCAAAAAGGTCCACTTGTCTAATGGGAACTAGCCCATTCACACTGAAGCAGCTATTTCCCATTAGAGAAATGGCCCTCCGACCTGGAAAGGCAGAAAGGTCCTCTCGTCTAATGGGAACTAGGCCATTCACACTGAAGCAGCTATTTCCCATTAGAGAAACGGCCCTCCGACCTGGAAAGGCAAAAAGGTCCTCTTGTCTAATGGGAACTAGCCCATTCACACTGAAACAGCTATATCCCATTAGAGAAGCGCCCCCCCGACCTGCAGAGGCAGAAAGGTCCTCTCGTCTAAGGGGAACTTGCCCATTCACACTGAAGCAGCTATTTCCCATTAGAGAAACGGCCCTCCGACCTGGAAAGGCAGAAAGGTCCTCTCGTCTAATGGGAACTAGCCCATTCACACTGAAGCAGCTCTTAACCATTAGAGAAACGGCCCCCCGACCTACAGAGGCAGAAAGGTCCTCTCGTCTAATGGGAACTTGCCCATTCACACTGAAGCAGCTATTTCCCATTAGAGAAACGGCCCTCCGACCTGGAAAGGCAAAAAGGTCCTCTCGTCTAATGGGAACTAGCCCACTCACACTGAAGCAGCTATTTCCCATTAGAGAAACGGCCCTACGACCTGGAAAGGCAAAAAGGTCCTCTCGCCTAATGGGAACTAGCCCATTCACACTGAAGCAGCTCTTAACCATTAGAGAAACGGCCCCCCGACCTACAGAGGCAGAAAGGTCCTCTCGTCTAATGGGAACTTGCCCATTCACACTGAAGCAGCTATTTCCCATTAGAGAAACGGCCCTCTGACATGGAAAGGCAAAAAGGTCCTCTCGTCTAATGGGAACTAGCCCACTCACACTGAAGCAGCTATTTCCCATTATAGAAACGGCCCTCCGACCTGGAAAGGCAAAAAGGTCCTCTCGTCTAATGGGAACTCGCCCATTCACACTGAAGCAGCTCTTTCCCATTAGAGAAGCGGTCCCCCGACATGCAGAGGCAGAAAGGTACTCTCGTGTAATGGGAACTAGCCCATTCACACTGAAGCAGCTATTTCCCATTAGAGAAACAGCCCTCTGACCTGAAAAGGCAGAAAGGTCCTCTTGTCTAATCGGAACTAGCCCACTCACACTGAAGCAGCTATTTCCCATTAGAGAAACTGCCCTCCGACCAGGAAAGGCAAAAAGGTCCACTTGTCTAATGGGAACTAGCCCATTCACACTGAAGCAGCTATTTCCCATTAGAGAAATGGCCCTCCGACCTGGAAAGGCAGAAAGGTCCTCTCGTCTAATGGGAACTAGGCCATTCACACTGAAGCAGCTATTTCCCATTAGAGAAACGGCCCTCCGACCTGGAAAGGCAAAAAGGTCCTCTTGTCTAATGGGAACTAGCCCATTCACACTGAAACAGCTATATCCCATTAGAGAAGCGCCCCCCCGACCTGCAGAGGCAGAAAGGTCCTCTCGTCTAAGGGGAACTAGCCCATTCACACTGAAGCAGCTATTTCCCATTAGAGAAACGGCCCTCCGACCTGGAAAGGCATCAAGGTCCTCCAGTCTAATGGGAATTAGCCCATTCACACTGAAGCAGCTATTTCCCATTAGAGGAGCAGCCCTCCGACATGCAGAGGCAGAAAGGTCCTCTCGTCTAATGGGAACTAGCCCATTCACACTGAAGCAACTCTTTCCCATCAGAGAAACGGGCCCCCGACATGCAGAGGCAGAAAGGTCCTCTCGTGTAATAGGAACTAGCCCATTCACACTGAAGCAGCTATTTCCCATTAGAGAAACGGTCCTCTGACCTGGAAAGGCAGAAAGGTCCTCTCGTCTAATCGGAACTAGCCCACTCACACTGAAGCAGCTATTTCCCATTAGAGAAACTGCCCTCTGACCTTGAAAGGCAGAAAGGTCTTCTCGTCTAATCGGAACTAGCCCATTCACACTGAAGCAGCTATTTCCCATTAGAGAAATGGCCCTCCGACCTGGAAAGGCAGAAAGGTCCTCTCGTCTAATGGGAACTAGCCCATTCACACTGAAGCAGCTCTTAACCATTAGAGAAACGGCCCCCGACCTACAGAGGCAGAAAGGTCCTCTCGTCTAATGGGAACTTGCCCATTCACACTGAAGCAGCTATTTCCCATTAGAGAAACGGCCCTCTGACATGGAAAGGAAAAAAGGTCCTCTCGTCTAATGGGAACTAGCCCACTCACACTGAAGCAGCTATTTCCCATTATAGAAACGGCCCTCCGACCTGGAAAGGCAAAAAGGTCCTCTCGTCTAATGGGAACTAGCCCATTCACACTGAAGCAGCTCTTTCCCATTAGAGAAGCGGCCCCCCGACCTGCAGAGGCAGAAAGGTGCTCTCGTCTAATGGGAACTAGCCCATTCACACTGAAGCAGCTATTTCCCATTAGAGAAACGGCCCTCCGACCTGGAAAGGCAAAAAGGTCCTCTCGTCTAATGGGAACTAGCCCATTCACACAGAAGCAGCTATTTCCCATTAGAGAAACGGCCCTCCGACCTGGAAAGACAAAAAGGTCCTCTCGTCTAATGGGAACTAGCCCATTCACACTGAAGCAGCTCTTAACCATTAGAGAAACGGCCCCCCGACCTACAGAGGCAGAAAGGTCCTCTCGTCTAATGGGAACTTGCCCATTCACACTGAAGCAGCTATTTCCCATTAGAGAAACGGCCCTCTGACATGGAAAGGCAAAAAGGTCCTCTCGTCTAATGGGAACTAGCCCACTCACACTGAAGCAGTTATTTCCCATTATAGAAACAGCCCTCCGACCTGGAAAGGCAAAAAGGTCCTCTCGTCTAATGGGAACTCGCCCATTCACACTGAAGCAGCTCTTTCCCATTAGAGAAGCGGCCCCCCGACCTGCAGAGGCAGAAAGGTCCTCTCGTCTAATGGGAACTAGCCCATTCACACTGAAGCAGCTATTTCCCATTAGAGAAACGGCCCTCTGACATGGAAAGGCAAAAAGGTCGTCTCGTCTAATGGGAACTAGCCCACTCACACTGAAGCAGCTTTTTCCCATTAGAGAAACGGCCCTCTGACCTGGAAAGACAAAAAGGTCCTCTCGTCTAATGGGAACTAGCCCATTCACACTGAAGCAGCTCTTTCCCATTAGAGAAGCGGCCCTCCGACATGCAGAGGCAGAAAGGTCCTCTTGTCTAATGGGAACTAGCCCATTCACACTGAAGCAGCTATTTCCCATTAGAGAAACGGCCCTCCGACCTGGAAAGGCAAAAAGGTCCTCTCGTCTAATGGGAACTAGCCCATTCACACTGAAGCAGCTATTTCCCATTAGAGAAACGGCCCTCCGACATGGAAAGGCAAAAAGGTCCTGTTGTCTAATGGGAACTAGCCCATTCACACTGAAGCAGCTCTTTCCCATCAGAGAAGCGGACCCCGACATGCAGAGGCAGAAAGGTCCTCTCGTGTAATGGGAACTAACTAGCCCATTCACACTGAAGCAGCTATTTCCCATTAGAGAAACGGCCCTCTGACCTGGAAAGGCAGAAAGGTCCTCTCGTCTAATCGGAACTAGCCCACTTACACTGAAGCAGCTATTTCCCATTAGAGAAACTGCCCTCTGACCAGGAAAGGCAAAAAGAAAACCTCGTCTAATGGGAACTAGCCCATTCACACTGAAGCAGCTATTTCCCATTAGAGAAACGGCCCTCTGACCTGGAAAGGTAGAAAGGTCCTCTCGTCTAATGGGAACTAGCCCATTCACACTGAAGCAGCTATTTCCCATTAGAGAAATGGCCCTCCGACCTGGAAAGGCAGAAATGTCCTCTCGTCTAATGGGAATTAGCCCATTCACACTGAAGCAGCTCTTTCCCATTAGAGAAATGGCCCTCTGTCCTGGAAAGGCAAAAAGGTCCTGTCGTCTAATTTGAACTAGCCCATTCACACTGAAGCAGCTCTTTCCCATCAGAGAAGTGGTCCCCCGACATGCAGAGGCAGAAAGGCCCTCTCGTGTAATGGGAACTAGGCCATTCACAACGAAGCAGCTATTTCCCATTAGAGAAACGGCCCTCCGACCTGGAAAGGCAAAAAGGTCCTCTTGTCTAGTGGGAACTAGCCCATTCACACTGAAGCAGCTCTTAACCATTAGAGAAACGGCCCCCCGACCTACAGAGGCAGAAAGGTCCTCTCGTCTAATGGGAACTTGCCCATTCACACTGAAGCAGCTATTTCCCATTAGAGAAACGGCCCTCTGACATGGAAAGGCAAAAAGGTCCTCTCGTCTAATGGGAACTAGCCCACTCACACTGAAGCAGCTATTTCCCATTATAGAAACGGCCCTCCGACCTGGAAAGGCAAAAAGGTCCTCTCGTCTAATGGGAACTAGCCCATTCACACTGAAGCAACTCTTTCCCATCAGAGAAGCGGACCCCGACATGCAGAGGCAGAAAGGTCCTCTCGTGCAATGGGAACTAACTAGCCCATTCACACTGAAGCAGCTATTTCCCATTAGAGAAACGGCCCTCTGACCTGGAAAGGCAGAAAGGTCCTCTCGTCTAATCGGACCTAGCCCACTTACACTGAAGCCGCTATTTCCCATTAGAGAAACTGCCCTCCGACCAGGAAAGGCAAAAAGGACCCCTCGTCTAATGGGAACTAGCCCATTCACACTGAAGCAGCTATTTCCCATTAGAGAAACGGCCCTCTGACCTGGAAAGGTAGAAAGGTCCTCTCGTCTAATGGGAACGAGCCCATTCACACTGAAGCAGCTCTTTCCCATTAGAGAAATGGCCCTCTGTCCTGGAAAGGCAGAAAGGTCCTTTCGTCTTATGGGAACTAGCCCATTCACACTGAAGCAGCTATTTCCCATTAGAGAAATGGCCCTCTGACCTGGAAAGGCAAAAAGGTCCTGTCGTCTAATTTGAACTAGCCCATTCACACTGAAGCAGCTCTTTCCCATCAGAGAAGCGGTCCCCCGACATGCAGAGGCAGAAAGGCCCTCTCGTGTAATGGGAACTAGCCCATTCACACTGAAGCAGCTATTTCCCATTAGAGAAACAGCCCTCTGACCTGAAAAGGCAGAAAGGTCCTCTCGTCTAATCGGAACTAGCCCACTCACACTGAAGAAGCTATTTCCCATTAGAGAAACTGCCCTTCGACCAGGAAAGGCAAAAAGGTCCACTCGTCTAATGGGAACTAGCCCATTCACACTGAAGCAGCTATTTCCCATTAGAGAAATGGCCCTCCGACCTGGAAAGGCAGATAGGACCTCTCGTCTAATGGGAACTAGCCCATTCACACTGAAGCAGCTATGTCCCATTAGAGAAGCGGTTCCCCAACCTGCAGAGGCAGAAAGGTCCTCTCGTCTAATGGGAACTAGCCCATTCACACTGAAGCAGCTATTTCCCATTAGAGAAACGGCCCTCTGACCTGGAAAGGTAGAAAGGTCCTCTCGTCTAATGGGAACTAGCCCATTCACACTGAAGCAGCTATTTCCCATTAGAGAAATGGCCCTCCGACCTGGAAAGGCAGAAATGTCCTCTCGTCTAATGGGAACTAGCCCATTCACACTGAAGCAGCTCTTTCCCATTAGAGAAATGGCCCTCTGACCTGGAAAGGCAGAAAGGTCCTCTCGTCTTATGGGAACTAGCCCATTCACACTGAAGCAGCTATTTCCCATTAGAGAAACGGCCCTCCGACCTGGAAAGGCAAAAAGGTCCTGTCGTCTAATTTGAACTAGCCCATTCACACTGAAGCAGCTCTTTCCCATCAGAGAAGCGGTCCCCCGACATGCAGAGGCAGAAAGGTCCTCTCGTGTAATGGGAACTAGCCCATTCACACTGAAGCAGCTATTTCCCATTAGAGAAACAGCCCTCTGACCTGAAAAGGCAGAAAGGTCCTCTTGTCTAATCGGAACTAGCCCACTCACACTAAAGCAGCTATTTCCCATTAGAGAAACTGCCCTCCGACCAGGAAAGGCAAAAAGGTCCACTCGTCTAATGGGAACTAGCCCATTCACACTGAAGCAGCTATTTCCCATTAGAGAAATGGCCCTCCGACCTGGAAAGGCAGAAAGGTCCTCTCGTCTAATGGGAACTAGCCCATTCACACTGAAGCAGCTATTTCCCATTAGAGAAGCGGTTCCCCAATCTGCAGAGGCAGAAAGGTCCTCTCGTCTAATGGGAACTAGCCCATTCACACTGAAGCAGCTATTTCCCATTAGAGAAACGGCCCTCCGACCTGGAAAGGCAAAAAGGTCCTCTTGTCTAATGGGAACTAGCCCATTCACACTGAAACAGCTATATCCCATTAGAGAAGCGGCCCCCCCGACCTGCAGAGGCAGAAAGGTCCTCTCGTCTAATGGGAAATAGCCCATTCACACTGAAGCAGCTATTTCCCATTAGAGAAACGGCCCTCCGACCTGGAAAGGCATCAAGGTCCTCCAGTCTAATGGGAACTAGCCCATTCACACTGAAGCAGCTATTTCCCATTAGAGGAGCGGCCCTCCGACATGCAGAGGCAGAAAGGTCCTCTCGTGTAATAGGAACTAGCCCATTCACACTGAAGCAGCTATTTCCCATTAGAGAAACGGTCCTCTGACCTGGAAAGGCAGAAAGGTCCTCTCGTCTAATCGGAACTAGCCCACTCACACTGAAGCAGCTATTTCCCATTAGAGAAACTGCCCTCTGACCTGGAAAAGGCAGAAAGGTCCTCTCGTCTAATGGGAACTAGCCCATTCACACTGAAGCAGCTATTTCCCATTAGAGAAATGGCCCTCCGACCTGGAAAGGCAGAAAGGTCCTCTCGTCTAATGGGAACTAGCCCATTCACACTGAAGCAGCTCTTAACCATTAGAGAAACGGCCCCCCGACCTACAGAGGCAGAAAGGTCCTCTCGTCTAATGGGAACTTGCCCATTCACACTGAAGCAGCTATTTCCCATTAGAGAAATGGCCCTCTGACATGGAAAGGCAAAAAGGTCCTCTCGTCTAATGGGAACTAGCCCACTCACACTGAAGCAGCTATTTCCCATTATAGAAACGGCCCTCCGACCTGGAAAGGCAAAAAGGTCCTCTCATCTAATGGGAACTAGCCCATTAACACTGAAGCAGCTCTTTCCCATTAGAGAAGCGGCCCCCCGACCTGCAGAGGCAGAAAGGTCCTCTCGTCTAATGGGAACTAGCCCATTCACACTGAAGCAGCTATTTCCCATTAGAGAAACGGCCCTCCGACCTGGAAAGGCAAAAAGGTCCTCTCGTCTACTGGGAACTAGCCCATTCACACTGAAGCAGCTATTTCCCATTAGAGAAACGGCCCTCCGACCTGGAAAGGCAAAAAGGTCCTCTCGTCTAATGGGAACTAGCCCATTCACACTGAAGCAGCTCTTAACCATTAGAGAAACGGCCCCCCGACCTACAGAGGCAGAAAGGTCCTCTCGTCTAATGGGAACTTGCCCATTCACACTGAAGCAGCTATTTCCCATTAGAGAAACGGCCCTCTGACATGGAAAGGCAAAAAGGTCCTCTCGTCTAATGGGAACTAGCCCACTCACACTGAAGCAGCTATTTCCCATTATAGAAACGGCCCTCCGACCTGGAATGGCAAAAAGGTCCTCTCGTCTAATGTGAACTCGCCCATTCACACTGATGCAGCTCTTTCCCATTAGAGAAGCGGCCCCCCCGACCTGCAGAGGCAGAAAGGTCCTCTCGTCTAATGGGAACTAGCCCATTCACACTGAAGCAGCTATTTCCCATTAGAGAAACGGCCCTCTGGCATGGAAAGGCAAAAAGGTCGTCTCGTCTAATGGGAACTAGCCCACTCACACTGAAGCAGCTTTTTCCCATTAGAGAAACGGCCCTCCGACCTGGAAAGGCAAAAAGGTCCTCTCGTCTAATGGGAACTAGCCCATTCACACTGAAGCAGCTCTTTCCCATTAGAGAAGCGGCCCTCCGACATGCAGAGGCAGAAAGGTCCTCTTGTCGAATGGGAACTAGCACATTCACACTGAAGCAGCTATTTCCCATTAGAGAAATGGCCCTCCGACCTGGAAAGGCAAAAAGGTCCTCTCGTCTAATGGGAACTAGCCCATTCACACTGAAGCAGCTATTTCCCATTAGAGAAACGGCCCTCCGACCTGGAAAGGCAAAAAGGTCCTGTTGTCTAATGGGAACTAGCCCATTCACACTGAAGCAGCTCTTTCCCATCAGAGAAGCGGACCCCGACATGCAGAGGCAGAAAGGTCCTCTCGTGTAATGGGAACTAACTAGCCCATTCACACTGAAGCAGCTATTTCCCATTAGAGAAACGGCCCTCTGACCTGGAAAGGCAGAAAGGTCCTCTCGTCTAATCGGAACTAGCCCACTTACACTGAAGCAGCTATTTCCCATTAGAGAAACTGCCCTCCGACCAGGAAAGGCAAAAAGGACCCCTCGTCTAATGGGAACTAGCCCATTCACACTGAAGCAGCTATTTCCCATTAGAGAAACGGCCCTCTGACCTGGAAAGGTAGAAAGGTCCTCTCGTCTAATGGGAACTAGCCCATTCACACTGAAGCAGCTCTTTCCCATTAGAGAAGCGGCCCCCCGACCTGCAGAGGCAGAAAGGTCCTCTCTTCTAATGGGAACTAGCCCATTCACACTGAAGCAGCTATTTCCCATTAGAGAAACGGCCCTCCGACCTGGAAAGGCAAAAAGGTCCTCTCGTCTAATGGGAACTAGCCCATTCACACTGAAGCAGCTATTTCCCATTAGAGAAACGGCCCTCCGACTTGGAAAGGCAAAAAGGTCCTCTCGTCTAATGGGAACTAGCCCATTCACACTGAAGCAGCTCTTAACCATTAGAGAAACGGCCCCCCGACCTACAGAGGCAGAAAGGTCCTCTCGTCTAATGGGAACTTGCCCATTCACACTGAAGCAGCTATTTCCCATTAGAGAAACGGCCCTCTGACATGGAAAGGCAAAAAGGTCCTCT
The DNA here is from genome assembly GCF_040938575.1 of Ambystoma mexicanum. Classification (NCBI taxonomy): domain Eukaryota; kingdom Metazoa; phylum Chordata; class Amphibia; order Caudata; family Ambystomatidae; genus Ambystoma; species Ambystoma mexicanum. Next base: position 1,532,993,369 of record NC_090931.1, read on the forward strand.
CGTCTAATGGGAACTAGCCCACTCACACTGAAGCAGCTATTTCCCATTATAGAAACGGCCCTCCGACCTGGAATGGCAAAAAGGTCCTCTCGTCTAATGGGAACTCGCCCATTCACACTGATGCAGCTCTTTCCCATTAGAGAAGCGGCCCCCCCCGACCTGCAGAGGCAGAAAGGTCCTCTCGTCTAATGGGAACTAGCCCATTCACACTGAAGCAGCTATTTCCCATTAGAGAAACGGCCCTCTGGCATGGAAAGGCAAAAAGGTCGTCTCGTCTAATGGGAACTAGCCCACTCACACTGAAGCAGCTTTTTCCCATTAGAGAAACGGCCCTCCGACCTGGAAAGGCAAAAAGGTCCTCTCGTCTAATGGGAACTAGCCCATTCACACTGAAGCAGCTCTTTCCCATTAGAGAAGAGGCCCTCCGACATGCAGAGGCAGAAAGGTCCTCTTGTCTAATGGGAATTAGCACATTCACACTGAAGCAGTTATTTCCCATTAGAGAAATGGCCCTCCGACCTGGAAAGGCAAAAAGGTCCTCTCGTCTAATGGGAACTAGCCCATTCACACTGAAGCAGCTATTTCCCATTAGAGAAACGGCCCTCCGACATGGAAAGGCAAAAAGGTCCTGTTGTCTAATGGGAACTAGCCCATTCACACTGAAGCAGCTCTTTCCCATCAGAGAAGCGGACCCCGACATGCAGAGGCAGAAAGGTCCTCTCGTGTAATGGGAACTAACTAGCCCATTCACACTGAAGCAGCTATTTCCCATTAGAGAAACGGCCCTCTGACCTGGAAAGGCAGAAAGGTCCACTCGTCTAATCGGAACTAGCCCACTTACACTGAAGCAGCTATTTCCCATTAGAGAAACTGCCCTCCGACCAGGAAAGGCAAAAAGGACCCCTCGTCTAATGGGAACTAGCCCATTCACACTGAAGCAGCTATTTCCCATTAGAGAAACGGCCCTCTGACCTGGAAAGGTAGAAAGGTCCTCTCGTCTAATGGGAACTAGCCCATTCACACTGAAGCAGCTATTTCCCATTAGAGAAATGGCCCTCCGACCTGGAAAGGCAGAAATGTCCTCTCGTCTAATGGGAACTAGCCCATTCACACTGAAGCAGCTCTTTCCCATTAGAGAAATGGCCCTCTGTCCTGGAAAGGCAGAAAGGTCCTCTCGTCTTATGGGAACTAGCCCATTCACGTCTTATGGGAACTAGCCCATTCACACTGAAGCAGCTATTTCCCATTAGAGAAACGGCCCTCCGACCTGGAAAGGCAAAAAGGTCCTGTCGTCTAATTTGAACTAGCCCATTCACACTGAAGCAGCTCTTTCCCATCAGAGAAGTGGTCCCCCGACATGCAGAGGCAGAAAGGCCCTCTCGTGTAATGGGAACTAGGCCATTCACACTGAAGCAGCTATTTCCCATTAGAGAAACTGCCCTCCGACCAGGAAAGGCAGAAAGGTCCACTCGTCTAATGGGAACTAGCCCATTCACACTGAAGCAGCTATTCCCCATAAGAGAAATGGCCCTCCGACCTGGAAAGGCAGATAGGTCCTCTCGTCTAATGGGAACTAGCCCATTCACACTGAAGCAGCTATTTCCCATTAGAGAAGCGGTTCCCCAACCTGCAGAGGCAGAAAGGTCCTCTCTTCTAATGGGAACTAGCCCATTCACACTGAAGCAGCTATTTCCCATTAGAGAAACGGCCCTCCGACCTGGAAAGGCAACAAGGTCCGCCAGTCTAATGGGAACTAGCCCATTCACACTGAAGCAGCTATTTCCCATTAGAGGAGCGGCCCTCCGACATGCAGAGGCAGAAAGGTCCTCTCGTCTAATGGGAACTAGCCCATTCACACTGAAGCAGCTTTTTCCCATCAGAGAAACGGCCCCCCGACATGCAGAGGCAGAAAGGTCCTCTCGTGTAATAGGAACTAGCCCATTCACACTGAAGCAGCTATTTCCCATTAGAGAAACGGCCCTCTGACCTGGAAAGGTAGAAAGGTCCTCTCGTCTAATGGGAACTAGCCCATTCACACTGAAGCAGCTATTTCCCATTAGAGAAATGGCCCTCCGACCTGGAAAGGCAGAAATGTCCTCTCGTCTAATGGGAACTAGCCCATTCACACTGAAGCAGCTCTTTCCCATTAGAGAAATGGCCCTCTGTCCTGGAAAGGCAGAAAGGTCCTCTCGTCTTATCGGAACTAGCCCATTCACACTGAAGCAGCTATTTCCCATTAGAGAAACGGCCCTCCGACCTGGAAAGGCAAAAAGGTCCTGTCGTCTAATTTGAACTAGCCCATTCACACTGAAGCAGCTCTTTCCCATCAGAGAAGTGGTCCCCCGACATGCAGAGGCAGAAAGGCCCTCTCGTGTAATGGGAACTAGGCCATTCACACTGAAGCAGCTATTTCCCATTAGAGAAACAGCCCTCTGACCTGAAAAGGCAGAAAGGTCCTCTCGTCTAATCGGAACTAGCCCACTCACACTGAAGCAGCTATTTCCCATTAGAGAAACTGCCCTCCGACCAGGAAAGGCAAAAAGGTCCACTCGTCTAATGGGAACTAGCCCATTCACACTGAAGCAGCTATTCCCCATAAGAGAAATGGCCCTCCGACCTGGAAAGGCAGATAGGTCCTCTCGTCTAATGGGAACTAGCCCATTCACACTGAAGCAGCTATTTCCCATTAGAGAAGCGGTTCCCCAACCTGCAGAGGCAGAAAGGTCCTCTCTTCTAATGGGAACTAGCCCATTCACACTGAAGCAGCTATTTCCCATTAGAGAAACGGCCCTCCGACCTGGAAAGGCAACAAGGTCCTCCAGTCTAATGGGAACTAGCCCATTCACACTGAAGCAGCTATTTCCCATTAGAGGAGCGGCCCTCCGACATGCAGAGGCAGAAAGGTCCTCTCGTCTAATGGGAACTAGCCCATTCACACTGAAGCAGCTTTTTCCCATCAGAGAAACGGCCCCCCGACATGCAGAGGCAGAAAGGTCCTCTTGTGTAATAGGAACTAGCCCATTCACACTGAAGCAGCTATTTCCCATTAGAGAAATGGCCCTCCGACCTGGAAAGGCAGATAGGACCTCTCGTCTAATGGGAACTAGCCCATTCACACTGAAGCAGCTATTTCCCATTAGAGAAGCGGTTCCCCAACCTGCAGAGGCAGAAAGGTCCTCTCGTCTAATGGGAACTAGCCCATTCACACTGAAGCAGCTATTTCCCATTAGAGAAACGGCCCTCTGACCTGGAAAGGTAGAAAGGTCCTCTCGTCTAATGGGAACTAGCCCATTCACACTGAAGCAGCTATTTCCCATTAGAGAAATGGCCCTCCGACCTGGAAAGGCAGAAATGTCCTCTCGTCTAATGGGAACTAGCCCATTCACACTGAAGCAGCTCTTTCCCATTAGAGAAATGGCCCTCTGACCTGGAAAGGCAGAAAGGTCCTCTCGTCTTATGGGAACTAGCCCATTCACACTGAAGCAGCTATTTCCCATTAGAGAAACGGCCCTCCGACCTGGAAAGGCAAAAAGGTCCTGTCGTATAATTTGAACTAGCCCATTCACACTGAAGCAGCTCTTTCCCATCAGAGAAGCGGTCCCCCGACATGCAGAGGCAGAAAGGTCCTCTCGTGTAATGGGAACTAGCCCATTCACACTGAAGCAGCTATTTCCCATTAGAGAAACAGCCCTCTGACCTGAAAAGGCAGAAAGGTCCTCTTGTCTAATCGGAACTAGCCCACTCACACTGAAGCAGCTATTTCCCATTAGAGAAACTGCCCTCCGACCAGGAAAGGCAAAAAGGTCCACTCGTCTAATGGGAACTAGCCCATTCACACTGAAGCAGCTATTTCCCATTAGAGAAATGGCCCTCCGACCTGGAAAGGCAGAAAGGTCCTCTCGTCTAATGGGAACTAGCCCATTCACACTGAAGCAGCTCGTTCCCATTAGAGAAATGGCCCTCTGACCTGGAAAGGCAGAAAGGTCCTCTCGTCTTATGGGAACTAGCCCATTCACACTGAAGCAGCTATTTCCCATTAGAGAAACGGCCCTCCGACCTGGAAAGGCAAAAAGGTCCTGTCGTCTAATTTGAACTAGCCCATTCACACTGAAGCAGCTCTTTCCCTCAGAGAAGCGGTCCCCCGACATGCAGAGGCAGAAAGGTCCTCTCGTGTAATGGGAACTAGCCCATTCACACTGAAGCAGCTATTTCCCATTAGAGAAACAGCCCTCTGACCTGAAAAGGCAGAAAGGTCCTCTTGTCTAATCGGAACTAGCCCACTCACACTGAAGCAGCTATTTCCCATTAGAGAAACTGCCCTCCGACCAGGAAAGGCAAAAAGGTCCACTCGTCTAATGGGAACTAGCCCATTCACACTGAAACAGCTATATCCCATTAGAGAAGCGGTTCCCCAATCTGCAGAGGCAGAAAGGTCCTCTCGTCTAATGGGAACTAGCCCATTCACACTGAAGCAGCTATTTCCCATTAGAGAAACGGCCCTCCGACCTGGAAAGGCAAAAAGGTCCTCTTGTCTAATGGGAACTAGCCCATTCACACTGAAACAGCTATATCCCATTAGAGAAGCGTCCCCCCGACCTGCAGAGGCAGAAAGGTCCTCTCGTCTAATGGGAACTAGCCCATTCACACTGAAGCAGCTATTTCCCATTAGAGAAACGGCCCTCCGACCTGGAAAGGCATCAAGGTCCTCCAGTCTAATGGGAACTAGCCCATTCACACTGAAGCAGCTATTTCCCATTAGAGGAGCGGCCCTCCGACATGCAGAGGCAGAAAGGTCCTCTCGTCTAATGGGAACTAGCCCATTCACACTGAAGCAGCTCTTTCCCATCAGAGAAACGGCCCCCCGACATGCAGAGGCAGAAAGGTCCTCTCGTGTAATAGGAACTAGCCCATTCACACTGAAGCAGCTATTTCCCATTAGAGAAACGGTCCTCTGACCTGGAAAGGCAGAAAGGTCCTCTTGTCTAATCGGAACTAGCCCACTCACACTGAAGCAGCTATTTCCCATTAGAGAAACTGCCCTCTGACCTGGAAAGGCAGAAAGGTCCTCTCGTCTAATGGGAACTAGCCCATTCACACTGAAGCAGCTATTTCCCATTAGGGAAATGGCCCTCCGACCTGGAAAGGCAGAAAGGTCCTCTCGTCTAATGGGAACTAGCCCATTCACACTGAAGCAGCTCTTAACCATTAGAGAAACGGCCCCCCGACCTACAGAGGCAGAAAGGTCCTCTCGTCTAATGGGAACTTGCCCATTCACACTGAAGCAGCTATTTCCCATTAGAGAAACGGCCCTCCGACCTGGAAAGGCAAAAAGGTCCTCTCGTCTAATGGGAACTAGCCCACTCACACTGAAGCAGCTATTTCCCATTAGAGAAATGGCCCTACGACCTGGAAAGGCAAAAAGGTCCTCTCGCCTAATGGGAACTAGCCCATTCACACTGAAGCAGCTCTTAACCATTAGAGAAACGGCCCCCCGACCTACAGAGGCAGAAATGTCCTCTCGTCTAATGGGAACTTGCCCATTCACACTGAAGCAGCTATTTCCCATTAGAGAAACGGCCCTCTGACATGGAAAGGCAAAAAGGTCCTCTCGTCTAATGGGAACTAGCCCACTCACACTGAAGCAGCTATTTCCCATTAGAGAAATGGCCCTCTGACCTGGAAAGGCAGAAAGGTCCTCTCGCCTAATGGGAACTAGCCCATTCACACTGAAGCAGCTCTTAACCATTAGAGAAACGGCCCCCCGACCTACAGAGGCAGAAAGGTCCTCTCGTCTAATGGGAACTTGCCCATTCACACTGAAGCAGCTATTTCCCATTAGAGAAACGGCCCTACGACCTGGAAAGGCAAAAAGGTCCTCTCGTCTAATGGGAACTCGCCCATTCACACTGAAGCAGCTCTTTCCCATTAGAGAAGCGGTCCCCCGACATGCAGAGGCAGAAAGGTCCTCTCGTGTAATGGGAACTAGCCCATTCACACTGAAGCAGCTATTTCCCATTAGAGAAACAGCCCTCTGACCTGAAAAGGCAGAAAGGTCCTCTTGTCTAATCGGAACTAGCCCACTCACACTGAAGCAGCTATTTCCCATTAGAGAAACTGCCCTCCGACCAGGAAAGGCAAAAAGGTCCACTTGTCTAATGGGAACTAGCCCATTCACACTGAAGCAGCTATTTCCCATTAGAGAAATGGCCCTCCGACCTGGAAAGGCAGAAAGGTCCTCTCGTCTAATGGGAACTAGCCCATTCACACTAAAGCAGCTATTTCCCATTAGAGAAATGGCCCTCCGACCTGGAAAGGCAAAAAGGTCCTCTTGTCTAATGGGAACTAGCCCATTCACACTGAAACAGCTATATCCCATTAGAGAAGCGGCCCCCCCGACCTGCAGAGGCAGAAAGGTCCTCTCGTCTAATGGGAACTAGCCCATTCACACTGAAGCAGCTATTTCCCATTAGAGAAACGGCCCTCCGACCTGGAAAGGCATCAAGGTCCTCCAGTCTAATGGGAACTAGCCCATTCACACTGAAGCAGCTATTTCCCATTAGAGGAGCAGCCCTCCGACATGCAGAGGCAGAAAGGTCCTCTCGTCTAATGGGAACTGTTAGGCAGAAACCTGTGCAGTTCCCTTGGGGAACACTGCAAAAGATTTAAGACTACAGGTATAGCAGTAAACCCACTTGGTAGCAGTCCGCACCACCCAGATCTACCTGGTAGCTGTGGCTGAGCAGTCAGACTTCCCTCAAGAAGAGTTAGGCAGTATGCAAAGTATACACAATATGTACTCAGACACAATAGCACAAGCAAACACTGACCAGAGCTTGGTTTCAGAAGTATATAAGTATTTATTTTCAAGAACACATAAGTTGAAAACACTCTAGCAAAATATAGTAAAACACTCTAAACACAGTTATATGGAAAGCAGTCCCAATCCTTATTCCTATCTAGACAACTCTAGGTTAACACCACATAATTCAAACAGAGGTGAGCGCTTAACGTTAGATGACACTCTAGTAGGTAAAAAGAAGGGAGAAGGAGCAGAATTAGGATAAACACACCACTCTAAGGTTAAGAACACCTTTTGTAAGGTCAAAGAAGCACAAAGTCACAGGTGAGCAAAAGTCACTAAGCCGGGCCCACTCTTAGAGCAGACAGAGCGAAAACGTGCCCAAGATCACACAGTTGGAAAGGATTCAGAGTCTTGCAAAAGAGTTCGGAAAAGAGTTAGAGAGGCTTAGAAAGTTTAGCCCAAGTGTCCCAGGAAATCCCAGGATCGAAAGCCGGGGGCTAAAACTACCCCGTACAGTCGGTGGCAAGGGAAGCCAGGCGGAACACGGTACCTTAACGGAAAGGATCCTCCAGCGGGGGCAGTTGTTCCAGGCAGTGGCAGCAAGGCTCGACGTCGGTCAGGGGAGAAGAAGATCTCGCTGAAGAGCAGAAGAGGAAGGTCGTTGCACTGCCCGGGAAGAAACCAGCCGCGGAGTCCTCCGGTTAAAGGGTCGTACCGACTTTCGCGGTTGGGGTAAAAGTGGTGGGTATTCCGGTTGCCGGGGTGCTTGGCACTGGCAAGGCGGCCACGAGATACCTCGGAGAGCGGAAAGAAGGTGAAAACTGGTTGTCCCCACCAGTCAAGGGAAGGAGCCACTCCGTTAAGAGTTCTCCTCGGTCGTCGGGAAAAGTGGTGAGATGGTTCAGCAGGGCTCCACCGGCGGTGTCGTCGTAGCAGATCAGCTCAGCTCGTCCCTCGTTGGATTCTTAGGTCCTGTGGCGAATTCTGAAGTTCCAGTCCCCAAAGCCCTGCTTTTATGCAGCAAACCCCCATTCACCCAGCCTAGCTGTCACTCAAACATGCTAAGTGGTGAGCCGGCCGGCTCACCACTTGGGCCAATCAGGACGGATTGCGACTTGAGTTACCTAGGTAACTCAGTCCAGGGTGCCTAAATCCCCCTCCACCCCTCCTAAGTACCCCAGACAGAGTGGCACCACTTTGGAGGGCTTCTGTGGAGAAGCCCGCCCAAAAGTAGGACAAAGGGCTCCACTTTGGGTCAGAGTTACAGAGGCGAATGCCAACGCCATTTTAGCATCAAGTTTTGGCAAAAAATCCCAACCGGAGTTACAATAATAAATATATAAACCGGCGGTATGTTTAAGGCTACCGTAAATAAATAATTAAATGTGTTAGCCTAAAACAATGGGAAATCCCATAGGAAAATATTCGCGGTCGAATATAAAACGTAGTTTCCACTGCCACCAGCCAAAACTCGATCAGGGGGGACGGAGACGTGCCCCCTCGACTAACAGACCCTGGGGCAATCGAATTGCCCCAGCCAGTACGTCCACAATATGATGGTTTGTACTGGTTCTGTTCAGGATTTAAGACTAGTAAAGTCTTTGGTGACTTTACATGCCCTGGGAGACAGTAGTCAGTCCCAGGGTATGATGTCTATGTTGGGGAGTCCCTAGGACACCCCTGGGTTACGGCACAGAGGGTGCTGTGTAACCCACATCACAAAAATATATGAGGCCCTATGGAGTAAAAGACCCCATAGCCCATTCAACACAAGGTTTACCCAAGAAAACACACTTCAACATGCCCAAGAGTGAGGGTAAAAGAGTCTCACTCTTGGCAGGAGAAAAAAATAAACCCCAGCAATCCAGCAAAGCTGCTGGGGGACTCACTAGGTAGGGAAATTCAGCCTAAACAGAGAATTCTCCCTAACACTCGCCCCCCCCAGACTAAGGGACAGGAGGATTTAATCCACTCCTGGATGAACCTCATACCTCTAGTCGATGATATACATCCTAGAGAGTCCATCAGCATTTTGATGGTGACACCCTGACCTGTGCTCAATGGTGAAATCAAACCCTTGCAGGCAGATTGACCATCTCAATAGTTTTGGATTTTCCCCTTTCATTTGCATTAACCATCTCAAGGGTTGGTGGTCAGTCTGAATAACAAAAGTAGAACCATACAAGTATGGCCTAAACTTCTTCAGTGCCCACACAATAGCAAAGCATTCTCTTTCGATAGTTGCCCACCTTGTCTCAGGATCCTTCAGTTTCCTACTGATGAAGCAAATGGGGTGCTCCCTACCCTTCTCATCCAGTTGGCTTAGAACTGCACCTATACCTACATTGGAAGCATCAGTTTGTACAATGAAAGTTTGGTGGTAGTCAGGAGCTCTTAACACTGGAGCTTGGCAAAGAGCTCTCTTCAGTTTTTCAAAGGCCTGATTGCACTCCTCATTCCATTTTACCTTCTTAGGGAATTTGGGAGAGGAGATTACATTCAGTGGAGAAGCTATGGTCCCATAGTTCTCAGTGAAATTCCTGTAATACCCAGTGAGGCCTAGGAAAGCTCTCACTTGGGTTTGAGTAGTTGGTGTTGTCCAATTTTGCACAGCTTCAATCTTGCTGAGCAAAGGCCTTATTTCGCCACCTCCTACCTCATGTCCAAGGTAGACCACCTTACTTTGACCGATCTGGCACTTACTGGCTTTGATGGTCAAATGGGCCTGTTCAAGGGCCTGCAACACATGTCCTAGGTGGTTCACATGCTCCTCCCAGGAGTGGCTGAAGACTGCAATGTCATCCAAGTATGCCATGCAGAAGTCTTCCATCCCAGCTAGAACTTGGTTCACCATCCTTTGGAATGTGGCAGGTGCATTTTTTAGTCCAAAAGGCATGACCTTAAACTGGTACAAGCCAACTGGGGTTGAAAATGCAGTTTTCTCCTTGGCATGGTCTGTCAGGGCTATTTGCCAATAGCCTGACGTCAGGTCAAATGTGCTGAGGTACTTGGCTGCACCAAGTTTATCCACCAACTCATCTGTCCTGGGCAAAGGGTGGGCATCAGTCTTGGTGACTGCATTTAGAGCTCTATAGTCCACACAGAATCTCAAGTCTTTGGATCCTGCCTTTGGTACTAACACAACTGGGCTAGACCATGGACTAGTAGAGGGCTCTATTACCCCGAGATCAAGCATCTTCTTGACCTCTCCTTTGATGTGGGTTCTGATATGTTCTGACATTCTGTATCCTCTGCTTTTGACTGGCAGACAGTCACCAGTGAGTATCTCATGCTGGCCCCAAGGGGTCAAGCCTGGTGACAGTGAGAACAGGGAGGCAAACTGATTCAACATAGATTTGCACTCCTCTTGTTGCTCAGGTGTCAGGTCTGAAGAGAGATTGACTCCTTCAACTTTTTCATCTAAAGGCACACCCCTGAGGAGATCAGGGAGAGATTCACTCTCTTCTTCCTCTGCAGCTGAAGCTAGAAGCAAGGCTCCTACATCAGGTATGGAGATGTATGCTTTTAGTCGGTTGGTGTGGAAGACTCTAGGAGCTTCCCTGGGTCTGCCCAGATCCACCAGATAGTTGACCTCTCCAAGTTTTCCCACAATCTTGAAGGGTCCCATCCATTTGTCTTGCAAGGCCCTCTGCCTTGTTGGGAGCATAACTGGAACTAGCTGGTCTTGAGTAAACTCAACCATGCTAGCCTTCTGGTCGTGCCAATGTTTGACCAGGGCTTGACCAGCTTTCAAGTTGTCACTTGCTTCTGCCATCATGTGTGACATTCTCCTCCGGAGACCTATCACATAGTCAGTCACTCTGACTGGCTTGAGGGGAGGAGCACCTTCCAATCCCTCCTTAATCAGGGCCAATGGACCTCTGACTGGATGGCCATAGAGAAGCTCAAAGGGAGAATAACCTACTCCCTCCTGAGGGACTTCTCTATAAGCAAAGAGAAGGCATGGCAGTAGAAGGTCCCACTTTTTCTTAAGGGGTTCTTCTAAAGCACCTATCATGCTCTTCATGGTTCTGTTAAACCTTTCAACCAACCCGTTTGTCTGAGGGTGGTATGCGGTTGAGAACTTGTAGGTAACTCCACAGGTTTTCCACATGGCTTTCATGTAGTGGGACATAAAGTTGGACCCCCTGTCAGAGATTACCTCCTTAGGAAACCCAACCCTGGTAAAAATACCAAGGAGGGCCTTAGCCACAGCCGGAGCTGTAACAGTCCTCATAGGAATTGCCTCAGGGTACCTAGTAGCATGGTCTACTACAACAAGGATAAACCTGTTGCCTGAGGAGGTTGGGGGATCAAGGGGACCAACAATGTCAATCCCTACCCTCTCAAATGGGACTCCCACAACTGGGAGAGGCACTAACGGTGCCACATTCTTGGAACCAACCTTACCAGAAGTCTGGCAGGTGTGGCAGCTCTTACAATATCTATCTACTTCAGCCCCCATCTTTGGCCAATAAAAGTAGAGAGAGAGCCTTTCCTTGGTCTTCTTGAAACTCAAGTGACCAGCCAAAGGTATCTCATGGGCTAGTTGTAAGAACTGTTGTCTGTTCTCTTGTGGGACTTCAAGGCGTTTGTAGTCTCCAGGTTCAGACCCAGTCGGTTCACTGTAGAAGAGGCCATCTTCCCAGTGTAACCTATACTTCCCAGGTTCTTGCCCATCAGCCTGAGAAGCTGCCTGGTGGCGGAGACCTTCCAGAGTTGGACATTCTCTTTGCCCCCTACGAAAAGCTGCCCTGCTAGGCCCACCTTCTGCCAGTAAAGACTGCAGCTCAGGATGGTCCTCAGGGTCCAAATCTCCAATAAGGTTGGGGCCTCCTTCTAGCTCTTCCTCAGAGTCTAGCTCAACCACACAGGGTTGTACCTCCCTCTCAGCCTCAGCTGGAGGTGGAGTTACAGGTGTAACTTTGGACAACCTAGGGGAAGTCCTTGTTGGGAGCACTGGAGTGCTTGCTGCTGGCTTGTTCCTAGGAGTCTTGGGTTGCCCCTTTGCTCCTGATCTGGTAGTTACTGCAGTAAGTTGCTCCAGTGGGAGAGGAGTGATTTCTGTCATCATCTCCTGAGATAACCCTCGCAGGGTTTTCTCTCTTGCAGGTTTTGTGAGCTCCTGTAACCTTTTGCTAGGTGGTCTGGGGGTATGTGACACAACTCCAAGAGCTTTGAGGTCATTACCCAACAGAACCCTACCTGGCACTTCACATTGTACACTGACAGGTATTTTTACAGCCATATCATTACATTGGATGAGAACTGGTAACTGGGGACACATCTGCACAGGCCCCCCAGCTAACTTGGTGAGGCATTTGGGTGCCTTAGCAACATCCTCTGCCTTGAAAAATGATTCATCCACCACAGTTATGCTGGCTCCAGTGTCCCTAATGGCAGGAGTCTCCTGACCATTCACCTGGACACTGTCCTTATAATACTCTTTAGTATTATCTGGGATAGAGTTATAGACATCTAAATTCTGTTGTTCCCACAACCCCAGAGAGACTAAAGAAACACTAGCTGAGACTCCAGTGGGTTCATCAGCTAGTAATAGAAAGTTTCCACTTGCCATATGTACTTCCTCTTCTGGAGCGAAGGCTAAGGAGGCAAGCTGGACCCCTGAAGGTTTACCCTTACATCTGGGATCTCCTTTCACATGGTCAGTAGACTTACAAACAAAGCATGAGCCAAAGGCTCGCTGGAATGGAGGCTTGTTCTGACCTCCTTCTGGTCTGGGACCAGAAGGTACACTAGCCTGATTTGGTTTCCCTTGTGGCTTACCCTTATAGTTTTGTTTGGGGCCCTCTTTGGAATTTGTAGTATTAGAATTCTCTTTGGAGTCCTTTTTAGGCTGTTTCTCCCCATCCTTCTTCTGAGTTACCCCAGAATCCTTGTGAGTGGCCCTGTTGGCAACCCACAAGTCAGCAGCCTTAGCTAGTTTCCGGGAATCTAATTCCCTGGAATCAGCCAAGTGTTGTCTGAGCTCAGGAGAGCAGGCATCATAAATAGTCTCCAACATAAACAAATTCTTCATACCTTCATAAGTGTTCACCTTGTAACCCTTAATCCATCCCTCTAAGTTTTTCAACCCTTCACTCACCCAGGTAGCCCAAGGGGTACCATCATGCTTTTTGAGGCTCCTAAACCTCTTAAGGTACTGGGAAGGGGTCTTCCCAAATCTAGCTATCAAAGCTAGTTTCACACATTCATAATCCTTCCTATCCTCCTCCCCCATCTCCATTACCACATCAGTTGCAACAGGGGGAAGCCTAGAGAACAACCAGGTGAGTAAGTCATTTCCTGTGATGTTCTGGAGCCCATGATTATATTCAAACAGAGACAACCAATCCAACACATCCAACTTAGGCTCATACATACCAACCAATTCTTTAGGCATCCGGGGTCTTTTAGGACTGGAACTTCTAGAGGAGCCAGAGAGAGAAGCATTCTCAACAGATAATTTCTTCATTTCTAAGTCATACTTGTGCTCCATTTCCCTTAGCCTTAGTTCTTTGTCAGTTTGAGCATTAAGTTTCTTATACTCCAATTCTAGTTTCATTTTCTCCAGTTCAAAGTACTGAGGACTAAATGTGGGACCTGGTAAAGGTCCAGTAGGTACAGCAGGTAGAGCAGGCAGAGGCCTGGGGGGGGCAGTCACAACAGCCTCACCCTCCTCTTCTGACTCTTCCTCAGAATCATCAACATTTTGCTCCATGTTAACTTCAATACTGTCATCTACAGTTGCTGGAGTGGTAGGTTCCTCTGAACCATCACCCAGACTTTGGTTAGCTAACAATCTTTCAATCAGCTCCATTTTCTTGCCCTTAGTCAGGAGATCCTTATGTTTACAGAGCACTCTTAAACAATCAGCTGTTTTGGCTGCAAGGGACTCTTGACTATAGCTTTCTATAACTGACATGTTAGAGGATTACTTTTACAGTGCTAAGCTTTGTGGTTAGTTGCACTAAGGTATCTAAAGCACAATAAAATGTATACTCAATACAAATCCCACCGCTGTACACCAGTGTTAGGCAGAAACCTGTGCAGTTCCCTGTGGGAACACTGCAAAAGATTTAAGACTACAGGTATAGCAGTAAACCCACTTGGTAGCAGTCCGCACCACCCAGATTTACCTGGTAGCTGTGGCTGAGCAGTCAGACTTCCCTCAAGAAGAGTTAGGCAGTATGCAAAGTATACACAATATGTACTCAGACACAATAGCACAAGCAAACACTGACCAGAGCTTGGTTTCAGAAGTATATAAGTATTTATTTTCAAGAACACATAAGTTGAAAACACTCTAGCAAAATATAGTAAAACACTCTAAACACAGTTATATGGAAAGCAGTCCCAATCCTTATTCCTATCTAGACAACTCTAGGTTAACACCACATAATTCAAACAGAGGTGAGCGCTTAACGTTAGATGACACTCTAGTAGGTAAAAAGAAGGGAGAAGGAGCAGAATTAGGATAAACACACCACTCTAAGGTTAAGAACACCTTTTGTAAGGTCAAAGAAGCACAAAGTCACAGGTGAGCAAAAGTCACTAAGCAGGGCCCACTCTTAGAGCAGACAGAGCGAAAACGTGCCCAAGATCACACAGTTGGTAAGGATTCAGAGTCTTGTAAAAGAGTTCGGAAAAGAGTTAGAGAGGCTTAGAAAGTTTAGCCCAAGTGTCCCAGGCAATCCCAGGATCGAAAGCCGGGGGCTAAAACTACCCCGTACAGTCGGTGGCAAGGGAAGCCAGGCGGAACACGGTACCTTAACGGAAAGGATCCTCCAGCGGGGGCAGTTGTTCCAGGCAGTGGCAGCAAGGCTCGACGTCGGTCAGGGGAGAAGAAGATCTCGCTGAAGAGCAGAAGAGGAAGGTCGTTGCACTGCCCGGGAAGAAACCAGCCGCGGAGTCCTCCGGTTAAAGGGTCGTACCGACTTTCGCGGTTGGGGTAAAAGTGGTGGGTATTCCGGTTGCCGGGGTGCTTGGCACTGGCAAGGCGGCCACGAGATACCTCGAAGAGCGGAAAGAAGGTGAAAACTGGTTGTCCCCACCAGTCAAGGGAAGGAGCCACTCCGTTAAGAGTTCTCCTCGGTCGTCGGGAAAAGTGGTGAGATGGTTCAGCAGGGCTCCACCGGCGGTGTCGTCGTAGCAGATCAGCTCAGCTCGTCCCTCGTTGGATTCTTAGGTCCTGTGGCGACTTCTGAAGTTCCAGTCCCCAAAGCCCTGCTTTTATGCAGCAAACCCCCATTCACCCAGCCTAGCTGTCACTCAAACATGCTAAGTGGTGAGCCGGCCGGCTCACCACTTGGGCCAATCAGGACGGAGTGCGACTTGAGTTACCTAGGTAACTCAGTCCAGGGTGCCTAAATCCCCCTCCACCCCTCCTAAGTACCCCAGACAGAGTGGCACCACTTTGGAGGGCTTCTGTGGAGAAGCCCGCCCAAAAGTGGGACAAAGGGCTCCACTTTGGGTCAGAGTTACAGAGGCGAATGCCAACGCCATTTTAGCATCAAGTTTTGGCAAAAAATCCCAACCGGAGTTACAATAATAAATATATAAACCGGCGGTATGTTTAAGGCTACCGTAAATAAATAATTAAATGTGTTAGCCTAAAACAATGGGAAATCCCATAGGAAAATATTCGCGGTCGAATATAAAACGTAGTTTCCACTGCCACCAGCCAAAACTCGATCAGGGGGGACGGAGACGTGCCCCCTCGACTAACAGACCCTGGGGCAATCGAATTGCCCCAGCCAGTACGTCCACAATATGATGGTTTGTACTGGTTCTGTTCAGGATTTAAGACTAGTAAAGTCTTTGGTGACTTTACATGCCCTGGGAGACAGTAGTCAGTCCCAGGGTATGGAGTCTATGTTGGGGAGTCCCTAGGACACCCCTGGGTTACGGCACAGAGGGTGCTGTGTAACCCACATCACAAAAATATATGAGGCCCTATGGAGTAAAAGACCCCATAGCCCATTCAACACAAGGTTTACCCAAGAAAACACACTTCAACATGCCCAAGAGTGAGGGTAAAAGAGTCTCACTCTTGGCAGGAGAAAAAAATAAACCCCAGCAATCCAGCAAAGCTGCTGGGGGACTCACTAGGTAGGGAAATTCAGCCTAAACAGAGAATTCTCCCTAACACTCGCCCCCCCCAGACTAAGGGACAGGAGGATTTAATCCACTCCTGGATGAACCTCATACCTCTAGTCGATGATATACATCCTAGAGAGTCCATCAGCATTTTGATGGTGACACCCTGACCTGTGCTCAATGGTGAAATCAAACCCTTGCAGGCAGATTGACCATCTCAATAGTTTTGGATTTTCCCCTTTCATTTGCATTAACCATCTCAAGGGTTGGTGGTCAGTCTGAATAACAAAAGTAGAACCATACAAGTATGGCCTAAACTTCTTCAGTGCCCACACAATAGCAAAGCATTCTCTTTCGATAGTTGCCCACCTTGTCTCAGGATCCTTCAGTTTCCTACTGATGAAGCAAATGGGGTGCTCCCTACCCTTCTCATCCAGTTGGCTTAGAACTGCACCTATACCTACATTGGAAGCATCAGTTTGTACAATGAAAGTTTGGTGGTAGTCAGGAGCTCTTAACACTGGAGCTTGGCAAAGAGCTCTCTTCAGTTTTTCAAAGGCCTGATTGCACTCCTCATTCCATTTTACCTTCTTAGGGAATTTGGGAGAGGAGATTACATTCAGTGGAGAAGCTATGGTCCCATAGTTCTCATTGAAATTCCTGTAATACCCAGTGAGGCCTAGGAAAGCTCTCACTTGGGTTTGAGTAGTTGGTGTTGTCCAATTTTGCACAGCTTCAATCTTGCTGAGCAAAGGCCTTATTTCTCCACCTCCTACCTCATGTCCAAGGTAGACCACCTTACTTTGACCGATCTGGCACTTACTGGCTTTGATGGTCAAATGGGCCTGTTCAAGGGCCTGCAACACATGTCCTAGGTGGTTCACATGCTCCTCCCAGGAGTGGCTGAAGACTGCAATGTCATCCAAGTATGCCATGCAGAAGTCTTCCATCCCAGCTAGAACTTGGTTCACCATCCTTTGGAATGTGGCAGGTGCATTTTTTAGTCCAAAAGGCATGACCTTAAACTGGTACAAGCCAACTGGGGTTGAAAATGCAGTTTTCTCCTTGGCATGGTCTGTCAGGGCTATTTGCCAATAGCCTGACGTCAGGTCAAATGTGCTGAGGTACTTGGCTGCACCAAGTTTATCCACCAACTCATCTGTCCTGGGCAAAGGGTGGGCATCAGTCTTGGTGACTGCATTTAGAGCTCTATAGTCCACACAGAATCTCAAGTCTTTGGATCCTGCCTTTGGTACTAACACAACTGGGCTAGACCATGGACTAGTAGAGGGCTCTATTACCCCGAGATCAAGCATCTTCTTGACCTCTCCTTTGATGTGGGTTCTGATATGTTCTGACATTCTGTATCCTCTGCTTTTGACTGGCAGACAGTCACCAGTGAGTATCTCATGCTGGCCCCAAGGGGTCAAGCCTGGTGACAGTGAGAACAGGGAGGCAAACTGATTTAACATAGATTTGCACTCCTCTTGTTGCTCAGGTGTCAGGTCTGAAGAGAGATTGACTCCTTCAACTTTTTCATCTAAAGGCACACCCCTGAGGAGATCAGGGAGAGATTCACTCTCTTCTTCCTCTGCAGCTGAAGCTAGAAGCAAGGCTCCTACATCAGGTCTGGAGATGTATGCTTTTAGTCGGTTGGTGTGGAAGACTCTAGGAGCTTCCCTCGGTCTGCCCAGATCCACCAGATAGTTGACCTCTCCAAGTTTTCCCACAATCTTGAAGGGTCCCATCCATTTGTCTTGCAAGGCCCTCTGCCTTGTTGGGAGCATAACTAGAACTAGCTGGTCTTGAGTAAACTCAACCATGCTAGCCTTCTGGTCGTGCCAATGTTTGACCAGGGCTTGACCAGCTTTCAAGTTGTCACTTGCTTCTGCCATCATGTGTGACATTCTCCTCCGGAGACCTATCACATAGTCAGTCACTCTGACTGGCTTGAGGGGAGGAGCACCTTCCAATCCCTCCTTAATCAGGGCCAATGGACCTCTGACTGGATGGCCATAAAGAAGCTCAAAGGGAGAATAACCTACTCCCTCCTGAGGGACTTCTCTATAAGCAAAGAGAAGGCATGGCAGTAGAAGGTCCCACTTTTTCTTAAGGGGTTCTTCTAAAGCACCTATCATGCTCTTCATGGTTCTGTTAAACCTTTCAACCAACCCGTTTGTCTGAGGGTGGTATGCGGTTGAGAACTTGTAGGTAACTCCACAGGTTTTCCACATGGCTTTCATGTAGTGGGACATAAAGTTGGACCCCCTGTCAGAGATTACCTCCTTAGGAAACCCAACCCTGGTAAAAATACCAAGGAGGGCCTTAGCCACAGCCGGAGCTGTAACAGTCCTCATAGGAATTGCCTCAGGGTACCTAGTAGCATGGTCTACTACAACAAGGATAAACCTGTTGCCTGAGGAGGTTGGGGGATCAAGGGGACCAACAATGTCAATCCCTACCCTCTCAAATGGGACTCCCACAACTGGGAGAGGCACTAACGGTGCCACATTCTTGGAACCAACCTTACCAGAAGTCTGGCAGGTGTGGCAGCTCTTACAATATCTATCTACTTCAGCCCCCATCTTTGGCCAATAAAAGTAGAGAGAGAGCCTTTCCTTGGTCTTCTTGAAACTCAAGTGACCAGCCAAAGGTATCTCATGGGCTAGTTGTAAGAACTGTTGTCTGTTCTCTTGTGGGACTACAAGGCGTTTGTAGTCTCCAGGTTCAGACCCAGTCGGTTCACTGTAGAAGAGGCCATCTTCCCAGTGTAACCTATACTTCCCAGGTTCTTGCCCATCAGCCTGAGAAGCTGCCTGGTGGCGGAGACCTTCCAGAGTTGGACATTCTCTTTGCCCCCTACGAAAAGCTGCCCTGCTAGGCCCACCTTCTGCCAGTAAAGACTGCAGCTCAGGATGGTCCTCAGGGTCCAAATCTCCAATAAGGTTGGGGCCTCCTTCTAGCTCTTCCTCAGAGTCTAGCTCAACCACACAGGGTTGTACCTCCCTCTCAGCCTCAGCTGGAGGTGGAGTTACAGGTGTAACTTTGGACAACCTAGGGGAAGTCCTTGTTGGGAGCACTGGAGTGCTTGCTGCTGGCTTGTTCCTAGGAGTCTTGGGTTGCCCCTTTGCTCCTGATCTGGTAGTTACTGCAGTAAGTTGCTCCAGTGGGAGAGGAGTGATTTCTGTCATCATCTCCTGAGATAACCCTCGCAGGGTTTTCTCTCTTGCAGGTTTTGTGAGCTCCTGTAACCTTTTGCTAGGTGGTCTGGGGGTATGTGACACAACTCCAAGAGCTTTGAGGTCATTACCCAACAGAACCCTACCTGGCACTTCACATTGTACACTGACAGGTATTTTTACAGCCATATCATTACATTGGATGAGAACTGGTAACTGGGGACACATCTGCACAGGCCCCCCAGCTAACTTGGTGAGGCATTTGGGTGCCTTAGCAACATCCTCTGCCTTGAAAAATGATTCATCCACCACAGTTATGCTGGCTCCAGTGTCCCTAATGGCAGGAGTCTCCTGACCATTCACCTGGACACTGTCCTTATAATACTCTTTAGTATTATCTGGGATAGAGTTATAGACATCTAAATTCTGTTGTTCCCACAACCCCAGAGAGACTAAAGAAACACTAGCTGAGACTCCAGTGGGTTCATCAGCTAGTAATAGAAAGTTTCCACTTGCCATATGTACTTCCTCTTCTGGAGCGAAGGCTAAGGAGGCAAGCTGGACCCCTGAAGGTTTACCCTTACATCTGGGATCTCCTTTCACATGGTCAGTAGCCTTACAAACAAAGCATGAGCCAAAGGCTCGCTGGAATGGAGGCTTGTTCTGACCTCCTTCTGGTCTGGGACCAGGAGGTATACTAGCCTGATTTGGTTTCCCTTGTGGCTTACCCTTATAGTTTTGTTTGGGGCCCTCTTTGGAATTTGTAGTATTAGAATTCTCTTTGGAGTCCTTTTTAGGCTGTTTCTCCCCATCCTTCTTCTGAGTGACCCCAGAATCCTTGTGAGTGGCCCTGTTGGCAACCCACAAGTCAGCAGCCTTAGCTAGTTTCCGGGAATCTAATTCCCTGGAATCAGCCAAGTGTTGTCTGAGCTCAGGAGAGCAGGCATCATAAATAGTCTCCAACATAAACAAATACTTCATACCTTCATAAGTGTTCACCTTGTAACCCTTAATCCATCCCTCTAAGTTTTTCAACCCTTCACTCACCCAGGTAGCCCAAGGGGTACCATCATGCTTTTTGAGGCTCCTAAACCTCTTAAGGTACTGGGAAGGGGTCTTCCCAAATCTAGCTATCAAAGCTAGTTTCACACATTCATAATCCTTCCTATCCTCCTCCCCCATCTCCATTACCACATCAGTTGCAACAGGGGGAAGCCTAGAGAACAACCAGGTGAGTAAGTCATTTCCTGTGATGTTCTGGAGCCCATGATTATATTCAAACAGAGACAACCAATCCAACACATCCAACTTAGGCTCATACATACCAACCAATTCTTTAGGCATCCGGGGTCTTTTAGGACTGGAACTTCTAGAGGAGCCAGAGAGAGAAGCATTCTCAACAGATAATTTCTTCATTTCTAAGTCATACTTGAGCTCCATTTCCCTTAGCCTTAGTTCTTTGTCAGTTTGAGCATTAAGTTTCTTATACTCCAATTCTAGTTTCATTTTCTCCAGTTCAAAGTACTGAGGACTAAATGTGGGACCTGGTAAAGGTCCAGTAGGTACAGCAGGTAGAGCAGGCAGAGGCCTGGGGGGGGCAGTCACAACAGCCTCACCCTCCTCTTCTGACTCTTCCTCAGAATCATCAACATTTTGCTCCATGTTAACTTCAATACTGTCATCTACAGTTGCTGGAGTGGTAGGTTCCTCTGAACCATCACCCAGACTTTGGTTAGCTAACAATCTTTCAATCAGCTCCATTTTCTTGCCCTTAGTCAGGAGATCCTTATGTTTACAGAGCACTCTTAAACAATCAGCAGTTTTGGCTGCAAGGGACTCTTGACTATAGCTTTCTATAACTGACATGTTAGAGGATTACTTTTACAGTGCTAAGCTTTGTGGTTAGTTGCACTAAGGTATCTAAAGCACAATAAAATGTATACTCAATACAAATCCCACCGCTGTACACCAGTGTTAGGCAGAAACCTGTGCAGTTCCCTTGGGGAACACTGCAAAAGATTTAAGACTACAGGTATAGCAGTAAACCCACTTGGTAGCAGTCCGCACCACCCAGATTTACCTGGTAGCTGTGGCTGAGCAGTCAGACTTCCCTCAAGAAGAGTTAGGCAGTATGCAAAGTATACACAATATGTACTCAGACACAATAGCACAAGCAAACACTGACCAGAGCTTGGTTTCAGAAGTATATAAGTATTTATTTTCAAGAACACATAAGTTGAAAACACTCTAGCAAAATATAGTAAAACACTCTAAACACAGTTATATGGAAAGCAGTCCCAATCCTTATTCCTATCTAGACAACTCTAGGTTAACACCACATAATTCAAACAGAGGTGAGCGCTTAACGTTAGATGACACTCTAGTAGGTAAAAAGAAGGGAGAAGGAGCAGAATTAGGATAAACACACCACTCTAAGGTTAAGAACACCTTTTGTAAGGTCAAAGAAGCACAAAGTCACAGGTGAGCAAAAGTCACTAAGCAGGGCCCACTCTTAGAGCAGACAGAGCGAAAACGTGCCCAAGATCACACAGTTGGTAAGGATTCAGAGTCTTGCAAAAGAGTTCGGAAAAGAGTTAGAGAGGCTTAGAAAGTTTAGCCCAAGTGTCCCAGGCAATCCCAGGATCGAAAGCCGGGGGCTAAAACTACCCCGTACAGTCGGTGGCAAGGGAAGCCAGGCGGAACACGGTACCTTAACGGAAAGGATCCTCCAGCGGGGGCAGTTGTTCCAGGCAGTGGCAGCAAGGCTCGACGTCGGTCAGGGGAGAAGAAGATCTCGCTGAAGAGCAGAAGAGGAAGGTCGTTGCACTGCCCGGGAAGAAACCAGCCGCGGAGTCCTCCGGTTAAAGGGTCGTACCGACTTTCGCGGTTGGGGTAAAAGTGGTGGGTATTCCGGTTGCCGGGGTGCTTGGCACTGGCAAGGCGGCCACGAGATACCTCGAAGAGCGGAAAGAAGGTGAAAACTGGTTGTCCCCACCAGTCAAGGGAAGGAGCCACTCCGTTAAGAGTTCTCCTCGGTCGTCGGGAAAAGTGGTGAGATGGTTCAGCAGGGCTCCACCGGCGGTGTCGTCGTAGCAGATCAGCTCAGCTCGTCCCTCGTTGGATTCTTAGGTCCTGTGGCGACTTCTGAAGTTCCAGTCCCCAAAGCCCTGCTTTTATGCAGCAAACCCCCATTCACCCAGCCTAGCTGTCACTCAAACATGCTAAGTGGTGAGCCGGCCGGCTCACCACTTGGGCCAATCAGGACGGAGTGCGACTTGAGTTACCTAGGTAACTCAGTCCAGGGTGCCTAAATCCCCCTCCACCCCTCCTAAGTACCCCAGACAGAGTGGCACCACTTTGGAGGGCTTCTGTGGAGAAGCCCGCCCAAAAGTGGGACAAAGGGCTCCACTTTGGGTCAGAGTTACAGAGGCGAATGCCAACGCCATTTTAGCATCAAGTTATGGCAAAAAATCCCAACCGGAGTTACAATAATAAATATATAAACCGGCGGTATGTTTAAGGCTACCGTAAATAAATAATTAAATGTGTTAGCCTAAAACAATGGGAAATCCCATAGGAAAATATTCACGGTCGAATATAAAACGTAGTTTCCACTGCCACCAGCCAAAACTCGATCAGGGGGGACGGAGACGTGCCCCCTCGACTAACAGACCCTGGGGCAATCGAATTGCCCCAGCCAGTACGTCCACAATATGATGGTTTGTACTGGTTCTGTTCAGGATTTAAGACTAGTAAAGTCTTTGGTGACTTTACATGCCCTGGGAGACAGTAGTCAGTCCCAGGGTATGGAGTCTATGTTGGGGAGTCCCTAGGACACCCCTGGGTTACGGCACAGAGGGTGCTGTGTAACCCACATCACAAAAATATATGAGGCCCTATGGAGTAAAAGACCCCATAGCCCATTCAACACAAGGTTTACCCAAGAAAACACACTTCAACATGCCCAAGAGTGAGGGTAAAAGAGTCTCACTCTTGGCAGGAGAAAAAAATAAACCCCAACAATCCAGCAAAGCTGCTGGGGGACTCACTAGGTAGGGAAATTCAGCCTAAACAGAGAATTCTCCCTAACAGGAACTAGCCCATTCACACTGAAGCAGCTCTTTCCCATCAGAGAAACGGGCCCCCGACATGCAGAGGCAGAAAGGTCCTCTCGTGTAATAGGAACTAGCCCATTCACACTGAAGCAGCTATTTCCCATTAGAGAAACGGTCCTCTGACCTTGAAAGGCAGAAAGGTCCTCTCGTCTAATGGGAACTAGCCCATTCACACTGAAGCAGCTATTTCCCATTAGAGAAATGGCCCTCCGACCTGGAAAGGCAGAAAGGTCCTCTCGTCTAATGGGAACTAGCCCATTCACACTGAAGCAGCTCTTAACCATTAGAGAAACGGCCCCCCGACCTACAGAGGCAGAAAGGTCCTCTCGTCTAATGGGAACTTGCCCATTCACACTGAAGCAGCTATTTCCCATTAGAGAAACGGCCCTCTGACATGGAAAGGAAAAAAGGTCCTCTCGTCTAATGGGAACTAGCCCACTCACACTGAAGCAGCTATTTCCCATTATAGAAACGGCCCTCCGACCTGGAAAGGCAAAAAGGTCCTCTCGTCTAATGGGAACTAGCCCATTCACACTGAAGCAGCTCTTTCCCATTAGAGAAGCGGCCCCCCGACCTGCAGAGGCAGAAAGGTCCTCTCGTCTAATGGGAACTAGCCCATTCACACTGAAGCAGCTATTTCCCATTAGAGAACGGCCCTCCGACCTGGAAAGGCAAAAAGGTCCTCTCGTCTAATGGGAACTAGCCCATTCACACTGAAACAGCTATTTCCCATTAGAGAAACGGCCCTCCGACCTGGAAAGGCAAAAAGGTCCTCTCGTCTAATGGGAACTAGCCCATTCACACTGAAGCAGCTCTTAACCATTAGAGAAACGGCCCCCCGACCTACAGAGGCAGAAAGGTCCTCTCGTCTAATGGGAACTTGCCCATTCACACTGAAGCAGCTATTTCCCATTAGAGAAACGGCCCTCTGACATGGAAAGGCAAAAAGGTCCTCTCGTCTAATGGGAACTAGCCCACTCACACTGAAGCAGCTATTTCCCATTATAGAAACGGCCCTCCGACCTGGAAAGGCAAAAAGGTCCTCTCGTCTAATGGGAACTCGCCCATTCACACTGAAGCAGCTCTTTCCCATTAGAGAAGCGGCCCCCCGACCTGCAGAGGCAGAAAGGTCCTCTTGTCTAATGGGAACTAGCCCATTCACACTGAAGCAGCTATTTCCCATTAGAGAAACGGTCCTCTGACATGGAAAGGCAAAAAGGTCGTCTCGTCTAATGGGAACTAGCCCACTCACACTGAAGCAGCTTTTTCCCATTAGAGAAACGGCCCTCTGACCTGGAAAGACAAAAAGGTCCTCTCGTCTAATGGGAACTAGCCCATTCACACTGAAGCAGCTCTTTCCCATTAGAGAAGCGGCCCTCCGACACGCAGAGGCAGAAAGGTCCTCTTGTCTAATGGGAACTAGCCCATTCACACTGAAGCAGCTATTTCCCATTAGAGAAACGGCCCTCCGACCTGGAAAGGCAAAAAGGTCCTCTCGTCTAATGGGAACTAGCCCATTCACACTGAAGCAGCTCTTTCCCATCAGAGAAGCGGACCCCGACATGCAGAGGCAGAAAGGTCCTCTCGTGTAATGGGAACTAACTAGCCCATTCACACTGAAGCAGCTATTTCCCATTAGAGAAACGGCCCTCTGACCTGGAAAGGCAGAAAGGTCCTCTTGTCTAATCGGAACTAGCCCACTTACACTGAAGCAGCTATTTCCCATTAGAGAAACTGCCCTCTGACCAGGAAAGGCAAAAAGAAAACCTCGTCTAATAGGAACTAGCCCATTCACACTGAAGCAGCTATTTCCCATGAGAGAAACGGCCCTCTGA
The DNA here is from genome assembly GCF_040938575.1 of Ambystoma mexicanum. Taxonomy (NCBI): domain Eukaryota; kingdom Metazoa; phylum Chordata; class Amphibia; order Caudata; family Ambystomatidae; genus Ambystoma; species Ambystoma mexicanum. Next base: position 1,533,018,399 of record NC_090931.1, read on the forward strand.
CCTGGAAAGGTAGAAAGGTCCTCTCGTCTAATGGGAACTAGCCCATTCACACTGAAGCAGCTATTTCCCATTAGAGAAATGGCCCTCCGACCTGGAAAGGCAGAAATGTCCTCTCGTCTAATGGGAACTAGCCCATTCACACTGAAGCAGCTCTTTCCCATTAGAGAAATGGCCCTCTGTCCTGGAAAGGCAAAAAGGTCCTGTCGTCTAATTTGAACTAGCCCATTCACACTGAAGCAGCTCTTTCCCATCAGAGAAGTGGTCCCCCGACATGCAGAGGCAGAAAGGCCCTCTCGTGTAATGGGAACTAGGCCATTCACAACGAAGCAGCTATTTCCCATTAGAGAAACGGCCCTCCGACCTGGAAAGGCAAAAAGGTCCTCTTGTCTAGTGGGAACTAGCCCATTCACACTGAAGCAGCTCTTAACCATTAGAGAAACGGCCCCCCGACCTACAGAGGCAGAAAGGTCCTCTCGTCTAATGGGAACTTGCCCATTCACACTGAAACAGCTATTTCCCATTAGAGAAATGGCCCTCTGACATGGAAAGGCAAAAAGGTCCTCTCGTCTAATGGGAACTAGCCCACTCACACTGAAGCAGCTATTTCCCATTATAGAAACGGCCCTCCGACCTGGAAAGGCAAAAAGGTCCTCTCGTCTAATGGGAACTCGCCCATTCACACTGAAGCAGCTCTTTCCCATTAGAGAAGCGGCCCCCCGACCTGCAGAGGCAGAAAGGTCCTCTCGTCTAATGGGAACTAGCCCATTCACACTGAAGCAGCTATTTCCCTTTAGAGAAACGGCCCTCTGACATGGAAAGGCAAAAAGGTCGTCTCGTCTAATGGGAACTAGCCCACTCACACTGAAGCAGCTTTTTCCCATTAGAGAAACGGCCCTCCGACCTGGAAAGGCAAAAAGGTCCTCTCGTCTAATGGGAACTAGCCCATTCACATTGAAGCAGCTATTTCCCATTAGAGAAACGGCCCTCCGACATGGAAAGGCAAAAAGGTCCTGTTGTCTAATGGGAACTAGCCCATTCACACTGAAGCAGCTCTTTCCCATCAGAGAAGCGGACCCCGACATGCAGAGGCAGAAAGGTCCTCTCGTGTAATGGGAACTAACTAGCCCATTCACACTGAAGCAGCTATTTCCCATTAGAGAAACGGCCCTCTGACCTGGAAAGGCAGAAAGGTCCTCTCGTCTAATCGGAACTAGCCCACTTACACTGAAGCAGCTATTTCCCATTAGAGAAACTGCCCTCCGACCAGGAAAGGCAAAAATGACCCCTCGTCTAATGGGAACTAGCCCATTCACACTGAAGCAGCTATTTCCCATTAGAGAAACGGCCCTCTGACCTGGAAAGGTAGAAAGGTCCTCTCGTCTAATGGGAACTAGCCCATTCACACTGAAGCAGCTATTTCCCATTAGAGAAATGGCCCTCCGACCTGGAAAGGCAGAAATGTCCTCTCGTCTAATGGGAACTAGCCCATTCACACTGAAGCAGCTCTTTCCCATTAGAGAAATGGCCTTCTGTCCTGGAAAGGCAGAAAGGTCCTCTCGTCTTATGGGAACTAGCCCATTCACACTGAAGCAGCTATTTCCCATTAGAGAAACGGCCCTCCGACCTGGAAAGGCAAAAAGGTCCTGTCGTCTAATTTGAACTAGCCCATTCACACTGAAGCAGCTCTTTCCCATCAGAGAAGTGGTCCCCCGACATGCAGAGGCAGAAAGGCCCTCTCGTGTAATGGGAACTAGGCCATTCACACTGAAGCAGCTATTTCCCATTAGAGAAACAGCCCTCTGACCTGAAAAGGCAGAAAGGTCCTCTCGTCTAATCGGAACTAGCCCACTCACACTGAAGCAGCTATTTCCCATTAGAGAAACTGCCCTCCGACCAGGAAAGGCAAAAAGGTCCACTCGTCTAATGGGAAGTAGCCCATTCACACTGAAGCAGCTATTTCCCATAAGAGAAATGGCCCTCCGACCTGGAAAGGCAGATAGGTCCTCTCGTCTAATGGGAACTAGCCCATTCACACTGAAGCAGCTATTTCCCATTAGAGAAGCGGTTCCCCAACCTGCAGAGGCAGAAAGGTCCCCTCTTCTAATGGGAACTAGCCCATTCACACTGAAGCAGCTATTTCCCATTAGAGAAACGGCCCTCCGACCTGGAAAGGCAACAAGGTCCTCCAGTCTAATGGGAACTAGCCCATTCACACTGAAGCAGCTATTTCCCATTAGAGGAGCGGCCCTCCGACATGCAGAGGCAGAAAGGTCCTCTCGTCTAATGGGAACTAGCCCATTCACACTGAAGCAGCTCTTTCCCATCAGAGAAACAGCCCCCCGACATGCAGAGGCTGAAAGGTCCTCTCGTGTAATAGGAACTAGCCCATTCACACTGAAGCAGCTATTTCCCATTAGAGAAACGGTCCTCTGACCTGGAAAGGCAGAAAGGTACTCTCGTCTAATCGGAACTAGCCCACTCACAATGAAGCAGCTATTTCCCATTAGAGAAACTGCCCTCTGACCTGGAAAGGCAGAAAGGTCCTCTCGTCTAATGGGAGCTAGCCCATTCACACTGAAGCAGCTATTTCCCTTTAGAGAAATGGCCCTCTGACCTGGAAAGGCAGAAAGGTCCTCTCGTCTAATGGGAACTTGCCCATTCACACTGAAGCAGCTTTTTCCCATTAGAGAAACGGCCCTCTGACATGGAAAGGCAAAAAGGTTGTCTCGTCTAATGGGAACTAGCCCACTCACACTGAAGCAGCTATTTCCCATTAGAGAAACGGCCCTCCGACCTGGAAAGGCAAAAAGGTCCTCTCGTCTAATGGGAACTAGCCCATTCACACTGAAGCAGCTATTTCCCATTAGAAAACGGCCCTCCGACATGGAAAGGCAAAAAGGTACACTCGTCTAATGGGAACTAGCCCATTCACACTGAAGCAGCTATTTCCCATTAGAGAAACGGCCCTGTGACCTGGAAAGGCAGAAACGTCCTCTTGTCTAATGGGAACTAGCCCACTCACACTGAAGCAGCTATTTCCCATTAGAGAAATGGCCCTCCGACCTGGAAAGGCAAAAAGGTCCTCTCGTTTAATGGGAACTAGCCCATTCACACTGAAGCAGCTATTTCCCATTAGAGAAACGGCCCTGTGACCTGGAAAGGCAGAAAGGTCCTCTTGTCTAATGGGAACTAACCCACTCACACTGAAGCAGCTATTTCCCATTAGAGAAATGGCCCTCCGACCTGGAAAGGCAAAAAAGTCCTCTCGTTTAATGGGAAATCGCCCATTCACACTGAAGCAGCTCTTTATCATCAGAGAAGCGGACCCCGACATACAGAGGCAGAAAGGTCCTCTCGTGTAATGGGAACTAACTAGCCCATTCACACTGAAGCAGCTATTTCCCATTAGATAAACGGCCCTCTGACCTGGAAAGGCAGAAAGGTCCTCTCGTCTAATCAGAACTAGCCCACTTACACTGAAGCAGCTATTTCCCATTAGAGAAACTGCCCTCTGACCAGGAAAGGAAAAAAGGACCCCTCGTCTAATGGGAACTAGCCCATTCACACTGAAGCAGCTATTTCCCATTAGAGAAACGGCCCTCTGACCTGGAAAGGTAGAAAGGTCCTCTCGTCTAATGGGAACTAGCCCATTCACACTGAAGCAGCTCTTTCCCATTAGAGAAATGGCCCTCTGACCTGGAAAGGCAAAAAGGTCCTGTCGTCTAATTTGAACTAGCCCATTCACACTGAAGCAGCTCTTTCCCATCAGAGAAGCGGTCCCCCGACATGCAGAGGCAGAAAGGTCCTCTCGTGTAATGGGAACTAGCCCATTCACACTGAAGCAGCTATTTCCCATTAGAGAAACAGCCCTCTGACCTGAAAAGGCAGAAAGGTCCTCTTGTCTAAACGGAACTAGCCCACTCACACTGAAGCAGCTATTTCCCATTAGAGAAACTGCCCTCCGACCAGGAAAGGCAAAAAGGTCCACTCGTCTAATGGGAACTAGCCCATTCACACTGAAGCAGCTATTTCCCATTAGAGAAATGGCCCTCCGACCTGGAAAGGCAGAAAGGTCCTCTCGTCTAATGGGAACTAGCCCATTCACACTGAAGCAGCTATTTCCCATTAGAGAAGCGGTTCCCCAATCTGCAGAGGCAGAAAGGTCCTCTCGTCTAATGGGAACTAGCCCATTCACACTGAAGCAGCTATTTCCCATTAGAGAAACGGCCCTCCGACCTGGAAAGGCAAAAAGGTCCTCTTGTCTAATGGGAACTAGCCCATTCACACTGAAACAGCTATATCCCATTAGAGAAGCGGCCCCCCCGACCTGCAGAGGCAGAAAGGTCCTCTCGTCTAATGGGAACTAGCCCATTCACACTGAAGCAGCTATTTCCCATTAGAGAAACGGCCCTCCGACATGCAGAGGCAGAAAGGTCCTCTCGTCTAATGGGAACTAGCCTATTCACACTGAAGCAGCTATTTCCCATTAGAGGAGCGGCCCCCCGACCTGCAGAGGCAGAAAGGTCCTCTCGTCTAATGGGAACTAGCCCATTCACACTGAAGCAGCTCTTTCCCATCAGAGAAACGGCCCCCCGACATGCAGAGGCAGAAAGGTCCTCTCGTGTAATAGGAACTAGCCCATTCAAACTGAAGCAGCTATTTCCCATTAGAGAAACGGTCCTCTGACCTGGAAAGGCAGAAAGGTCCTCTCGTCTAATCGGAACTAGCCCACTCACACTGAAGCAGCTATTTCCCATTAGAGAAACTGCCCTCTGACCTGGAAAGGCAGAAAGGTCCTCTCGTCTAATGGGAACTAGCCCATTCACACTGAAGCAGCTATTTCCCAATAGAGAAATGGCCCTCCGACCTGGAAAGGCAGAAAGGTCCTCTCGTCTAATGGGAACTAGCCCATTCACACTGAAGCAGCTCTTAACCATTAGAGAAACGGCCCCCTGACCTACAGAGGCAGAAAGGTCCTCTTGTCTAATGGGAACTTGCCCATTCACACTGAAGCAGCTATTTCCCATTAGAGAAACGGCCCTCTGACATGGAAAGGCAAAAAGGTCCTCTCGTCTAATGGGAACTAGCCCACTCACACTGAAGCAGCTATTTCCCATTATAGAAACGGCCCTCCGACCTGGAAAGGCAAAAAGGTCCTCTCGTCTAATGGGAACTAGCCCATTCACACTGAAGCAGCTCTTTCCCATTAGAGAAGCGGCCCCCCGACCTGCAGAGGCAGAAAGGTCCTCTCGTCTAATGGGAACTCGCCCATTCACACTGAAGCAGCTATTTCCCATTACAGAAACGGCCCTCCGACCTGGAAAGGCAAAAAAGTCCTCTCGTCTAATGGGAACTAGCCCATTCACACTGAAGTAGCTCTTTGCCATTAGAGAAGCGGCACCCTGACCTGCAGAGGCATAAAGGTCCTCTTGTCTAATGGGAACTAGCCCATTCACACTGAAGCAGCTCTTTCCCATTAGAGAAATGGCCCTCCGACCTGGAAAGGCAGAAAGGTCCTCTTGTCTAATGGGAACTAGCCCATTCAGACTGAAGCAGCTATTTCCCATTAGAGAAGCGCCCCCCCAACCTGCAGAGGCAGAAAGGTCCTCTCGTCTAATGGTAACTAGCCCATTCACACTGAATCAGCTATTTCCCATTAGAGAAACGGCCCTCTGACCAGGAAAGGCAGAAAGGTCCTCTCGTCTAATCGGAACTAGCCCACTCACACTGAAGCAGCTATTTCCCATTAGAGAAACTGCCCTACGACCAGGAAAGGCAAAAAGGTCCTCTCGTCTAATGGGAACTAGCCCATTCACACTGAAGCAGCTATTTCCCATTAGAGATACAACCCTCTGACCTGGAAAGGCAGAAAGGTCCTCTCGTCTAATGGGAACTAGCCCATTCACACTGAAGCAACTATTTCTCATTAGAGAAATGGCCTGACCTGGAAAGGCAGAAAGGTCCTCTCGTCTAATGGGAACTAGCCCATTCACACTGAAGCAGCTCTTTCCCATTAGAGAAATGGCCCTCCGAACTGGAAAGGCAGAAAGGTCCTCTCGTCTAATGGGAACTAATCCATTCACACTGAAGCAGCTATTTCCCATAAGAGAAACAGCCCTCTGACCTGGAAAGGCGAAAAGGTCCTGTCGTCTAATGGGACTAGCCCATTCACACTGAAGCAGCTCTTTCCCATCAGAGAAGCGCCCCCCCGACATGCAGAGGCAGAAAGGTCCTCTCGTGTAATGGGAACTAGCCCATTCACACTGAAGCAGAGTAGGATCAAGGATCCCCTTGATCCTACTCTGCTGCCATTTTCTATTCTCTCACAGACCACAAGCTATCCCAACTCCAACCTCTCTCTACCTTTCCCCTTGATCACACTCTGCTGCCCTTTTCTATTCTCTCATAGACCACAAGCTATCCCAACTCCAACCTCTCTCTACTTTTCCCCTTGATCCTACTCTGCTGCCCTTTTCTATTCTCTCACAGACCACAAGCTATCCCAACTCCAACCTCTCTCTACCTTTCTCCTTAATCCTACTCTGCTGCCCTTTTCTATTCTCTCACAGACCACAAGCTATCCCAACTCCAACCTCTCTCTACCTTTCCCCTTTATCCTACTCTGCTGCCCTTTTCTATTCTCTCACAGACCACAAGCTATCCCAACTCCAACCTCCCTCTACCTTTCCCCTTGATCCTACTCTGCTGCCCTTTTCTATTCTCTCACAGACCACAAGCTATCCCAACTCCAACCTCTCTCTACCTTTCCCCTTGATCCTACTCTGCTGCCCTTTTCTATTCTCTCACAGACCACAAGCTATCCCAACTCCAACCTCTCTCTACCTTTCCCCTTTATCCTACTCTGCTGCCCTTTTCTATTCTCTCACAGACCATAAGCTATCCCAACTCCAACCTCTCTCTACCTTTCCCCTTGATCCGACTCTGCTGCCCTTTTCTATTCTCTCACAGACCACACGCTATCCCAACTCCAACCTCTCTCTACCTTTCTCCTTGATCCTACTCTGCTGCCCTTTTCTATTCTCCCACAGACCACAAGCTATCCCAACTCCAACCTTTCTCTACCTTTCTCCTTGATCCTACTCTGCTGCCCTTTTCTATTCTCTCACAGACCACAAGGTATCCCAACTCCAACCTCTCTCTACCTTTCTCCTTGATCCTACTCTGCTGCCCTTTTCTATTCTCTCACAGACCACCAGGTATCCCAACTCCAACCTCTCTCTACCTTTCCCCTTGATCCGACTCTGCTGCCCTTTTCTATTCTCTCACAGACCACAAGCTATCCCAACTCCAACCTCTCTCTACCTTTCTCCTTGATCCTACTCTGCTGCCCTTTTCTATTCTCCCACAGACCACAAGCTATCCCAACTCCAACCTTTCTCTACCTTTCTCCTTGATCCTACTCTGCTGCCCTTTTCTATTCTCTCACAGACCACAAGGTATCCCAACTCCAACCTCTCTCTACCTTTCCCCTTTATCCTACTCTCTGCCCTTTTCTATTCTCTCACAGACCACAAGCTATCCCAACTCCAACCTCTCTCTACCTTTCCCCTTTATCCTACTCTCTGCCCTTTTCTATTCTTTCACGGACCAGGGGATGTGTACCCCGGCAAAGGCACAATAGACACCTCTCTGTACAAGTCTCATTGCTGTTAGAGTACTGCAGTGGGGACTTGTGCAGTATAAAACAGAATACCCCAGGCCGTGGTGGGTTCAGTAAGGTATCCAAGTATATCTGATTTGAGATGAGTAAAGCATTGATGGTCGACATCATAGTCTCAAAGACGGGCCCTGCAGCTGTTTCTGAAGCAAAAAGTACTTTCACCCTGAGATGTAAATTGACATTGAAAGGGGATAGCAAGGTGGCCTGTCTAGTGGCTGTGGAATTGTTGCTATTATTGCTTAGCTGGTAGTGTGAGTGAACAATTCCCCATTATAAACAAGTGCTCTATTGTGAAGAGATATAAAGCTACTGTGAAGACTGTTGTTAGGGGTCTAAGCATTCTGGTTACTAGAACTGCCCCTAACTTGTTTGTCAAACACAGGAAGACAGCAGAAAAGTTCCTGTTGCAATTCCCGGCTCAAGTTAGGGGCAGTTCTAGTAACCAGAATGCTTAGACCCCTAACGCCAGTCTTCACAGTAACCTGTTAGCTCTTCACAATAGAGCACTTGTTTCTAAAGGGCAATTGTTCTCTCACAGTAGCGGCAAATAAAGCAATGAGGGCCACATTCAACACAGTTCTTAATATTTTACTTTAGGAAGGCCTCATGCTGGTTCTCCTGTTCTCCACGAAGAAAGTAACCTTGCTTATTTGTTTGTTTGTTTAATATTTTGTATTGCGCACCAGACCCAGGGTATCAGGGCGCAGCAGTTACAGGCAGGTGCACAGCTTAGGTTACAAGTTTACATATTATACAAAGCAGAAACATCTTAGATTGTAAATTTACAGAAGGATAATACATGTAAATAAGTGTCCAAAAGCATAGGGGGAGAGTACATACTTACAGAAGTAAATTATAATAGAATACAATTTCTTTAATAATGTGTGTTGCTGAGAGGTCGACATATAGACAGTATAGGTGGTGTTTAGTAGTAATGCGGAGGCCACAGTAAAGAGTGGGGCATGGCGTTCCAAAGCTGGGCCGCTTTGACAGGAAAGCTACAGCCAGCAATCTTAGATAGCTTGAATCTGGGAATAGAAAGGCAGTTTGAATGAATCAACAACTGGGTTGATGCTGGGGTAATGAGAATAGAATGAAAGTATTGCCGTCTCCTTTTTCTTACTCTAGCCACGTTTAGACAGGCGGCACGTCACCTCCAACTAGGGTTAGGGTCCCAGACAGGTAGGGATAGATAGAATCCTCTCTATCCCCTTTACTCTCTGTCCTAAATAGTTGTTTAGATGTATGGTCAAGACCAACTTAGCACGCAGCATCCAATCCAGATATCTAGCTTAAGTTCTGATAGACAGGACAGGATGCAACCAGCTAAGTCAGCCTTTTCTCTCCTGGGCGGCAGTGCCAACCATTCACAAGCATTATACATGCCTGGCCACACCCCTCATTCAACAACTGTTAAGCAATTCTACCCCTCCTTTGTTTTTCTCAGAATTCTGATGAACCACTATTGTTCTTGCGAGGGACATAACCCCTGGACTTATCCAAGACATGGGAACACCTCCTCGTTTAAATAATCATACTTGTCACTTTTGAACTTGCACATTCTTTTGTTCTCCATTTCAGCTCTGTAACTTTAAAATGTGTTATTTATGCCCTTTAACCCTTACGTTCCAGGCTATTATGTAAGTCTATGCAAAAAGGACGATCATACTCGTCCTTGGCACTTAAGATAATAACCAAATCTGGTTTACATAACTGGATGGTTGGTTCACTGCATATCTGCTGTCTCGTTTGATATATGATTAAGTTGCAATAATAACTCTTGGATTGGCAATAACATCTAATCTACTGAGTATTTATTTAGTATTGCTTCCCATTTTTTAACAAATTCTTTGTTCCCCCGCAGGGGTGGCCGGAGAGGAAGGCGTAAACCCATAGAACTTCTTTGAACCTTGTAATAATTGGTCAATGTGGAAGAGTGTCATTTCCTGTTAATTTCTCTCTGAATTAAATATTGCAACTGCTTACTTGTTCTACTAGAATCACCCTGCAGTGTTGTGTGCCCAGTATCTTATATTAAATTAAGGATAGCCTCTGCTTGCCATGATTTGCATCGCCCCCGTACCTCTCGTTCCAGGGCCTTGAAAAGCACACCCAGGTTGGGAATTTGGGATGTGCTTTTAAATGCCCCGAAATGCCCTTTATATGAAAGAATCTGCAACGGGGGGAAGAGGGCATGTGAAGGAGTGCATCTAAGAGGCGCTCATCCAGATGCCCTTTGTGAATTGGGCCGACATTTTACTTGCCGCAAGTGAGGAGGGGCGCTACCGCAAAAAATGTTTTGAGAATCTGGGCATTAATACGGTTTCTCACCTGTACGCACCCTTTGAGGCAAGATCAGAGATGAGTTCTGGATGAAGCTTTGCCTGCACTGTGTGCATTGATGGGGTTTCTCCCCTGTAGGGATCTTTTGATGCTGCTTCAGGGTTGAGACCCTAAAGCATCTTGTGCACTCTGTTCCGTCATCAGGCTTCTGCTGTATGCATTCTTAGATGCAGGATCAGAGCTGAGGACAGACTGAAGTTTCTCTTGCACACAGTGTGCCTCATTATGAGTCTGGCGGTAGCCGTGCCGATAAAAACAGAGTCATTTGTTTTCCGGCACTCGTCAATGGGGACTTACCGGGGCATTATGGCCCTGGCAGTCCCGTTACTTGCCCATTGCCTGGCGCCGGAAAATATTACTCCCCATTCCCATTAGAGTCCCATTGGACTCAATGGGAATGGCGAGGAAGGATGCACCGGCAGCATTCATGAAAGGTCTGCGAGGGGGAGCCGTTCCGCCCGGGAGGTCACACCTGGCGGGCTGAAAGGCACCCACTCTCAGAACGCGTAGTTTGCCGGTCTGGAAACAACGGTACCGGCAAGCTTACTGGCACCATTGTTTCCAGACCGGCAACCTTGTAATGAGGCCCAGTGCATTGATGGGACTTCTCCCCCATATGGGTCCTTTGATGCTGCCACAGGATTGAGGAGTAACTAAAGCTTATCCTGCATATGGTTTCTTCCCGGTATGGTTCTTCTGATGCCTGATCAGAGATGAGTTCAGAATGACGTTTTTCATGCAATCTGTGCATTGATGGGGCTTTCCCCCGTATGGGTCCTTTGCTGCAGCTTCAGGCTTGAGGAGTCACTAAAGCTTTCCTTTCATGCTGTGCCTTCATATGGTTTCCCCCCTGCATGAATCCTCTGATGATTGATCAGATCTGAGGAATGAATGAAGCTTTTCTTGCATTCTGTGCATTGTTGTGGCTTCCCCCCTGTATGGGTCCTTTGATGCTGCTTCAGGTTTGAGGAGACACTAAAGCTTCTTTCACACTCTGTACATTGGTATGGTTTCTGCTCAGTGTGGGGTCTCTGATGACACCTCAGGGCTGATAATCGATTAAAGTGCTTACTGCATTCTGTGCATCTACAAGGTTTCAGCCCAGCATGAGTACTTTGATAGACTTTCACAGCCGAGCAGCATCTGAACCTTTTCTCACACTCTGTACACTGGTATGGTCGCCCCCAGTATGAACCCTCTGATGCTGGTGCAGATTTGAGCTCTGACAGAAGCTTTGCTCACAATCCGAGCACTTGAACGGTATTTCTCCTGTGTGGGATCTATGATGTATTCCCATTTGTAATGGACGAGGAAAGTGCTTAGCACATTCTGTGCACTTTTAGGGCTTCTACACAGCGTGGTTCCTCTGATGGCGGCTCATGTTGAAAGAAACAGAGGTGCCAAGTATTATTTTACGTTATTGTAATAGATCTAGTGCAGAGCTGTCATTCTCGTTTTACTCAAAGAAATCGGTGTCCACTGTCTGGGGAACACTCGCGTCCCCTGCACACTCAATGTGTTTGTCAAAAACAAACAACTCTTTATGGTTCATATAAATTTACAGGTAATGACAGTGGGAGTCAATGGGCTTCCACTAGCTGTCTCTGCCCTAACAATTATATCACAATATAGACAGTAGTTATTGATTACTACATTTTATCCCCCCCCATATGCAATAACAGCGGAATCTGTAACTTTTGAGAAAATGATTCTCAAGAAACTTGAAACCATCGAAAAGGAACAACACCAATACTTTAATAATATGAGTAAGAAAGAGACAGCAGCACTGATTGAGCTAAGGACGAATGACAATATAATAAACAAATCCACTGACAAAGGGGGCGTCACTGTTGTCATGAATAAAAAGGACTACGACAAAATGGTAAACACCCTAATTGAAGACCATAACACCTATCGCAAATTGGGTAGTGATCCCACAGAGAGATTAAGAAATTTGATCAACCCTATTATAGAAGAAGCAGTGGCGGAAGGCCATATCAGTGCAAGAGAAGCAGACTTTTTATGTCCCAAATATCCTAAATGCCCTGCGTTTTACGCACTCCCAAAAATTCATGAAGGGACGTTACCACCACCAGGCAGACCAATATTATCTGGGATCGGTTCCATTTTGGAACCCTTGTCGCAATTCGCTGATTTTTTCCTGAAGAATGAAGTCCAGAAAATGCGTTCCTATTCTAAGGATACAACAGCGGTACTGACTTACTTAGAACATCTGAACCTGACTAACCCAGACCTCTATATTGTCACTATGGACATAGAGTCGTTATACTCAAGGATCCCTCAACAAGAGACATTGAGAGTAGTTGAAAAAGTCCTAATGGAGAAAATCGAAAGTTTACACATGCCCGTAAACCTGATTCTGCAATTATCAGAAATTGTGCTCACTAAAAATGTCTTCCTCATTGAAGATACCTACTATGAACAAATAGCTGGGACAGCTATGGGAGCAACATTTGCCCCTACCCTGGCTAATCTCTATGTTGCCTCCTTTGAAGAGAAACACATCTACTCGGAAAATAATCCCTACTTAAAGAACACCCTTAGCTGGCGGAGGTGCATAGATGATATTCTCATGTTCTTTGAGGGAGATGAGAACACTCTGGCTGATTTCACTAAATGGTTAAATGGCTAGACCCATTTCTGAAATTCACCCATGAGGCTAGTAAAACTGAAGCCACATTCCTGGACCTTAAAATTTAAAGAACAGGACATACATTTGAGACAACTGTATTCCGAAAAGCCAAAGACAGGAACTCCTTGTTAGAGTTTTCTAGTTTCCATCAAAGAACTCTCGAAGAATTTACCATTTGGCCAATTCCTCTGATTCAGGAGGAATTGTACCACCCAAATGGAATATGATATACAGGCCAGAACACTTACAGCAAATCTGAGAGAGAGAAATTACCCTAACAGAATTGTAAAACAGGCATGCAAAAGAGCACGGAATATACCTAGAGAGATCACCTTGACTCAACACGAGAAAAAGGACAGAGGTGCCAATATCATCACGGCAGTATTTAGCCACTCTCCAGTGATTAACCTTTTAAAAAAGTAAATCCAAAAATCATGGTGTTAGGCGGAAACCTGTGCAGTTCCCTTAGGGAGCACTGCAAAAGATTTAAGACTACAGGTGTTAGCAGTAAACCCACTTGGTAGCAGTCTGTACTACCCAGATTTACCTGGTAGCTGTGGCTGAGCAGTCAGACTTCCCTCAAGAAGAGTTAGGCAGTATGCAAAGTATACACAATAGGCACTCAGATACAACAATACAAACAAACACTGACCAGAGCTTTGGTATCAAAGTATATAATTATTTATTTAAAAACACACTGTTTGAAACACTCCAGCACTCTTATTGTAAAACACTCTAAACACAGTTACTATTATAATATATACAACCCTTATTCCTTATCAGATAAGTCTTAGTAAAACACCACTTATTTTCATACAGAGGTGAACGCTTAACTATAGATGGCACTCCAATCAATTTGTGAAAAAGGGAGGGAAAAAGACAGAATATGGAAAGGTACACCACTCTAAGATTTAGGAACACTATTAGCAAGGCAGAAGAGCAAAAGTCACTTGTGAGCCAAAGTCCATAGGCTGGGCCCACTCTTAGAGAGAGCAGAGCACAAATGCGACCAAGATCACACAGTTACCCTAGGCTTAGAAAGTCTTGCAGAGAGTTCGAGAAGAGTTTAGAGAGGCTCAGAAAAGTTTAGCCAAGGTGTCCCAGACTAACCCAGGTTCGAAAGCCGGGGGCTAAATCTACCCCGTACAGTCGGTGGCAAGGGAAGCCAGGCGGGACACGGTACCTTAAGTGGGAAGGATCCTCCAGCGGTGGCAGTTGTTCCTGGCAGTGGGTGCAAGTCTCATCGTCGTCCAGGGGAAGAGAAGATCTCGACTTGGAGGAAAGATGAAGGTCGTTGCACTACCAGGGAAGAAACCAGCCGCAGAGGTTTCCGGTTAAAGGTAGTACCCTTTTATTCGCGGTCGTGGTAAAACGTGGTAGCCCGGTTGTCGGGGTGCTTGGCACAGGCAAAGCGGCCACGAGATACGTCAGGAAGGCGAAAAGACGGTGAAACTGGTTATCCCCACCAGTCAAAGGAAGAAGACTCTCCGGCGGGAGATCTCCTCTGTCGTTGGGAAAAGTGGTGAGACGGTCCAGCAGGGCTCCACCAGTGGTGTCGTTGTGGCAGGTCGGCTCAGCTTCTCCCTCGTTGGATTCTTAGGTCCTGTGGCGACTTCTCAAGTTCCAGTCCCCAAAGCCCTGCTTTTATGCAGAAAACCCCCATTCACTCAGCCTAGCTGTCACTCAAACATGCTAAGTGGTGAGCCAGGCGGCTCACCACTTGGGCCAATCCAAATGGAGTGCGACTTGAGTTGCCTAGGCAACTCAGTCCAGGGTGCCTAAATCCCCCTCCACCCCTCCTAAGTACCCCAGACAGAGTGGCAACAATTTGGAGGGCTTCTGTGGAGAAGCCCGCCAAAAAGTGGAACAAAGGGCTCGACTTGGGTTGGAGTCACAGAAGAGAACACAAACGCCATTTTAGAACCGAGTTTTGGCATAAAATACCAACCGGAGAATTAATATTAGCCTCGAACAATGGGAAAATCCCATAGAGAAATATTTGCGGTTGAATATAAAAAGTAGTATCCACTGCCACCAGCCAAAACTCGATCAGGGGGGACGGAGACGTGCCCCCTCGACTAACAGACCCTGGGGCAATTGAATTGCCCCAGCCAGTACGTCCACAATATGATGGTTTGTACTGGTTCTGTTCAGAATTCAAGACTAGTAAAGTCAATGGTGACTTTACATGCCCTGGGAGACAGTAGTCAGTCCCAGGGTATGGAGTCTATACTGGGGGTCACTATGACACCCCTGTGTTACTGCACTGAGGGTGCTGTGTAACACACATCACAAAAACACATGATGCCCTAAGGGGTAAAAGACCCCATAGCCCATTAAACACATCTAGAGTCAAAGAAACACACTCAAATCATGCCCAAGAGTGAGGGTAAAAGAGTCTCACTCTTGGCAGGAGAAAAAAATAAACCCCAAGAATCCAGCAAAGCTGCTGGGGGACTCACTAGGTTAGGAAATTCAGCTTAAACAGAGAATTCTCCCTAACATATGGCATTTACTAAACGTGATGATAACGATCTAACAGCCCCACTTTTTGCCATAAAAAGGAGAAAAAATCTTAGGGACAGCCTAGTACACACATACCGAGAAACTAAACCACCAGAAACCAACACCCTCTGGAATACACTGAGAACCTTGGGACATGCTCCCTGCGGAAACTGTGCAGTATGTCAATTCACGAAAACGCACAGCTACCATAGACATCGGGTGGAAATACCCATAGGAACAGAGGACCTTCACTAATTGCAATACCTCGAATGTGGTATATTTGATTCAATGCCCATGCAATATGAGGTACGTTGGAATGACAAGTACCATAAAAACTCGGATTTGTGAACATAGGTCCAATATCAGAATGAAACGGAGCACTGCTCCCCTGGTTGAGCATTACATGGCACAGGGGCACTCGGGAAATGAGATTACATGTACTATCTTAGAAAAAGTGACAGTACCTAAAAGAGGAGGCAACATAACGGCATTATTACTAAAACGGGAACAAATGTGGATTTTTAGACTTCAAAGTCACAAAAAAGGCCTCAATGAAGAAATCTGCTGGCAAGCATTGGCAGTGCAGTGAACTCCACTGCACTAGCAAATGTTGTTGATGGGCATCATACATCTAGTGTGACATCTGTCTGTATACCCACCAGTGCACAAAATATATATATAGTAGAGGGATGTCACATGGGACTGATTCATTTACACCTTTTCCCCCATAGGCTCTACTTACACAACTCACATTTTGGGACCCGTGCATGGAAACATCAAGTTCACAATCCCTGGGATTCCCTGGTTTTGATTTAACTAAAATATCCCCTCTTTTTCGCCACGGCGAAACCAAGGCACTACGGGAGCCCCCGGTTCCGATATCGCCTAAGGCATAGTAACGCCCCCAGCGAAGCCCACACACATAAAAGGACCAAAATTGAAGAAGAATAAGAAGAAAGCAACTTTTGAATTTGTTTTGGCCCACATTTGAAAATTGGCAATTCGTACACACTGGGACCTACAGAGCATGCTTCATTCATTTATTGAATACAGGAGCAAACTACAATTCCCATCAAGTTTGGGACACTCTGGTAGTCAACTACAGCACATGACTTCTTACACGTGACGATGTGAGATGCATACGATCACATCTAACAAAAACTACAATTACCGATTCACATAAAGAGAAGCTGGTAGTTCTCATCCGCACGCGTATGTACACATGCGACCTACGCGCGTACATTGTATACAAAAACATCCGCATCCAAGATGGCGAACGATACCGTCGTCACTTTGGATGCGGACCGAGCGGAGAGAGATACCAAGCTTTGAAGGTAATAGAGATTAAAAACCTTCCTTTTCCCATGCGTTATTGATACCAGTGACACGGGCAGGGTGCCCAACAGCAACTACATTTCCGAACACGTTCATGAACGAAATGCACGTTAGAATAGATTTATACAGCCGTAATGTATAGTAGTAGGGAATAGCACAGCCAGAAGGATAATAAGACTGGGGTCATGCATAGCAGACTCAGTTCTGACATGTGCATGATGGCTGTGGCAGTAATCCATAGGTATCTACAGCTGACTCCCTATGGTTTTTATTTCACAGCCATATCGTAATCAAAACAAGAAGAGGACTGGACGCCACTAGTATCCAGGACCCAGAACAGGCATTCCCTGAGTCACTCAGGAAGGATCCCAATCCCAAAGGTATTACATCACTTTGAAAACCATGGGCTTGATATAACTAATGTCATTGGTAAATCAAGCAGACGTATCACTGCTTACCTCAGAATATTTTCTCATAGGTGGTATATGCAGGAAGTCACCCAATGTTAAGGACTAACTGAGGAGAACAGCCCATCGAATTGAGAGCACAAGTGCATCCACAGGTACTATCGTGCTCCTTCAGTATGTGAAGCTAACTATTATCATAGTAGACCATTCCCCTCATACCATTCCCCTATGTCCTTCTTTTTAATCCTACAGAGATTGGGACACAAGCCGGCATGCCCGTGAGCAACCTGAAGTATCTCTCAATACCTCCAAGACGCGGAGAACACTGAAGAAATCAAATTGTTACTGAGAATACACTATTCTCCGTCCTGAAGAAGGCGGCCAGTTGTTAGTACCGCTGAAACCGGTTGACACATTGAAGAAGTTGAAGTGCTGATGACCACAACTCCGCGACCCTTTATACATTTGAGGAAAGGGCTCGAATAAGTTATACATCATTTTTAACCCTTACAAACAGTGAAAATCCACTCACTGATTGATTGAAACCTTTTTCAATCTTCAGTTTGCTGTTTTTGACAATCCAGGTCCTAACAGCCTTTTAATGATAAGACACACAGATTGGGGGCAGTGACATTAAAATAAAAACTGACCTCCAGTAAGTGTGCACTTTATTACTTAGAGTGAGGAAAGTAGTGAGAGAGTTGAGGGCAAGGATCTCTACATCACTTGTAGTCGGCACATCACCACCCACTAGGGTTGATTGTACCTTACTGCAAGTATATGGGATTTTTATGCACAGGGCCAGAGAGGTAAGTATAGGGACTTAGACCCAGGAATAAATTGATGCTAATCAATAACTACTCATATAAATTTACAAAACAAATTTAGGAGAGTAAAGTTCATACCTAAGTAAGTCTTACATGCAAGTTTTCAAAATCCAATAATAAGTAGTTTAATCCATAAGTATAAGATATAATTAATTGTCTACAATATTTCAATAATACTGTGCAATACAATGAACCAATGAATAAATACTTAGAGAGGTTTGTAGAGAAGCTTATAAAAAAGCACTTATGAAAACGCACCCAGGTAAAAGTCTTCATTCATCCCATAGGGATTGAGACTGTCAAGCATGTCAATCCAGTAAAGATCCATTTGATCAAGTCTCTTGCAGTGGTCACCTCCGCTTGGTGATTTCTTCACAATCTCAAGTACCATGAATCTGAGTTGTGCCACTGTGTGTCTTTTCTCTTAGAAATCTCTGGCCACGGGAGAGTAGGCATTGTTGTTCCTGATGTTAATTTTATGTTCATAACAGCATTCTTTTATTTTCCTTGCTGTCTGTCCCACGTAAAATATTCCACAAGGACCGCTCAATCCATAGATGACTGACGTGGTGTCACAAGTAGCAAAATGTCTCAATTTGATCTTGGCCCCAGTGTGGGGATGCCTAACATAATTGCCTTTCATTATGTTATTGCAATTGTTACTGTGTAAGCAGGCAAAAGTGCCTATCTTTTTCGTTTGCAGTGTAGTTTGTTTAGTCCTACTTGCTCTTTCGGCTTTTATCAGTTGATCCCTCAGGTTCTTGCTTCGCTTGTATGAAATCAGTGGAGGTTGTGGAAATAGTTTCTGTAGTTGGGGGTCAATTGAATAAGTCTCCAATTCTTCTTGATCAGTCTAGTGATCTGATGACTCTGGCTGGAATATTTCAATGTGTAGAGAAACAGGATTTCTCGCTTCGTTGGATTACCTTTTAGGAGGTCGTCCCCGGTAGTTAGATTGGCTCCATCCCTAGCTGCTTCAATTATCTGGTCTGGATAGCCTCTTTCTGTGTATTTGGAAGTCATTTCGTCCATTTCGATTGCCAAGATATTTTCTTCCGAAATAATACGTGTATCCCAAAGGAATTGGCTATATGGAAGATTATCCTTGAGATGTTTAGGGTGATAACTTAAATAATGTAGGCTGTTGTTGACGTCTGTGGGTTTGTGGAAAAGACTGGTAGTTATTTTGCCTTCTATAAGTTACAATACCACATCTAAATACTGAATTTTAGGGGTTCCTACTTCCATGGTAAATTCGACGCAGTTGTCCAGAGAATTGAAATATAACAAGAAGTCAATAATTCCATCCCTGTCGCCTCTCCAAATAATGAAGACATCTTCAATGTATCTTTTCCAAGTAACCAATTTCTGGCTCCAGTGATGGTGATTCAATATGGATTGGGTCTCTAAATAATACATATAGAGGTTCGCATAAGCTAGGGCCATGGCAGAACCCATGGAGGTTCCAGCTGCTTGGAAGTAGAAATGTTCTCCAAATCTAAACATTTTTTATATAGAATTATTTTTGTCAGTTCCAGTCTGAATAGCTTTGATGCTTTGCAATGTTCCTCCCTCAGAAGAGCCCATTCACGTGCTTCAAGACCACCCTCATGGGGGATAGATGTGTCGAGGCTGTGTACAGCAAACGCAGCCAAGAGGTCACCTTGTCTGAGATTCTTGATATCTTTCAGTGTATTCAGAAAGTTTGTAGTGTCTCTAAGGTAGGTGACCGACTTTTGTGAATTTTGGAAAGTCTCTAAAAGACCTCTAGATATAACATCAGAAAGCACCAGAAGTCAGTTGATCGGAGACCTTGCTGATGATCATACCATCACATTGAAGCCAGCAGACAAAAGCGGCGCTATTGTCATTATGGATACTAGTTTTTACAACACTCAGTGCTTGGCACTACTCAATGACACCAATACTTATGTCCCCATATTGATGGGGACCTGACACTGATGATTATGACTGTAATTCAAACTACACATGATGAAGCAGTGGAGAATGGTTGGATTACCCAAAAGACACAGAGATTCCTCAACAAAACCAACCCAATTACCCCAGTTTTTTACAAACTTCCTATAACGCATAAGCACCTCCATAACCCACCACTCAGACCAATAGTAGCAGGTTATGATAGTATCTTTGATCCTCTAGCTATTTATATCGACCAAGTCTTACAACCTATAGTACAAAAGTCGGTAAGCATTCTATAGTACAAAAGTCGCTGCCCTCAACAATAATCAGATAATGAGGGGAATTGAGACTCATCAGAAGAATAGCCAATCACAGGTGAGAATACAATCGCATAGGGGAGGAACAAATCAGAGTTAGGCCCCTGTTACGCTCACTTGGTTCCCACAGGGGCGTCAATCGGACCCGGACAGCTGCGGTCTCCACCAACGTGATGCGTAGTGAAGAGATGACAGTCCGGACTGGCCCCTCTAATCTTGTCTGCTGGACTCGTAGAAGTATTCTCCTGCAAGTGGAGAAAGGGATTTAGCCACCCGTGGACTTTAGTGATGGCCCCACAACTGTTGTTGTTCTCCCCTCTAATCACCTCCGATATCCCCTCTTGGTAACCTCACCTTATGTTTTTAAATGATGAGCTCGCCATACTGCATGGCATGCAGGGGCGCGTAGATACCAGTTACTTCACTGGTTTGAAGGTACTGGAGGAGTTCCGGAGGAATATTGACTCCAGTGTCTATAAAGTTCAAAGAGTTCAATATGTCCGATGTTCACTCTTGTTCCATTCCCTCGTTAGGTTGCAGCTGGGTCCAAAAGAATATTGCCTGTAGGCAGCTGATGGCGTTCAGGTAAGAGTCTGTATTACCAAACACTGTCCGGTAAAAGTTGCATGAGTTTAACTTGCTGTTTTCTCTCCCTTTATAGGTGCGGCATAGAAAGATGCAGCGAATTAAAGGATAATACCTCCGGTGGTAAAGCAGGTAAGCCTATGGTGGCTAAGAGATTGTCTTTGTCGGTTTTCTCGGCTCACCTTGTTATTCCTTTTGTTTTCACCCAGGTGCTGGGTTTCGACGAAGAAAATGATGGAGGCAGCGCCGAGTTGAAAGATGCGGTGGACTGGTGAGTATAATGCGGCGCTGCTGCTGGCGAAGCGACGCGTGCTGAAATAATGTCCTATCCAGGTTCGGAGATGTGCTGGGTCCGGAATCAGGTAAGGAATCAAATAATGTCCGTGATCTAACCTCTTCTCCTTTCTTTTCCTTTTGTCTAGGAGCTCTGGATTCGAGGTGGGCGTGGCAGAAGACTGGATGCTGACTTGCAGACACGGTGAGCGTTACGCTGCTGGATGCAGAATAACACGAAGCATGAGCTGCTGTTCGGGCGTGATTTAAATAGCCTGCAAAGTAGTCCCAGGTAAGAAGTTCCCCAGAACCACACCCGAGTAAAAAATAGTCCCTGTAATACAATAGTCCCATCCAGGCCTCATGCTGGCTTGGACTCATTTGCAGCATGGTCTGCATAAGGTAAGTAAAGTCTATGAGCCTGGTGCCTATGGCGCCAGGACTGATTTCTATGATGAGCCGGGGCTGTTGGGGTTTTAATGAGTATCTGGATGCCTGCTCCCGGGGCTGATGGACTCGATCCGGATGCCCGGGGGTAGGCATCATGACAGCACTCCCCCTCAAGGACCCTCCTAAAGTTGTTCTTCCCCTTGGCCCTGGCTTGTCTGGGAAGTCCCCATGGAATTTTTTCACCAATCGAGGAGCATGAACGTGGTCACTAGGTTCCCATGACCTTTCTTGTGGTCCGTAACCCTTCCAGTCGATTAAATAAAAAAGTCTTGATTTAACCATTTTAGAGTCCAGGATGTTTTTTACCTAGAATTCAGGTTCTCCATCTATTAGGATGGGGTCAGGTGGTTTGGTTAATCTTGTCCCATGTTGAACTAGTTTTAGAAGTGAAACATGAAAGACAGGATGAATCCGCATATTAGAGAGTAATTCTAATTTGACGGCCACTGGGTTGATAATGGCCTTAATGGTGCAAGGTCCCAAATATCTAGGATTAAAAGTCAGAGTTCCTTTCAGAGGTATATGTCTTGTAGCCAGCCAAACTTGGTCTCCGATTCGATATGGTGGGGTCTCACTTCTATGTTGATCAGCATTTTTCTTGTATTTCTCTTTTGCTTGTTTAAAATGTTTTGTTGCCTCTTTAAAAGCTTGTGTAATAGTAGAATGCAGATGAGTTACTGCCGGCATTTCTAAATGCTGGGGCGAATAGAGTTCTGAGGTTCAAGGATGATGTCCATGTATGGTATAAAAGGGGCTTTGTCCGGTTCCTGAATGTACAGAGTTATTGTATGCGTATTCAGAAATCCATAAAATGTCCTTCCAATTACTTTCGGTTTGGTGGAGCATACAACGTAGGTATTGTTCAAGAGTCTGGTTGGTTCTCTCCGTCTGACCATCGGTTTGGGGATGGTGACTGGTTGATAACCTTACGTCGATTTGTGCCAATTGACAACACTTCTGCCAAAATTGCAAAATGAACTGACTACCTCGGGCAGAGATCAATACGGAAGGAAATCCATGTATTCGAACAATATTTTCAAGAAATTCCTTGGCCAAGATTGAAGCAGAAGGTAATCCTTTTAAAGGAATAAAGTGGGTCATCTTGGAAAAAAGATCCACAATAACTAGAATGGTGTTGAATCCATTACATGGCGGTAGATCTGTAATTAAGTCTAAAGACAAAGTGTGCCATGGTGTGGGTGGAATATCTAAAGGTTGTAAAAGACCAGCTGGTTCTTCTTTTGACTTTTGTTCTGGGCGCAGATGCCACAAGACAGTACAAATGACTTTACATCTTTTCGCCAGGTGGGCCACCAGAATTGTCTTTTAATTTTAACTTCAGTTTTTGCAATACCTGGTTGCCCTTCCATCAGAGCTTCATGGTAATTGGAGATTACTTGTTCTTGTAGTTCCTTGTGTGGTAGAAATAGACGCCCTTGATAGTAAGGTAGATCATTGACAACTGAATAATCTGGGCCCTTTTTAACCCAGTTCTGCAGGGCTGCTGAATCGAAAAGTTGTTGGATTTTTAAATGAATATCTTCTAAGGTCTGTAGAGTAGTTGTCCCAAGAATTCTTTGTTCAGGAATTATAGGCACCGGTTCCGGGTTCGAATATGCTTCTCCCATCCCAAATCGGGATAAAGCGTTTGCCTTACCATTCTTACAACCTGGTCGATAAGTGATCACGAAATCGAATTCGGCAAGGAATAAGGCCCATCGAAGTTGACGCGATGATTGGGCCTTGGCTGTTTTTAAATACTGCAAGTTCCTGTGATCTTTTATTACAGTAATGGTATGCCTGGCACCGAGAAGATAATGCCGCCAAGCCTCGAAGGCGGATTTGATGGCTAACAACTCTTTATCGGTAACCGCATAGTTTAATTCGGGGGCCGAGAATTTTCTGGACCAAAATGCTACTGGATGAAGTTGACCGGTTTCCGGATCCTTCTGGGACAGGACAGCCCCCATGGCTAAACTGGATGCATCGATTTCAACTATGTATGAGAGCTTGGGGCGTGGATGCTTTAAGACAGGTGCCGACGTGAATTTCAATTTCAGTTCTTGGAAGGCTTTTTCAGCCTCTTCGGGCCACAAGAAGCGTTTGTTTTTTCGCAAAAGTGCTGTGATGGGGTGTACAACATATGAGAAGTCAGGAATAAATCTGCGGTAGAAATTAGCAAATCCAAGCATGCTTTGCACCCCTTTAACTGAACTGGGTGATGGCCACTTGAGAATTGCATCCACCTTTCGAGAGTCCATTCGGACTCCTTTTGGAGTCAGGATAAATCCAAGGAATTCAACTTCTGTAGCATGAAAAACACATTTTTCCAATTTTGCATATAACTTGTGCTGGCGTAGTTTCTCAAGGACTGCACGAACGTGCTTAACATGGTCTGATTCTGAGGAGGAGTACACTAGAATATCGTCTATGTATACGACAACACAGACGTCAATGAGTTCACGAAGGACATTGTTCATAAAATACTGGAAGGCTGCTGGTGCATTGCAAAACCCGAAGGGCATCACCTGATATTCGAATAATCCGTACTTGGTGCGAAAAGCGGTCTTCCATTTGTCGCCCCCTTCTTTACACGTACCAGATGATTTGCCCCTCGGAGATCTAATTTAGTGTAGATGCAAGCATCCTTTACTTGGTCTAGTAGTTCGGGGATCAGAGGCAATGGATATCGGTTCTTCACCGTGATCTGGTTTAATGCGCGGTAGTCTATGCACCTTCTGAGGTCACCTTCCTTTTTGGGCATGAAGAATAAAGCTGAAGATGCGGGGGACTTAGATGGACGAATGAAGCCATTAGCAAGGTATTGGTACAAGTATTGTCGTAGGTGACGGTTTTCAGGTTCCGTAAGGGCGTAGATCCGCCTGCATGGAGGTTGTGCACCGGGTATGAGGTTGATTTGACAATCGTATGATCTATGAGGTGGTAAGGTGTTTGCCTGTTCTTTTTGGAAAACATCCTGGAATTCTTGATATTCCTGAGGTAACTGCATGACTGAATTAGCGACTGTGGCCAGGCTTTTGTTCAAGTTTTTTTCCGGGTAACAGGTGTGTGCGCACTCCGGGAAGGTTACTCTCTTCTCTCGCCAATCAATACAAGGATTATGTGTTTACAACCAAGGTATCCCCAGTATTATTTGGAACTGCGGGGCTTTGATTAAGTCAAACACAATAGTCTCTCGATGCCCATCTTGACCCAACAGTGTCATCTCTGTGGTGGAATGAGTTACAGGCCCAGAGGCAATTTCAGTTCCATCGACTGTGGTGATAACATCCGAAGTGGTCTTTTTGCAGAGAGGTAGATTCATCCTAGAAGCCAATTCGTGGTCCACATAGTTTCCTACGGCCCCGCTATCAATGTATGCCCTAACTGCGTGCATACGTGATGGCTGCCTTGGATCAATAAGGACCATTGGTATGATTAGGTGTGAGGTCTGAGTATCCTTCTTTAAGCTAGGCAAGCGGACCTCTACGCTTGTCGGGCGTGGTCGTTTCCTGAATCAGGCTCTGTTTGATTTCTATCAGCAACTCCGACTACTTTCTTGGATGGTTTTATAGGGCAATCCCGTAGAAAATGTCCTGAGGCCCCACAGTACAGACACAACTGCATCTGTCGTCTCCTTTCTCTTTCTTTTTGAGTTAAGGGTCCCTTAAACCCCCCCCGATCTGCATTGGTTCTGATGCATCTGTTCCTTTGGGAGTAACATTGGGTTTAACCAATACCGATTCTCGAATTTAGCTCGATCAGCTTTTCTATTCTGAAGTCGGTGGTCTATCTGGACCACTAAGTCTATGTATTCTGCGCAATCCTGAGGTGGGTTCACAACTTGGGCCAAAACATCTTTGAGTTCACCCCAAAGTCCACGATGAAATAATGTAATTTGCTTTACCTCTGGCCATCCGGTTTCCACCACCAACCTATTGAAGGTTGCGATATAAAATTAGCAGGTCCTGGTTTCCTTGTCGTAGGGATAGAAGTTCGTTATCCAGGGCCTGTCCCTGTGAATGTCTGGCGAATAGTCTTTCCATGGTCAATTGAAAACCCTGAAAATCCCGAAGAAGAGGGTCATCCTGGTTGACTAATGGAATTGACCAATCCACTGCACTGCCACTAAGGTATGACAGTACAAAGGCTACTTTGGCTTGGTCATTTGGAAAAGCTCCTGGTCTGCATAAAAAGTGCAAGCGGCATTGGTTCATGAACACGGCAAACCTTTTCGGGTACCCAGCAAAGCGTTCGGGTGGAGCTAAAGGAATGCTCCCTGGTAGAACCACTTGCACAGGGCTGCTCGATGAAACAGGGGTTGAATTCCCCCCAAATCCAGGTAGTGGTGTTTGCCCAGCTTGGTTTTGCAGCAGTTGTCTGGCAAGATCATCAGTGCGCTCCTTTGACACAATCAGTTCTCTCCTGAGGGCATTCGTTTCTAGGCGCGCGGAGTGCACTTCTGCCCTAAGTTCTCCTAACAATTGAGCTAGTTGGTCGGTTTCTGAGGTCTCCATTACGCCCGGGTGGGCCTTGTAGATAGGCTTTGTGTTCTGTTACGCTCACCTGGTTCCCACAGGGGCGTCGATCGGACCCGGACAGCTGCGGTCTCCAACAACTTGATGCGTAGTGAAGAGATGACAGTCTGGACTGGCCCGCCTAATCTTGTCTACTGGACTCGTAGAAGTATTCTCCTGCAAGTAGAGAAAGGGATTTAGCCACCCGTGGACTTTAGTGATTGCCCCCCCCCCAACTATTCTCGTTCTCCCCACTAATCACCTCTGATATCCCCTCTTGGTAACCTCACGTTATGTTTTTAAATGATGAGCTCTCCATCCTGCATCGCATGCAGGGGTGCGTAGATACCAGTTACTTCACTGGTTTGAAGGTACTGGAGGAGTTCCGGAGGAATATTGACTCCAGTGTCTATAAAGTTCAAAGAGTTCAATATGTCCGATGTACACTCTTGTTCCATTCCCTCGTTAGGTTGCAGCTGGGTCCAAAAGAATATTGCCTTGAGGCAGCTGATGGCATTCAGGTAAGAGTCTGTATTACCAAACACTGTCTGGTAAAAGTTGCATGAGTTTAACTTGCTGTTTTCTCTCCCTTTATATGTGCGGCATAGAAAGATGCAGCAAATTAAAGGATAATACCTCCGGTGGTAAAGGAGGTAAGCTTATGGTGGCAAAGAGATTGTCTTTGTCGGTTTTTTCTCGGCTCACCTTGTTATTCCTTTTGTTTTCCCCCCAGGTGCTGGGTTTCGACGAAGAAAATGATGGAGGCAGCGCCGAATTGAAAGATGCAGTGGACTGGTGAGTATAACGCGGTGCTGCTGCTGGCGAAGCGGCGCATGCTGAAATAATGTCCTTTCCAGGCTCGGAGATGTGCTGGGTCCGGAATCAGGTAAGGAATCAAATAATGTCTGTGATCTAACCTCTTCTCCTTTCTTTTCCTTTTGTCTAGGAGCTCCGAATTCGAGGCGGCCGTGGCAGAAGACTGGATGCTGACTTGCAGACACAGTGAACGTTACGCTGCTGGATGCAGAATAGCACGAAGCATGAGCTGCTGTTCGGGCGTGGTTTAAATAGCCTGTAAAGTAGTCCCAGGTAAGAAGTTCCCAGAACCACACCCGAGTAAAAAATACTCCCTGTAATAAAATAGTCCCATCCAGGCCTCACGTTGGCTTGGACTCATTTGCAGCATGGTCTGCATAAGGTAAGTAAAGTCTACGAGCCTGGCGCCTAAGGCGCCAGGACTGAATCCAAACAGCCCCCAGCCGGGGCTGTTGGGGTTTTAATGAGTATCTGGATGCCTGCTCCAGGGGCTGATGGACTTGATCCGGATGCCCGGGGGTAGGCATCATGACAGCCCCTTAAAAATACCCTACAGCTTAATTGGTCTAAAAGCGACTGGGAGCATTAATTCCATGTTTTTGAGCCAGAGGAAGCAGACACGCCTGCTAATGCTCCCTTGAATGTAGAAAGGGCTACTAGAGAGGGAGACTGAGAGGAGTCCCGATTGGAGGGAGGCATTGCTAGCCTAGGGAGACAGAGAGGAGTCCAGACAGGAAGCAGGCATTGCTAGCCTGGGGAGACTGGGAGGAGTCCTGACTGGAAGAATGCATTGCTAGCCAGGGGAGACTGAGAGGAGTCCTGACTGGGAGAAGGTATTGCTATCCTGGGGAGACTGAGAGGAGCCCTGACTCGAAGGGAGCATTGCTAGCCTGGGGAGACTGAAAGTAGTCCTGACTGGAAGAAGTCATTGCTAGCCTGTGGAGACTGAGAGGTGTCCTGACTGGAAGGAGACATTGCTAGCCTGGGGAGAATGAGAGGAGTCCTGACTGGAAGAATGCATTGCTAGCCTGGGGAGACTGAAAGGAGTCCTGACTGGAAGGAGGCATTGCTAGCCTGGGGAGACTGAAAGGAGTCCTGACTGGAAGAAGGCATTGCTATCCTGGGGAGACTGAGAGGTGTCCTGACTAGAAGAAGGCAATGCTAGCCTGTGGAGACTATGAGGAGTCCTGACTGGAAAGAGAAATTGCTAGCCTGGGGAAACTGAGAGGAGTCCTGACTCGAAGGAAGCATTGCTAGCCTGGGGAGACTGAAAGGAGTCCTGACTGGAAGAAGGCATTACTAGCATGTGGAGACTGAGAGGTGTCCTGACTGGAAGGAGACATTTCTAGCCTGGGGAGACTGAGAGGAGACCTGACTGGAAGGAGACATTGCTAGCCTGGGGAGACTGAGAGGAGTCCTGACTGGAAGGAAGCATTGCTAGCCTGGGGAGACTGAAAGGATTCCTGACTGGAAGGAGGCATTGCTAGCCTGGGGAGACTGAGAGGAGTCCTGACTGGAAGGAGGCATTTCTAGCCTGTGGAGACTGAGAGGAGTCCTGACTGGAAGGAAGCATTGCTAACCTGGGGAGACTGAGAGGAGTCCTGACTGGAAGGAAGCATTGCTAGCCTGGGGAGACTGAAAGGAATCCTGACTGGAAGAAGGCATTGCTAGCCTGGGGAGAATGAGAGGAGTCCTGACTGGAAGAATGCATTGCTAGCCTGGGGAGACTGAAAGGAGTCCTGACTGGAAGGAGGCATTGCTAGCCTGGGGAGACTGAGAGGAGTCCTGACTGGAAGAAGGCATTGCTATCCTGGGGAGACTGAGAGGTGTCCTGACTAGAAGGAGGCAATGCTAGCCTGTGGAGACTCAGAGGAGTCCTTACTGGAAGGAGAAATTGCTAGCCTGGGGAAACTGAGAGGAGTCCTGACTCGAAGGAAGCATTGCTAGCCTGGGGAGACTGAAAGGAGTCCTGACTGGAAGAAGGCATTGCTAGCATGTGGAGACTGAGAGGTGTCCTGACTGGAAGGAGACATTTCTAGCCTGGGGAGACTGAGAGGAGTCCTGACTGGAAGGAGACATTGCTAGCCTGGGGAGACTGAGAGGAGTCCTGACTGGAAGGAAGTATTGCTAGCCTGGGGAGACTGAAAGGATTCCTGACTGGAAGGAGGCATTGCTAGCCTGGGGAGACTGAGAGGAGTCCTGACTGGAAGGAGGCATTTCTAGCCTGGGCAGACTGAGAGGAGTCCTGACTGGAAGGAGGCATTTCTAGCCAGAGGAGACTGAAAAGAGTCCTGATTGTAAGAAGGCATTGCTAGCCTGGGGAGACTGAGAGGAGTCCTGACTGGAAGGAGGCATTGCTAGCTTGGGGAGGCTGGAAGGAGAGGTGGAGAGTTGCCAAGCCCTGGGGGAGGAAGGCCCACTAGAAGGGCAAAACACAACAGCACTTCTCAAGTCCATGGTGGGGGAATTGGAAATCCAGAGCCAAAGGTTTTCCACCAGCAACTGCCTGAAATGGCCTGAGGCCCATGGCAAGAGAACCATTGCATGGCAGCTGCCAGAAAAGGACCCTGAATGAGGGCGGAAGACATGCCCACGATAGCCAAGGTCCAGGAGGGACCTGTCGTGATTCCTGAAACCCAAGGTCCAGGAGTGGCCTGTCGTGAATCCTGAAACCCAAAGTTCAGGAGGGACTTGTCGTGAATCCTGAAACCCAAGATCCAGGAGTGGCCTGTCGTGAATCCTGAAACCCAAGGTCCAGGAGTGGCCTGTCGTGAATCCTGAAACCCATGGTCCAGGAGTGGCCTGTCGTGATTCCTGAAACCCATGGTCCAGGAGTGGCCTGTCGTGAATCCTGAAACCCAAGGTTCAGGAGGGACTTGTCGTGAATCCTGAAACCCAAGGTCCAGGAGTGGCCTGTCATGAATCCTGAAACCTAAGATCTGGGAGGGACCGGTCGTAAATCCTGAAACCCATGGTCCAGGAGGGACCGGTCGTAAATCCTGAAACCCATGGTCCGGGAGGGACCGGTCGTAAATCCTGAAACCCATGGTCCAGGAGGGACCGGTCGTAAATCCTGAAACCCATGGTCCGGGAGGGACCGGTCGTAAATCCTGAAACCCATGGTCCAGGAGGGACCGGCAGTGAATCCTGAAACCCATAGTCTGGGAGGGACCGGTCGTAAAAACCTGAAACCCATGGTCCAGGAGGGACCGGCAGTGAATCCTGAGGGTCCCAGAGTTCCCTCTTTAGCTGTAGGCTTTTCCCAGCTACAAAACCTGAAACCGCAACCATGTCTAATTTTGACTTGAATAAAAAAGGTATTTCTGAATTTGTGCCACATTTGTTTTACCGCTCCCACCTTCACTGTGAAAGTGGCAAACGGCAGTGTGCAGTAGTGGTCTAAACTATTACTGTCAATCTTTTGGATGCAGAAAAGGGTCAATACAGATGCTGGTATGCCTTAAACGGCTATCAGCTATATTCACTTTTTTAAACCTTCACTTCGCCCAGGGTAAATCCTTTTTACTGTATTGAAGAAGTGTGCCTGTGCTTACCTTCTGTACATTAGAAAAGGTACTTAAAAAAGGCATGGCCACTTTGGAATTTGTACCTCCAAGTCTGACATGGTGCTAAAATAGGCAGTTTTCAGTTGAACTAGAAAAACGGAAGTGGTATTTGACCCAAACCCTAAATTGAGCTGGTCGGTAACCCAGAAGCATTTGGGAAATACTGCCAGATTTACCACCCCCACCAAGCTCATAATGATTGGGAAGAAGGGTTTACTGAAGCATGTTCTCTCCCCTCTGAATCACGTTACATTGTCACCATCATGCAAATGAAAAGATACATTCATAAAACCACAAGTAAATAATAATTGATGCATGTTAGGGAGAATTCTCTCTTTAGGCTGAATTTCCTAACTTAGTGAGTCCCCCAGCAGCTTTGCTGGATTTCTGGGCTTTTTTTTTTCTCCTGCTAAGAGTGAGACTCTTTTTCTCCCACTCTTGGACATGTTTATGGCGTTCCTTTGACTGTTAATGTGTTTTATGGGCTATGGGGTCCTTTACTCCATAGGGTCTCATGTGTTTTTACTATGTGTGTTACACAGCACCCTCCGTGCAGTAACACAGGGGTGTCATAGTGACCCCCCACCATAGACTCCATACCCTGGGACTGACTACTGTCTCCCAGGGCATGTAAAGTCACCATTGGCTTTACTAGTCCCAAATTATTAACAGAAACCAGTACAAACCATCATATTGTGGACGTACTGGCCGGGGCAATTCGATTGCCCCGGGGTCTGTTAGTCGAGGGGGCACATCTCCGTCCCCCCGATCGAGTTTTGGCTGGTGGCAGTGGAAACTACTTTTTATATTCGACCGCGAATATTTCCCTATGGGATTTTCCCATTGTTCGAGGCTAATAACTTTAATTATTTAATTCTCATAGCCTCGAACATACCGCCGGTTTATTTAATTAATATTAATTCGCCGGTTGGTATTTTTTGCCAGGACTCGATTCTAAAATGGCGATTGTGTTCTCTTCTGTGACTCCAACCCAAGTCGAGCCCTTTGTTCCACTTTTTGGCAGGCTTCTCCACAGAAGCCTCCAAAAGTGGTGCCACTCTGTCTGGGTACCACAGTGGGTGTGGGAGGGGGTTTAGGCACCCTGGACTGAGTTACCTTGGTAACTCAAGCCGCACTCTTGTGTGATTGGCCCAAGTAGTGAGCCGGCCGGCTCACCACTTAGCATGTTTGATTGTCAGCTAGGCTGAGTGAATGGGGGTATGCTGCATAAAAGCAGGGCTTTGGGGACTGGAACTTCAGATGTAGCCACATGACCTGAGAATCCGACGAGGGAGAAGCTGAGCCGACCCACCACGATGACACCACCGGTGGAGCCCTGCGGAACCGACTCACCACTTCCCGACGACAGAGAAGATCTCCCGGCTGGAGAGGCTTCTTTCCCTGACTGGTGGGCACAACCAGTTTACCTTCTTCTCTTCGCACCCCATACCGGTTTGTGGTCGAACTGCCCGTACCAAGCACCCCGGCAGCCGGATAGCCAGTCACCACTGAACCGCGAATCAACGGACCGCTCCTTGTACCTGAGAAACTCTGCGGCTGGTTTCTTCCCTGGCAGTGCAACGGACTCCTGTCTTCCTCCGCGACGAGATCCTCTCTTCCCCCGGACAAAGCACCGACTTGCATCCGCTGCCAGGAACAACTGCCCCCGCTGGAGTATTCTCACCACTTTAAGGTACCGTGTCCGCCAGGCCTCCCTTTCTAAAGATTGCTACAAGGTAATAATAACCCCTTAACCTTCTGGACTGGGCTGGCCGCCTTGACCCTCTAACTGGTCCCTTTCTTTGGTCCAACTGCTTTTTGTACCGTTACAAGACTTTTGTGCACTGCAACCGTGTGACCTTGGACACATTTCATTTTGATCCTCTTAAAGTGGATCCGGCCTACTGACTCTGAATTCACGGTGTTACTTTGCCTTCCTCTCTTGTTGTGTTCGTGAAAAAGTGTTGGGATCTGTTTCAATTTATTCTCTGCTTTTCTCTCCCTTTTTTAAACAAATTATTAGAGTGCCATCTACGTTAAGCGCTCACCGCTGTTTGAAAATAAGTGGGGCTTTACTTAAGACTGGTCTAATATTCTTTTTAGGGAGTGTATATCTTTTAGTGGCCATGTTTTTGAATTGCTTACTATTAGTGTCTGTGTTTTTCTAGATGTGGTTTTAAATAAATAATTATATCTCTTTTACGCCGAGCCCTGGTCAGTGTTTACTTGTTCTATTGTGTTCTCTTGACCTATTGTGAATACTATGTATACTGCCTAACTCTTCTTGAGGGACGTCTGACTGCTCAGCCACAGCTACCAAGTGAATCTGTGTGGTACAGACTGCTACCAAGTGGGTTTACTGCCAAACAACTGTAGTCCTAAATCTTTTGCAGTGGTCCCAGAGGGAACTGCACAGGTTTCTGCCTAACAATGGTTCAGGTGCTTATTGAGATGGAAAATATGGGGCAATGATGGAGACCAGGAGAGGGGGGGGCACCGAGGAGTATGTTTAATGTGAGGGGGCAGTGCATTGCAGATGGGGGAGGGGCCAGCAACTGCCCCAGACTAATTTATTATTTCATAATATGGAAGTGTTTCTGTTTGGAATGTATTAATAAAGGGCAATGAAAGGAAGGAAACTTTGTAAAAGTGCTGCAGAGATTTAGTAAAGTGCAGATCACGTGGTCACTTCACCCAATGGCGGCCAAGTGGATAACACACAAACTTTGAACCCAACACCGGGAATCTCAGCACATGGTGATTTCTACACAGGAGAGGATTTTTCATGCTATGTACATTGATAATGGTTGCATGGGATCCTACTGCCGTCCCACCTCCCCCTCATCCATCATAGTGCTTCGAAGGTGTCTCGCCTTACTCTAAAGCGCTTAAGGGGCTGAGAGGGGGTTGCCCCTTCCCAACAGGTTCAAGGTGATCTTCTCCCCCTCACTGGAGCACACCCCACTTCTCGGGTTCAAGATGCCCTTCTCCCCCTCACTGGAGTACACCCACTTTTGGTGTTCAGGGTGATCTTCTCCCCCTCACTGGCACAAATCCCACTTCTGTGCTTCCTGTGGCTTTTCTCTTACTCACTAGAGCACACCCCACTTCTGCGGTTCAACTTGACCTTCTCTCCCTCACTGGAGCACACCCCACTCCTGGGGTTCAAGGTGACCTCCTCCCCCTCACTGGAACCCAGCCACCTCTGGGGTTCAAGGTAACCTTCTCCCCCTTACTGGCGCACATCCCACTTCTGTGCTTTCTGTGGCTTTTCTCCTCCTCACTAGAGCTACCCCACTTTTGGGGTTCAAGGTGATCTTCTCCCCCCTGAAATCTCTGCATTGGCTCCCAGTGGCTGCAAGAATTATGTTCAATACCCTCTGCATTGTCCACAAGGCCTTCTGGATCCTCAATACCACCAACTCTCTCTTCGTAAATACCTTCCTACTCGAGCTCTTTGCTCCTCCACCTCCATCTCCCTCAGGGTCAGTCGCTTCTACAAGCAATAAATTGGTGGTAGATCTCTTTCTTTGGCTGGGGCCTCCCTCTGGAACAGCCTTCCTGCCTCTCTGAAACTTCAGGAGAGCCATCTCCGGTTCCGGAAGCACCTCAAGACCTTCCTCTTTGCTTCTGCCTTCTCTCTTCCTCTCCCTTTCTGATTTCCTGTCTGATACTGCACTGGTCACCTGGTCACCCTCTGATTCTGGGTCCAGGTTCCTGTCCGCCCAGTTGCACACCCGCAATGCCTCCCGGCTACTCTTGCACTTGGGTCTGTATCTGTAACCCTACAGTCCCCCTTCCGGCACTTTTGGACACCTGCTGTCTGCACTTACCCTCGCACCTGCCACCTGCTGGCCGCACTTCTTGTTATTGTTTTGATCCCATGTACAGCACTGCCCACTACCCTTTCCCCTGCACTTGCACAATCTCAATGTCACTTGGCCTAGTAAGATCGTTGTCTCTGTCCTCCCTCTGTTCCCCCTTCCTTACCTCGTCGTGCCTTGAAACACTTGGGTATAGGCGCGATACAAATGACATATAGCATAAACTCCAAGAGGTATCATTTAATTTTGAAAAGTAAATGTTTCTTTATTGAGTAACTGATAGCAATGTGCCGGCATCATCCATAATACCAAATCTAATTACATGTGGAGAGATCCCTTCCACTGGACATGGATCATGTTCTCTCTGGAATGTCGATTCTCTGTTCCATGTCGCACTGTCACTGTTGTCTACAATCTCCACCCTAATTCTGGCCTCAGGACCCCAGACTAGCGCCCATTTTACACTCCTGTTCTGCTGCAGACACATTCCTCATCATTCGAGGCCATCAAAGTATACAAACATCACAACATTGCACCAATCAGTACATTATAATAACAGAAAACAAGGTGTTCACAGGAATTCAGGAGGGAACTCGCCCCTGCCAGGCCCAACCTCAACTGTTCCAATACTTGGGTGGAACCCACCCATCCACTGGAGGGCCCCACTTGTCCTAGCCCCAAAGGGGCTGCATTGGTGCTGGAGAGCATCGGGGAATGGTACCCAAAACCTAGTTAGGGCGTATAACCCTTGGGCCAAGTAAAACTAGGGGCGGAATCCCCTTGGTATTGGGTGACGTCATGTAGCAATTCCCAATATCTTGGAGGCCATTCTTGGTTCCCTGACTGCTATGCAGATAGAGTCACAGGGACATCCCTCCCCGTGGGTAAACCTTCTGGAACTGTAGATGTCCTCTCTTATCATTCACAGACCTCAACCAATGGATACATTTGTTTGTTAAGAAGTCTCTGGATTCGGCTCTATCTCCAAGCATTTTAGGCACCCTAGGCATGAATGCCATGCTTTCACTTTGTGCTCCCCTTAAGGAGTTTGAGTCCATGAGAGTAGGTAGAGCTGGGGATACTTGCCTTCGATGGTCCCCTCACCCTCCTCTGTTTCCCACCCAACCAACAGCGTTGGCCGTCTTGGGTTGCCTCCTCATCGCTTCCCCGGGGTGTTTGATTAAAGGCTGCCTGGCCAGGCTTAGCAGTAGAACTAGTGGCGGCATCGACGTAGGCCCTAGTCCCTTTAGTCAACGCCACCTCAGAGGTTGCCATGTCGACAATCTCGGTATGTTGGGGCATATTCGGGCAAGGGATGTTGTCCAAATCCTTTGCAGAGGAGAGGGGTCCCCCCACAGTTGGCAGGGGTGCTTGAATGCTGCCTTTTATTCTTCTTGCACTGTCTACAGGGGTGGACTGGCCTATAGGAAACTCTGGAGATTTCCCGGTGGGCCTCTGCACCCTGGACCTCTTTTGTGTGGTATTTCCAAATGTTCCCATAGGAAAAGCATTGGGCTTGCTGAAAATGTGCCATATGGGGCCACTTTGAACTTTATTTCCTGGGCCTCTTTTATTTCCCAGACCAGCCCTGACTGTCTAAGATCTTTAACAGCTGCTCCTTTATGGTCACCATTTCCACCAGGACCAATAAACAATTACAGTTGCAGCCCTGGGCAGGAATCCTATCAATGGAGACTGATGCAGGAGGGAGAGAAGTTTCTGCTGAAAAAAAGCAAGCAGAAGGAGCCTCTTGTGGATGTGGTTTACCACTCGACGAATCCCAAATACCCACAGTTTGTTGGGCAAGGGTTTTCGTGGCCACTGAGGGGATGGGCCCTGATGAAAAGGGTTTTTCCCTTGTAGGTCTAGGCCAGAAGGAACAGGCAGCAATATCAGGGCGCAGATAACTGTTGTAGACATTGAGGAATTGTTTGTGAGGGTCACTGTGGCGGCTGGGATTTTAGCTTCAATAACGCCTGTGGTTGCTATAACAACAGGGTCAGAGTTGAGGACACTCTCCAAGCAAAGAGGCTCCAGTGGCTCTGTATTGGGCCAATTTTAGGTGGCAAAAGAGGAGAAAAGACAGTCGGCTGGTATGGGGAATGATGATGCTTGTGCTGTACTGCTGGAGGAGGGTCACAGATACCCAGTAAGACATTGGGCCTCATTACGAGTTTGCCGGTCCGGACACAAGAGTTGTGCTCGCAGGTCTGACCTGGCAGAATGAAAGGCACCCGCATGCACAGCATTTCGGATGCACAGGCACGGTTAATAACAGTGCCTGTGTATCCGGCCCCCCATTCCCATTTGAGCCCTAAAGGGCTCAAATGGGATTGGGGAAAAATAAATTCAGGTGCCCAGAAATGGGCAAATACTGGGTCCGTCAAGGCCGTAATGACCGGTAATTGCCCATTTCTGCCCGCCGAAAAAATGTTACAGGCACGGCTACCGCCAGGGTTGTAATGAAGCCCACTGACTGTGGTCGCCCCCCCTTATAACTACAAGCTTGTGCTGCACAGACTAACGTTTGTCCTTTGTTGAGCCTGTCAGCCCCCCCCCCCCCCCCAATGATGTGTTAGTTAACGTGAGCTTGTTGTTTTTGGAGTTGCCCCCAGGATAGTCGGTGCATTGCCAAGAAATTAATTAATTTCTTTACTCAGCTCATGGGCATCCCCCTTTAACATTGCGGGGTGTTGGCCCCTGGGCTTGCCGCTGCTGGAGGTTGGTTGCTTCTTCCTTATTACTGCCAGAATGTTCCGCTTCCCGGGGATGATGCAGACGGGTTTTTGGATGGTGAAGAGGCGGACGGAGGTGAAAGGCCACAACCATTGTGGCCACTGCCATCGTTGCCATATTTATGTTGAGGTCAGTGTCAGTAACAAAATAACCCAAATCGCTAGCCACTAGCAGAACAAATATCAGTGCATACAGTGACGGGGCGAGGGGGGGTGCTTACCCGTCGCAGCCAGAGCCAGCACTTCCAAAGGTTCCCGGTTTTTTACTTTTCAGTCATGGTGTGGCATTGTGTTGCATTAAATGAGCTGGCATAGGTTGGAGTTGGACTCTGCGGGTGCAGCAGGAGGTGATGAGGGGGGTGATTTATTAGTTAGAGTTAAAAAAGGCCAGGTGGGTGAAATAGCCCCCCGCCCCCATATTTCACAGCTCTTCACCTCACTCACTGTCCACAAAAGACCTTCTCCACTCCCTTAGTACAGGATCAGGATCAAAATGCCTGCTCACAAGTCCTCACCCCCATTCAGTCGCCGAACACACGTGCGTGAGCCAAACACCCACTCCCTTCAACCCGTGGGCTTACACCCTGGCGGGTCATGTCCCTGGTGTTTTCAGTGGTCCAGGGGTGTGGCCAGAAATAGTCCTCATGGAGGCCCTCCTGGGCCAAAACAGCAGCAGGACACAGCAAACACCCGCTCCCTTCAACCCGCGGGCTTACACCTTTCCAGTGTCATTGTGTGCAGGATCTTATTCCAACATCCAAGTTTAAGTTTCCATAATGATGTCCTTTTGTCTGGTTCCCATTCCTGCAACATCTAATAGTTCTAGCAATCAATCACCTGCCCCCTTTTTTTTTTAAACTTTATTTTATTAACATTTTCATAATATAACAAACAGGCTGGAAGCTTTACCATAAAATAAACGTGTCATCAGCCCCCAAAATAAGAGAAAAGAAAAAGGGCCCCTCCCCCCCCGCCCTCCCAGAAAAGAACGAACCCTCCCCCCCATTAACTTGGATCCAGTAGAACCCCCTTCACAGGGAGATGCGTTGCAAACTTTGTGTGACCGGAGTTCGGGAAAAAAGCAAAAAAAATTCCAACTGCGTGTTTGGCTGCATGTCGTCCATTATCCCCCGGGACGCGGGTCCCCATTTCCATCCACGTTCCCTCCCCGAGCCTCAGTGGACCTCCCAACCCCAGATCTGCTGTACCCCGTACCAGTTAGTCTTAAAAGAGTTCATGTCATTGTTCATCATCGCTGTTAATTTGTCCATCAAGAACATGTTTTTAACCTTGTGTATCCAGTCCTCCTTTGTGGGCGTCTCCCTGCTCTTCCATTTCTGGGCCAATGCCACCCTCCCGGCCCTCAGCATTGTTTCCCACATTCTCGGGTATCTGTGTACCTCCGTATCCTCTGGGGGGAGGCCCAGCAGCACTGTCAGGGGATTATGGGGAAGCAATTCCTCCGTGACTTCAGCGATCCAACCCCTTACCCTCTCCCAGTATGTTTGCGCTTTCGGACAGTGCCACCACATGTGGCCCCTCGTGCCTGCCTGGTCACATCCCCTCGGGCAGGCGGGGGATATTCCCGTGAACATTTTTGACAGTTTGACGGGATCTCTGTGCCACCCCTGTAGAATTTTAAAGTTGTGCTCCATGTCTGCTGTGAACAGGTTCCCGTGGAATGCTATTTTGAATATCCTCGACCAGGAGTCCTCCGAAATTTCTTCCCCGGCCAGATCGTTCCAGAAAGTGCGGAACCCCCTCCTTCTCCCCAGGTCAACCGTGTTAAGGATTTTGTACATTGCAGATACCGCCCCCTTCCTGGAGGTTGCAGTATCGAGTAGTTTCTCAAAGGGGGTCATCTGTCTCTTTAGCCGCTGGCCCCATGATTGATCGCACAGGATACCCTTCAGGCGGAGGTACTCGAATATGGAGATTGACTCCGGGCCGAGGGCGGTCCTCAAGTCTTCGTATGGTAGGAATTCTCCCTCTTTAAACAGTTGTCCAGCCCATTCCATCCCTGAGTCTGACCATGACTGTGCATTACGGAACCCCCTGTTTCCCAGTCTAAGTGGGTGACCCCAAAGGGATGACATCGGGGACGGCCATGATGTCAGATGTGCCGTTTGGGGGCCCTCCCTCCATATTGCCCAGAGAACTCCCAGTGTTGGGTGGGATTTGAGCCTGTTCGGGATGAATTTAGGTGGGGCCCATAGGAGGTCGCGTACCTTAAGTGGGTGCGCATTCATGTCCTCCAGGTACAACCAGTATGTGCCCATCCCTTCCCTCATGTGTTCCAGGAGGACGCGCAATTGAGCGGCGCGGAAGTAGAGGTGAAAGTCAGGGAGCCCGAACCCCCCCTCCTCTCTAGGTAAGGTAAGAATGGCCTTCGCGGTTCTCGGGGTCCTACCCTGCCATACAAACTCGCGCACCGCATTCTGGAGGACCCTGAATGTTTGGTCGGGGACGCTGGTGGGGAGGGCGGTGAAAAGGTATAGTAGGCGCGGGAGTATATTCATTTTCACTGCCGTCATGCGACCATACCAGGACAGGATCATGGAGCCCCATCTCCTTAAATCGG
Source organism: Ambystoma mexicanum (assembly GCF_040938575.1). NCBI lineage: Eukaryota > Metazoa > Chordata > Amphibia > Caudata > Ambystomatidae > Ambystoma > Ambystoma mexicanum. The sequence continues at coordinate 1,533,057,734 of NC_090931.1, forward strand.
TGGTGACCTGTGACATAACGGGGTCATAGTTGGCAGGGGCGAGGTTGTGCAGGTCCCTGGTCAGAAAGATCCCCAGGTATCGGATTGAGGTCTTCCCCACCGCTATTCCCCCCAGACTGTCCCGGGAGTCTAGGCCTGGGTCCCGAGTTCTCATGGGGAGGAGGACTGATTTAGATGTGTTGATCTTTAGACCTGAGAAGCGCCCAAATGCGGACAACAGGGACAGGAGGGGGGGGAGTGAGGATTTTGGGTCCACCAGATAGGCCAGGATATCGTCTGCAAACAGGGAGAGCTTGAATTCTACATCGCCTCTCCTGATCCCCTTGATGTCTGGGTGTGATCTGATTGCTATTGCCAGGGGTTCCATAGTTAGGACATAGATCAACGGGGAGAGTGGGCATTCCTGTCTTGTTCCTCGTGATAGAAGGAGTGGGGCCGACAATCTACCATTCACTTGGACTCTGGCCTTTGGGGCCCTGTACAGTGCGGCTACCAGTCCCTAATGTGGGTCCCGAAGCCCATCTTCTGAAGAGTGAGCTCCATGAACCTCCACTCGACCCTGTCGAATGCCTTTTCTGAGTCTAGGGAAAGGACGCTCGCGTCTAGGTCCGACACCTGGGCGTAATGAAACAGGTCTATGGTCTTGCGAATATTATCTGAGCCCTGTCTCCCCCTAACGAACCCCACCTGGTCACCGTGGACCAGCTTCGGTAGGACCCCCTCCACCCGGCTCCCGATGACCTTGGCCAGGATCTTAACATCAATATTCAACAGGGAGATCGGGCGGTAGGAGGAGCACTCCGAGGGGTCTCTACCGTCCTTTGGGAGCACTACAATGACTGCCTCCATCATGGAGTCCGGGAGAGGACCCCCCTCCAGAACCGCATTAAACACCCTGACCAGGTGGGGGGCGAGGGCCGACCGAAACCTTTTGTAAAAGTACACTGAGTAGCCATCTTCGCCCGGGGAAGTGCCCACCTTCATGCCACTGATCGCATGTTCCACCTCCTCCTCGGTCACCGGACCCTCCAACCCCTCCGCCATCTCCCTAGTCAAAGACGGGACCTGGATGGAGTTTAGGAATTCCTCGATCTCCCCCCCGTCCCCTCTGTACTCAGACGAGTATAGCCTTTCGTAGTATCGGCGGAAGGCCTCTCCAATGTGAGAAGTATCATGTCCCAGCTCCCCCACCTCGTTCTTCACTGCCTTCACCATTCTACTCCTCTGTACCTCCCTCAGCCTCCAAGCTAGGATCCTGTCCGCCCTGTCCCCTTTTTCATAATACTTTTGTTTAACCAGGTGGAGGCTTCTCTCTGTTTTGTGGAGGAGAAGGTCTTTTAGTTGGAGCCTGTAGTCGTCCAGGGCGGCCACCCGGTCCCGGTTTAAGGGCTCCATGGGGGAGCCTCCCGGTTGAAGTTGGGCGATTTTTCCCCTCAGATGCCGCTCCTGGGCTTCCCTTTCTCTTTTCCTCCGGGTTCCCAATCGGATCAGGACTCCCCGCAGGGTTGCCTTAAACGCGTCCCACAGGGTGTGTGTACGCACCTCACCGTTGTCATTGAATTCAAAGAATTCTGTAATGGCGTCAAGGACCTCCTGGGCTAGGACCTCATCCTTCAGGAGGGAATCGTTACACTTCCATCTTCCCCTGTGTTCATTAAGGCCCCCTCTCGCTATGGTGACTCGGACCAGGTCGTGGTCAGACCAGGGGACTGGGTCCACCCTATGGCCAGTGACAAATGCGTACAAGGTCTCGTCCACCAGGACATAATCTATCCGGGAAAATGATGTGTGCACGGGTGAGTAGTAAGTGAATATGGGGGTGTCCGTTCTAGGGGTCGGGACCGTGTCCACCAGGCCCAGCTCCGAGTTGACCCTCTGGAAGCCCCGTGCCATGATCTCATCGAGTGGCTTGGGGGCCTGGGGACCAGCTCGTTTCCTGTCCCGGATTGGGTCCAGGACCATGTTAAAATCCCCCCCCACCACCACCGTCCCATGAACAAAGCCTTTAAGTTTGTCCCTCACCTCCTCCCAGAACTGGATTTGGCCTTCATTTGGGCCGTAGACAACGGCTAGGGTAAGTGGGGCACCCTGTAGGGATCCCCGCACCATCAGGTAGCGCCCCTCTGGGTCCTTCAGCACAGCCTCTTTCTCAAGCCCCACGTTCCTCGCTACCAAGATGGCCACCCCTCTCTTTTTATTTTTGTGGGATGCACTGAAGACCTCCCCAATACCTCCTCCCCGGATTTTGGGTTCCTTCCCCCGTGGCCAGTGGGTTTCCTGCAAGAAGAGGATGTCGAGGTTGGCCCTTCTGAACTCTCTACAGACCAGGGATCTCTTTGTGGGCGTATTTAAGCCCCGTACATTGAGGGAGCCCACTCCCAGGGCAGGTAGACTATCAGCCATAGTCCCAGATTCCCTCCCTCTCGGTCATTACCCTCGTATCTCTTTCCTTCGCGTGCTCCCTTGGTTCTACTTTGTGGATCCTTCCCCTCCCCCCCCGGTGGGCCTAAAACACCCCAACTGCCCCCCGTGTCCCAACCGTGTCTGAACAACCCCCACTCCCGAATATACCCCCACCCCCCACCCCGGCGTCCAGCCAATTAGTTCTGCCATTGCTGGCTTTTGGCCGAACCACCAGCCTGCCCACCTCGGCCAGGCATTTCACCCATAAAGCTCATCCCCTTGTAACCCGACCATGTGTCCCCTGTACTTGCTGTTCGTGGGGACGGTAGTAGTGGTAGACTCTCCGAATCTGCGCATATCCGTCCCGGATTCAGTGGGTTACCCCCGTTCTCAGTCCTCGGAGTCATGCCGATCTCCCTCTTTTGCTGGAGATGGGGTGTTCATTTTCCGAAATTTCCTTGCGCCGGTGCGCCTTCTCCTCTCTCCGGATGGGCCGGGGCTGTTCGTTCTGAGGTTTTCTGGTCCCACTGGACCTCTCCGGGGGTGCGGATCCACTGTGTACTCTTGAATGGCACTCCGGATGTCTTCTTCCGTGATCAGGGTTGAGCGTTGGCCCATGTATTCAAAGTTCAGGGAGAAGGGGTAGCCCCATCTATAACGCACGCCCTTTTCCTTGAATAGTAGTGTGAGGGGTCGGCATAGTCTGCGCTTGGCCAGCGTGTAGGAGGAAAGATCCTGGTATATTGAGACCTGGGCATTGTTGTAGGTGATTTCTCTGGTCTTTCGGGCCTCCTCCAGCACCTTTGTCTTCTCGGAGTAATAGTGGAATCGGACCAAGATTGACCGGGGGGCCCCCGCTCTGCCCCCTGCCCTATGCGCTCTGTCGAATGTTGGCTCGGTTGTCATTTCCTCTGCAAATAGGAGGGTGATGATGTCCTTCACTATTCGAATGACGTCCCTCTCCGTTTCCCCCTCCGCTTCAGGCACACCGAAAATTCTGAGGTTGTTCCGCCTCTCTCTGTTTTCAAAGTCATCCATCTGTCGGGCCCTTTCCTCGTCCCTGTTCTCCAGGGCTTCCAGCCTCATACATAGTTGTATGTCCTGGGCTGCTGTTGATGATTGGTTGGCCTCCACTTGTAATAGTCTATCTTCGACCTTGTCCACCCTCTGGTCCATTTTTTCAAATTTCTGGGCTATATCTGAACGCATGTCCCTGATTTCCTGCAAGATCGAGGCGAAGCCTCTTTCCATTGCTGCCGACGAGGGGGCCGCGTCTTCCTGTCGGGCCATGGTTTCCCTGGGGTCCGCGCTCATGTTGCCTCTGGGGGTCTCCTGGAAACGGTATCCCTGTAGGGCTTCCCGCCAGTTCATCTGATAATCACCTGCAACTAGCAGTGTCGATCCCCGCCCGCTCCGGGTCAGTGTTCGAACTCCCTCTGCGGCTCAGATGGGGGCTTGGCTATTTCCTGGGGTTTAGCCTTTACTTGGGGGGGGGCGGGCACACGCCCCACCCGTTCCTGGGTGGGGGCCTCACACCCCTCTCGATGTCCTCCGCAGTGATCCGGGGCTTCTTCTGGCCAACCCCGTAGAAGGGTGTCGCGTGCGGCCTGGGCCAGCGGGCGCGGAGGGCACCTCTGCCTCGGCGCCCCGCCCGAGGGCTCCCGTGGTGTGTGGGGGGGGGCGGGCACACGCCCCACCAATGGCGGGTGGGGGCCTCACACCCCGTCTACCCCGAGTTCTGCTATCCGCAGGGGGGGGCAGGGTGGAGTCGATATGTTCCGGGGGTCCTCCCCGCGGTGTTCCTGGGGCGCGGGCGACTGTCCCCACTCGCGCCAGCGGGGGGGGCAGGCCCGGGCCCCTCCGCGTCGCTGCCGCTCACTCTCCTCGCCCCCCTCCTCCGGGACCCCGCGGTCCGTGGCAGCCCGCCCGGGGGACTCCCGATGGGGGCGGAGGCGGCCGAGCGCCGCCCCCCCCCCGCTCGAGCGGGTCCAGCCACGGGGGCTCCGGGCCGGTCGCTGTACCTGCGCTTCTCTGTTCCGGGTGGTGGGGTGGGGGGGAGCCTGTCTCCCGAGCCGCCGCCGGGCCTCCCGGACCTCCGGCTTCACGTCGCGGCGAGGGGGCCTCTGAAGCGGTGCCCGCTCGGACGCGTTCACGTGTCCAGGCCGCGTCTTCTTCCGCTGGGGCCTTTCTCGGGAACCCCGGGGTCTTCGGACTCCGCTCTTTCTCCCGCGGGGCGCCCCAAGGGTTCACTCGTCCTGTCCGCCGTGTTGGGCCCGCCGGGGGGATCTCAGGGGGGGCTCAAATCCCTCTGGACGCCTGGCTTCGGGGAGAGCAGCACGTTCAGGCAGCCATTGCCTGCGCGCCCCCTGGTGGCCTCCCACCTGCCCCCTTTTAACCCTGTTCTCATACCAGGTCTAGAACCCTTGGAATCCACTACCACTGCAACTGTGACCTGAGGGAAATCTCTTAACTTTCAGAAAGCCCTCTAGACTTGTGTGTGTCTGGTTTATCTGATACTATAGCACCCTGATGCTTAGAGACATTGGGGCTCATTATGAGTACGGCAGTATACGGTAAAAGGGGTGGTACTGGAATTAGCACCACTTTTTGCATACTGCCAAATAAAAAGTCTGTGCTAATTCCACTGGCAGAAATACCGCTGAGATCCTAAACAGTATTTGTGCCGTATTCCAAGTTGAATTACTTCCAATACACTGTCAAAATGTGGTGGTAATTCTGCCAAAAACACAGTGCAGGTATCTTCACCTTAAAGGTGGAGGTCAATGCATACAGGTGACGGAACTCAAGCAACTGGTGGACCCAATCCACCCAGAAAGGGTACATAATGCCCACACCTGACCCTATGACCCTAACACACACACACACAATGCTGCCACTAGCTGTTACAAACTGTGACATGCAGCTACTCCTGCTCCACATTGCGCTGCAGAGGAGGAGAAGGAGAAACCATGCAGGGCGCCTACTCCACATTGAGCTGCAGATGCAAGAACAGCGGCAGAGGGTGCTGTGAGGAGAAGGTGACGCCATGCAAGGCGAGCGCACATTCCCGGGTCAGGCCATCACCCTTGACATTAACGGACACCCACCTGATTACTCTCTACCAGCTGAGCAGGGAGACCATCGTTAAGCCATTCGTCCTGATCCATGATGACATACAGAGCAGGATCAACATCAGAACTGCCTCACCCCCGCTGCTGAAGCTTGCGTCAGTCCTAAACTCCCTTGCCACTGGCCCCTTCCAGCACACTGTGGGCACGCTGCATGGAATGTCCCAGCCCACATGTTCACATGTGCTTGTGCAGGTGCATGATGCACTCCTGCGCAATGCTTCCCGGCACATCTCCCTGCCTAGCACAGATAAATGCAGCAAAGGCACATTTGCACGCAGCAGCCCACCTGCCCACTGTAATAGTGGCTCTTGACTGCCCCCATGTGGCCTTGGTGGCACCCCAGCATCTGAAGAGGTATACCGCAACAGGAAGCAGTATCACTCGATGATTGTCCAGTTCAACACTGCAAAAAGACACTATAATACTGACAGTGATTGCATGTTTTCTGGCAATCTTGTATGTGGAGCCATAATGGAAGGAACGAAGATAGCAGCTCACAGGCCCAACACAGGCAACATGCACCCTGAAATGCCATTCACAGGCCATGAAGTTGACGGCTGCTGTCTGAGAGCTTTGTAGACTGTGTAACAGAACATGGGCGTCCAATGCAATGAGAACTAACAGACAATTGATTCTGATCAAATCAATAATCACACACTGCTCACCTTTGTACATTGCCATGCATTGAATAAGTCACAATCATACAGAAAGAAATGTCCACGCATTGCTTAAGGTAAACTAGAACCTTATAACCAAGTGTGAAACATACCATCCCCAATACACCCTGACCCACCCACCTCCCCCAACACCCATCCCCAACACACACACACAAAGCCCACCTCCACCTCCCCCTCCCAAACACACACGCAAAGCCCACCTCCACCTCCCCCTCCCAAACACACACGCAAAGCCCACCTCCACCTCCCCCTCCCAAATACACACGCAAAGTCCACCTCCCCCCTCTCCAACATCCATCCCCAGCACACACACACAAAGCCCACCTCCACCTCCCCCTCCCCCTCCCAAACACACACACAAAGCCCACCTCCCCCCTCTCCAACACCCATCCCCAGCACACACACACAAAGCCCACCTCCACCTCCCCCTCCCCCTCCCAAACACACACGCAAAGCCCACCTCCCCCCTCTCCAACACCCATCCCCAGCACACACACAGAAAGCCCACCTCAACCTCCCCCTCCCAAACACACACGCAAAGTCCACCTCCCCCCTCTCCAACACCCATCCCCAGCACACACACACAAAGCCCACCCCCACCTCCACCTCCCCCTCCCAAACACACACAAAGCCCACCTCCACCTCCCCCTCCCAAACACACACGCAAAGCCCACCTCCCCCCTCTCCAACACCCATCCCCAACACACACACGCAAAGCCCACCTCCCCCCTCTCCAACACCCATCCCCAACACACACACACAAAGCCCACCTCCACCTCCCCCTCCCAAACACACACGCAAAGCCCACCTCCCCCCTCTCCGACACCCATCCCCAACACACACACACAAAGCCCACCTCCACCTCCCCCTCCCAAACACACACGCAAAGCCCACCTCCCCCCTCTCCAACACCCATCCCCAGCACACACACACAAAGCCCACCTCCACCTCCTCCTCCCAAACACACACGCAAAGCCCACCACCCCCCTCTCCAACACCCATCCCCAGCACACACACACAAAGTCCACCTCCCCCTCCCAAACACACACACAAAGCCCACCTCCACCTCCCCCTCCCAAACACACACGCAAAGCCCACCTCCCCCCTCTCCAACACCCATCCCCAACACACACACGCCAAGCCCACCTCCCCCCTCTCCAACACCCATCCCCAACACACACACACAAAGCCCACCTTCACCACCCCCTCCCAAACACACACGCAAAGCCCACCTCCCCCCTCTCCAACACCCATCCCCAGCACACACACACAAAGCCCACCTCCACCTCCCCCTCCCAAACACACATGCAAAGCCCACCTCCCCCCTCTCCAACACCCATCCCCAGCACACACACACAAAGCCCACCTCCACCTCCCCCTCCCAAACACACACGCAAAGCCCACCTCCCCCCTCTCCAACACCCATCCCCAGCACACACACACAAAGCCCACCTCCACCTCCACCTCCCCCTCCCCCTCCCAAACACACACGCAAAGCCCACCTCCCCCCTCTCCAACACCCATCCCCAACACACACACACGCGCAAAGCCCACCTCCACCTCCCCCTCCCAAACACACACGCAAAGCCCACCTCCCCCCTCTCCAACACCCATCGCCAGCACACACACAAAGCCCACCTCCACCTCCCCCTCCCAAACACACACGCAAAGCCCACCTCCCCCCTCTCCAACACCCATCCCCAGCACACACACACAAAGCCCACCTCCACCTCCCCCTCCCAAACACACACGCAAAGCCCACCTCCCCCCTCTCCAACACCCATCCCCAGCACACACACACAAAGCCCACCTCCACCTCCCCCTCCCAAACACACACGCAAAGCCCACCTCCCCCCTCTCCAACACCCATCCCCAGCACACACACACAAAGCCCACCTCCACCTTCCCCTCCCAAACACACACGCAAAGCCCACCTCCCCCCTCTCCAACACCCATCCCCAGCACACACACACAAAGCCCACCTCCACCTCCCCCTCCGAAACACACACGCAAAGCCCACCTCCCCCCTCTCCAACACCCAGCACACACACACAAAGCCCACCTCCACCTCCCCCTCCCAAACACACACGCAAAGCCCACCTCCCCCTCTCCAACACCCATCCCCAGCACACACACACAAAGCCCACCTCCACCTCCCCCTCCCAAACACACACGCAAAGCCCACCTCCCCCCTCTCCAACACCCATCCCCAACACACACACACAAAGCCCACCTCCACATCCCCCTCCCAAACACACACGCAAAGCCCACCTCCTCCTTCTCCAACACCCATCCCCAGCACACACACGCAAAGCCCACCTCCCCCCTCTCCAACACCCATCCCCAGTACACACACGCAAAGCCCACCTCCACCTCCCCCTCCCAAACACACACACAAAGCCCACTCCACCTCCCCCTCCCAAACACACACGCAAAGCCCACCTACCCCCTCTCCAACACCCATCCCCAGCACACACACGCAAAGCCCACCTCCCCCCTCTCCAACACCCATCCCCAGCACACACAACCACCCACTTCCCTTGTGACTATACAAAGGGTGCCATGTGATGTTACTTTCATGGCCTTGTGCCCTTGGTGTTGGTGTCAGTTAGTGCAAGGAGTGACACCTTGTGGTGCTGGTCACATATCTCGCTGTGGGGGTGACAGAGGTGGAGGGCTCGGACTCAGGATCGCTGATGTGCTGCAGTGTCATCTGCATGCAGGAGTGGAGGGACTCGGCAACGGACCGGCATGCCCTCTGTGTGTTCCCGCCTCCTCTGTTCCGCTGCTGGTGATGGCAGCGGTGGTCTGGTAGAGGGACTGACAAATCCTGCTGGAGAATGTAGAGATGGAAATTAGCCTATCCCACCCCCCTAGGCACTTCCAGGTAAGGCGAACACCTTATGAAGTGATGTAGCATACAAGGGGGGGAGTAATCTGCACGGCAGTAAGTAGAGCCATTGTAGCATGTATAGGTAGATGCGCAGCACTAGAAGGACCAGAGTCTATGATTTTATTTTGTATTATGCCCAGAAGGGATAAGCTGCAGGCTTGTGCTGCTCACGTTCCTGGTTCACAATGCCTAATTTCTATACAGCATAATAACTCTGCAGAACCCTGTTCCCACCGAATTACACTTCCCCCTCGTTCCTCTAGTGTTGGGAATATTTAGTATCTTCCAAAGGAATGCGCCCTTCCAGAGTTTTGGATTCCCTGTGAAAGGAGGCTTTGGGAAGAACGTGAACACATGAGTATTGTCTGCAAGGAATAACAATGTTCAGGTGGGGATATAGAGCAGTATGAAAGGGATGAATACTCAGTGAATGGAAGTCAAAGTATAGCTTGATTTATGGCCATTTTTATTCATTCTATTTTTTAAATATATTAAGGATAAGGAAAAGGGAATACGGGAGCCTCCCCGAGTGAGGGGAGAAGGTGGCAGCCACAGTGCACTGTCCCGACCAGTGTGGAAAGAAATATACGAGGCAATTTAGGAGCTCCATGTAATTAGAGGGCTCAGGAAAAGTAGTGGTTGTTATTTTAGTTTTCTTTTTGTGTACGGAGGGGGGAGAGAGATATATATAGAGAGAGAGAGAGAGGGAGAGAGGGAGAGAGGGAGAAAGAGGGAGAGAGAGAGAGAGAAAGAGTGAATATATATATATATATATATATATATATATACATATATATATATATATATATATGTCCATGTGACTGTTTCTTCCGCAGTCTGTTGAAAAGCACTCCCCCATTCAAATAATATTGCTTCAGGAAACCAGTGTCAGAAAAGTTTCTTTATTAGATATCTGCGTGCAACACATGGTTCGTGGAATCCACTAGCATCGTGGCCCTCCCAACAAGTGCGGCCCTTGCATAACAGAGTTTACACGTTTCACGGTTCCCTCCCCGCTTGATCACATAGGTGTTCCATATTACCAAACATTTAAAATAGCTCATGTGGCATGGTATTAGGCATAAAAAGGAGACTAATTCCTATGTGTGGTTTGCTGTCGGCCATCTCTAAGTGAGCATGCCTAAACATAAAAGAGGGACTATGTGTTTCATCTGTTAGACTGGGTATCGGCCATCTTTAAATAGAAAACCCTTGTGGTGAAATTTGGAATATACCGATTGTCCCTGATCATTATCTTAAACCAATGACAAAGGTGACTGGTGCATACACAATTTGTTAGAAAAATTATGTGTTGTGTTTATTATTCAGCCATAAATAGGCAATAATGTGTCTTTTAAGTATTACTTCAACTCTTATATGTAAGGTCGTTGGGATGTGTGGGATGTGTGGGATGTGTGTCATTTCATATGTATATACTCTTATGTTTTATGTCTTCATGAAATTTATGAAATGAATGAGTTGTGTAAATTCCTATTCTTGGATTATATTACAATAAAGTATTTATTATTAATTCACATCTCTGTCTATCGTTATTGTACCTATAACTTCATTAATGAAGTGCATAGTGCAACTCCATATCTTTGTGGTCGTTATATAAAGTGCATAGTGCCTATCTCATTATGATGTTCCTATGGTTGTACTATAAAGTGCAATATGTTTGAAACCAGCTTGCAGTTCCTTTATCCATAACACAAAATGCATAATGCTGATTTACATTCAGATATTCCTATGTTCATACTTCCAAGTGCGTAGTGCTAGCAGCCAAGTTTCGAACATAATTCACAGCAATATTCTCATATTTAGTTGTAGCTTATATGGGATAAAGTGCACAGTGCATGCATTTTAATAGCAATTGTCATTGCTGTCATATAAAGTGCATAGTGCTCATCTGCTTCCAGATATTCCTATGTCTATACTTTAAAGTGCATAATGCTAGCAGCCAAACTACAGTACGAAGTATATAAAAGTATCCTAATCTTTGGTTGACCATATGAAATGAAGTGCATAGGGCATACATTTTCATTGTGTTTGCTTACAACCTTCCTTAGTTGGCTTTTACATCTTTAACTCGTTGTTACAACACATATTGTTAAATTTCAAAATCGGGGATCAATTCCTCCTTCATATGAGACACAGTTATAAAATAGTAGAATTCTAACTGCTCAATATATACACCATTTCTGCAAAAAATCAAAATATTTTTCTAATGCACATAATGATAAAAGTCTACACCAATGGGTATAAAAAAACGAAAGGTCTAAAAAAATTTAAATCTAGATGGCCTTAATACAGTTTATCTCTTAGTTTGCTTGTTCATGAAAACAAGGAAAAAAGTTTGTACCACAATTCTTCATCAATACCTTATCTTGCCGCTCACATGTATTATTCACTAAAAAATGTTTGAAAATCACCCTAAGTATACCACTATAAAAAGAAACCCCAAACCGGGGTCCTAAAAATCACCAACATAAGCACCTTCATAATTACCCTCAAGAAGACTTGAAAAGCTCTTACCGAAATGAACCTTAGGAACTGCTGGCCTGAAGGACCAGAGAAGGTATAGGTAAAAACCCAGTGTTTAAACATACAGTATTTGTATGATTCGGTAAATCCCAAAAATAAAGGGAAGGAAAAATAAACAGAAAAAGAAGATCATATTAAAAACATTGTTAACACACAGATTCGTTAGGATTATTAACCCAAAAAGGTGTACATCTCTTCGTCTATATTGTGATCCTTTGGGTACTTGCTCTCAAAATCCAAGATGCAACATTTCTCTTTTTGGCAGAGTTTCTTCTCTCTGTCTCCACCTCTTGGATTTTGGTCAATTTTGTAAATGCCAAAAAATTGGAAATCCTCCAAATTACATTGATGACAATAATTACAATGTTTAGCCATTGGATAATTGGTATCCTGATGTAAAATGGCCCTCACATGTTGCTGAATTCTTATTTTCAGTTTACATTTGGTGCTGCCTATATACCATTTCTGGCATGGACATGACAGTACATACACCACATATTCAGTCTCACATGTGATTTTGTCTAGAATCATGATTGAATTGCCTAAAATCGGATGTATATAATTTGAACAGTTCTGGCATATTTGCAAATGTTGCATCTTGTACATTTCCGAAAGCTTGGCTTCTGTTTTGTCAGCTATGTTCCTTTTCCAGGAGTTGTATCTTGTGCCAGAAAGCTTTCAACCAAATTGTCCTTTGAGAGAACAGTTGCGTCTAAGACTGATTTCTGGATATATTTTCAGAATAGGTGCAAGGTCTTTGTCTGCTCGTAGAATCTTCCAGTGCCTGTGTAGTATATGTCTAACTTCAGATGTCTACTTGTTATAGGTTAAAATTAGTCTTGTTGCATCATTATCGTTTGTGGACTTGTTTGGCAGGCGTGGTCCTATCAGAATACAGGATCTTTCTTTTTTTCTTGCTTTAATGTATGCCTTAGCAATGACTTTCTTCGGGTAACATTGATTCAGAAATCCCCTTGCTGCAGTTTTACTGTCAGAATCATAGGCCTTCAGTGTTGAGCAATTCCTCCTGATTCTTATAAACTCGCCATACGGAATGCTCCATATCAGATTCTTGGAGTGGCCGCTGGTTGCATGCAAAGGTGTATTAGTGCCAGTTGGCTTCATGGGGAGTTTCGTAGTTAATGTCTGATCCACAATTCTAAGATTCACATCTAGAAAAGTTAAAAAAGTTCTACTGTGTGTTTCTGTGAATCTCAAGTTATGGTCATTGTCATTCAAAAGCTTTACAAACATTATCCATGCTTTTTCTGACCCTTTCCATATTATGAAAAGGTCATTAATATATCTGAGCCACAATACGATATTTTCAGTTACTGTATGATTTTGTTCTGACCAGACATCCGAAGCTTCCCATGCTCCCATGGTTAGATTAGCGTAGGATGGGGCAAAAGTTGTGCCCATAACTGTGCCTTGCACTTGTCTAAAATATTCATTATTAAAAATGAAAACATTGTTCGTCAGACACAAATCGATCATCTCAAGAATCATCTTAGTGTGTTCCAAAAAATTTAGAGATCTTGTATTCAAAAAAACGTTCACATGCCTTCTTTCCATATTCATGCCCTATGGATGTGTACAGGGAAACAACATCCATAGTAGCCATGATGTAGTTGGTTTGCCAGGTCATATTCTCAATGTGTATTAAGAAATCTATTGCGTCTTTTATGTAAAATGGGAGGGAAGACACAAAGGGAAAGAGTGTCTCGTCTATGTACTTAGACATATTTTCAAGGGCTGAGCCCATTGAAGAGACTATTGGTCTGCCTGGAGGTTTCTTGACGTCCTTATGAATTTTAGGAAGTAAGTATATTGTAGGAGAACACAGAATTTGTCGTCTTGAGAAACTTGTAGTTGTCTTCGGTTAAAATACCTCTGTCCTCCCATATTTCAAGGAAAGACCTCACTTTGTTTTCTAGGGTTTTGATTGGATTACCCACAACTTTCTCGTAGCATTTTTTGTCATTCAATTGTTTATAAGCCCCCTTGATATAGTCTTCTCTATTCATGAGAACAATATTTCGACCCTTAGCCGAGGGCTTAATTATACAATTGCTAAGGGTCTGTAGTTCTTCTACTGCCGTCCTTTCCATGACTGACAAATTGTCTTTGTATCTAGGTTTCTTTCTCTTTCGATACTCCTTAAGGTCCATGTGATATGATAGCTTATTTATATAGCGCCTATACACAATGTGTTTCAAAGCGCTTCTAGTTACCTAGATTACTGACAGGATTAAATTTGGACTTAGATTTAAGTTTGCGTTTAGTTGTCCAATCAGTTCTAATGTCATAATCTCCAAGATCCATTGCACTCGTCACATTTGCTTTGTCCGGATGTGCTTCTTTCTCTAGATCGGCTAAGTCTGTTAGTGCTTCTAGATCCTTGATGGTTATTTCCATTTTCCCTCCTTCGTTTGGTATACGCCTATTGATGTATTCAGTGGTTGCAAAAAACCTTCTTAAGCATAGCTTACATACAAAGTGGTCAAAGTCAATGCGGGTTTGCACATAATTAAAATGTGCAGTTGGGCAAAAATTTAAACCGAGGCTCAGAACCTTTTCTTCATGATGGGTAAGGATATGGTTGGACAGGTTAATGATTTTAAGACCTTCATCCTTGGGCATATCATCTACTTCCCAGAGCGCAGCAATCTGTCCGGGATATTGCTTGTCGCATTGGTTGCCCCTCTGCCCCCTCCTAGTTTTGCCCGGTCGCCTCTGCTTCTTCCCCGACCTTGATTTCCTCCTCTTGATTGTTTTTGTTTTTGCCATCCTGGTGTAAAAGTCTCATTTTGTCTAAAAAAGTCAGACGTTTGGCTGGTTCATATATATATATATACACATCAGGGGAGCGTGTAGGGGGTGAATGAAGATGCTCTAAGGGGGGAAGGTGCCATTCATGTTTTTGTTATGAACATTTTTGACAAGTATTGACGGATAGAGTGCAGTGACAATTATAGTACATATGTTGTAAGTGGTACTGTACGAATTGAATTTCTGGTGTAGCCATAAGATAACTGTATAAACACTTCTCTGAAACACAATACTGACAGGGCATAGCCATGGGACGGACAAACCCCTAGACCACATGTGTAAAGCCCTGCCCCTGTACTGTGACAAAATTAAGAAGTACCACAACCAATGGGTAACGGAGACTAAAGGAGAGGGAATGCCCGACTCCTGGCCAGAGTGGGGGTTGTTTGACAGATGCGCATTGGACCATATGTCCACGAATTTCACTGCAAAGTAAAAGGGGAGACCATTACAGAATAGAAGGGAAATATTGGATCTCTGGAGAATGTTTGAAGGGACAGAGGCCCCTGAGGGGGATGGGGTGATACCTGACAGTAGTAAGATGACAAGTACAGAGGAGACAGGGCAAAGTGAGGAGGTGAAAAAGGGGATTTATCTGCTCGCCTCACGGCGAGCAGAAGGATACACTAACCCAACATATGTGTCCGAGGGCACAATGGTGCCCGGCCCAAATTCGGCCCCACACCCACCCTATATTGCACCCCCTGAGGTGTCCACCCATACAGGGGTTCGTGCGAGAGTCCTCAAGGTAGCATTGGCCACCACCCGTACGGAATTGGCAAGGTTGAGGGCAGCCTGCGAAACAGCAAAGGTGGCAGAAGTTCCGATGTTGTCCCCAGGAACACCCCCAAAGACGCCAGGGGATGAATGGAAGTCGGGGGACATAAGAGCTGTCAGTGTAGAATGGGAGGGGAAGACAGACAGCCTGGGGTATGAGCATGTGGGATCCCAACGAGAGGATAAGGAGTATTCGAGTGACTTTGATGACACAGAAGAAGACACAGAGGGAGGTGCAGAGATGGCACCCATGACTACACCAAGGGTAGAGAGTCTGTGGGAAGGAAGGTTACGGGAAAGGTTTGATTGAATAGCACTGACAAAGAAGAATTGAAGTAGTATTAAAAGTGGGAAAGGAAAAACAAAGTTACAAATGCTCCTGATACATAAGGGTGCGAGGTGACCCCATTATGTCCCTTAGGTGCAAATGGATAAAAACAACCTCCTGAAGGCCCTCCCACCACTTACCGCAGGCACAGGGAAATGGATTTATGCCTTTGAGAAACACACCACAGGGGGGCTCCTAGCCATAGGGGACATTAAGAGCTTATTAGGAGCTGCAGTGGGAGATCAGGCAGAGACAGTGTAGGTTAAAGCGGGGTACCCAGGAGTAACACTGAGCAATGATGCCCATGACGGGGCATCATTCAATAAGATCAGAGCACGTGCATGGGAGGCCCTGCGGCGGACATTCCCGGACACCCCAGATTTACAATCAATTATGCAATGCACAAGGGAGGACGAGGAACACACTGTGCAATACAGTCTTAGGTTTCAAAAGATGTGGAGAGCAGAAACTGGCAGCACCTGGGACCAATCCAAGTCCTTGTTTAATTTTATTGTAAAAAAAGGACTGCCTAAGGAAGCGTAGAAGGCACTTGACAAGATAGCTGGGGTGGAGGCAAAGGGATGGCCCGAGATTCAAAGCATCATAGTGCACCATTGGAGGAGCATCAAAGAGCGCGAAAAGGAAACTATTCAAAGGAGACAGGCTGAGGAAGTGAAATGAGATCAAAATAAACTTGTGAAGGTAGCAGCGCCACCCCCAGAACAGATGGGAGAGGAGGGGTGCGCCTCCGTCATAACACAAGCGAGGATGGCAGGGGTATGGGCAGACAATGGACAGGGCAGTGAGGAGGAAACCAACACTTTCCAGGGACCCAATGTCAAGGAGGGCTACAGCGAGGATGAGGGGGGGTCCCAAGGGCAAACAGGAGGGGGATTCAGTGGACAACGACCAAGGGGTGGTGGGCCAGGGCAGTGTTAGTCATGAGGGAAGTGGGGCCGCTTTTCAAGAGAATGTTGCAGCAGGCGGGGGGGATTTATAACTACAATCAACAACCCTATGGATGCCCCCCACCTGGGTATCCCACAAGGTCCGGTTCAGGGGGATGTCCTTAATCCCATATGAGATTCACCAGGCCTATGCGCAATTGCCTTTCCAGATCCCTTACCCTTACCACCTGCCACACCAGCCCCACCCCAACCAGCCACACCAGCCCCACCCCAACCAGCAAGCACCAGACAGCAGACACACATTTACCACTGCACCTAACGGAGCAGCAGCGCCATACCAGGGAGCAATGGTGGTAGGGGGCAACCCCTTCTCATTCCCGGGGAAAGACACCTACCCCGACTAGGACAGCCCACAGAGAGCGCTTGCATTTCCAGTCCTGTCAATGACCTTAAATCCAGAAGAGGAACCACTGGTGGGGGCAGAGATAGGAAATAAATAATTCTTCTTCATGGTGGACTCAGGAGCAGAGAAGTCGTGCACTAGTGAAGGAAACCTCCTGCTAGCAGGAAAAACTCTCCACACGCAGGGATTCTCTGGGGCTGTGGTAACGGTTCCATAAACCAAGGATTTAGATGTCAAGGTGGGAGGGAAGGTTGTACGAGCACCCCTCCTTTACTCTCAGATTTCCCCTTTCAATCTGCTGGGTAGGGATCTGCTTAGCAAATTGAACATGACAATATCCTTCACTGACATGGGAATAGTTTGCGCCACCCCCAGTTTGTGCTTCCTCCGAGCAATGCTGGTAATAAATGCTGTGGCCAGTGAGATGGTAGTGAGAGGAATACCTGTCAACCCAGACATGTTTGTTTATGGCATCAGAGTGCTTGCACGGGCTGTACCCCAGATTACCAGAAAGGAATGGAAAGTACCTGCGGATTTCATTTTCCAACCTGTAGCGCTTCCCGAAGTGTTTGCTGGCACCATCTTGTCATTAGATGCGGAAAGGTTTGCTCGTGTCTGCTAAAAAGATTGTGGTACTGGGAACTTACACCATGGCTGCCAATGGTGCACTGTATTGCGTATTGACCCCAATGTACCCCTACAGGAAGTAACAGACTAGGATATCTTTGGAGATGGTAATAATGATGGGAAATTCATCCTTGAAATTTGTATTCCCTGTGACATAATGGTACAATACAGGAAAGTGCAGAGCCCCATCTTAGCCATGGTCCGCAGACCTCTGCCATTCATTGAAAGTGACTTGCAATACGTCCCCCCACATTTATGGACTACAAACCTGCATGATGTAGGGATGTTAAAAGAGGTAACACCTGTAAAAAATACACTGAAACCAGGAGACATCCTCCCGTGGGTCAAACAATACCCTCTGTCCAGGGAAGCAGAAGAAGGGATTCAAGAAACTCTCCATGGCCTGCTGCAGCAAGGGATTATAGGGCCCTCCACTTCCCCATGTAATAAGGCTGTATACCCTATTAAAAAGTCAACAGGGGGCGGTTCCTAACCCAGCATCCATTTTATGCAGCATTCCCAAAGAAGCCACCTATTTCACAGTGGTTGACTTAAAGAAAGCATTTTTCTCATTGCCCCTCCAGCCAGACTCGCAGTACCTTACAGCCTTTGCCCTTGGAAGAAAGTGCCATGAACACCGTCGCTTGCCCCAGGGGTACTGCGAAAGTCCCAGTATTTTTATCAGGATACTGTATGAAGACCTAGGGAACATTCAGGGGCCCAGCATGATCAGTCAATAGATAGATGACCCACTGGTCTACTGCGACAGCCAGCAAAGCTGGTGGAGGGACTCCATCACACTAATTCAGTTGCTAGAAAGGAAAGGGTACAAAGTAGATAAGAAAAAGCTCAAATACTGCTTAATGGAAGTGCTCTTATTAGGGCAACTTATCTCCAAGGATGGCAAAAGAATAATACCATGTGGCCTAGTGCGCGACGCTCGCAGCCTGAACTCTCATCCCTAGAGCACTTTTACCACCTTGATACTTTAGGTAAGCTCGTACGTTGGGATCATTCATATTGGAGATGGGACTGAAATGCAATTGTGTTAAATGATGTTAATAATTCGACAGGGTACCTTACTGTGAGCCCAGCACATTGTCTGTGCAGGAACCAGCTTCTGGACACTGCCAATTCAAACAAACAGTTGTTCCAGTTATGATAGAGGGAATGACGGATTGTGTCTACTCCCTACTTACCATGTCAAGGTTAGTGTTTATTGGTATATTTTTTCAAACGATGTGTTGGAATAGCAAGCCCAAATACACAGGAAGGTCTATATACGACTCTTGGATATTCTACAATTATGTGGCATTTGACTCCTGAGCAGCCTCTTGTAGTCCACAAAAGTAATTTTTGCCTTTCACTTATTAACTGCAAACTTGAGAGAGTTTCATATGCCTGTTTCATTCTAAATTGAATATATCTATTCGTTGGCACTGTTTCTGTCCATGACCCAAGTCCACTGGAGTTTAGGACATCAATTCTTAGGGGTAGCACTTTTCCTGTTAGACGCCTACGGTTTGCTTTAGAGATCTGTACTCTGGGTGACAGCAGGATATTATTGTTTTTCGTGTATTGGTTTTTTTATATACTGATTTGTTATGTTGTTAATATTGTGCATTTGGTTTTAATTACACCATGTTTCCATCTATAGATAAGGAATTCATAGGTTTATGTTTCCTTCTTCTAGAATGTAATTTTTATCTCCTGAAGAAGACGTCACTACAATAAAGAACAAACGTCGAAACCGGTAGAGAGAAATTTGGGATGAGGTCGTGGTTGAAGATTCTTTGGACCCATCTCAATTTGTCGGCCACTTATATTATCTAGTGTGGCGATATGGACTTCCCATTCTTTCTATACATTTATTTGATGATTTATATGTCATGATTTTTATAGATTTTAGATTTTGTATTCATTGTTGTTTTGAATGAGTGACTTGATGAGTGATGGATGTTTGTGGACGAATGGCTGCACACGTTTGAATAAAATTAATTGTATTTTATAGATGTGTTCTTAAAAGTTCTTTTCCTGCTGTGTCATTTTTCACAGTAAGTGCAGATTAAATCATGATTCAAGTCATATTAAAGATGTATCAGGTCTAATAAATTCCTTTGATACCCACCTTCAAATTGTATCCTTTGGATGTTCCTTTCCGCAATAGTGCGTGCCAATCATAGGCCAATTTCAGTCAAAGAGATGCAAAAGTTCTTAGGGCTCTGCACCTATTGTAGAGCTTGGATCTTAGACTACGCAGCGTACCAGACCGCTCCTATGGGGCCTCAAGGAGGCCCAAAAAGAGGGCAGCACAATTGGACGACAGAAATGATGACAAGTTTCAATGATCTAAAAGAAGTAATTTCAACAGCTCCTGTTCTTGCCATGCCTGATTACACACAGGAATTCTACATTTGTTCTCATTCAAACGGCACACTCGTGACAGAGGTGCTCCCCCAAAAGAGTTCAATGGGCCAAAAACCTCTAGCGTACTACAGCGGCACACTCGATTCTGTCATGCAGGGACAGTTTGCTTGCGAACAAGCCCTCGCTGCCGCAGCCCTCGCAATTAAAAAAAGTTCAACAATTTTTATGGGGTGCTCAGTCACCTTATACGTTGAGCACTCACTCTTCGCAATATTAGAGCAGTCAAAGTCCACACTCACCAGCAAAGGGCATCAGCATATGAGATAATACTGTCCAGCCCACATAACTCTGTTGTGCGGTGCCGAACAGTAAATCCCGCCACATTTCTCACCGAGCCATGCACAGCTGAGGACAGGAAACAACATGATTGTGCATCATATGTAGGGGAGTGTGATGATATTCCCAAAGTCAAAGAAAGTGTGTTAGAAGAACGGTAAATACTCTTCGTTGATGGATCAACATGAATTGACCAGGACACAGGTGAAACGCATGTCGGGGTGGCAGTGGTGCATCTAGAAGAGCCAGAATATTAAACACTGGTTATGAAAAGATTAGCAAGGCATTATTGCGCCCAAGCAGCAGAATTCATAGCACTGATAGAAGCCCTGCGGGCATCTAGAGGATGCTATGTACCATTTATTCACACTCTGCTGTTGTCACCACCACAGTGCATGCAGGTATGTTCCGCTGGAGAAGGAGGGGTTTCAGAAGGGACGATGGCTCACCAGTACAACATACAGCTTTACTCAACGAAAGGGGGGAGTGTTGGGATGGAAATGAGCCTATCCCACCCCCCTAGTAGCTTCCAGGTAATCAAACACCTTATGAAGTGATGAAGCATACAAGGGGGGAGCAATCTGCACTGCCAGGCCGTAAGTAGAGACATTACAGCACTTATAATGATGTGTTTTATTTATATTTATAAAGCGCTCACACAGCCCGCAGGCATCGAGGCGCTGTTACAGGAATTGTTTGTTTTTCTTAGTTGCATAATTATTTTTTATTTTTTTTGTCTTAGTACATATTTATAACGCTCTTAAGCGCGGACCCGGGGATCGAACCTGTTGTTGCTTCGTGTCGTCTTGCTTCCAAGGCAGGCACGCTGTCGCTGAGCTATCCTCCCGGGTACGGTTGCAGCCCTTATAGGTAGATGTGCGGCACTAGAAGGACCATAGTCTATGACTCCATTTTGTATTATGCCCAGAAGGGATAAGCTGCAGGCTAGACAGCGAAAAAACAGTCAGTTTAAGGTTGCGCTTCACCATACTTCGTGCTTTTCCTTAAACCATCACTTACCTGCTGTTGAACATTGCAGTAGCATCCATCTTCCATCCAGCCACGTCTCGCGTCTCACAGCTGCACTGAGGCCGCATTTCCATCTAAGGGAAGAAAACAGAAGAGAGACATTATTGCGGGCATAAATAGGAGCAACATAAAAAGACATTAAACAGAACGAACAGCATCACAAGAGCTCAAGAAGGATTTACCAATCATAAGGAGAAGCATAGTCGCAGCTGGACTAGACTAATCCTTATCAGGGATCAGTGAAGGAACTAGATCCCATTTGGCGCGCCCCTGCCAGAAGTAGCAGGATGGAGAGCTTATCTTCCATAATTCACAGGTGAGCTTTATGGGCCGGCGTATATGCTCACAGAAACCGTACTTTGGGGTGAAGGGTTCGAGAGGTACAACAATCACAGATTGGTGCACTCACACACTCTTATCTCCACGCAGGAGCAGTATCACCACGTACCACTGCTCACAGCTTTTCTACTGAGGGAGAGGCCTGAAGGGGGCGATTCAAGTTCAGGGAGGGCTGCAACCGTGCCCCAACGCCTCCGCAGAGACCAGGTGAGCGTAACAGCGTGGCTGTGTTTCTGTCTTGCATGAAAATATATCCCTTGTAACACGAGGTCCAGAGAGGGATAAATTAAAGATCAAAACCCAGGGCAAAGACCTTGAGTGCAAGAACTGCGGTATCAATAAAGCCCTGAATATGGGGGTCAGCGTGACTGTATTTTGTCCTTACTTCTCCCTGGCACCATTTCCTGTGCCGCCTCAAGTGCCTGCCACAATAAGTTAATATTCAGGCTTAGCAGGTTTAGTTCAGATAGGAACAATGTATTAATGCGTGACCCGACCTTCACAGCAAGGATGAACCCAGCCGACCCACCTGGATCCTGATCGCGCTGGCATGGCCTGCCCCACACAGGTGATGAGGGGCTATGAGGGGGCTGATGGGTGGGTGCAGGAGTGAGGTCAGCACTCTTTGGAATCTCTACTGGGGCCAACTATGGTGTGGCCGTCCCACCACCTGCCATTGCATGTATTGTGTCTCCTGTATGGCTGATGGAGGGGCCACTGGGCGGCGATGTGGGGACGGTGGGTGTCACAACGCCTGCCACAGGTGACACAGTGGTGGACTCCTGTGGCCTTGCAGCCTCCTTCCTAGTCTTCCTCCCGCTGTTCTCGCATCTGGTCTGTGCAGTTGTGGAGATGGATGCACTGCCAGCAGTGGAAGTGTCCTGGGCAGTGGAGGGCACTGTCTCTTCAGCCTGAGTCGACTGTGTCCCTGTTGGGTGGATAATCACATGCCGTCAGTCATCTTGCATACATTTAAGTGGGGTAGCAAGACACTCATGCAACATGTGGTTTGTTCATACTACACACATTTTGTATCATGGTCAGGGGTGATTTCAGCAACAATGGTGTCCTAAACATTAGGACTCCCACCCCCGGCACACCAATATGCTGTAGTGACAGCCAACAATTCAAATATAATGTGACTATTGTTTATAGACAAAATGTTTCAGGCAAAGAATTCACAACGCAGACTTAGGGTGTTCAAAAATGGCTTCTTTATATTGTATTTGCAAGGTGCTCAAATCGTTTCAGGGAATCAACCCCTTCTTCAGGAGCAGAAATACAGCTGTAGATATTAATGAGATATCATAACATTAAATAATTCATGATGACTTTCTACATAGAAAATCCACATATAACATTTTAGTATCTTCATAATATAAACAATTAACCTGCATGGATGCTTCTCATGGTTCCATGGCTTCGCATGCACATTTCCCCTACAGTACACATGCATTACTACATGATGCCACCTTCCTTGGTACATATGTGTGGTTACAGGGGCCTGGTACTGATTGCCATGTGGTTGCCCATTACCCTGCCAATCATTCTGATATATGATGGGGGGTGCATGCTTTTGGTCAGTGTATTGCCATGGGAGTGGGGACTGATAGACTTACTGCCATCACCTTGGCTTGATGCTCCTGCTTCCACGCTGCCAATCCACTTGATCTCCTCCATGTCGAGGGTGGAGTTGGCCTTCTCCTCCCACGGTGTCAGGCAAGGGGGCCCACAAAGTGATGCCTCCTGTGGCCAATGTCTCCTGCCAGTGTTTGGACAGGAGGCTGCAGACCCTGGCCTTCAGGTCATTCCAACGCTTCCTGTAGTCCTCACTGTCCAGTGGGACTATGCCGACAGCCATCAGCTTGTCACAGATGCCTGCCCAGAGTGCTGCCTTCCTCTGCCGTGATGTTTCGTGATGCAGAGAGCCATATAGCTCATCGGCATGGGCCACCATCTTATCAGTGAGAACCTGCAGCTCGGCCTCACTGAAAATCTGCTTTCTCAAGTGCAGGTTTGGCACCTTCCCTTTGCGTTTGTAATTGGTTATTTATAACACGCTTAATACCCAGAAGTTTCTAAGCACGAACCCAGGGTTCGATCCTGTTGCTCCACGTTGTCTTGCTTTCAAGGCGAGCGTGTTGCCCCTGAGCTATCTTCCTGACCTCCCTTTCCCCTGGGACATGATTGCACTCTTATCTGGGTGTGGATGGCTACAGGAAGTGGCGGATTTAGAGTGGATTGAGTTTTTTTTTTTTCAACAAATCTTTTTATTTGATTTTGACAATAAACAAGCATCTCATAAACATAAGTTTGGTTAGCGCAAAGTGCGTCCAGAGATGAAACGCAGCAAATTAGGAACATAACCAAATGGGGACCAGGGGGGAACAGTGGGAGCAGGGGGGGTCGAAAATCTGGCAGGGTTGCTGCAAGTCATGGGGATAACTGCTGATTTCCACCGGGAGATCTGGCTGGTGAGCGTCTGAGGTAGGAGAGCCTCGGGGTGCGCTTGCTGAGCGTCGGTGCTTCAGCTACACATTGCCAGAACCCGGGGGGAGTGTTCCATGAGGGCCTCTGGCCGGGGTTCGGGATCCACTAGTCATATTTTGACAGCTAGCGGAGGGAACTGCTCTGCGTAGTCCAAGAAGGGGGCCCAGGTGTCATAGAACTTGTTCCTCTTTCCCAGGCGGATGGCGGTTATTTTTTCCGACACTGCAAGTCACAGCATTTGGCCCACCACAGGGCCACTGGGGGCCCTCTGGATTCTTCCACAGTCTGGCTATGGCGATCTTTGCCACCGTGAGGAGCTGGGTGCACAGGTTTGCCAGGTTGCCGGTCAGTGGAAATTGGCCATCCCCTGTGCTACCTAATAAGATTATCCCTGGGTCCCACGGGATTGACAGGCCGGTGATCTGTTTGATAAGGTCCAGGATCTCTTTCCAGTATTTCGTGGCCATCTGGCACGACCAAAGCAAATGGAACAGTGTGCCTGTGTCTGTGCATCCTCACCAGCACAGCGGGGAGATCGCTGGGTTGCTTTTGTTGAGGGTCTCCGGGGTTAGGTACCATCTGTAGCAGGATTTGATTGCCCCTTCCTTATTTGTGACACATTTCGAGCTCTTCAGGACTCTGTTCCAGATCTGGCCCCATTCTTCTCTCTCGATTGCTCTGCCAATGTCCCTTTCCCATCTTTCCATATAGGCCTCCTTTTTGTTGGGGTCTCCTTTGTCCAGTAGTCTATACAGGGTTGATATTTTCCCTGCAGGGGGCAGCGCTGTGAGAGTTCTCTCCAATACCGTCGGTTCTCGGCTGCCTTGCAACTTCATTGACCCATGTGAGAGCCAGTCTCGAAGCTGCGCGTAGCGGAATCTTTCCGATTCAGGCACCCCAAATTTGCTCTTACATTCCTCGTAGGTTAGCGGGTTTCACTCCACATAGAAGTCCCCTACGTGTTTCAGACCTCCCGCCTTCCAGTAGTCGAAATTGTTCGGCGCCTTGCCGGGGATGAAGTCTGGGTTATCCCAGATCGGATATAGTGGGCCAGTTGTGTTCCTGCAGCCCCATCGTCTAGCTGCCTTCCTCCAGTTTTCCACAGTGTTCTTGGTCGCAGTTAGTAGTCCCGCATTTGGAGGGTCAATAGGCCTTATGATGTGCAGGAGTGGTTCTAGGGGGCCGCCACACCAGTCCTCCTCTAGCTTTATCCAGCGCGGTCTGTTGGAGTTTAATGTCCTGGTGAAAGTCGGTGTGAGCTGGGCCACGAGGCAATACCTATCCACCTCTGGGGCCCTCAGGCCCCCCGTTTCCCTGCTTCGGAGCATAACCCTCCTGGCTATTCGTGGCTTCTTCTCCCCCCCAGACGAACTTCAGGATGTTTGCTTGGAGCTTCTGCAGGTCCTTCCTGGGGATGGAGATGCGGACGGCCTGGCAGTGATAGAGGAGTCTAGGCACCAAATTCATTTTTACTGCTGTTATTCTTCCCAGCCACGACACCTCTTGCTTTTGCCATCTATTCAGGTCTGACTGCAGCTCCTTGAGTAGAGGGGGGAGGTTTAACCTATACGCTTTCTCTATTTTGTTTGGGATCTGGACCCCCAGATAGCTGAGTGTGAGCAGACCCATTGGATGGGGTGGCTGGCGGCTAGCGACTCAACCAATGCTCTTGAAGTGTTGATCCTGACGGCTGTTGATTTTTTGAGGTTGACCGAAAACCCAGAGGCGGCTCCAAAGTTAGCCAGTTCGCTCCACAGGGCCTCCAGGGATGTTTTGGGCTTGGGGAGGATCAGTAGGATGTCGTCGGAGTACAGGGCTATTTTGTAAGCTTCCCCCCTCACCGTCAGCCCGCCTATCAGGGGTTTTTCGCAGACTCTGCAAGCAAATGGCTCCATAGACAGGGCAAAAATGAGCGGGGATAGAGGACAGCCCTGGCGCGTGCCCCTGGTGATCCGAATCCTGGGCGATATGTTGCCATTCAGTCTCAGCGTTGTGGTTGGGTGCTGGTAGTTGGCCAGGGTCCATTTACGGAACTTTGGGCCGAAGCCTAGCTGTTTTAATGCAGCTTCTACATATCCCCCGTCCAGCATGTCAAATGCCTTGTGCGCGTCGAGCGACAGGACTGCCATCTGCTCCCCCGTCCTGCCCGCCGATTCAATGACGTTTAGGGTGCGCCTAATGTTGTCAAAGGTACTGCGGCCTGGGATGAACCCTGTCTGATCTGGGTGGATTAGTTCTGGGAGGAATTTTGCCAGTCTGCGAGCCAAGATATTTTAGAAGACTTTGGTGTCATTGTTCAGTAGGGTGATCAGTCTGTATGAGGAGCAAAGCTTTGGTTTCTTTCCCGGCTTCAGGATTAAGACTGTTAGGGACTCCTCCATAGAGGGGGTGATGCAGCCGGAAGTTAGGAAAGAGTTATACAGTGATGCGAGATGTGGAGCCAGGATGTGGGCGTACTTTTCGTAGAACTGGGGCGTTGTTCTTCAGAGATCGAATTGTGTCTGATACCTCTTCCATGGAGATAGGGAGTTCTTAGGAGTCAAGCTGAGGGAGTGGGAGGGCCTGTCGGATTGCTGCAGGTACTGGGATTGTGCTTCTTTACTCGTGGTGGGAATGGACATAATCCTCGTGTGGTGCTCCGTGATGATATCCAATTTCTCTGTTTCTTTGCAACAGGGCTTGCCGTTCCAGTCTTGTAGGGTTAGTATCCTGTTCCGGGAGTGTAGCTTCTTCAGTTTCTGCACTAGCAGTCAGTTGGCCTTGTTGCTGTTTGCATAGTAGTATTGTTTTGTGTAGGCTAGCACCCGGGCTGTCCTATCTAACAGGTGCATTTCGTGCTTCGCCTTTGCTTTCTTGAATCCCCTGCCTATTTTCACAGATTGGTGTTTCTTAAATCAGGATTCTAATTCCTCCACCTCCGCCTCCGACTTGGAGAGTTCGAGTTGGTGTCTCCTCTTATGTGCCGCTGTGCAGTTGATGGCCACTCCTCTGATGACTGGCTTCATTGCGTCCCAGACCATGGCTTCTGAGGTGCCCCTCGCTGCATTCTCCTTAAAGTAATTTGTGAGGGAGTCCTGGAGTTCGCTGCTGGATGCTATATCTGCCAGAATATAGTCTTGTAGTTTCCAGGACCTCTGCGGAGGTGCTGGGAGGCCCTCGACTCGCAGGCGGGCTAGGACTGCGGCATGGTCTGATATTACTCTACAGCCGATTTGTATGTCCTCAATACAGGGGAAGAGTGCACTGGACACCAGCAGAAGGTCTATTCTTGAATGGCCTCTGTGAACATGGGAGTAGAATGTGTAGTCCTGGTCCCCATTATGAGCCAATCTCCAGGTATCGATGGTATCTGTGTCCCTTGAGAACTCTGCCATTCCCAGTGCCCGGGAAAAGTCCTCCCTGTAGGGCGGCAGTGTTTTGTCTGGGTTCGGTTCTGGGGTGAGATTGAAGTCTCCTCCAATTAGTAGGCGCCCTTCAGCAAAGGAGGTGAGCACGGGGAGGATGTTGCTGAGAAAGTGGTTTTGTTCGGTGTTCGGGGCGTATATCACAGCTATGGTTACTGGGGTGCGATCAGGAGCCCCCTAAGTAAAAGGTATCTCCCCGCCGGGTCTGGCTTGACCGAGATTCGAGTCAGTGGCACCGCACGGCTGAGGAGGATGACTACCCCCCCTTTTCTTCTGGCCCAATGAGGCGAAGAATTTCGTGGGGTATTGTCAAAAGTTCACACTCTTCTCGTCTGGTTCCAGGAGGTGAGTTTCTTGGAGGAACACTATATCTGCTTCCAGATGAGCCAGTCTGTGTTCCACAGACTTTCGTTTTCTGGGTGAGTTCAGCCCCTGTACGTTCCATGTTACCAGGGTGAGTTCTTTAGTGGTCTCCATAGTCCGGGAGGAGCTGCGAAGGAGTTTCTTTAATTGCCTCTTCTGGTGCTCCCTGTAGATCATCAAGTTCCTGTTCCCCTGCCCGTGTTACCCCCCCCAACTCAAACCAGGTCTTAAGGGCCATCCTTCGACCAACGGCGTATCCGGCGAGGCCAACGCGAGGCCAATGCAACCGACTAATTCAGAGGCAATTCAGAGGCAACAGCGCCTCGGCTGATATGTGGTGAAATAGCGGGGTCTGATATTCTGGCATCCCCTTGTGCCTTCTGCTACTTGCATGTTCTGCGCTCTGCATCGGGGGTAGGTTGTGGGCCCCTGATTGGAGCTTATCGTATGGGCCCTTCTGTGTGAGGTGTGCTCAGCCCGTGCCCTTCTGGTAGCTTTTGGGCGGTGGGCCCCGGAGCCTCCGCCTCTCCAAGCGCATCCGAGCGGGATTCAGATTCCCAGCTCGTACCGACCTGGAGGGTGCATCCTTGTCGGGATCGTTGTCGTCCACTTCCGGGTTTAAGAGCTTCACAGCCTCCTGTAAAATGCGGATGAGGCAGGATGTGCCCTCCCAGGTAAAATCCAGGGCCGTGGGGAACACCCAGTGGTAGGTGGTTTTCTTCTCCCTGAGCCAGTCCGTGATGGGTCACAGTACCTTCCTCTTTGCTAGCGTGGTGGTAGCCAGGTCCTGGTACAGGGAGATGGAGGCATCCCTGAAGAGGATGCGGGGCGAGTCCCTCGCTTCCCGCATGATTTCCACGTTGACTTTGTAGAAGTGTACTCTGGCTAGGACTTCGGGTAGAGTGGCCTTGTTTGCTCTTGTTCTTATTCAGTGCATCCTGTCCAGGTCGAGTGGAGCCCCGTCCGGGAGGGTTAGTATGAATCGGAACAGGTCGTTGATGTAGGGGCCTAGTTCTGTATCCGAGACTGTCATTGGAATCCCTCTCAGACGGATGTTGTTCAGACGGGAGCAGTTTTCAGTGTCTTCCTGCTGAAGCTTGAGGGCTTCGCATATGGCCTCAAGTGCTGTGATCCTGTATGCTCCCTCCCCAATCCTGTGGCTGTGTTCGCATAAGGTCGTCTCCACCTCTTCCGTTCTCACCTCCACCTCCCCCATTCGTTTATCCAGGGCCGTGATCTTTTTCATAACCTCCTCTGTGCCCTTCTGGTATTCCTTTGTGAGGGTCTGTAGCAGCTCCTGCAAATCCGATTTGGTTACTGCCTGCGCCATAGGGGTCGGGTCCGCCTCTGCGTGTGTGCTTACCGCTAGTGTCTGAGCGGTCCCCCTTCCTGGGTTTGTCGGTGCTCGGGGTCGCTAACAAGGTTGAGCTGTCCGTCTGCTTTCAGTGTTTTGGCCATGGTAGGCGGAGTAAAAGTAAGAGTTTCTGTGGCCCCTCAGGGGGTGGGGGTTCACTTGTGCCCCTGTGGTTCTGTCTGGCCTGGGCCTCCCTCAGGGGGGGATCTTTAATTCATTGCTGGAAAGCCGACCAGGCGTTTAGTGGGGCAGATCCTGAAGATGCAGTGATGGGATCCTGGAGGGCTAGTCCTGGGTACTTTGGGGCTGCCCCCGGGGCTTGGCTATGGGTACTCGGAGGTTAAAGTTCTGGGGGGACTGATCTTGTGTCTCCCGGAGTAGTGCAGTCCCTGGGGATTAGCTGAGGCTTGATAGTGGCTGCACGAGGGCAAGCACTTCGGAGGTGTAGGGTCCCAGGGGGGAGATTGAGTCACAGCGCCGTCTTGTGCTCCTGTGGTCCTCGCTCAAACTGGGCACAATAGCGGAGGGGGGGGGCCCAACTCCCTGCCAGAGGGGAGTCCCGCCGGTGCTTGGTGGGGGGAGCCCAGAGCTGCAGGATTTGGGTTCCCCGGAGCTGCGTAGTTCCTGGGGCTCAGCTGTGGCTGCCCCCTGGGGATGGCTCTTCAGAGATGTCGGGTTCCTGGGAAAGGAGTTGGGTCACTGGTCTGCTGTGGGGGGGCTTCCAGGATCAGGTCCCCCCGTCCGCACCAGGCATTTCACCTAACCTGTGGCTGGTTGCTGATGAGTCCCCAGACCAGGACCGCCGCCATAAGACCCTCCAGGTGGTCCAGCGATGATTCTTACGGTCTGTGGCAGTCCCGCTGTGGGGGGACCGCCCTGGGGGGGGCACCGGCTACTGGGCTCTGTGGGCTGCTGTTTCCGCTTTGGTACGCCCGTCAGCAGGGGCTGCTGGGGGCGCTGCAGGTGCTACTGGACTGCTGCTGGGTGTTGACTGGAGGTTGCGGGGTACCACCCAACCCTCCAGGTGGTCCAGCGATGATCTTTGTGGTCAGTGGCACAGGCCCGCAGTGAGGGGACCGCCTAGTGAAGGGCACCGGCTGCTGGGCTGTGTGTGTTTCTGACTCGCTTTGATGTGCCCGGCTGCCGCTCCCTCTCATGGCTAGCACAGTGCTGCAGGGGGCTCCGCCGGCCCCGCCGCACTCCAGGCTGGGCCCGCCCAGAGCCACAGGGAGCTGACCTCCGCCGGAGGATCTGGTGAGGCTGTGGAGAAGTCTGTGGGCAAGGGAGAGAGGGGGAAAGCCCCGCTGGAGCGGCCTCAGCCGCCAGAATCCACCTACTCCTCAGGGGTCATGCAGGGGGTGGGGTGACTCCCCAGAGCCCGAGGGCCGCTGATTTTGGCTTCTGCTGGGGGGTCCACAGTGCCCCCGAGCACCACTGCTCGTTGGAGAAGCAGAGTTCCACCCGACTAGGGTCCGTTGGAACTCTGCTCCGGGGAAATGATCGTTCTCACATGCAGGGGCGGTCCTGGCTGTTGATCCGAGCTGCTGCTAGCTCCGGGGTCTTGGCCCCGGTCCTATGCAGCGGAGGTCCTCCATCTTGTCTCTTCCGGCGGGCGGAATTTCACAATGGCTGCACCGCAGGCTCCGGAGGATGTAGGAGGCTGAAAGTGCCCCCGGATGGGTCCCTGCATATGCGGGACCGTGGGCGCCCCTTTGCTGTGTGTAACGTGCTATTTCACCGCTTTTCATAGTCTGCTGCGTGGCACGAGCCAGGAGTTCCTAGAGAGCCACTCCAGCCACCATGGCTCCAAGCCACGCCCCTCGTGGATTGAGTTTTTTAAAATGCCACCATTCCATGTACTGGCGATGACACTATTTCAGTCGGCAGCAATTCTTATCTGTTTATCTAATCACTGATTTTCTGTCTGCTGGTACTGAGCACTAAATAACTGGTTTTAACATGAACTCCGGAACATCTGTGCTTAGATGCAGTTTATTCTGTTTGAAACACGTTACAAATGTACCAAAATCAAATAATTCTAGCTCTAGGTGAAGTGACCAGCCCAAACCATCATGCTCTAGCTCTGGGCTAAGTGACCATCCCAACCCATCATGTTCTAGCTCTAGGCTAAGTGACCATCGCAACCATCATGTTCTAGCTCTAGGTGAAATAACCAGCCCAAACCATCATGTTCTAGCTCTAAACTAAGTGACCATCCCAACCCATCATGTTCTAGCTCTAGGTGAAATAACCAGCCCAAACCATCATGTTCTAGCTCTAAACTAAGTGACCATCCCAACCCATCATGGTCTAGCTCTAGGTGAAGTAACCAGCCCAACCCATCATGTTCTAGCTCTAGGCTATTTGACTATCGCAACCTGTCATGTTCTAGCTCTAGGCTAAGTGACCATCCCAATCCATCATGTTTTAGCTGTAGGCTAAGTGACCATCACAAACTATCATGTTCTAGCTCTAGGCTAAGTGACCATCCCAACCCATCAGGTTCTAGCTCTAGATTAAGTGACCATGCCAACCTATCATGTTCTAACTCTAGTCTAAGTGACCATCCCAACCTATCATGTTCTAGCTCTAGACTAAGTGATTATCCCAACCTATCATGTTCTAGTTCTACACTAAGTGACCATCCCAGTCTATCTTGTTCTAGCTCTAGGCTAAGTGACCATCTCAACCCTTCATGTTCTAGCTCTAGTCTAAGTGATCATACCAACCCATATGTCCTAGCTCTGGGCTAAATGGCCATCCCAACCCATCATGTTCTAGCTCTAGACTAAGTGACCATGCCAACCTATCATGTTCTAACTCTAGTCTAAGTGGCCATCCCAACCTATCATGTTGTAGCTATAGACTAAGTGATTATCCCAACCTATCATGTTCTAGTTCTACACTAAGTGACCATCCCAGTCTATCTTGTTCTAGCTCTAGGCTACGTGACCATCTCAACCCTTCATGTTCTAGCTCTAGTCTAAGTGACCATACCAACCCATCAAGTTCTAGCTCTAGGCTAAGTGACCATCCCAAACAATCTGTTCTAGCTCTAGGCTAAGTGACCATCCCAAACTATCATGTTCTAGTTCTAGGCTTAGTGACCATCCCAACCCATCATGTTCTGGCTCTAGATTAAGTGACCAGCCCAACCCATATGTCCTAGCTCTGGGCTAAATGGCCATCCCAACCCATCATGTTCTAGCTCTAGACCTAGTGACCATGCCAACCTATCATGTTCTAGCTCTAGGCTAAGTGACCACCCCAACCCATAATATTCTAACTCTAGGCTATTTGACTATCGAAACCTATCATGTTCTAGCTCTAGGCTAAGTGACCATCCCAATCCATCATGTTCTAGCTCTAGGCTTAGTGACCATCCCAACCCATCATGTTCTGGCTCTAGATTAAGTGACCAGCCCAACCCATATGTCCTAGCTCTGGGCTAAATGGCCATCCCAACCCATCATGTTCTAGCTCTAGACTAAGTGATTATCCCAACCTATCATGTTCTAGTTCTACACTAAGTGACCATCCCAGTCTATCTTGTTCTAG
Source organism: Ambystoma mexicanum (assembly GCF_040938575.1). Lineage (NCBI taxonomy): Eukaryota > Metazoa > Chordata > Amphibia > Caudata > Ambystomatidae > Ambystoma > Ambystoma mexicanum. Next base: position 1,533,090,497 of record NC_090931.1, read on the forward strand.
CTCTAGGCTAAGTGACCATCTCAACCCTTCATGTTCTAGCTCTAGTCTGAGTGACCATACCAATCCATCATTTTCTAGCTCTAGGCTAAGTGGCCATCCCAAACAATCTGTTCTAGCTCTAGGCTAAGTGACCATCCCAAACTATCATGTTCTAGTTTTAGGCTTAGTGACCATCCCAACCCATCATGTTCGAGGTCTAGATTAAGTGACCAGCACAACCCATATGTTCTAGCTCTGGGCTAAATGGCCATCCCGACCCATCATGTTCTAGACTTAGTGACCATCCCAATCCATCATGTTCTAGCTCTAGGCTAAGTGACCATCACAAACTATCATGTTCTAGCTCTAGGCTAAGTGACTATCCTAACATATCATGTCCTAGTTCTATGCAAAGTGACCAGCCCAACCTATCATGTTCTAGCACTAGGCTAACTGACCATCTCAACCTATCATGTTGTAGTTCTATGCTAAATGACAAGCCCAACCTATCATGCTCTAGGCTAAGTGACCAGCCCAATCTGTTATGTTCGGCCTCTAAACTGCACTATAACTTACAGTTTTAAACAGCAGCTAAATTCTAGTAGCTTCTGCAACTATAAAGTTCTTGGTTCAGTACCCAATATCTATATGTCTATCGTGGCTTCTTTATACTGGAAAGTAACACAATCCAGATCATAGCTTTACCAGGACGGACAATTTGAAAAGAAAACTGCACACTATAACTCCTGCTCTGTAAAGGATCTAACATTGAAAATGGTTGATCATACAAGATCTAAAGAAGATCTAACAAATGACATCGATTTTTTTTACTCATTTTGATTGATGGGGGTGACCAGCTTACTATCGGTTAGCCCCCCTATCTAAATAATTGCTCATAACTCCTGCTCTGTAGCGGATCTAACATTGAAAATGGTTGGTCCTACCTGATCTAACAAAGATCTAACAAATTACATATGTTTTTGTAGTATTTTTGATTGAGGAGGGGTGACTAGTTTACTACAGGTTAGCCCCCTTCTCTAAATAATTGCTTATAACTCCTGTAGTGGATCTAACATTGAAAATGGTTGATCATACCAAATCTAACGAAGATCAAACAAATGGTCAATTTTATGATTGAGGGGGGCTGGCTACGGGTTGCCCCCCCTTCTAAATTATTGCTTATAACTCCTGTTCTGTAGCATATCTAACATTGAAAATGGTTGATCATAACGGATCTAATGAAGATCTAATAAATGACATACATTTTGGTCAATTTTTTTGATTGAGGGGGGCTAGCTACAGGTTAGCCCCCTCGCCCCCACCAAAGAATTGCTTATAACTCTTGTTCTGTAGCGGACTGAACATCAAAAATGGTTGATCAAACTGGATCTAACCGAGATCTAACGTAACAGATAATTTTTTGTAAAATATTGTGAAAAGGGGGGGCTAACTGGGTTGAGGTGAAAGGAAGCACATCAGAGACAGTGAGTTATGTTCAAGATCCCAGCTCTGCAGTGAGGATGTGCAAAAAACAGGAGACAGTTATCACTCAATCTTCAAAACATAGAGTTCTAATAAAGAACTAAAGGGCCAACATGCTAGCAGGGACGATGTCGACCCTGGACGCCATGTTGGTGGAAAAACACGCCACTTTCCATTGCAGCCAGTGGCTCCTTATCCACAGCCCTGGCGAATTCGGGACACCAATCACAAGAACAGGAAACACTAATCACAACAGCAAGCAGCGCGGAGACAGTATCCAGTGGTGGAAATGCACACTAACTAATAAGAGATTTATGTGAGAGAGGAAATGTGTGAGGCAGTAGTCAGCTGGGTAAGAACAATGGAATGAGAGAAACATGCTTAGTTGAAGGAAAGTATGTTAATGCTGATGAGGTTGCGAGAAGGGATAGGAGAAGCAAAGGACCAGTGAATTTGGGAACCAGAAGAGGGAGATGGTGGATACTTCAGCTTAGTCAATGCCATATGCTACCAGCAGATCCAGGGTGTGGCCAGGGGGATCTCCATCTTCATGAGGCCAATATCGAAGGTAATATTGCCATTATAATCACAGGTTTACAATTTGCTTTAGAAAAAAACAATTACATGAGCAGTATGATATATTTGTTTTGCTGGATTCATTTTTCTGGTAGTAAAAAGACTACTAATTGGATGGCTCTTGAGCAGGGGTGCAGGTGCAGACGTAGCAGAGAAGCAACAAGGAGACAGGCAAGTATTTAAGTTTAATTTAGGGATGGCAGTGGCATGAGACAGTGGGGGAGGTGCAGGGAGAGCTAGAGCTCCTGGGTGCTAATTAAAGGTAAGTAGTAGTGACAGTGTGGCAATATGAATGATCCCATATCCCAGTTGTTTTCTATGCATTAAGTAAACACTCTTGTATACTTGCACGCCACAATATACGTTGTATTACTCTTCCACACTTGTGCTACACCGTCTCGCCTGCTGTCCATGTTGTACTTTGCTGCTTCTTCCTCTTTTTATCTATTAGGGTCTACATCACCTATTTTGGAAGAGGTTTACATGCATTCAGTGATGGGAAGGAACCCCAATCAGGGCACGCTAGGATAATGCTGTATGATGTAAGAACACCACTCTTTCATTTAGCCTTCCAGTGTCCAGTGCCCAGTTCCACATTCTGCAGCTTTTAGAATGTGGACTTCATTCCTCCTCTGATGTTGTCAGAGTTTACAGGGGTCTGGACTAAATCCACAGCAGGTACTTTATTTTATTAATGAAGTCCAGCACAGTTTCAACCACCTCAGTTGGGGTTTTGGATGACCTCTCAGCATTATTGCCAGATTAAAGACCTTACAGCGCACTGTGCACGCCTAGGGCTTGTTCCCAGAATAGCTCTTCTGAGGGCGGAGCAGATGCAACCCCTGAGTGTCCAGTTATCACACTCCATACACTAGTACAGTCTGTCTTCTGTGTGTGGTCACTGATGTGATCTGATCTCACATTCTTTGCACCCACTCTCCTGTAAGGACCCGGTGATGCCTGCTCAGAGTTGCACCGATAGAGCTTCTCACCGGCATGAATCCTCTCACAATGTGGCATAATCGATGAGTGACTGTACCTTTTACTGCACTCTGTGTGTGCACACTTAAGGCTTCTCTCTCGTAGTCATTCAATGGCTGCTCAAAGCTCAGAGCGTGATCCAGACTGAATCATTTATTGTACTACGTGTGCTAATAGGGTTTTCTCCTCGATGAACCATCTGGTGGCTGTACAGATGTGAACTGTGAGCGAAGCTTTCCCCACACTCTCTACATTGGTACAATCTTTGCTGTGTGTGGGATCACTGATGTTGTCTCAGATTTGATCGCTGAGTAAAGTGCTTACCACATTCCATGCAACCATAGGGTTTCTCCCCTGTATGGGTCCTTCGATGCCTGCTCAGAGTTGAGGGGTCGCTGAAGCTTTTTTTGCACGCTGCACATTGATAAGGCTTCTCCCCTGTATGAATCCTTTGATGCTTGCACAGATCTGAGCTCTGAGTAAAGCTTTTCTCACACACTCTACACTGGTATGGCCTCTCCCCGGTATGGATCTTCTGATGGCTGTACAGGTGGGACTTCCGAGCAAAGCTTTTCTCGCACTCTATACATTGATATGGTCTGTCCCTAGCATGGACCTTCTGATGCCGGTACAGATTTGAGCTTGCAGTGAAGGCTTTTCCACACTCCATACAGTCATAGCGTTCCTTGCCGATGTGTAAGCTTTTGTGTATGATGAGGTTGGGCCTGTTGTTGAAACACTTCCCACAGATGCTGCAGGGAAACGTTTCTGCCTTCCTGTGGATCTTCATATGTATCAGGAGTTGGGAGTTCTCGATAAAGCTTTGATTGCAGTACATGCATCTTCTAGGGTTCATCTGCAGGCTCATGGCTCCCTTTTCTGTTAAAAGAAGCAGAAATTGCATGTATTTTGTTCTGTCATCTTACAACCTAAATATCAGTATAACTAGCCCAACACTACTAAAACTGAAGCCCTCTACCTCCAAGCTCATAATTACCCACGTAACCCTCCACCCCCGTCCTGCTATCCTTTGCCTGTGACTTCATTGTTCCAACTCTTAAGGCACACAACCTTGGGTCCTATTCACCAGTGAACTAAAGATACAGCAATTAATTACCCCCACTGCCACATTGGCCAGATTAAACTTGTATATTCTATTCACAAGATCCATCGCCACCTCACTTACCAATCTACTCAAACTTTGTTCTCCACTCTGGCCTTCAGTCAGCTTGAAGACTATGCTAGCCTTCTCCAGGAACTTCCTCTCTACTAATTTCTCTCCTCAATAAAATGTTCAACTTGACAGTCTGCATCCTGCACAACCTCTGTGCATGTCTCCTACATCTGCCCATCAAGTCCATGTAGGCGGGCTCTCCATGCAATGCAGATCCCTCTTGAAACTCCTTGTGCAATTCAAGTTAATTCATTAAATGAACCCCTTCCCTGCTTTCTGCAATCTCAATCCCAACTCAGTTTGACAGTATGCCGGCCCTTGTGCTGCCTCGCACTTTTTTCCCCATCACCCCATCTTTGTGACACAAATTTGGAATAACCTGCTCCCTAAAAACAACTTCCCTCCAAGCCTTCACAACTGTCCACAAAACTCTCCTATACAGGGAAGGGGCAAGAGAAGCTTATAGTGGAGCCATCTTTCCCCCTTAGCACCAAACCTCCCCCTACATTGCACCCAAATGCATATACATTTACTAAATGGAAACAATAGCTAGTTGTGTGTATAGTGTACATATATATGTGGTGTCCCCAATCGTTGACCCTGCATGCATCTCCCCTCCTTCTTAACCGGGTTGACTACCTGCTCATCCATTACTGTGACCTGATGAAGAGCCTCTGCAAGAACTGTTATTCTCACTGTTATCATACTGTACAGCATTTCTGATTGACTCGCTAGCCCTCTTGCTGAAATACACACACACACACACACACCTTCCCCCCCCCCCCCCAATTGGAAATGTTCCACTTTTGGCAATATAAACAATAAAAACAGACAAGAAGGCCTTGAAGGGTGTGTTTTTCAATAATTCTTAAAACAACTGTTACTTACTAGTAATAATCGTTCTGGAGCATTTCTCTATTTTTAGAATCACGTGCTTTCACAGTCCACCATCTAGTGGTTGGTCTGGAGTATTGCAAGGTGTTTAATAACAAGTAGAAAAACCCCTCTCCTATGTGTACAGCCACAATGATCCCCCTACTCATGGCCTCACAGATGTTGTTTTTATGCACTTGTGTAATTGTGATGAAAGGCATGCTTTTATATATGTTGTGAAGGATAATTAAAGTGACAGCAAAACACTGGTTAAAGCCAATATTTTACTTTCCAGGAAACAAAGTGTAATACTCAAAACGAACCACTAGATGGGCGACTATGGCTAGCATGAGACTCTAAAACAGATTCACAATCCTGGGGAATATATTTAAGACCGGGCACCTCAGACACCAGGCTATGAATCCCACTTTGATGCTGAGTTATCATAGCATAGAAAAATCACTCGACAAAATACATGAAGGAAATGTGAAAGTTATGGTTCTGAAATAGTTTTGGGGGAAATGCGTTACCTCTACTAAACCATTACTTGTTTCAAATGATACGACTATGCGTTAACGTATGTCAGGTGGAATCCAGTGTTTGAATCTTACTTTCAAGTCAATTCTGGTTGAAATACCTTCATATTTAGCCTCACACGTAACAGCAATAAAGAACATAAAAAGACTTAAAGACGTTTAGAGTTGAATTCATGTGAAAAAGGTTTTATATTAACCTTATATGTGTGAACCGTGGGTAAGTAGATAAATACATCGATAAATCAAAAGCTCCTGAATATTCCTAAAACATGTCGGCGTGCAGTGAGTCGCTACTCAGTTTAAGTTCTTATGTCCAATTTAGTAAGTGAAAGGTTTCCATAAGTCACTGGATTTGTGCCAAACAAACATGCTGCTTCTGTTCTTTGCACTAGGATTTATGGGTAGAGGAAATATTGTTGGCTGGTGATTTGGATTTTAGCATGGGTTTGTGATTGAACACTCATGGACTGCCAAGATTTAAACATTTTGGGGGGGCGGATTTTTTAAATGTGCCTTTTTCTAAAAAAAAAAAAAAAACATTTTATTTGGCCACAATTGGTTTAACAAATTGAAAACCATAAGCCAAAACACAAACATTAAAAAAAAATGTTTACACAGTCATTTTCATTTTCATTTTCACATTATTGAAAATCCAAGCAGTCCTAAAACTGCATGTCCGACCATACTTTATCAGGTGGAATGTACAGTGAGGTTTTCTATTTTCTTAAAAATCATGATTATAAGTCTGACCAGTGCCAAGTTAGTCGTAATTGTCTCCCCTTCCATGAAAACATTGGACCATGTTTCTAAGTCTCTATTGGGAGTGCTTTTTGCTATTTCTCTCAAACATAATTCTCTTTCGTTTAGTAGACCTTTCAATTCTAAGGTTAGATGTTTAAGTTATTCCACTGTGTTGGATTTGAGGTGGATTCTACAATTTAGGTTTGCGTTTTGTTTTACTCTTCTTTGGATCACCTCTCCCAAAGGCAGAATATTTAAACTGAACCTCATTAGTTGTGACCTGAAAAACCAGTTTTGGAAGAGTTTTAGATATCCTGGAAGCATATTCAGTTATTTCAGTGTCGACCAATAGTCTTTGTAACTCTTGTAACTGGTTAACTCCTCCAATGGCTGTATCCAATCTTTTGTATACAGTTTTTTGTTTTTGAAGGGTTGATTACCTGGTCTTCGTTTGTTTCATTTAGCTCATTTAAAAGTGATTCACATTTGGCTTGCCATTTTCGTAGGTGTATATCCTTATTGTTTTTCAAGGCGTTATTCAGTGCCTCAAAACCTCCCGTTAAGGGATTTTCGTGGCATTTTCTGTAAAGTGAGATGGTCTTCCAGTCCACTATCGCTTTCAGTGATGTCAAGCCAAGTTCTCTTCTTATCGCTTGTATTGGCAGCGATTTTGGCAGTTGCAATACCGCTCTCCAAAACATGCCTTCATACTGTGCCCGGGTCTTATCGGGTAACTCGGGTGTGGTTTCTGCTCCATACGTCAGAATTGGAATCACTTTCATTCTGTAGAAGCTTATGAAGGGTGACAATGAAAAAATGCAGTATTTTTTTAGGAGGATCCGTCCTTGGGCACTCAAGGTTTTAAACTTTTTGTATAGATAGTCTTTCCTATGCGCCTAAGTTGGACCGTTATTAACACATACTCCTAGGTATATGATCGAATTTACCTCTAGCAGTCTTTTCCCTTTGAGAAACCAACTGAAGTCATTTTATTTTACTCATTTTCGTTTTTGACAGAGTCATTATTTGGGTTTTTCCAGGTTGATTCTTAATCCGTCTGTCTCAATGTACTTTTCCAAAGCCTCCAGTTGTTGTTGGAGTCCTATTGGCATCTGATCAAGTAAGACAATATCATCCGCGTATAGGAGTCTCCCTACCGGTATTCCTCCAATCTGCAGAGGAAATGTCCGTATCTCACAGAATGTATCGTCCATGTCAGAAGTGTATAGGTTGTACAGTTCAGGAGCTAGTGGACAGCCTTGTTTCACCCCCGTAGTGGTGCCTATTTGGTCGGATGTTAACCCTGACTTGTCCAGTCGTATTTTTACAGAAGTGTTAGTGTATAGTTGTTTTATGTTCTCCAAGACTACCAGGGGGCATTGCCATTTTGCCAATTTTCTCCATAGATTTTCCCTATTGACCATGTCAAAGGCCTTTGATAGATCCACAAATGCTATGTATATTTTGGTCTTTGTTTTCTTTGATTTATTTTTCAACAGATTAATTAGAAATGTTTCACAAATCCTGATTGCCACGGATCTCTTCTGCCTGTTTCCATGCTCCAAGTTGTTAATGATTTCAGCAATACTGAGGCAAAAAGTTTCCCCAAGACGCCGAGGAGGGCTATTGGCCTATAGTTCTCTGGGTTTGTCCTAAGGCCCTTCTTGTATATGGGGACAATCACCACGTTTTTCCAAGAATTTGGTACCTTTCCCCCTTTTATTATGTGTTCCAACAGATGGTTCATGAAGGTCACCCATTCTAGTGGATGAGTTTTTCACATCACGTTTGTAAGGCCGTCTGGTCCGGGAGCCCTCAAGTTTTTAAGTTGCTTGATCATGTCCTCTATTGTTGCTGTAGAATAGTCCAATTGGATGTCTTTCCCATTTAGGCTTTTTTCTCTATGCTTGGAGTCTGTTGCATTTGTCCGTAAAATTTGCACCATGTACTTGCTGTTATTGGGTTTAATATCAAGACGTCTTGGGGAGCGTTAATTTGGTTTATGATTCTCCAAATTTCGTGACTATTTTTGCTCTCAATTTTTCCTAACATGAATGTGGAATCTTGATCTAACATTGATTTTTTGTGGATACGAAGCCAATTTCGATATTTTTGTTTGGCTTTCTTTATTTCCTCCTCTGAATTTTGGCTCTTGTTTTTTATTAGATTTCTTATTGTTTTCTTCCGAGACTTTTTCCGATTAATAATTGCTTTGACGTATACATGCTTTTGTGTACTTGACCCTTTGTTATTTCCTACCTTTTGAGTTATAGTAAATACTTTTAATAGCGGCAAATAGTTTATTGTGTTATTCTCTTCTTCTCTTTGTCTTTTCTTAAGTTTCACAGATTGAAATTCAACTCAGGTAACCTGTCCGCTTTAATTCTTAATCTATTTCCTCCCATGTTCACGTACAATGAGAGATCTGCAACATATTTGATTGTTTTATTGTTACTCAGCTTTTTGCATGTCAGCTGCAAAATGTTATGATCACTTGCGGCAGTGTCGATTACCTCTAATTTTTCAGTACTATGAGACAGGTTTGAGGAAGTGTATATATAGTCGAGGGTCGCTGTTGAAAAGATACGTTTCCATGTTGGCTTTACGTAGACGTCCCCTTTCAATGCTCCGTTTAGTAGGACACAGTCTCTTGAAGTTAGGGCGTTGGTCCATCTTGTGCCACGTTTTTATTTGTTCGTACTGTTGGTTAGTTCTTCGTTCTCCAGGTTGCCCAAGTTTATGCATGAGCAGTTTAAGTCGTTGACTATTATAAAAGTCGGGTCTATCCATTTTTCCTTGGATTCGTCTAATCACCTCCCTACGTCTTCTGTTGAATTCTCGTTCACTGGTGTTGCCGGGTTCCAGTAAACATTAATAATTATCAGAACTCTTTGTGCGAATGTTGGCACTTGTTCTGTCTTAATCGTTAATACCTGGACGTAAGGGGTAAGGTTTGTCTCATCCAGTACTTCCCAATTCAGGTTGTTCTTTATGACAATCAGGAGGCTGCTTGGGGTCTTCCCTTTTGGCCCTTTATGGCTGGGTTTTTTAATACTTGATAGCCCTCTATCATTGCTGTTTCAGTCAGCCACGTTTCCTGAAGGCACATCACCTGGGCCCTTAACTTTTGGAGGTCACCTTGCCTGTAAAGATGGGTGAAGCCTCTTGTGTTCCAGTTTAGGAGCCTCCATTGGTCTTCTGTCTGTCCTTTTAAACTCTATTTCTGTTGCATTTTTGCAGCTACCAATGTAGCTAACCAGTTCCATTTGTCGTTATCATCGTCTGTGTTTTTGTTTTTCCCCTGTGTGTTATTTGTACTCCTTTCTTTTTTGTTCTTGCTCTTTTCGTGCTCCTCGTTTCTTTTTCCTTTAGTTGGTTCCCTGTCTCTAGGTTTTGAGTTACGTGAATTCAAGTCTTCCTTTTCTTTTTGGTAGTATGTAGTTATTGATACTTAGGTCAAAACCCATTGGTCTTAGGTGAGCGGCTTCTTCCAAAAGCAGTTTTATTACCAATCTTAAAACTGTGGAGCAGCACCTTGCCTGTTCGATCTTCTTCGAAAAATTTCACTACGGTTATGTCATTAGATTTTATCAGTCTCAAAGCTGGGATGTGATGTAATAGCCTAATCACGTTTGATCTATTCAGGAACAGGCCATCATTATAGTGCAACATTATCTCCAGAATTAAACCAATGGGTTGTTCACTATTCCTCGCCCTTAGATCAGTGTCTTTTCGGCTTCCACATGGTTTAATTGCTCGTCTTTATGATTTTCCAAATTTGGTAGATTATTAGGCGGGGTTCTTCTCGTTTTTGGTGGCCCTAACCTCAGTGGTGACTGTACTTGGCAACCTCAGTTTCTATGGCGGTTTTCAGTCATCACGTCTTTAGAGTTCACAGCTCTTTTTTCTGGTTCTAGTTTCTGGGTTGTGCCCTTTGGGAGTCTGTCATAGTTTTTCTTTTCTGGGCTTTGCTTTTCTCCTGCATTTCTGCCTAACATTTGTGAGTCTTCCCTCACTCCTTCATCTTCTGAATCTCTTTCATCAGTCTCCATGTCTGTTGAATTGTCAGATGTTATTTCCTGGTCACTCTCATATATAGTTTCAAGTTCTTCAATCGGTTCTTCCTCGTCCGGTATAGAGTGCGTAGTGAGGTCCAAGAGGTTTTGCTCTGTTTCCTCATCTTCCTCGATCTCAGGTATTTGTATTTCAACTATTTTTCTTTCCTCTTCTTTCTGGAGTCTCTCTACACCCTGATTGGCAGTTAACGGGCGTTGTAATGATACTGTTCATTTTTTTGAAGAATTCTCAACTTTTGTTAGATTTCTGGTTAGGCGGTGGTGGTTGGTTCTTTGGTTTTTTCGTTGTTATGCTTCCTTTACCATCCTTGGTCTTGGAGTCTGGTACTTTTTTTGGTTTTGCTCCCTGTGGTTTTTGGGTTTCCCTTTGTTTTGGTTTTGCAAAAATATCACTGAGTTTTTTTTCTTTACCCTCGGAGGTTTCTCTCTGGTTCCCCACTGATGTTTTTTGTATATGAGTTTGTGGTTTTGTCTCCTCCGCCATACTGCTCGCTTCACTCAGACATTTTGGAATTTTGGGGGCCTCTGTCGCTTTCTCCTTGTCATCTTTATTAATCCCTGTACTCTTTTCCTTTGTTGGTTGTATAACTGGCTGTTTTTTTCCAGTATTATTTAGTTCACCAAAGGCCCCAGTACCTTGATTGGGATCTCTAATATCCCAGTTCGTGTTGTTAGCCAAGAAGCTGTCTGTTTTTAGTTCAATGGCAATTACAATTGATTCCCTACTTTCTGCCAGTTTTCTTTCTTTTCTTTCCTTTACGATCGGCTCAAGTATGTCCTGTAACAGTTGAGCCATCTTAACGGTGCTATTGTCAAGGTTGTTTTGCACTGACGTTAAGAAGCCTTCCATGAAAATTGCCTTCGAGTGGAGCATAGCCAATAGCGTAGTTTGATCTTGTAATTTACCAGCTAGGTCCTCGTAGAGCTTCATGAAGGGTTCCAGGATGGCTGCCATTGTTGAGGCTAGTAGGATTTTTTCTTCAGTGTATTCTTGTCAATTTGGGTCTTTTGTTGTTGGGTCATTATTGAAATCCATCCATGTTTGGTGTTCTCTACATCCATCTTTTTTCCTGTTGTTTATGTCCACGTTAATTAAGGGTTCGTTTTTATTAGGGGACGTTTGCAAGCTTTATCGTTAAATAATTTTTGTGCGTCATTGCTACAAGGCGATGTCTGAGCAGTCTTGTCGTAAGTTATTCCTGAGGTCGAACATCTTTTTTTTTTCCTGCTCGTTTTTTTATGGCGTTTTTTGCTTGCGTTATTAGGTGTACCTCGTCTTCCATAGATCTTGAGGTCTCTAGTATGACTTCATCTGGAATTTCATGATGGTCTTCATTAGCCACTCTTTGTCCTGGCTGTTTTTGATGGCTGGTGAAATCACAGGATCTTGGCCAATATGCTAATTACCTGCTCCTTAAGTGCTCGCAGGAAGACACCGGACACTCTGACCACCCGGTAGCCCTCTGTGAGCAAGTTGTACAAATCTCCTTTGCCTCCTACGGCTTTCTAGCTCCGTCACTAGATGGATCGCTAATTGCACATATGCCTCCAATTGGTCTGTGCTACAGGACAGGAGTCGCCATTTCGCACACAGTGCACAGCAAACAGCCAAACAGCATCCAAAATTGTGCACCCTTTACACGCGCAGGCTTTTCTAAAATGGATCGAGGTTTTTCGTTTTGGTGCATTAGGATCGGCAGAAACTGTTTTAAACATTTTATGTTTTATAGATGATGGGAGGGGAGTGGTACTTAGTTTAAAGATGCTGGGCCTGATTACAAGCATGGTGGTCCGGGAACTACGGTACCGCTCGCGGGTGCCGTTTCACCCACTGTCACAAGTCTCCCCCCTTCTCACCTGTCTGTATTGTTTGCTCGTGATCTTCGGAGATGTCTTCTTTCGCACTGTTCGGGATTTATATAACCCCGTGCGTGGGTTCTCGGATTCCAGCGTGTGGTTCGTGACCCAGCTCCAGGATACGTTCAGATGTCTGGGACGAAGACCAGGAAATAATGAGGTTCGCACTCGGAGACCCGAATGCGATGGAAATCCAGGATATGCAAAGGTAAGGATAAGGGGAAGGAAGAAAGAAGAGGAATTCAGGGGACCGGGAACGAGGAATCAAAAGTAAGCGCTGAACAAGCTTTGGCAACACACATCCGACTACTGCAAGCGGTAGCGTTGAGACGCACAGAGCCGCGGGGACGTGTCAGCTTTGTAGAACGTAGAGCGTACAACGCAGAGACTGGCAAACAGTGTTCCGCATTCAGCTGCCATGTTGGGAGTACTACTGAGTTCAGTCCCCTATGGGTCAGGGACCACGAAGTCCAGAAGGGACGTGAATGGCGGTTCAAGACAGCATGCCTCCTCCGAAACGCAGCTCCTCCGGGTTTACCCGGATGTATAAGGTGGTATCTTTGGAGCAGTCTGGGGGCATTCATGTTTGAGACGGGTTCCCAGGTGCGTTCACTGGGAGGGTAACCCTTTCCACTCAACCAGATACTGTAGCTGACCACGTCTGTACCTGGAGTCACATATTCTGGAAACCTCATATTCTAGCTGATCATTGAAAATCACAGGGGTAGATCCTGGAGCAGTTTGAGAGGACTGGACGTATGGTTTCAACAGAGAAGTGTAAAAGACAAGGAGGATCCTCTTCCAAGATTCTGGTAGTCTGAGTCAAAGGGGTACAGGGTTAATGACTTCCTTTATGGAAAAAGGGCCGTAATACCTGGGAGCCAATTTATTTGGTCGTAGGTGTCAAGGTAGAAGTTTCGATGCTGGACATCATCCTTCATCTTCGGCCACCAAAATTGTCTTTGTATTAAACGGAAGGTGTTGGTGATGCCACTGTGTCCTGAATGAAGGGTATCATGACATAGGCTTGTGATCTTTTGCCGTAGTCTCCGAGTGGGAATGGCCAGGCAATTGTCCTTGAATAAATATCCGTCCTTCGTTTTGAGATTCCATCGATTATTACCATTAAACTCCTTCCAGGTTTCAGAGGACTGAGTTTGAATCCGAATATCCTCCAGGAGGTTGATTGCTTGGGCAACAAATATTGTGCGGGGAAACATCTTTGGGAAGGATCGATCTTCAGGGATTTCGTAGTCAGGACTTCGAGATAAGGCATCGGCTATTATGTTGTGTGTTCCAGGAACATGATGGATTTGAAACTGGTATTGAGCAAAAAAAAGAAAGCTCAACGGGCTTGACGACTGTTCCTACATTCCAGGGATTGCAGGACTTGAAGATTCCGATGGTCCGTGCGGACCTGAACATGGTGTTTCACTCCCAGGAGTAGATGACGCCAATCTGTGAAGGCTTGACGGATGGCTAGCAATTCTTTTTCTAAAACAGAATAGTGGGTTTCGCTAGGAGTCAAGGTGCGAGAAAGATAGGCAATGGGGTGTTCTAGCTTGTCATCGAACTCCTGTTTCAGGACTGCCCCGATGGCGTAGTTGGAGGCATCAGTTTCCACAAGAAAGGGTCGATCAATGTTAGGTTGGGCTAAGATGGGGGCTTGTGTGAACGCCGACTTTAACTGTTGAAACGCCTCATCTTGGGCTGCTGTCCAGTGAAAGGGGGTATCTTTTTTTAACAATGTAATGATCAGATGTACAATCTCCGAAAAAGAGGGTATACATTTCCGATAGAAGTTAGCAAGCCCCAGGAAGGATTGAATTACAGTAGTTGGAACAGGCCAGGATAGAATGGAATCCACTTTCGAGGGGTCCATTCCAATTCCTTTTGGGCTAAGGACGAATCCAAGATAGTGAACAGTAGACACATGGAAAAGGCATTTCTCGGGTTTAGCCAGGAGCGTATGTTCACATAGACGTTGTAAAACTGCCTTAACATGTTCTTCATGCTTCAGATGGTCCTTAGAGTATATCAGTATATCGTCCTATATACAATGACGAAGAGGAACAGCATATCGGAGAACACCTGGTCCATAAAACGTTGGAAGACCGCTGGGGCATTAGCAAGTCCGAAGGGCATAACCTAGTATTCAAAATGACCAAAGGGTGTTCTAAAGGCTGTTTTCCATTCGTCACCTTCTTTTATACAGATGAGATGGTAGGCACCTCTGAGATCTAATTTTGTGAACACTACAGCTCCTCTTACCGCTTCCAAGATATCTGAGATGAGGGGCAACGGGTAGCGGTCCTTGAGGGTGCATTGATTAAGGCCACGATAATCTAGACAGGGCCTAAGCTTCTTGGTATCTTTCTTGGGAACGAAAAACAATGAAGCTCCCGCCGGGGTTGTATGGTACCATTTTCCAAGTTAGTATCCAAGTATTCTCGGAGGGCTCTTTTCTCAGATTCTGATAGAATGAACATCCACCCAAAAGGAATCACCGCTGAGGGTTCAGTATCGATGGCGCAGTCCTCAGGTCTGTGAGGGGGTAGAGCTTGAACTATGGCGGTCGAGAATACATCTGTATAAGCCTGGTAGGCCCTGGGAATCTGGATGATATTAGAGACAGTGAGTGGACCTTCCTGGTTCGCTCGCGAGTCTTCAGAGGATCCTGACGAGGAGTCTAGGGATAAACAGTGGGACATACAATGTTCTGAACCAGGAAACAAGGATCCTGCTGCCCAGTTGATGTAGGGGTTATGCTTCAGTAACCAGGCCATGCCCAGAACCATTGGGTAATGGGCATATCTTATGGTGTCGAATTTGATTCTCTCTTGATGGTGGTTTATAGAAAGCAGGATCTCTTTGGTTTGAAGGGTTATGGGTCCTGAAGAGAGGGGTCTTCCATCAATATCCTCTACAGGTTGCATGATGTCTCGAGTTTCATATGGAATGTTATGGGTAGTGACCTAATCATGATCTATGAATATCCCCATGGCCCCGCAATCCACCAATGCCAGAATGGGGTAAGATTCTTTCTTGGAAGGCGATAGAAAGGCCTGCAGAATCACAAGGTTGTTCTGTCCAGGAGAGTTCAAGGATGGAATAGATGTGGAGCAAACATCTCTCTCCCGAAACTGTGCTCCTTCTAGGATCGGGAGCTGGGGTTTCCCGAATGCCGTGGAGGGGCAACAGGACACTCTCTCACAAGAGGTTTATCAGAGGCACAATACATGCACAGACCAGTGTGAATCCGTTGCATCCTTTCTTGCGGGGTTATGGGTCAGCGGAAGGCCCCAAGTTGCATGGGTTCTGGGTCCGTGGTCGGAGAAGCTGCAGGCTCAGGTCTAGATCGATGGTCTGTAGAGACCTTTTGGAAGGGTGATTTAATTTTCTTCTTTTCTGCCATTCTTTCCTGGATATGAAAGTGGACCTGCAAGGAAAGATCCATGAGAGCCTGGAAGGAACTTGGGTGAGCTACCCTGGCTAACTCGTCCTTTAGCTCTTCATTCAATCCTCTTCGAAAGAGGGTGAAACAGGCCTCTGGAGACCAGTCTGCTTCCTTGGCAAGTTGTTTAAAGCGGGTCACATAGGTAAGCATATCCTGGGATCCTTGTTGAAAGGCCAATAAACCTTCTTGAGCACTGTAAACCTGCTCTGGGCGATCAAACATGGTCTTTAGCGCCTGCCCGAAGCCATCATAGTCATCCAGGAGGGCGTCGCCCGAATTAACTAAGGGAGTTGCCCAGGTCAAGGCATTCCCATTGAGATGTGAGATCATAAAGCCCTCCTTTGCCCTGGGAGTGGAGAAGTAGTAGGGCTTAAAGGTGAAGTGCACTAAACATGAATCGAGGAAGGCATGAAGGGTCTTTGAAGAGCCATCATATTTATCCACTACTCCTCCCAGCAACACGTTTTCCTTGGATGTGGTGTCACGTGACAGGACCAACTGTTTCAATGCAGCATTTTCAGCTTTAAGATTTTGGACTTCTGTTGTTAACTCCTGTATGTCTCGCATGAGGTCTTGAACTGCGGCCTCCATTTCTGTAACTGTATCAATTTGTTGGCGTCTCAATCTGTCACAAGTCTCCCCCCTTCTCACCCGTCTGTAATGTTTGCTTGTGATCTTCGGAGATGTCTTCTTTCGCACTGTTCGGGATTTATATAACCCCGTGCGTGGGTCCTCGGATTCCAGCATGTGGTTTGTGACCCAGCTCCAGGATACGTTCAGATGTCCGGGACGACGACCAGGAAATAATGAGGTTCGCACTCGGAGACCCGAATGCGATGGAAATCCAGGATATGCAAAGGTAAGGATAAGGGGAAGGAAGAAAGAAGAAAGATAGCGCTGAACGAGCTGCGGCAACATACGTCCGACTACTGCAAGCGGTAGCATTGAGACGCGCAAAGCCGCAGGGGCGTGTCTGCTTTGTAGAACATAGCGCGTACAATGCAGAGACTGGCAAACAGCGTTCCGCGGCCATGTTGGGAGTACTACTGAGTTCAGTCCCCTATGGGTCAGGGACCACGAAGTCCAGAAGGGACGTGAATGGCAGTTCATGACACCCACCAGGTTTTTTCCTGGCTGGTGTAACGGCACCCGCGAGCAGAACACGTTGGATGCACCGGCACAACTCTGTATGTGCCGGTGCATCCAACCTCCCCATCCCCATTCTGCCCTACTGGGCAGAATGGGGATCGGGAGGCCCTCGATTCCGGCACCGTTTTCTGGTCCGGCTAACTACGAGTTCTATGGCCATGTGGTGCTACACCCGCCAGGTCTGACCTGGCGGGTGTAACGTCACCGGCCACAGATGGACGCGGAAAAACCAGCACCATTACCACATGGTGCCGGTGTTTCCACTTACCCATTCCCATGCAGTCATATTAGACTCCACGGGAATGGGGATTTACAGAATGCAGGCTCCGGAATTACCAGATCACTGGGGTTGTAATGCCCTGGTAATTCCAGCAAGTCCAGAGTCAGTAAATCCCTACGAGTCTGGCGGCAGCCTGCCGGTTTTACCAGCATGGCTACCGCCGGACTCGTAATGAGGGCGGATGAACCTTCTTGTTGGATTTAGTAATGCTGGACTGTATTATATCACCAAAGAGGAATGATATGCCTCTTTCTGGAAACAAAGTAGTAAACAAAAATAGACGAGGAACCCTAAGGAGGGGCGAGAGATCGAGGGATTCCTACACAGAGGCGAGTCTCTGACAGCAGAACATGTTGAAAGGGTGGAACCACACTGTACCGCTGAGCCGGCGGTGGTGGTGGGGGAAATGCGTGCAGGGAGTAAAGTATGCCAGAGCCGCCGAACATAGAAGCGAGGTAACTGCCATAAAGATAGTGACAGAGAAGCCTTTTCCTTGGTGGCGTGACCATGCACAGGCCGTGGTGGGCTGGGTGCCTGCGAATAAACACTGACACCAGAAGCGAGTGGAGGAATGGATCCTCTACTCAAACGGAGCGGAGAAAGGTTGTCGGAGCCAGCAGCTTCACTGAAGCAGAAAAAAAAACCAACGCAATAAGCGATCAAAGCATAGGAATGCTGCCCCGTGCAGAAGTCAATCCCGAGGAAAGGACCCAATGCCAATACTGGTAGCATGGTAACCCAGGAAAGGAGGAGACAAATATCAAGAGAGCCAACTCAATGTGGGTTACGGGAGTGTGGGAAACCTGAATAATGCATGTTGGCAAGTACCAGAAATAATATCACATTTAAGGTAGCAACAGGGTCGCGAGAACCCCTTAGAGACAATGGGCCTCATTACGACCCAGGCGGTAAGTTACCGCCTGGGCCGTGACTTTACCACCATGGTGTAAACTATGTTTACACCATGGTGGTTGGCGGACTTACCGCCCCATTCCGACCTTGCCGGGGCGGTAAGTCCCCAATCCCCATTTACCCTTCCCCATTCCCATTTTTGCCCCATAGGGCATAATGGGAGTGGGGAAGGCGTTAATTACGCCACCGTAAATTACGGTGGCGTAATTAACTCCATGGTCCCTTAGCGCCATGGATTTTAACACCCGCTAAAATCGGGTGTTAAAATCTCCATGGCGCTAGGGGAACTCGGAATTGGCGGTAAGGGGCCGGCGCAGCTAACGCTGGCGTTAACCCCTTACCGCCAGGGTCGTAATGAGGCCCAATAAGTGAGATAGAATCTGGAGTGTTCAAACTGTTGGACTATGAATATATGAAGAGTCCTGTAGGAGATTGGAGGAAGGGGACAAGGGAAATCTCTCCATTAAAAGGGGTGGCAAACTTAACTATCAGGAATTTCTACAACTATCGAGGAGTGTGTGAGGAGAAGATTAAAAGAACTTTGTTTTATGGACTTTGATACAAACATTCAGTTTTCCTTTTTTTGAAGTAAGAGCTGCATCCCAGGTAGTACCTCTATGAGCTTGGCTAGACAGAGCCACAAGCCGGATGCATTGGGCTCTGGCTATTTTCTACAGTAGTAGGGACTGTTAGAAATAGGTTTCTGGATTAAGGACAGGGTTTTACTGTAGAGGACTGAAGAGCACCCTTAGTTTAGTTTCATAGATAGGGAAAACCCTCTCTGCGATAGGGACAGATAGGCCTCTTCCCTACTTTGAATAATATAAACCCTTGAAATATTCTTCTCGGGTATGACTCCTCCTTCTGGCTCGCCATAGTTAACATATCTGTTCTGGAGATCTAACATTTAAATTGGGAGGATGAAGAGTTACTGGTCTTGGTAAGTGTTTGAGGAAATGGGGAAACAGTTTCCTTCAGGTTTCAGTAATGATTTAGGCAGGGCAAAGCATAGCATTGGGTATTTTAAGGGTTTACACATGGAATTTTCAGTGCAGCGCTCTTGGAACACCCCCTGACTACAGCTTTAGGTGACATTTGGAAAAACATATTACACCAGAGTGCAATTCTCACCAGTCATCTCTCACTGCAGCTTCATGTGACACAGGTAGAAAGTGAGCAGATGTCACAAGCCACCACTCACTGCCGCTACATGTGGCACTGGAGAAGGATTGTACTATACAGCTGTGTGGATATCACAAGCCACAGCTCACTACTGCTTCATGTAATACTGGAGAAGCATTGTACATATCACAAGCCACCTCTCACTACTGCTTCATGCGACACTGGAGAAGAATTGCATTATACAGCTTAGATATCACAAGCCACTGCTGTTTCATGTGGCACTGGAGAAGCATTGTACTATACAGCTGTGTAGATATCACAGGCCAATGCTCCTTCATGTGACACTAGAGAAGCATTGCACTATACAGCTGTGTAGATATCACAAGCCAGTGCTCAATGCTGCTTCATGTGACACAGAGAAAGCATCATAGTATACAGCTGTGTAGCTAACACAAGCCACCGCTCACTACTGTTTCATGTGACACTGGAAAAGCACTATACTATACACCTGTGTAGATATCACAAGCCACTGCTCACTGTGACACTGGAGAAGCATTGTACTATACAGCTGTGAAGAGATCACAAGCCACCGCTCACTGCTGCTTCATGTGACATTGGGAGAAACATTGTACTATACAACTGTGTAGATTTCACAAGCCACCGCTCACTGCGACACCGGAGAAGCATTGTATTATACCGATGTGTACATATCACAAGCCACAGCTCACTGCTGCTTCATGTGACACTGGATAAGCATTGCACTATACAGCCGTTTACATATAACAAGCCACTGTGCTCCTTGTGACACTGGAGACGAATTGTAATATACAGCTGTGTGGATATCACAAGACACTGCTCACTGCTGCTTCATGCATCACTGGAGAAGCATTGTACTATACAGCTGTATATACATCACAAGCCAATGCTCAATGCGGCTTCATGTGACACTGGAGAAGGATTGCATTATACAGCTTAGATATCACAAGCCACTGCTGCTTCATGCATCACTGGAGAAGCATTGTATTATACAGCTTTGTAGATATCAAAAGCCACAGCTCACTGCTGCTTCATGTTACACTGGAGAATCTTTGAACTATACAGCTGTGTGGATATCACAAGCCACCGAACATAGCCACTTCATTTGACACTGGAGAAACATTGTACTATACAGCTGTGTAAATATCATAAGCCACTGCTGCTTCATGCAACACTGGAGACTCATTGTATTACACAGATGTGTACAAATCACAATCGTTCACTCACCGCCGCTTCATGTGGCACTGGAGAAGCATTGTACTATACAGCTGTGTACATATCACAAGCCACTGCTCACTGCTGCTTCATGTGACACAGGAGAAGCATACTATACAGCTGTGTAGATATCGCAAGCCATCGCTCACTGCTGCTTCATGTGACACTGGAGAAACATTCTACCATACAGCTGAGTAGATATCACACGCCAGTGCTCAATGCTGCTTCATGCGACACTGGAGAAACATTATACTATACAGCTGTGTACATATCACAAGCCACTGTTCACTGTTACACTGGAGAAGAATTTTACTATAGATCTGTGTGGATATCACAAGACACTGCTCACTGCTGCTTCATGCGACACTGGGAGAAAGCATTGTACTATACAGCTGTGTGGATATCACAAGCCACCACTCACTGCCGCTTCATGTGGCACTGGAGAAGGATTGTACTATACAGCTGTGGAGCTATCACCAGCCACCGTTCAATGCCGCTTCATGTGGCACTGGAGAAACATTGTACTATATAGCTCTGTAGATTTCACAAGCCACCACTCACTGCCGCTTCCTGTGACGGAGCTAGAGGGAGCAAAAGGGTGAGTGAAGCATACGGCAGCACTAGGTATAGCGGCACCCGGAGGGAGTAAGGCATAGAGTGGACTGGCTGAGAGTGGCTGAGGGATTCAGGTATCAAGCAGAGCTAGAGGGAGCAGAAGGGAGAGTGAAGCATTCAGCAGCACTAGGTATAGCGGCACCCGGAGGGAGTAAGGCATACAGTGGCCTGGCTGAGAGTGGCAGAGGGATTCAGGTATCGAGCAGAGCTAGAGGGAGCAGCAGGGAGAGAAGCATATAGCAGCACTAGGGATAGTGGCCCCCAGAGGGAGTAAGGCATACAGTGGCCTGGCTGAAAGTGGCAGACAGATTCAGGTATCGAGCAAAGCTAGAGGGAGCAGCAGGGAAAGCGAAGCATATAACAGCACTAGGGATAGCGGCCCCGGGAGGGAGTAAGGCATACAGTGGCCCGGCTGAGAGTGGCAGAGGGATTCAGGTATCGAGCAGAGATAGAGGGAGCAGCAGGGAGAGAAGCACATAGCACCACTAGGGATAGCTGCCCCAGGACGGAGTAAGGCATACAGTGGCCTGGCTGAGAGTGGCAGGTGGATTCAGGTAGCGAGCAGAGCTAGAAGGAGCAGCAGGCAGTGAAGCATATAGCAGCACTAGGGATAATGGCCCGGGAGGGAATAAGGCTTACAGTGGCCCGGCTGAGAGTGGCAGAGGGATTCAGGTATCAAGCAGAACTAGAGGGAGCAGCAGGGAGAGAAACGTATAGCACCACTAGGGATAGCATCCCCGGGAGGGAGTAAGGCATACAGTGGCCCGGCTGAGAGTAGCAGAGGGATTCAGGTTTCAAGCAGAGATAGAGGGAGCAGCAGGGAGAGAAGCAAATAGCAGTGTATAGAAGGAGCCAAGTACCCCACCTCAACCACTTCGCCCATATGGCCTATATGTTGGGAACCAGAGTGTGAGACACGTGCAGTACCAGTGAAAATACTGATATTGGAGACTTTGTGAAGGCCAGTATCCATGCACCTGAGGGAACGAAGTTCCTGTATCCAAAGAACCATAGGAAGTATGTGGGAAAGTGGATCTATTGCAGTCCAAGTGGACAGTGCATGCCTAGAACTTGGAACAAGGATGAGCATGTTAAATCAGCTGGATGCCTGAAGGGAGTCATAAAGATATGGATTCCAAAGAAGCATTTGTCCAGATGAGGATGTCTAGAGATGAAGGATGATGGGAGAGTGGTTGATGAATCGCCCAGAGGGGGAAGTGTAGAGAAGCAGCCAAGTACCCCCACCTCAACCACTTTGCCCATATGGCCTATATGTTGGGAACTAGAGTGTGAGACATGTGCAGAACTAGTGTAAATATCAAAGAGAATCCTGGAGGCAAGGTTCCCATTGAGAAAGCCATACCTGCATACGAGATGATGGCCATTTGAATGAAATCTCAGAAGAAACAGGACCTATGTGACGTCACATGAAGAAAGCTGACGTACATGGAAGAGATGCAGAGACAAGAGAATGCAGATATTCTATAAGGCATCAAGAAAGAATCAAAGATAAGTGACATCTTAGGATCAAGATGGAGAAACTTATGCTGCAGAAACAATGAACATATCAAGTTATTTTACACTTGTACAGATGCAAAGAAACGCAAGCAAAGTATTCTTGAGGCTAGCTTTATAGTGAATAGATTGCGGCATGCGCCACCAACATATACATATATATTTTGAAGTGAGTAAAGATTGGATGTTTCCACTAAGTATTATAGCAGAGCTGGACCAGAGAAGGAAGGCCTCGTTTCCAGTGTGTCGCAGTTAAAAAAGTGATTCAATTACAGAAGCAGATCTCAGAAAGGCGAGGCTGGACGAGCCACAAGAAACCAAGATCTTATCAGGTTGGGGTGAGCAGACATTGGATACAAATCATGTGAAAGAACAAAACTCTTGTTCAGAATACATGGACAAAAACAAGGAAGATGTCAGAGGTCTATTAGAAAATAGTATTTTAATGCTCTGGAGCTCGATTTTGTGGAAGTCACGTGGAAGGAGGAAGTTGAACGAGCACGATGGTCACACCTACGCATGAGAGCAGAGCGTGCCTTCACTCCCCTGAATTCTCCAGAGCAAAATAACTCTTCCAAGGACAAGTTCAAAGCCTTAATTGACAGCAGACCACTGAGGTGATGATAGATGAATATGCTAATTGGTGGGAAGCTATGGTTAAGACTAGCTCACGAGCATCCGGAAGCCCAGCCTGCATGCCGCTAAACATAGGTGGAAAAGTACTGACGGTGTGCCAACCAGTTGTAGGAGGCCACGTGATTAAGGGTCCTATAGTTTGTGTAACCAATGGGACATTGTGTATTTAGTGACGTTCATAGTGACCCGTTTAAGGGGAGGACTTAGTTGCCCCACCAGATGTTACGAAAACTATCACTTTTTGTCACTCTTTTAGACGAGTATGGATCGTATACTTATAGCTTCCTTAAGAAACTATCAGAATTGCCACTAGGTTTTTGTAGTTTGCCACGTAGGATGACGCTAGTAAATACATAGGTTAATGTCATCAAAGACGATTTTTTGCTATAAAAGAATGCTTTTTTTTAAGATGCATTGAGAGATTTTACGCCAAGACGTCCGTTGATGTCTGTTGTACTTCCCGTTTTAGATAATTGATATTAAAACGGTTACCTTTTTGCCAACTACCTGCATTGTTTCAATTATTGGTGTTTGAGTAACTTCTGCATGCCCATCCATCTCAAGGGTATTGCTACCTCATCTTAAAGGGCTGGAATCCACCAGTTCACGTGGTAGCGGAGAGGATGGTTTGAAATCCATTCAGATAGTAGCCTTTGGGGTCCCGGGAATATCGCACAACTTCTGCCATTTGGCTGAAAGGACGTGCAGTTCCCTGTAGATAGCAGATTTTAGTTGAAAGCAAGTCTTGCAAGCTAGGTTAGACAGGTCCCTTGTTTTCAGGCAGAAACCCCACCTGGCGTCTACAGGAAACTGAACGAATGGAAAGTTGAAACGGCTGTTAAAGAGGCGCACAATCCCAAAAGTCAGAAGTTGAACAAACGAATGGTGAGTAAAACTGAGTGAGGTGGCACAATTGTGAATGGGCAGTGGGTGAAGAAAGTGATGAGGAAAAAACAAGTAAAGAAGGGAGGTAGGGATAAAGTAACTTGAGGATGTTGAGCATTGAAATATTAGGTAATTGACTTGAGGAGAGGCCAAGCAATTAAAAGGTATTGTGCGGGAAGGTGCCACAGTAAAGGATACGCCCAGTTTCCTGCATTTTAAAGAATGTAGCAGAAGGAATTGTTCCTAGGGCCCTATTGACTGGTGACGTAGACTACAAACTCGATTAAAGACGAGTTTAAAGAGGATGATTCACATCCCAATCGGGGTATTTTTAGGGGTAGGTAATGGTCGGTCTTTAGGAGAGGACTGAAATATATGTGGCCGGTCAAGTATGTCCGTTTGTTTGTTTTATGTGACTGAATATGGTGAACAAACAATAGAGGAATTAATAGATGTGAAAAGAAAACATGAGTTTGAGAATTATTTATTTCACCTGTACAATAAATCTTTTAGCACGAGAAGTATTTCCTAGATAGGGGATATGTGAAGTATAAGATCAGATAATGGCCCTCATTTTGTTGATGAAGTCTTTGAACAAATACGCTTGTTGCTTAGCATAAAGCACAAGTTTTCATAGGCTTATCAACTGCAAGCGAATGGGGTCTGTGAGAGACTCAGTGGCTTGCTTAAAGAGAGATTAGCCAAATTGAAACTTACTCGAAAGAAAAGATGGTTGCATTGTCTACCACTGGCATTGTACGCGCTGAGAAATCAACCAGGTTCAGACCACCATCTTAGACCCCAGGAAATAGTGACAGGGAGGCAAATGAGGACACCTCTCATACTTCCGTCTAGAACTAGAAGTGATGCCCAGACATCAGCAGAATTGGTAGGAAAGGAGTTACATGATTACTTAACATGCATGACCTCAATTATTTCTGTCATTTCAGATCAACTCAAGCAGAAGGGGTGTGGGGCAGCTCAGAACACAGAAGGAGATGCTACAAGAACCGGAGTTGAAAAATTATGTTTTCTCAATCTTTTCCCCAGTGATTCGGTCTTAATTAGGAATTTCACCAGGCGGTGGCACAAGCCACGTTTTAATGGTCGCTTCGTAGTGGAAGACGTGACACTGTCTGCAGTCAAAGTGCAGGGCAGACGCGCCTGCATATTTCTCGGAGTCAGACCTACTTAATAGTGATGCTGTGCTTAAATTTGAATGGTTGTTAAATATAAAGGCTGAGTTGACTAATATTGGTTTGTACTCCTAGTTCTCTGACCCCCTCCTGCATAGTACACAATTGGAAGCTACTGCTACGAGAAAGCTATTTTAATTTCCAAAACTCATTAAGAGAAGATTGGGCATTAATACTCCCTTTTCGTCGCATATATCTAACAACTGAATTGCTCATGTTTTGAATTCATACTTAATCAGGGTCAGGAATCTGTATTCACAGTCGTTTATTACCAGATTAAGACTCGGCCTTCTCCCATTTAAGGCTCTGACTAGAAAATGGAAATCGTGCATGTCGGCGAGATATTATGCATTGTATTTTGTTTCACCACAGTTACAGGAACCTTCATAGCAGGACTCTACTTCCTTTACTTCACACAATTTTCTATAGGAAGTGCAGCCCTGTTTTGATGTTTTTAATGTTGTGCCGCTCTCCCTTCGTGTGCTGGGTTGTTGAAAGATATTTAGTACGAGCACTCAAAAAAGGGCAAGGATCAAGGCTGAATTTATTGGTGAACATGCGGATGAAATGTAAAATGTCTTATTTGAATATTAACATCATAGAAAGCTTGCGTGTATTTTTGTTTTAATGTACTTTATCAGAATAGCTATGGAGAAGACACCACTGACAATGTCATGTATTTTGTTCTGTTGTCTCAGTTATACGTTTTCTGTTTTTTTGCACGATGGACATTAGGCAGTCTGGTATTGCTCTTATGATCTAATGTTTTTAATGCATAGTTTTAAATATGTAAATTCTTCATTGATTCTAGTAACTTTTAAGTTTACTGAATGTTTGTAATTTAAATGTCATTATTGTATTCAATCTTGTTTGAAATGTATTGCTTTTATGGAAACATTTTTTTTTCTCCGAAATGAAGAACATTTTATTTGATTTGTTACATGGTTGGTTGCTGAGCAGACATTAGCGAGCATCGATTTTCATGTAGTGGTGGATGATAGAATGCTGACACGGTGAGATTGCAGCAATGTGGTGTACATGATATTGCTGCTGAATGGCGTAGTTGTCAATGAGTGAGGATGGTATGGATGGGCTTTTGTGGGGGAGGGGTCAAACACATATTCTAGGGAGCTTACCTGATGTTATAAAGCAGCAGGGGCTCTGGTCCTGGATCCTCAAGCTCCGAATAGGTCCAAACAGGAATAGCTTGTCTTCCTCTTTTCTTCTGCCTTCGTCCCCCTCTCCCCTGCTGATCTTTTCTCTCTTGGCACCGTGCACCTGGCCACCCTCTGTCTTTTGGGCCCAGGTACCTGCTCATCCTGCCACCCTCCTGCACTGCCTCCGGGCCACCCCTTGCACTGGGGTCTGTATCTGTACCCATACAGCCCCCCCTTTTTCTTCCTGCACTTATCAGACCTACCCTGTCTGCTGCCTTAAACCTAGCACTTGCAAATTGCTGGCTGCATTACCACTGTTTGTTGCCTTTATTATTTATTTATTGTTATTTATCTGTTTCTCCTCTGCTTTGCACTTTCCACCTCTCCCCCCTTCCATGTACTTTTCCCCTCCCCTCTCCCATGCACTTGGCGTTCTCAATGTCACTGGGCTTAGTAAGATCGCTGTTTTGTTCTCCCCTGTTCCCCTCCCTTGCCTTGTCGCGCTCTGAAACACTTGTGTACGAGCGCGATAGAAATAAAATATCAATCAAACAATTCATCTGCACTTTGCTTCAGACGCCCGAGTGAAAGAGACCCGTGATCTAAAAGTTAAGAAAGGAAGGGGCAGGGCTTAGCAGGGGTGGAGGGGCTTATCTACTTGCACCTGCTCACCAACTGCAAAGGAAAAGAGACTGCCTGGATGGTGCGAAAACTGGTGTGGGGCGGAGCAGCTGAGAGGCAGGGCCTGATGCTGTGGCCAGCCCAGTTTCCTGCATTTTAAAGAATGTAATAGAAGGAATTGTTCCTAGAGCCCTATTGACTGGTGACGTAGACTATGAACTCGGTTAAAGACGAGTTTAAAGAGGATGATTCACATCTCAATCGGGGTATTTTTAGGGGTAGGTAATGGTCGGTCTTTAGGAGACGACTGAAATATATGTGGCCGGTCGAGTATGTCCATTTGTTTTATGTGACTGAATATGGTGAATAAACCATAGCGGAATTAATGGAGGTGAAAAGAAAACATGAGTTTTGAGAATTATTTATTTCACCTGTGCAGTAAATCTTTTAGTACGAGAAGTATTTCCTAGATGGGGGATATGTGAAGTATTAAGATCAGATAATGGCCCTCATTTTGTTAATGAAGTCTTTGAACAAATAAGCTTGTTGCTTAGCATAAAGCACAAGTTTTCATAGGCATATCACCTGCAAGCGAATGGGGTCTGTGAGAGACTCAGCGGCTTGCTTAAAGAGAGATTAGCCAAATTGAAACTTACCCTAAAGAAAAGATGGTTGCATTGTCTACCACTGGCATTGTACGGGCTGAGAAATCAACCAGGTTCAGACCACCATCTTAGACCCCTTGAAATAGTGACAGTGAGGTGAATGAGGACACCTCTCACACCTCCGTCTAGAACTAGAAGTATTGCCCGGACAACAGCAGAATGTTAGGAAAGGAGTTACGAGATTACTTAACATGCATGACCTCAATTATCTCTGTCATTTCAGACCAACTCAAGCAGAAGGAGTTTGGGGCAGCTCAGAACACAGACGGAGATGCTACAACAACCGGAGTTGAAAAACTATGGGCCTCATTACAAGTACTCCGGTCCGGAATTAACACTGCCGGTAAAACCATACCGGCACCGTTTCCATGTCCGCCCAATCATGACCCGCGGCCCCAGTAATAGCACCACCCTCAACCGCCACCGCGGAAATAGGGGTCCCGTTAAGTCCGTCTGCACGGAAACCCCTCCGTTACCGTCAACACGAAACACAGTGAGCATCACAACTAGCGCGGACACGGAAATACCGGCAAAAAAATGGCAGAAATATCGTGATCACAGTGGCAGAACCGCCACCACCGCGAACATGGCGTTATACACTGCCTGCTGAACTGAATCAGGGCACAGGTGCACCAAATCAGCCCAGCTGGACCTAGCAGGCCACTGGGAGCCTACAAAAGGGCCACACCCAGCCCAACACAACACAGAACCATGCAGGCAGCAGGTCTAGTAGCACTGGGACTGGGCCTACTCAACCAACAGGCAGCACTGCACATGGTGGCAGTAATGGCGCAGAGGAGGAGGCGTAGGCGGAGGAGGCGCAGGCGGCAACCAGCCAACCCTGCAGCTATGGCAAACCCCATTGCCCAGCCAGCACGACCCCACCACCAGCCAGCAATACCACGCATCAGGGCCTCACCCTGGAACCTCACCCCAGGACAGATCCACACACTATACCGGCTGGACCGTGCAACAATCCTGCACATCACCGCCATGATTGAGGACAACATCAGCAGCCTAATTGACACCCCCACCGCCAACCCCCCCCTTGAAGGTTGTCTCAGTACTGCATTTCCTTGGCACTGGCACCTATCAACACACGGTTGGTGAGCTGCATGGCATATCACAACCCTGTTTCTCCAAAATCCTGGTACAGGTACTGGATGTCCTGTTGCGCCATGTGTCGGAACACATAGCCCTACCCCGCACCGTCCCCGAGGTCATTGCCACCAAGTTGGCCTTCCATGCCATAGCAGGCATGCCAAATTGAATAGGCGCAGTTGACTGCACCCACGTTGAGCTGACAGTACCACGTGCAATTGAGGCGGTGTTCCGCAATAGGAAACAGTATCACTCTTTGAATGTCCAGATGGTTTGTGATGCCATGCAACTGATTACACACTGCTGCGCACGTTTCCCAGGCTCATCACATGGCTCAATGGTACTGCGGAATTCCACGTTGCCACGGTACATGGAACGCTATGCCGGACAAAGCACATGGCTATTGGGTGAGTACAGCTGACGATGCTACAACCCTGTCGAAGTGGTGTGTGTGTCCAGGCCAATGAGCATTGTGAGTGTGCCGCTGTGACCACACATGCATCACCCCCCTTCCATCTACCAAATACACAGCGGATGCCAAACATCATGAAGGAAGACATGACAGGGCACCACAATGTGCCCGTGCACACGCTGGCACAGCCAATCCCGTCACTGTCCCATGAACCTTGTGCCACTGCAGACATCCACCCTCAATTGAAACACTGTCTCAAAAGGCACGAGAGGCGGGCAAATGAGACGACGTGTATTTACTACTTCCGTACAGTGGAGTCACTCTGCCATGTGTGGACAGCACTGCACCGTGACATGCACACAATCAAATGTCACCCGCAGGGCACAGTAAACATGCAAGTTAATGTGTAGGCCCATATCCAGTTAGCGACATACATCGTGATGCCCAAAACATACCTCCATACACTGCATGGTACATATGCATGAATGAATGATGATGATACAAGAATGCACAGCAGCAGATGAGGACATGATGCCACAAACACTGACATGTTCCCCCATCTACATCGCATGTAGGTGATGCGGGATATGCACTCACGCCATGGATGATGACACCTCTACGGAGACCAAGGAACAGGCATGAAGAGGCATACAATAGGGCACATATCCGCACACGTGGAATGATTGAGAGGACTGCTGGAGGCCCGTTTCCGCTGTCTGAGCAGATCTGGCGG
This sequence comes from Ambystoma mexicanum, assembly GCF_040938575.1. Classification (NCBI taxonomy): domain Eukaryota; kingdom Metazoa; phylum Chordata; class Amphibia; order Caudata; family Ambystomatidae; genus Ambystoma; species Ambystoma mexicanum. The sequence goes on from NC_090931.1 coordinate 1,533,120,479, forward strand.
ATCACTGCTGTACAGCCCAGTGAAGACGGGTAAAATCACGCTCGTATGTGCCATGCTGCACAATATATGCCTGCGCAGGAACATCCCAATGCCACCAGACGCAGATGAGGAAGATGGGGATGGGGATGGCACCGCCTCCCCCTGGGGGTCCACATGATGGCCAGAGAGCACGGGATGCCCTGATTCGCATTTACTTTTGAGTCACAGCACATTCACAGAAATGCACGAACATGGTGACGACAATGAATTAATAGTTGCACTGCAAAATAAATGATCAATGTCCACACATGTATGTCTTGATTCGAAATGGTGATGTATTGATGTAATAACAACAGGGAAGCTGTACACCCGGGGCCACCCACCACCCAAACGTGCCCACTCCCACCCAGACCCCATTGTTCAAACCCCCAAAACTACCTACCCCACCACCCAAACGTGCCCACCCCCACCCAGACCCCATTGTTGAAACCCCCAAAACTACCTCCCCCACCACCCAAACGTGCCCACCCCCACCCAGACCCCATTGTTCAAACCCCCAAAACTACCTACCCCACCACCCAAACGTGCCCACCCCCACCCAGACCCCATTGTTCAAACCCCCAAAACTACCTACCCCACCACCCAAACGTGCCCACCCCTCTCACGCCCTTGTAGTCCACATGTGTCCTGCACTACCCCACACACATGCCATCACTTCCGTGTGCACTTCTGTGCCTGTGCAACTTTGCCCGAGGGACCCGTTAGTCTACTTGCGCGCCTCCTTGGACTGGCAGTAGTGGAGCTGGATGGGGTGGTTGTGTTTGATTGCGCAGAATCTGGGATTGAGGGCATCCGTGCCAGATTTGCCTGTTGGCCAACCAACATGGCCTCTACAAGCCTGGAGGTGTGGTCGTTGCCCTCCCGCACATGGCGTGCAAGGGTCACTATAGTGCTCGCAAAGCGTCCGATGGACCTCGAGAGGTGACGCACTGAGGCGCTGTAGCTCTCCCTCTGCAGCCTGGATTCCTCTAGCTGCCTCTCCACTAGCTGGGTGAGAGTAGCCTGCTGCTCCTCCATCCTCTGCATGCGGGCATTCAGTTCGGCCATGGATGGGGTGGGCGACCTCATGGGACTCCCCAGTGATGTGGCGCTGAACTCCAGCTCATGGAAGGAGCCCAGGTCTTCCAATGTGGGCATCTCCCCCTGTGGCCCCGTTTCCGAGTGCTCTTGCGGGGCACTGTTATCACTGCAGGCCGCCCCCTCTGCAGTGCTGCTGCCTTTGGTGTTGTGTTGGGTGGCCATGATAGGTTCCCGTGGCACCTGTCTAGACTCAGGCAGTGTGGAGACGGTGGGGAAGTTGGTGGTGGTGGGCCGCACATCTGTAGTGGCTGGTAATGTGGCTAGAGGTGCAGAACTGCCGGCAGCATCCTCCTGTGTGGTGGCGGTGGCTTGTGTACTTGCCAGTGCAGATTGGCTGGCCTTTTGTGCAGTATCACTGTCACTTGAAACGGCTGTGGGGACACAAAGGGCATGCAATTAGTGTTGTTGTGGTGGCATATGGGTGCATCACATGCATCATTAAGATTGTACATTGAATAGTGTTAGTCACATGCATCTGATTGCTGGTGTATGCATTCTGTGATATTGGTTGCCATACGGATAATGATGGGTCCTTTGGCCCACACATGCACTGCCTGGGGGAAGGGGTTTTAATGGGTCCTTTGGCCCACACATGCACTGCCTGGGGGGGGGGGGTTGTTAATGGGTCCTTTGGCCCAGTACTCACAACCGCATATTTTCATGTGGCATTCATGTTTGGGCACTTACCGGCATCTGCAGGTGGGCTCACTCCTGCCTCAGCCTCCCCGATCCCATGGATTTCCTCTAGGTGGAGGACGCTGCTGCAACGCTCCTCCCATGCTTGCAGCATCAGTGGGGAAGGGGGTCCTCCGCCTGTCCCACTGCTGTGTTGGCGGTGCGTGGAAATGAGGTTGCGTACCCTCAGCCTGAGGTCGTCCCACCGCTTGTGGCAGTCCTTCACGCTCCTTGCTGTCACGCCCACAGCGGTGCACTTGCGTGCAGCTTCGGCCCACACCTCCTTCCTCCGCTGCTGTGTGGCACGCCGTTGGTCGGCGCTGAACAGCATCTCCGCATTGTCCACAATGTGCTCCACCAAGACGGTTAGCTCCGCCTCGCTGAAGCGCTGTTTGCGCTGCCTCTGAGCAGGAATCCTGACAGACATGCTGGTGGTCCCTTTTGGCTTCTCAGAGTTAGGATTGTGCTTGTGCTGGCTCTGGATGGCAATGGATTGTGCTTTTATATGATGGCCGCCTCTCTGTTTCCTGTGTTGGCGATCATAGTATTTCCGGTTCCGTGTCTGTGGTGGCGGAGGCGGACACGGGTTTAGCGCCACTTGTGGCTGCGTTATTTCCATTTCCGTGGGGTTTTCCGTGACGGCCGTAACAACGTTTCCGAGTCCGTGTGGTGCGCGCGACCGACAGCGTGTAATCGGACGGTTTTTCCGCAACCTTGCGGACACTGAAATGTTTTTACAGCCGTAACGGATTTTGCACGGTCCCGGACTGGCAGGTTGTAATGAGGCCCTATGTCTTCTCAAACTTCTCCCCGTTGATTCGGTCTTAGTTAGGAATTTCACCAGGAGGTGGCATGAGCCACGTTTTAATGGTCCCTTCGTAGTGGAAGACGTGATCACCGTCTGCAGTCAAAGTGCAGGGCAGACGCGCCTGCATATTTCTCGTAGTTGTGAAAATCTATGCTGGAGAATCCCCCCTCACCCACACCCCTGTCAGAAGCAAGCATCGGGGAAGAACCAGAGCACATGCAGACTAGGCCTATGACGAGAAAGAAGGACGCAGAAGCTGTTGAATAAAGATAAAGAGTACATTGGACTGTGGCTTATTTCGGGACACCCTTTTCAGTCACTAAAAAGGAGTTAAGGGAAGCTATTTGTTCTTGAGCCACAGGAATTTGTTGACATTGGACTGAGACATGTCTAAGTCTTGATCATAAAGGAGAGCATCCCAGATTTGGAGTTCCTTTTCGATGACTGGAAGAGGGAGCAGTTCCCAGATTCCTTTCTCACTGAATTTGTTTTCAGAGGTGCCCATTGTGGTGCCCCATGACAATGTTTCACGGATCATATATGAAGTTTTTCTGTTCATTCTGCGTGCATAACCAGCACTTGTGGGGAGAACTACTAGCGCTCATTTGGTCTTGCAAGATCCTAAGAATGGTTAAATCGTAAGGAGCTTGCTTGCAGCTATTATTCAGCAAATCCTTCAGCTTCCTGAGTACAGTGGGGAAAATGCAAATGCCCCTGTCAGCGGATAATGCGCACAGACTGGTCAGGTTGGTATTCTATTATTTGAGTGAGGACTGCCCGCCTCTCATTGGGAGACAAACTGATGTCCGAACGTTCCTGAGAGATAAAGGAATAATGCTGCACTTAAGGAGATACTAGGAGACATCGCGCAGGTGAACTTTTACTCTGAGGGAAGACTGAGAACTGAATGAGACTTTCAAGGGGAGAGATCCAAGAGGCTGTGGATTAAACTACTTTGTTTCATGCTGAAGGAGAGTCTTCATGTCTTCTGGTAAAAGGTCAATTTGTGGTATTCACTGGGAACTTTTGTTCATCATTGCATAGTCAGCCAGCCGAAGCTGATTGAGGGAAATTGTGGAGCAGACTCAGCAGCTTCCAGTGAATTGCATAATGTTGCCCGATTAAAGTTATTTTTTTTCCTTCCTCAAAAAAAAAAAGTGTAAAAGAGTAAAAATGGCCAGCATTAATAGTAATATTATTATGGCAGTTCCTGAGAGACGTCCACAATGTGCACAAAGCTATTGTTGTAAATGGACTTATCTGTACGTAATTTACTCTTGTAGTGATACTGCTCTCACAGTACGTACTGCTTACTATATAGACGTAAGTGGAGCAAAGACTCCTGGGCATCTTGCTGTATAGACGGAGGGTACTGATGTGGCAACTACAAAGCAGCCGAGACCTTATGTGATTGTTCCTACTCTAGAGATACAAACAATGTCACCTAGTCCTGTGATGAATAATCATGGGTTACCTTTTAGGGGGCGGTCACATGCAGAGATTATAGCAGACTCCATATGGCCGGCCATAGCTGCTGCTAAATGAAGTTTCAGGATAGGAAAAGACTTTTAGAACTTTCTCCTACACAGGTAGTACCTGTAAAACACCCAGTCCACTGACAAATGTTTCTATGGTTGGTCCAGTAAGGAGAAACTATGCTGGCATATTGAATGAGATGATTAGAGAAACTCGTAAGGAAAGAACGAGATCTAGGAGAAATGCTAGGGAGGATGATCATGAGCTGAATGACCACCTGGATAGTACAGCACAGTTGGGGAATAACATATGGTATCAGCATATGAAAGAAGTGGGAAGGAGGACCTCAAAGGAGGAATGCGTTTTATGTGCACTCCTGGCCTATAGCATGGGGAAGTCTAAGATCTACATAACTATTGAAATGGACGTCCAGATAGCACATTGTCTATCACACATAGCACTCTTCCGTATAAGAGGTCAGTTCATGGGCCAAGATGCCCATCTCAAATGGGCAACTGAATAGACTGATCCAGATGAAGATGATTATATCCAAGACACAAAGACAAGAAACAAGGCACATACCAAGAATCACGGCCAAGTAAATTGGAGGGAAAGCCCTATGTATTGGGAAGGTCATGTTAAGGGCATCGAAAATGCTGTTATACAAACAAGGAACTGACCTTATCCCATCAAAAATATTTATCTTGTTACACACACTGTTTTTTCCGTGTGCTGCTCTACGAACAAAAGGCTTAAGACTAGTACGCCTATGAAACAATAAATGTTCAACCCATTGATATCTAATTAATTTGATATCTCAGGCTACCCCAGAGCATCGAGTGTTGCTGCCTTGGAGCAAAAGATAATATATAGAGAAAATTACTGTGATAGCTTAGTGGCTATTTATTAATTGTACAGTTATTGTTTAGCAAATAGACATGATCTCCCAAAGGAGCATTTACAAAAAAATGGTACTTTCAAAAACAGAAACCATGATCATTAAAGTGCACAGTGAATTACATCGAATAGTATGGAACATACATTCTGGTATTTGACAAGAAATAAACATTTTCAAACAAAAAACCATCCACACAATGTGTAACTGAATCCACAGTCGATATAATGAGTTAAAAAGACAAAGTGAAGAAAAGAAAAGAAAACAACAAAAAGCAAAATCCCAACATGTCCTGGTTGTGTGTGATAGGGCAAAGCAACCAAATGCGACCCCCACCAGAGTCTGATGTATTAGTGGCCACGGCCAAAGGACCAAATGTCAAGTCCTAGGGTTTGGAGCCCATGGCATGTGTGGTTCCAAACCAAGGTCCTCCTGGTGACTTGGAGGATCAGCTGGTGGGAGTTTAGCAAGAGACCAATCCTAGGTCAACGTCGGTGGTTATATTCCTGCTGATTTTGAAAAATGGGCCGTATAGCAATTACGTGTCCAATAAGACGTTTCGGCGGGCAGTGAAGGCTACCTTCATCTGGACCTGCGGATGTCGCTCTACGTGGGAAAACAGAGCAAAGAAAAGGAATCAGAAGGGGAGAGAGGGTAAGAACAAATCACCCCCAGCATCCCACCAATCTGTACATGCCTAACAATGGTAGAACACGTGAAACACTAGTATTAAAAAGGGGAGGGTTCGAAAAAGAAGGAGACATGAAGCTGGAAAGGTTGCCAAAAGGAGAGAACATTTGGCACCTGTAGGCTGGCACTACCCACCTGAACAGAGAAGAGGGGGGGTTGTAGAAAAGAAGCTCCAATGATCAAAGTGACCAAGGAGAGGGCCCGTGCAGAATTAGCACAGGTACTGTGTGGAACCATGGTTGCAAGAAGCAGGTTCCTCCGTGGGGGCCCGGAGCCAGTCGAGCAGAGGGTGAGTTAGAGACCCGATGTGTCAAAACTGGAAGGCCTATCAAGGGGATACAAGAAACAGGAGAGAAACGGATCAGAAAGAACAGAAACATCTCTAAGCTGCATCAGTGCAGGTCAAGGAACATGTATCACAGAGAGGTAGCAGAAAGGCAACACTTACTACAGACACGCTGTAAGTCATGTCAGGAGCCGGCGTGCGCGTCAATCAGTCAAACCCAGGGATGGGTGTGCAGTTGATGTTGAGCTTGCAGGTAAGTGGATCATTCCAGAGAAGAAATCAGAGTGTGGCTGGAGATCCTACAACAGGAGCAGACCAAAATATTGATGTGAATATGGGGCTGCTAATGATTACTATATGAATGCCAACATGATTGGGAAGAAAACTGGAGCAAGTAGTGGCTCAAACGATGTGTGGACCGAAGGATTCAGATGGCAGAAAGAAGTTCCCATCACAAAAAATGAGAGTACATTCCCATGCCCAAGACGGCGAATGAAGGATGCTGTGCCCAGATGGGTGATTAGAAAATAACATGCAGGGCAACTCCGAAGGGTGGGCTCCCCAAATCGCATAGATAAAAAACATGGCAGGGACGGTGCCCGACCGGTTGAAGCACACAGAGTGTGTCATGCAGAAGCCATACATCGTGAAAAGATGTGGCAGGGGGCATGCAGTGAGGAGAAATAGGGTCGCGGTCCAATCTGCGTGCCATGGAGGGGAAAAGGACTATGGTCCCAGGGGCTATGGTTGATTAAGGAGAAGAGGGGCATAGGCAGAGTAACCCCATTAAAGAGGAGAGTGCTGGAGCCCCAGGGGTAAGGTGCCTACCCATCTCCAAACGGCGTGTAGAATGAAGCCGTCGCTGTGAAGAGATTTCGAAGATGCGTGCCGGTCCGCATCCCGTGTCGCAAGAGAGCAGTGAGAGACACTGCTAAAAAGCTAGAGCGCGCGTGATTCGCTTGAATGTAAGAGGAGATCGCGCATGCGTGGGTGTGAAGACACTGGTCCCGTAAGAGCGGGCACTGCGCATGTGCGGAAACAGACACTGATCCTGGGAGGGCATGAGCACAGGGGCGTGCTCCTGTACCGAGTAAGCGGGCGCATGGGCATGGCATAGGAACGTAGTGTCCTAGTCGAGCGCATGCGTCCCAGGAGGCAGCGCCCATAGTGTCATACGAGTCGAGCCCGAAAAGAAGTGGCGGTAGGGGGGGAAGAAAGAGGAGGGGAAACTAAAAGGGCTGGCACGAATTGGCCAGTAGAGCAGGAGGTAGCTCCAGTATGAAGCCAAGGGGGATCGCCGAGGACAGGAAGAAGATGTGCACTCAGCTGGGTGCTCACTGTGCACTGCTCACTTGCGACACGGGATGCGGACCGGCACAGGGAGTCAGTGTTACAGAAGCACCATGGAGAGTGGTGCAGGGAGTCAGTGCTACACAGCACCATGGAGAGTGGCACATGGAGTCAGTGTTACAGAAGCACCATGGAGAGTGGCACAGGGAATCAGAGCTACAACTGCACCATGGCGAAAGGCACAGGGAGTCAGTGCTACAGCAGCACCATGGAGAATGGCACAGGGAATCAGTGCTACAACTGCACCATGGCGAAAGGCACAGGGAGTCAGTGCTACAGCAGCACCATGGAGAATGGCACAGGGAGTCAGTGCTACAACAGCACCATGGAGAAAGACACAGGGAGTCAGTGCTACAACAGCACCATGGAGAGTGGCATAGGGAGTCAGTGTTGCAGCAGCCCCACAGAGTGGCACAGGGAGTCAGTGCTACAGCAGCACCACAGAGAGTGGGACAGGGAGTCAGTGTTACAGAAGCACCATGGAGAGTGGCACAGGGAGTCAGTGTTACAGAAGCACCATGGAGAGTGGCACGGCGAGTCAGTGCTACAGCAGCACCATGGAGAAAGGCACAGGGAGACAGTGCTACAGCAGCACCATCGAGAGTGGCACAGGGAGTCAGTGTTACAGCAGCACCATCGAGAGTGGCACAGGGAATCAGTGCTACAACAGCACCATGGCGAAAGGCACAGGGAGTCAGTGCTACAACAGCACCATGGAGAAAGGCACAGGGAGTCAGTGTTGCAGCAGCCCCACAGAGAGTGGCACAGGGAATCAGTGCTACAGCAGCAACATGGAGAGTGGAATAGGGAGACAGTGTTGCAGCAGCCCCACAGAGTGAAACAGGGAGTAAGTGCTACAGCAGCACCATGGAGAAAGGCACTGGGAGTCAGTGCTACAGCAGCACCAACAAGAGCGGCACAGGGAGTCAGTGTTGCAGCAGCCCCACAGAGTGGCACAGGGAGTCAGTGCTACAGCAGCACCATGGAGAGTGGCACAGGGAGTCAGTGTTACAGCAGCACCATCAAGAGTGGCACATGGAGTCAGTGTTACAGCAGCACCTTGGAGAGTGGCACAGGGAGTCAGTGTTACAGCAGCACCTTGGAGAGTGGCACAGGGAGTCAGTGTTACAGCAGCACCTTGGAGAGTGGCACAGGGAGTCAGTGCTACAGCAGCACCACGTAGAGTGGCACATGTTGTCAGTGTTACTAAAGCACCATGGAGAGTGGAACAGGGAGTCAGTGTAACAGAAGCACCATGGAGAGTGGAAAAGGAGTCAGTGTTACAGAAGCACCATGGAGAGTGGCACAGGGAGTCAGTGTTACAGAAGCACCATGGAGAGTGGCACGGAGAGTCAGTGCTACAGCAGCTCCATGAAGAGTGGCACATGGAGTCAGTGCTACAGCAGCACCATGGAGAATGGCACAGGGAGTCGGTGCTACAGCAGCACCATGGAGAGTGGCACAGGGAGTCAGTGCGACAGCAGTACCATGGAGAAAGGCACAGGGAGTCAGTGCGACAGCAGTACCATGGAGAAAGGCACAGGGAGTCAGTGCCACAGCAGCACCACAGAGTAGCACAGGGAGTCATTGTGACAGCAGTATCATGGATAAAGGCACAGGGAGTCAGTATTACAGCGGCACCATGGAGAGTGGCACAGGGAGTCAGTGCCACAGCGGCACCATGGAGAGTGGCACAGGGAGTCAGTGTTACAGAAGCACCATGGAGAGTGGCACAGGGAGTCAATGTTACAGAAACACCATGGAGAGAGGCATGGAGAGTCAGTGCTACAGCAGTACCATGGAGAGTGGCACAGGGAGTCAGTGTTACAGAAGCACCATGGAGAGTGGCACAGGGAGTCAGTGAGACAGCGGCCCCATAGAAAGTGTCACAAGGAGTCAATGTTACAGTGGCACCATGGAGAGTGGCACGGAGAGTCAGTGCTACAGCAGCACCACAGAGAGTGGCATAGGGAGTCCGTGCTACAGCAGCACCATGGAGAGTGGCAAAGGGAGTCAGTGCTACAGCAGCACCATGGAGAGTGGCAAAGGGAGTCAGTGCTACAGCAGCACCATGGAGAGTGGAAAAGGAGTCAGTGTCACAGAAGCACCATGGAGAGTGGCACATGGAGTCAGTGTTACAGAAGCACCATGGAGAGTGGCACAGAGTCAGTGCTACAGCAGCTCCATGAAGAGTGGCACATGGAGTCAGTGCTACAGCAGCACCATGGAGAATGGCACAGGGAGTCAGTGCTACAGCAGCACAATGGAGAGTGGCACAGGGAGTCAGTGCGACAGCAGTACCATGGAGAAAGGCACAGGGAGTCAGTGTGACAGCAGTACCATGGATAAAGGCACAGGGAGTCAGTATTACAGCGGCACCATGGAGAGTGGCACAGAGAGTCAGTGCCACAGCGGCACCATGGAGAGTGGCACAGGGAGTCAGTGTTACAGAAGCACCATGGAGAGTGGCACAGGGAGTCAGTGTTACAGCAGCACCTTGGAGAGTGGCACAGGGAGTCAGTGCTACAGCAGCACCTTGGAGAGTGGCATAGGGAGTCAGTGCTACAGCAGCACCACGTAGAGTGGCACAGGGTGTGAATGCCACAGCAGCACCACCGAGTGGCGCAGGGAGTCAGTGTGACAGCAGTACCATGGATAAAGGCACAGGGAGTCAGTGCTACAGCAGCACCATGGAGAGTGGCACAGGGAGTCAGTATTAAAGCAGCACCATCGAGAGTGGCACAGGGAGTCAGTGTTACAGCAGCACCTTGGAGAGTGGCACAGGGAGTCGGTGCTACAGCAGCACCTTGGAGAGTGGCAGAGGGAGTCAGTGCTGCAGCAGCACCACGTAGAGTGGCACAGGGAGTCAGTGTTACAGCAGCCCCATGGAGTCAGTGTTACAGCAGCCCCACAGATAGTAGCACAGGGAGTCAGTGCTACAGCAGCACCACATAGAGTGGCACAGGGAGTCAGTGTTACTAAAGCACTACGGAGAGTGGCACAGGGAGTCAGTGCTAAAACAGCACCATGGAGAGTGGCACAGGGAGTCAGTGCTACAGCAGCACCATGTAGAGTGGCACAGGGAGTCAGTGCTACAGCAGCACCACATACAGTGGCACAGGGAGTCAGTGTTACAGCAGCCCCATGGGTCAGTGCTACAGCAGCACCATGTAGAGTGGCACAGGGAGTCAGTGTTACAGCAGCCCCATGGGTCAGTGTTACAGCAGCACCATGGAGTCAGTGTTACAGCAGCCCCACAGATAGTAGCACAGGGAGTCAGTGCTACAGCAGCACCACATAGAGTGGCACAGGGAGTCAGTGTTACTAAAGCACTATGGAGAGTGGCACAGGGAGTCAGTGCTACAACAGCACCATGTAGAGTGGCACAGGGAGTCAGTGCTACAGCAGCACCATAGAGAGTGGCACAGGGCATCAGTGTTACAAAAGCACCATAGAGAGTGGCACAGGGAGTCAGTGTTACAGAAGCACCATGGAGAGTGCCACAGGGAATCAGTGTTACAGCGGCACCATGGAGAGTGGCACAGAGAGTCAGTGTTACAGCATCCCCATGTGTCAGTGCTACAGCAGCACCATAGAGAGTGGCACAGGGCATCAGTGTTATAGAAGCACCATGGAGGGTGGCACAGGGAGTCAGTGCTACAGCAGCACCATAGAGAGTGGCACAGGGCATCAGTATTACAGAAGCACCATGGAGAGTGGCACAGGGAGTCAGTGTTACAGAAGCACCATGGAGAGTGGCAAAAGGGAGTCAGTGTTACAGAAGCACCATGGAGAGTGGCAAAGGGAGTCAGTGTTACAGAAGCACCATGGAGAGTGGAAGAGGGAGTCAGTGTTACAGCGGCACCATGGAGAGTGGCAAAGGGAGTCAGTGCCACAGCGGCACCATGGAGAGTGGCAAAGGGAGTCAGTGTTACAGAAGCACCATGGAGAGTGGCACAGGGAGTCAGTGCTACAGCAGCACCACGGAGAAAGGCACAGGGAGTCAGTACTACACAGCACCATGGAGAGTGGCATGGAGAATCAGTGCTACAGCAGCACAACAGAGGGTTGCATAGGGAGTCAGTGTTACAGACGCACCATGGAGAAAAGCACAGGGAGTCAGTGCCACAGCAGCACCATAGAAAGTGTCACAAGGAGTCACTGTTACAGTGGCACCATGGAGAGTGGCACAGGGAGTCAATGTTACAGAAGCACCATGGAGAGTGGCATAGAGAGTCAGTCCTACAGCAGCACCATGGAGAGTGGCACAGGGAGTCAGTTCTACAGCAGCACCATGGAGAAAGGCACAGGGAGTCAGTGCTACAGCAGCACCATGGAGAATGGCACAGGGAGTCAGTGCTACAGCAGCACCATGGAGAATGGCACAGGGAGTCAGTGCTACAACAGCACCACGGAGAAGGGCACAGGGAGTCAGTGCTACAGCAGCACCATGGAGAGCACAGAGTCAGTGCGACAGCAGTACCATGGAGAAAGGCACAGGGAGTCAGTGCCACAGCAGCACCACAGAGTGGCACATGGGGCCTCATTACGACCCAGGCGGTAAGTTACCGCCTGGGCCGTGACTTTACCACCATGGCGTAAACTACGTTTACGCCATGGTGGTTGGCGGACTTACCGCCCCATTCCAACCTTGGCGGGGCGGTAAGTCCCCAATCCCCATTTACCCTTCCCCATTCCCATTTTTGCCCCATAGGGCATAATGGGAGTGGGGAAGGCGTTAATTACGCCACCGTAAATTACGGTGGCGTAATTAACTCCATGGTCCCTTAGCGCCATGGATTTTAACACCTGCTAAAAGCAGGTGTTAAAAGCGCCATGGCGCTAAGGGACCTCGTACTCAGGCGGTAAGGGTCGGCGCTGTTAACGCTGCCGTAAACCCCTTACCGCCTGGGTCGTAATGAGGCCCATGGAGTCAGTGTGACAGCAGTACCATGGATAAAGGCACAGGGAGTCAGTATTACAGCGGCACCATGGAGAGTGGCACAGGGAGTCAGTGCCACAGCGGCACCATGGAGTGTGGCACAGGGAGTCAGTGTTACAGAAGCACCATGGAGAGTGGCACAGGGAGTCAGTGTTACAAAAGCACCATGGAGAGTGGCAAAGGGAGTCAATGTTACAGAAACACCATGGAGAGAGGCATGGAGAGTCAGTGCTACAGCAGTACCATGGAGAGTGGCACAGGGAGTCAGTGTTACAGAAGCACCATGGAGAGTGGCACAGGGAGTCAGTGCCACAGCGGTACCATGGAGAAAGGCACAGGGAGTCAGTGCCACAGCAGCCCCATAGAAAGTGTCACAAGGAGTCAATGTAACAGTGGCACCATGGAGAGTGGCACAGAGAGTCAGTGCTATAGCAGAACCACAGAGAGTGGCATAGGGAGTCAGTGTTACAGAAACACCATGGAGAAGGCTACAGGGAGTCAGTGCCACAGCAGCACCACATAGAGTGGAAGAGGGAGTCAGTGCTGCAGCAGCCCCATAGAAAGTGTCACAAGGAGTCAATGTTACAGTGGCACCATGGAGAGTGGCACGGAGAGTCAGTGCTACAGCAGCACAACAGAGAATGGCACAGAGAGTCAGTGTTACAGAAGCACCATGGAGAGTGGCACAGGGAGTCAATGTTACAGAAGCACCATGGAGAGTGGCACAGGGAGTCCGAGCTACAGCAGCACCATGGAGAGTGGCAAAGGGAGTCAGGGCTACAGCAGCACCATGGAGAGTGGCACAGAGGGTCAGTGTTACAGAAGCACCATGGAGAGTGGAAAAGGAGTCAGTGTTACAGAGGCACCATGGAGAGTGGCACATGGAGTCAGTGTTACAGAAGCACCATGGAGAAAGGCACAGGGAGTCAGTGCTACACAGCACCATGGAGAGTGGCACAGGGAGTCAGTGTTACAGCAGCACCATGGAGAGTGGCACAGAGAGTCAGTTCTACAGCAGCACCATGGAGAAAGGCACAGGGAGTCAGTGCTACAACAGCACCACGGAGAAAGGCACAGGGAGTCAGTGCGACAGAAGTACCATGGCGAAAAGCACAGGGAGTCCGTGCTACAGCAGCACCATGGAGAGTGGCAAAGGGAGTCAGTGCTACAGCAGCACCATGGAGAGTGGCACAGAGGGTCAGTGTTACAGAAGCACAATGGAGAGTGGAAAAGGAGTCAGTGTTACGGAAGCACCATGGAGAGTGGCACATGGAGTCAGTGTTACAGAAGCGCCATGGAGAGTCGCACAGAGAGTCAGTGCTACAGCAGCTCCATGAAGAGTGGCACATGGAGTCAGTGCTACAGCAGCACCATGGAGAATGGCACAGGGAGTCAGTGCTACAGCAGCACATTGGAGAGTGGCACAGGGAGTCAGTGCGACAGCAGTACCATGGAGAAAGGCACAGGGAGTCAGTGCGACAGCAGTACCATGGAGAAAGGCACAGGGAGTTAGTGCCACAGCAGCACCACAGAGTGGCACAGGGAGTCAGTGTGACAGCAGTACCATGGATAAAGGCACAGGGAGTCAGTATTACAGCGGCACCATGGAGAGTGGCACAGGGAGTCAGTGCCACAGCGGCACCATGGAGAGTGGCACAGGGAGTCAGTGTTACAGAAGCACCATGGAGAGTGGCACAGGGAGTCAGTGTTACAGCAGCACCTTGGAGAGTGGCACAGGGAGTCAGTGCTACAGCAGCACCTTGGAGAGTGGCACAGGGAGTCAGTGCTACAGCAGCACCACGTAGAGTGGCACAGGGAGTCAATGCCACAGCAGCACCACAGTGTGGCGCAGGGAGTCAGTGTGACAGCAGTACCATGGATAAAGGCACAGGGAGTCAGTGCTACAGCAGCACCATGGAGAGTGGCACAGGGAGTCAGTGTTAAAGCAGCACCATCGAGAGTGGCACAGGGAGTCAGTGTTACAGCAGCACCATCGTAGTGGCACAGGGAGTCAGTGTTACAGCAGCACCTTGGAGAGTGGCACAGGGAGTCAGTGTTACAGCAGCACCTTGGAGAGTGGCACAGGGAGTCAGTGCTACAGCAGCACCTTGGAGAGTGGCACAGGGAGTCAGTGCTACAGCAGCTCCACGTAGAGTGGCACAGGGAGTCAGTGCGACAGCAGTACCATGGCGAAAGGCACAGGGAGTCCGTGCTACAGCAGCACCATGGAGAGTGGCAGAGAGGGTCAGTGTTACAGAAGCACCATGGAGAGTGGAAAAGGAGTCAGTGTTACAAAAGCACCATGGAGAGTGGCACATGGAGTCAGTGTTACAGAAGCACCATGGAGAGAGGCACAGAGAGTCAGTGTTACAGCAGCACCATCGTAGTGGCACAGGGAGTCAGTGCTACAGCAGCACCATGGAGAAAGGCACAGGGTGACAGTGCTACAGCAGCACCATGGAGAGTGGCACAGGGAGTCAGTGTTACAGCAGCACCATCGAGAGTGGCACAGGGAATCAGTGCTACAACTGCACCATGGCGAAAGGCACAGGGAGTCAGTGCTACAACAGCACTATGGAGAAAGGCACAGGGAGTCAGTGTTGCAGCAGCCCCACAGAGAGTGGCACAGGGAGTCAGTGCTACAGAGGCAACATAGAGAGTGAAATAGGGAGTGCAGCAGCCCCACAGAGTGAAACAGGGAGTCGGTGCTACAGCAGCACCATGGAGAAAGGCACTGGGAGTCAGTGCTACAGCGGCACAGGGAGTCAGTGTTGCAGCAGCCCCACAGAGTGGCACAGGGAGTCAGTGCTACAGCAGCACCATGGAGAGTGGCACAGGGAGTCAGTGTTACAGCAGCACCATCGAGTGGCACAGGGAGTCAGCATTACAGCAGCACCTTGGAGAGTGGTACAGGGAGTCAGTGTTACAGCAGCACCTTGGAGAGTGGCACAGGGAGTCAGTGCTACAGCAGCACCACGTAGAGTGGCACAGGGAGTCAATGTTACTAAAGCACCATGGACAGTGGCACATCACATAGAGAGTGGCACAGGGAGTCAGTGCTACAGAAGCACCATGGAGAGTGGCACAGGGAGTCAGTGTTACAGAAGCACCATGGAGAGTGGAAAAGGAGTCAGTGTTACAGAAGCACCATGGAGAGTGGCACAGGGAGTCAGTGTTACAGAAGCACCATGGAGAGTGGCACGGCGAGTCAGTGCTACAGCAGCTCCATGAAGAGTGGCACATGGAGTCAGTGCTACAGCAGCACCATGGAGAATGGCACAGGGAGTCAGTGCTACAGCAGCACCATGGAGAGTGGCACAGGGAGTCAGTGCGACAGCAGTACCATGGAGACAGGCACAGGGAGTCAGTGCCACAGCAGCACCACAGAGTGGCACAGGGAGTCAGTGTGACAGCAGTACCATGGATAAAGGCACAGGGAGTCAGTATTACAGCGGCACCATGGAGATTGGCACAGGGAGTCAGTGCCACAGCGGCACCATGGAGAGTGGCACAGGGAGTCAGTGTTACAGAAGCACCACGGAGAGTGGCATGGAGAGTCAGTGCTACAGCAGTACCATGGAGAGTGGCACAGGGAGTCAGTGTTACAGAAGCACCATGGAGAGTGGCACAGGGAGTCAGTGCCACAGCGGCACCATGGAGAGTGGCACAGGGAGTCAATGTTACAGAAGCACCATGGAGAGAGGCATGGAGAGTCAGTGCTACAGCAGTACCATGGAGAGTGGCACAGGGAGTCAGTGTTACAGAAGCACCATGGAGAGTGGCACAGGGAGTCCGTGAGACAGCAGTACCATGGAGAAAGGCACAGGGAGTCAGTGCCACAGCAGCCCCATAGAAAGTGTCACAAGGAGTCAATGTTACAGTGGCACCATGGAGAGTGGCACGGAGAGTCAGTGCTACAGCAACACCACAGAGAATGGCACAGGGAGTCAGTGTTACAGAAGCACCATGGAGAGTGGCACAGGGATTCAATGTTACAGAAGCACCATGGAGAGTGGCACAGGGAGTCAATGTTACAGAAGCACCATGGAGAGTGGCACAGGGAGTCAGTGCTACAGCAGCACCACAGAGAATGGCACAGGGAGTCAGTGTTACAGAAGCACCATGGAGAGTGGCACAGGGAGTCAATGTTACAGAAGCACCATGGAGAGTGGCACAGGGAGTCAGTGCTACAGCAGCACCATCGAGAGTGGCACAGGGAGTCAGTGCTACAACAGCACCATGGAGAAAGGCACAGGGAGTCAGTGCTACAACAGCACCATGGAGAAAGGCACACGGAGTCAGCGCTACAACAGCCCCACAGAGAGTGGCACAGGGAGTCAGTGTTGCAGCAGCCCCACGGAGAGTGGCGCGGGGAGTCAGTGCTACAGCAGCACCATGGAGAGTGGCATAGGGAGTCAGTGTTGCAGCAGCCCCACAGAGTGGCACAGGGAGTCAGTGTTGCAGCAGCACCATGGAGAAAGGCACTGGGAGTCAGTGCTACAGCAGCCCCACAGAGAGTGGCACAGGGAGTCAGTGCTACAGCAGCACCTTGCTGAGTGGCACGGGGAGTCAGTGCTACAGCAGCACCTTGCTGAGTGGCACAGGGAGTCAGTGCTATAGCAGCACCACGTAGAGTGGCACAGGGAGTCAGTGTTACAGCAGCCCCATAGAAAGTGTCACAAGGAGTCAATGTTACAGTGGCACCATGGAGAGTGGCACGGAGAGTCAGTGCTACAGCAGCACCACAGAGAGTGGCACAGGAAGTCAATGTTACAGAAACACCATGGAGAAGGCTACAGGGAGTCAGTGCCACAGCAGCACCATGGAGAGTGGAAAAAGAGTCAGTGTTACAGAAGCACCATGGAGAGTGGCACAGGGAGTCAGTGCTACAGCAGCACCATGGAGAGTGGCACATGGAGTCAGTGCTACAGCAGCACCATGGAGAATGGCACAGGGAGTAAGTGCTACAGCAGCACCATGGAGAGTGGCACAGGGAGTCAGTGTTACAGAAGCACCATGGAGAGTGGCACAGGGAGTCAGTGCTACAGCAGCACCTTGGAGAGTGGCAAAGGGAGTCAGTGCTACAGCAGCACCATGGAGAGTGGCACAGAGGGTCAGTGTTACAGAAGCACCATGGAGAGTGGAAAAGGAGTCAGTGTTACAGAAGCACCATGGAGAGTGGCACAGAGAGTCAGTGCTACAGCAGCTCCGTGAAAAGTGGCACATGGAGTCAGTGCTACAGCAGCACCATGGAGAATGGCACAGAGAGTCAGTGCTACAGCAGCACCACGGAGAGTGGCACAGGGAGTCAGTGCGACAGCAGTACCATGGAGAAAGGCACAGGGAGTCAGTGCGACAGCAGTACCATGGAGAAAGGCACAGGGAGTCAGTGCCACAGCAGCACCACAGAGTGGCACAGGGAGTCAGGGTTACAGCAGCACCATCGAGAGTGGCACAGGGAGTCAGTGCTACAACAGCACCATGGAGAAAGGCACAGGGAGTCAGCGCTACAACAGCACCATGGAGAGTGGCATAGGGAGTCAGTGTTGCAGCAGCCCCACAGAGTGGCACAGGGAATCAGTGTTGCAGCAGCACCATGGAGAAAGGCACTGGGAGTCAGTGCTACAGCAGCCCCACAGAGAGTGGCACAGGGAGTCAGTGTTACAGCAGCACCTTGGAGAGTGGCATAGGGAGTCAGTGCTACAGCAGCACCTTGCTGAATGGCACAGGGAGTCAGTGCTACAGCAGCACCACGTAGAGTGGCACAGGGAGTCAGTGTTACAGCAGCACCATGGAGTCAGTGTTACATCAGCCCCACAGAGAGTAGCACAGGGTGTCAGTGCTACAGCACCACCATGGAGAAGGGCACAGGGAGTCAGTGCTACAGCAGCACCATGGAGAAGGGCACAGGGAGTCAGTACTACAGCACCACCATGGAGAGTGGCAAGGCGCATGGCATTCTTCTATAGGTAAGCAGACTGCACAGCAGCAGTGTTTGTTCTCCCAAACTGTGTGTTCCCTCAGTAATTGCTACTTCTATTTCTCAGGGTTACTCATCATACTAGTTTGGAATACATTAGTCAAACCACTCATTCCTTGATTGTGAGTAACAATTCCTATCACTGTTTAGTTTCATTGTTGTTCTGAAACAATATATTAATCCTTGGTTTTTCTTTTGCAGCCAGCTGTTTGTGTACACCAGGGTGTACCAAACTTTCGGGCAGTACTCACCTCAATCTGTCCTTTTGTACTTTTGAGGGGTATATTTTCAGAAAGACTCAATTGCTTCACGACGTGTCAAACCACCACTTCTGATTTAGCGCTTGGGCCTAACATATTCAGAAGCCTCATAAAATGGAAGAAGCCGCTGATCATCTGGCGGCTTTATCGCAAGTGGTGGCAGACCTCAGGGCCGACATGACAGTAGCACATGATGCTACACAAAGTTGTATCAATGAGTTACATGCTGGCTTGCAATCAGGGGCTGGAGCAGGAAGGGCTCAACCTAGAGATGAGTCAGGCCCCGTCTACATGGCAGCACAATTTCCGTTGGCACCTCCACAGAGGTTCTTAGGGGATCCTTAGACCTTTCGAACCTTTATCAATCAGTGCCGGTTACATTTCTTGTGTAGACCCACGTCTTTCCCTGATGCTACCACGAAGGCAGCATTCGTTTTGTCAAACCTGGGCGGTACTGCTGCAGTATGGGCCAATCCCCTGCTGGAACAAAGCAGTCCATTACTTTATGACAGCGAAGCATTGATTACAGCCATGACACGTGTCTTTGATACTAGATATAAGTCACAGGCTACAGATTTGGAATTACTATCCTTGCAACAAGGAGGGTCTTCACATTTGGGTTATCTGGCAAAGTTCAATCATTTAGTCGCAGAGACCGACTGGCTGGATGAAAAGAAAGGGGCATTGTTTTACAAAGGCCTTTCGAAAAATATGAAAGACGTTTTAGCAACAGTACCTGTTGTGCCTACTGGGTTTCCAGAGCTGGTTGACCTTGTATTGCAAATAGATGCCCGCAAGGCAGAACTAAAAGGGGAAAAACGAACACCCGCTTCTGTCCCTCCTGTGCTAACCCCTGCTTCGACATCAAAACCAATGCAAATCAGTGCCCTAAGAGGTCCACTTACCCCCACAGAAAGGGAACTTGTAGGACAAACCACTTATGCTTCTACTGTGGTTCATCAAGACACTTCCTGAAACTTTGTCCCAAGAAACCTAAGAAGGTGCCAAAGCTCGACAATAGAAGGGGTCCCTTTGTCGAGTCAGGTTGTTATGGACCCTAGAACTTCGGTTCCCTTCTCTGTTTTGGCTACCTTATCCTATCCTTCAAATGAATCCTGGTCAGTTGAGCTAATTCTTGATTCGGGAGCCACAGGAAATTATGTGGATGACCAATTTGTTCTTGATCATTCCATCCCACTGGTTTCCAAAAAGATATCAGGATTAGTCAATGCAGTGGACGGTACTACTCTGATCTTCGGTCTGGTGACTGAACAAACCATTGATCTCATGCTATCATTTGGTACCATGCATTCCGAGATCATTAGTTTTGACGTCATTATTGCTCCACAGTTTAGGGTCATACTGGGAATCCCTTGGTTGACTGAACACAATCCGGTCATTGATTGGGTTTCGCGCTCAGTGGATTTAGCCTCTGTTTATAGTCAAGAGTCCGCTAATGCTGAACAAAGGAATCCCAGTTCCATGATCCTAGATGCAGCCTCAATTATCGGGGCCATCAAGACAATGGCCCTCCCTAAGGAGTAGGATTCTTTTAGGGATGTCTTTGACAAGAAAGCGGCATAAACTCTGCATAGTCCCTATGATTGCCCGATCGAGTTAGTGGCGGATGCCAACATTCCTTCTGGCAGAGTCTACTCACTTACGCAAAAAGAGGATGTCCTTCTCAAGAAGTATTTGGATCAGGCACTAAGTACGGGATTCATTTGTCCTTCCAGGTCTCTGGCAGCGTCACCTCTTTTTTTTTTGTTCTGAAAAAGGAGGGAGACGTACGTCCCTATATTGATTACAGGGAACTGAACGCTATCACAATCCGGAATCAGTATCCCATTCCGTTGATTTCAGTTCAGTTGGATCAACTCGGTTCATCCAAGTATTTCACCAAGCTGGACTTAAGAGGAGCCTATAACCTGGTGAGAATCAGAAAAGGTGACGAATGGAAGACAGCCTTCAAGACTAAATATGGTCTTTTTGAATACTTGGTCATGCCATTTGGCCTATGTAACGCCTGAGCTACTCTCCAGTATTCCACTAATGATGTGTTCAGGGATTTACTGGATCACTTTATGGTTCTCTATCTTGATGACATTCTTATTTATTCCCCTACCTACAAAGAACATGTCCAGCACGTCTCCACTGTCGTGAAAACAATCTCTATGCAAAGTTGGAAAAATGTGTATTTCACGCTGATCAGGTGGAACTTTTGGATTACGACATCACCAGTGAGGGTGTCAAAATGAGGTTAGAGCGATTCTGGATTGGCCTGTCCCTACGTCTGAAATCCCTTCAATCCTTTTTGGGGTTTGCAAACTTCTACAGAAGGTTCATCCGTTCCTTTTCAGATACCGCAGCTCCATTGACGACTCTAACAAGTTCCAAGAGTCGTTTTATCTGGACGGATCAGGCTCTAGAGGCATTTGACACACTTAAATCAGCCTTTACATCAGCCCCGGTGCTCCAGCATCCTGATCCAGCACGACCATTTGTTGTAGAAGCAGATGCTTCTGATCAAGCTGTCGGGGCTATTCTTTCCCAGTTATGTGAGGATACGGGTCTTCTTCATCCGGTGGCCTATCATTCAAGAAAACTTACCAAGTATGAGATCAACTATACTATCACTGAATGTGAGCTGCTAGCGGTGCGTGATGCTTTCCTGGTTTCGAGACATCACCTGGTGGGCACTGCTGTCCCGGTACAGGTATATACTGAACACCGAAATCTTCTTGCTCTCAAGTCTGTACGCTGTACTACCGCTCGTCATGCACATTGGCATGAATTCTTCTCCAAGTACAATTTCCAAATCACCTACAGTCCTGGAATTTTGCATTCCAAAGCGAATGCCCTGTCCAGATTGAATGGGGATGGTCTGTCACGCACCTGAGAAGGGAAGGCAACCCTCAGGTCATCTGTTCTTGTAAACTCGATTCATCCTTGAGAACCCTGTGTTACGCTCACCTGGCTCCCACAGGGGCGTCGATCCAAACTGGACTGCTGCGGTCTCCACCAATGTGACGTGTAGTGCCAAGATGACAGACTGGATTGGCCCATCCAGCTTGGTTTTCTTGGCCCGTAGGAGTATTCTTCTGTAAATGGAGAAAGGGAATTAACCACCCGTAGAGTCGAGAGTTAACCCTCACCTCCCCCTGCTGTTCTCCCCACTGATCGCCTCTAATGTCCCTTCTTAAAGTCTCACCTGATGGTTTGGAAGGATGAGCTCTCCATCCTGCATCGAGAGCACGGGCGCGTAGACAACCAGTTGCTTCACTGGTTAGAAGGAATTGGTGAGTTTCAGAACATTGTAGTTCGTAAGAGTTCAAATGTCTGACTTTCACTCTTGTCCGATTCCTTGCAGTTTGCAGCTTGACCCCAGCGAAGAGTTCCTCGTGGTAGCTGACGAAGTTCAGGTAAGGATTTGTCTTATCCAACACAGTTCAATAAAATAAGGCCAGAATGTTACCTGTTGCTTTCTCCCTTATTCAGGTGCGGAGAGAAAATATGAAGTTCAGGGAATAATGCCTCCGGTGGTAAAATTAGGTAAGTATTGTGGTGAGAAGGATTCCCCTTGTTTGTCCCTTTGTCTCACCTTGTTGTCCTTTTGTTCCCCTTAGGGGCCGGGGTATGGCGAGGATGCAACGGAGATTGCGCCGACCCGTGAAGAGGAATAGTACCCCCGGCGGTAAATCAGGTAAGTCTATGGGGGTAGTTACTATTGCCTCTGTTTATTCCGTTGGCTCCCCTTTGCTGTTCTTGTGTTCCCCCTAAGCGCCGGAGTGCGGCGGGAACGTGCAGAAGGATGCGGTGGATTGTGAGGATGCTGCGAAGGCCAGTGAGTTCAGCGCAACGCTGCAGCAGGCGAGGCGGCGCGCGTAAAATACTTCTTTCTTCCAGCTCGAAGGCGCGTTGGATCCTGAATTCAGGTAAGGATCGAAGGTATTGCTCTTGTTCTAACCTTTTCTCCTTCTGTTCTCCCCTTTTTCTAGGAGCTGCAGACTCGAGGCGGGCATAGCAGAAGACTGGATGCAGGCTTGCAGACACGGCGAGCGTTACGCTACTGGATTCAGAATAACGCGAAGCGTGTGCTGCTCTTCGGGCGTGGTTTAAATAGCCTCCAAAGTAGTCCCAGGTAAGTATTCCTCCCCAGCCCCACCCGAGTAAAAAATAGTCCTTAGGTAAAGTAGTCCCTTCCAAGCCTCTTTAGGCTTGGAGCTCTTGCAGCATGGTCTGCATCAGGTATGTTTGCAGCATGGTCTGCATCAGGTAAGTTTCAATCTATGAACCTGGCGCCTATTGCGCCAGGAATGACTCTCCATATGAGCCTGGCACCATAGACGCCAGGACTGCACCCAAATAGCCCCAAGCAGGGGTTGTTGGGCTTGCTTGGGGTAACTTGATGCCTGCTTCCGGGGTTGCTGGACTGGGTCTGGGTCCCCGGGGGTAGGCATCATGACACCCTGATCCACAACTGGGTGGCTGCTGATCGTCCTGAAATTCATGATTATGATATGGAAGTCCTACATTCTTTATCGTATGTACAAGGGCGACTCCATCTCCCCAACCCCGAGACAAGATTACTAGCCCTCCAGTGGAGTCATGATGCCTTAATGGCGGCAAATCGTGGAAGGCACAAAACCCTTGAACAATTAAAACGATGGGCATTTTGGCCTTCTATGACTAAGGATGTGTCAGACTACATCAGGAACTGCTCGATTTGTGCCCAGTGCAGGGGTACTACTTCCAAGCCAATGGGGTTGATGCAACCCATGCCTATCCCGAAGAAACCTTGGGCTATATCATCTACGGATTTTGTGGTTGAATTACCTCTCGTCAGGGGTTGTGATACCATATGGGTAGTCGTAGACTACTTTTCTAAAATGGCTTTGTTCATACCTTGTCAAGGCCTACCTTCGGCTACGGTCCTAGCTGACTTGATCTTGCATCACGTGTTTCGTCGCTTTGGCTTACCAGAAGTCATCATCACAGATCGAGGTTCACAGTTCACCTCACGTTTCTGGCACCATCCTGTCACTGCCTTCGGTATTGACGGACGTTATTCCACTGCTTATCACCCTGAAACTGATGGGCAGACAGAGAAGGCGAATGCCACTATGGAACAATACTTACGCTGTCTAATTGCCCAACATCAGGAATCTTGGTTGGAAGTATTGGGAGCAGCAGAATTCGCGTATAACTATTACAGCCATTCCTCCACGAACACCACTCCTTTCTTTGCTCTGTATGGTCTATACCCTAGAATGCTTCCATTGGATGTAGTACCTACAAGTAGACAATCCGGCAGTTCAGGAATGCATATGTGAGTTTATTACCCTAAGGGAGAAATCACTAACCATCTGGAGACTACTCAACAGCAGGCCAAATCGACGCTGACAGACACCGGGCCCCTGCCCCTGAAGACCAACCCGGAATGTTGGTGTGGTTGGCCTCCAAGAATCTCCATATACCAGGTTGTAGGTGCCTGTTGCCTCATTTTGTGGGACTGTTCCCTATTCAGGAAGTGTTCAACCATTTGGTGGTTCGTTTGGAGCTGCCTTCCCAGTGGAAGATACATCCTGTCTTTCACATTTCTGTTCTGAAGCTGTCATGATCCATCAGACACGCCCCTTCTGGGCCTCCTGGTCCCTGTCACGTCGGGGCTTACACTCTGCGGTACTACCAATATGGCCGCAAACACTGAATGCTGCCTACCAGCCTTCACGTTCATTGCAGCACATTCAATAAAATAGACACACCCCTGCAGTTCCGCGCGTCTCAACGCTACTGTTAGCTGTGGCTAGACGTGTGCTCTGAAGTTCGCCTTCGTGGAACTTTGTTGTTTTCCTGGTTCCCGGTCGCTTGCCTCATTCTATCCGCTCTCCTTCTTACCCAACCTTCTCCCGGAATCCGTGCACCCGCCTCCGAGTGTTCCTTTCCCTTTTCCTTCCTGGATTTCCTGGAGTTTACCATCGATCGCGGACAAAGAAGCTAAACGAACACTGGAAGCCGAAGACAGCCGAGCGGGGTTGTACAAGATCCGAACCATAAGGAAGAAAACGTCTACTAAGGAATCCATTTTATCAGCGAAAACAGGTGAGAAAGGGGGAAACCTGTGACAGATTGAGACACCACCTGACCGAAGTCAATACAGACATGGAGGCGGCCATTCAGGATCTTATGCGCGGCATGCAGGAACTAACGACCGAAGTACAAAACCTAAAGGCAGAGAATGCAGCGCTAAAGCAATTGGTTTTATCCTGCAATTCTGCATTGAAGGAGAGTGTACTATTGGGCGGCATTGTTGACAAATACGATGGGTCAGCAAAGAACCTTTGTGGAGTCCTAGATTCCTGTTTGGTCCGCTTTACTTTTAAGCCCCATTATTTCTCCACCCCTAGGGCTAAAGTGGGCTTTATTATTTCCCACCTTTCCGGGAATGCATTAACCTGGGCCACACCATTAGTTAATGCCGGAGATGCCCTCCTGGATGATGATGACAGATTAATTCAAGCACTTAAGACCATGTTTGACCACCCAGATCAGGTATATAGTGCTCAGGAACGCCTTCTCGATTTCCAGCCGGGTTCCCAGTATATGCTCACATATGTAACCCGATTTAAGCAATTGGCTAAAGAAGCAGACTGGTCCTCTGAAGCCTGCTTCACTCTCTTTCGAAGAGGGTTAAACGAAGACATCAAGGATGAACTGGCCAGGGTGGCATGTCCATGTTCATACCAGGCCCTTATGGATCTTGCTATACAGATTGACTTTCGCATTCAGGAAAGGAAGGCAGAGAAAAAGAAAACCTAGTTACCCTTCCAGAAGAATTCTATAGAGAACCCCACAAAATCCAAAAGCGGTTCTGCCCCTATTAACAAACCTGAACCCATGCAACTAGGGGCCTTCCGTGAACCAATATCCCCCCAGAAAGATTACGAAGGATCCATACTGGCTTATGCATGTATTGCGCATCAGACAAACATTTAGTGAGAGAGTGTCCTATAGCTCCTCCACGGCGTTCGGGAAATGCCATCTCCCGATCCTAGATGGAGCACCGTTTCGGGAGAGAGATGTTGGCTCCACGTTTATGCCATCCTTGAACTCTCCTGGACAAAACAATCTGGTCATTTTACAGGCCTTTCTATCGCCATCCAAGAAGAACACCTACCCTATTCTGGCATTAGTGGACAGTGGGGCCATGGGAATATTCATAGACCAAGAATGGGTCCTTAAACACCATATTCCTTACGAATCCCAGAATGTCATGCAACCTGTAGAAGCAATTGATGGGAGACCCCTTTCTTCAGGACCAAGAACCCTCCAGACTAAGGAAATTGAGCTTGCAATAAACCACCATCGAGAGAAGATAAGGTTTGACATCATAAAGTCCACCCATTACCCATTGGTTTTGGGAATGCCCTGGCTACAAAGACACAATCCATACATCAATTGGGCAGCAGGTTCCTTGTTCCTGGGTTCCGAACATTGCATGTCTCATTGCCTACCCCTGGACCCTGCTCCGACACCATCGGAAGGACTTGCTGCAAACCACCTAGGTCCACTCTCGGTCTCAAACATCATCCAGGTTCCTAAAGTCTATCAGGAATACTCTGATGTGTTTTCTTCTGCTATTGTTCAAGTCTTACCTCCTCATAGACCAGAAGACTGTGCTATTGAAACCGAACCTTCAGCTGTGATTCCCTTTGGGAGGATGTTCATTTTATCCAAACCCGAGAAAAAGGCCCTCCGTGAATACCTAGATACTAACCTTGAAAATGGCACCATACGACCATCCAAATCTCCAGCAGGAGCGTCACTATTTTTTGTTCCAAAGAAAGACACCAATGAGCTCAGACCGTGCCTTGATTATCGAGGCCTAAATCAGTGCACCCTAAAGGATCGGTATATGTTGCCCTTGATCTCAGACATCCTGGAAGCAGTAAGAGGAGCCGTAGTATACACCAAATTGGATCTTAGAGGTGCCTACCATCTGATCCATATTAGAGAAGTTGACGAATGGAAGGCAGCCTTTAGGACACCCTTTGGTCATTATGAATACTTGGTCATGCCTTTCGGACTTGCTAATGCCCCAGCGGTCTTCCAACGTTTCATGGATCGGGTGTTTTCAGATATGCTATTCCTTTTTGTCATTGTGTATCTGGACGATATCTTAATATTCTCGAAGGACCCACTCAAGCATGAGGAACATGTTGAGGCAGTGTTACAACGGCTACGTGAACACAAGCTCCTGGCAAAACCCGAGAAATGCCTTTTTCATGTCCCTACTGTTCATTATCTAGGATTTGTTCTTAGCCCAGGAGGTATTGGAATGGGTCAATCCAAGGTAAAGGCTATACTTTCCTGGCCAAGTCCGACCACTATGAAACAGATCCAGTCCTTCCTAGGCTTAGCTAATTTCTATAGGAAATGTATACCTTCCTTTTCCGAGATAGTCTGACCGATTATTGCCTTGTTGAAGAAAGACGCTCCCTTTCATTGGACAACAGCTCAGGAGGAAGCCTTCCAACGCTTGAAACCAGAGTTCACTCAAGCTCCCATCCTGGCTCAACCTGATATCAACCGGCCCTTCCTAGTGGAAACAGACGCTTCTAACTACGCCATTGGAGCAGTTCTGAAACAAGAATTCGACGACAGACTGGAACATCCTATTTCTTATCTTTCACGAACGTTAACCCCCAGTGAAACCCACTACTCTGTTTTAGAAAAGGAACTGCTAGCCATCCGTCAAGCCTTTACTGAGTGGCGTCATTTACTCCTAGGAGCAAAACATCCTGTCCAGGTTCGCACGGACCATCGAAATCTTCAAGTATTACAGGCCTGGAATGTAGAAATAGCCATCAAGCCCGTTGGGCCTTCTTCTTTGCCCAATACCAGTTTCAGATTCACCATGTCCCTGGAATGCAGACATCCTGATTACGAACCTCCTAAAGACGGGACATTCCCTAAGACGTTTCCCCATACAATATTTGTAGCTCACGCAATCAGCCTCCTGGAAGAAGTTCACTTACAAACCCAGTCCTCTGAACTCTGGAAGAACATTTCAAGGAGGAACCAATGGGATCTGAGAACCAAGGACGGATATTTGTTCAAGGATAATGCTCTAGTCATTCCCACACAGAAACTACAACAAAGGATAATAAACCTCTGCCACGATACGCTTCAACCGGACATCGTGGCATTACCAATACCCTCCGTCTCATACAAAGGCAATTCTGGTGGCCTAGAATGAAGACTGACGTGCAACTGTATGTCCAAGCCTGTACTGTCTGTAGTCAGAACAAACATGATAACAAGGGACTGGCAGGTCTCCTACTGCAGCCCACACTACCAACAAGGCCTTGGGAATTTATCGCTACAGACTTTATTGTGGAATTGCCACCTTCCAGGGGATACACGACTATCATGGTCACCAATGACTTGTTCACTCATTTGGCTCATTTTACACCCCTATATAAACTACCATCCTCATCAGAACCTGCTGGAAATTTCCTGGAACACATATTCCGGCTTCATGGTCTCCCTTACAAGATAATATCAGACAGGGGACCTCAATACATTTCTCAGTTTTGGAAACACCTTTGTCGAATACTAGGCTATCATCCCCAAACCAACGGAGCTACTGAACGTGTAAATCAAACCTTAGAACAATATATTCGATGTTTTGCTACCAAGGTCCAGGATGATTGGCCCCTTTTAATACCTGTGGCTGAATTCGCCTATAATAACTCGGATCACTCGGCTGTTAAAACCAGCCCTTTTTTCTGTAGCCAGGGGTTCCACCCTTCGGTTCTACCTTCTGTCCTCCCACATCCTCCACTGGTTCCTATAGTCGATTCCTGGATTGAAACACTCATTAATGTACAAAGAGAAGCCAAAGAACAGCTAGAAAGAGCCCAGACTAAGACCAAACATTATGCGGATTCAAAAAGAAGACCTGGGCCCTCCTACGCAATAGGTGATAAAGTATGGTTATCCTCCAAACTGTTGCCTCGACATCTACGGGAAAATAAACTGTCTCCCCGATATTATAGGCCTTTTCCTATAAAAGAAATCGTCAACCCAGTGGCCTTCCGCCTCAAATTGCCAGACTCCTGGAAAAAAAATCCACCCAGTTTTTCATCTCTAATTAAACCATACATCCAGACCTCTCGGACTAACTTCAGACCTAGTCCTGTCCTTGTCAATGACCAACTGGAATATGAAGTTTCCCGAATATGTGACTCCAGATATAAACGTGGTCAGCGCCAGTACCTGGTGGAATGGAAAGGATATCCCCCCAGTGAACGTACTTGGGAGCCTGTCTCCAATTTGAATACCCCCAGGTTACTCAGAAGGTTCCATCTCATACACCCGGGCAAACCTGGCGGGACGGGTTTTCGGAGGAGGCATGCTGTCATGATTCATTGGACACGCCCCTTCTGGGCCTCCTGGTCCCCGTCACGTCGGGGCTTATACACTGCTGTACTACCAACATGGCCGCAAACACTGAACGCTGCCTACCAGCCTTCACGTTCATTGCAGCACGTTCGATAAAATAGCCACACCCCCACGGTTCAGCGCATCTCAACGCTACGGTTAGCTGTGGCTAGACGTGTGCTCCGTAGTTCGCCTTCGCAGAACTTTGTTGTTTTCCTGGTTCCCGGACCCATGCTTCATTCTATCCTCTCTCCTTCTTACCCAACCTTCTCCCGGAATCCGTGCACCCGCCTCCGAGTGCTCCTTTCCCTTTTCCTTCCTGGATTTCCTGAAGTTTACTATCGATCCTGGACAAAGAAGCTAAACGAACACTGGAAGCCGAAGACAGCTGAGCGGGCCTGTACAAGACCCGAACCATAAGGAAGAAAACTTCTACTAAGGAATCCATCAAGCAGCGAAAACAGGTGAGAGGGGGAAACCTGTGACAGAAACCATGCCCTGCGGGGACTCGTCTTGCTGCCCATCCGGCTTCTCTTATGGTCCAAGGGGTCGAGGAGTATGAGGTTAAAGCCATTCTTGACACTAAAATGGTACGTAGGGTTTGCCATTTTCTCACTGACTGGAAAGGCTACAGTCCTGAAGATCGTACTTGGAAGCCTGAATCAAATGTGCATGCTCCTATTCCTTTGTCTAGGTTCCTTGCTTCCCGTTCCGGGGATCTTTCTTTGGGGGAGGAAACTGTCAGGGTTCCGTTCAGCTCTTCATCACGTTTTGGACCATGTACACACAAAAGAAAACATCCCCATGCCCCCAGCAAATCTACCATTATCCCTGAGAATTTGGGACTCAAACACCGATTACAAAGCCCTCAGAAAACACTTTCATCCAGAAGCGTGCGTTCCTTCAGAAAACGCTATGGGTTGCCGTGGAAACGCTAGCTCCCACTGGATAGACGTATGCCTCCTGGATTGTGGTGGCACGTTGGGCGTGTAGTCAGCTGTTCCTAATATAAACTCCGCCCAATCTGCACGGCGCTGCTTCTGAATTTGTTCTGATTCTGCTCAGCGTTGTTTACTTGGCCGACTCGGAACGCGTACTGGATTGTCACAGTTCTTCCTGCTGCGCTTCTCCTGCCGGTTGCCGACTCAGAACGCTTCCTGGACTGTCACGCTTATCCCTGCTATGCTTCTCCTGCCTGTTGCTGACTCGGATTGCTTACTGGATTGTCACGGTTTACCTTGGTACACTTATCATTAACAGTTACGGATTCGCAACATTCATCAGTTCATCAGATCTAGGGTCCGAACACTTCCGCTTGGGACCTTCAAAGAACACTGGGGTCATTGGCGCAATGGCGCAAGGATCAAGTACTTTTGTTTAGGCGTCCTCGTGCCGGCGGGAATAGACGAACATTGTTACTCCCGGAATTAACACTCCTACTGCTGCAATCTTCCTTCTGGAACACCCCAAGGCGCATGACATTCTTCTATAGGTAAGCAGACTGTACAGCAGCAGTGTTTGTTCTTCCATACTGTGTGTTCCCTCAGTAATTGATACTTTTATTTCTCAGGGTTACTCATCATACTAGTTTGGAATACATTAGTCAAACCACACATTCCTTGATTGTGAGTAACAATTCCTATCGCTGTTTAGTTTCATTGTTGTTCTGAAACAATATATTAATCCTTGGTTTTTCTTTTGCAGCCAGCTGTGTGTGTACCAGGGTGTACCAAATTTTCGGCCAATACTCACCTCAATCTGTCCTTTACTACTCTTGAGGGGTATATTGTCAGAAAGACTCAATTGCTTCACAACGTGTCAAAGCCACCACTTCTGATTTTAGCCCTGGGCCTAACAGGGACTCCCTTACTCAGGCAGTCACACAAGGAGCGCAGCATATAACGGATAAGCTAGCGATGCTAGAAGCGATCATGGCAAAGCAGCTCGCAGCCAGAAAAAGACGGGCAGAGAGCCCTGATGAGGGAACTTCAGCCAGACATCCCACTGATGGGGTTGAAACAAAGGTAAGCAGCTTGGAAGAGCAAGAACTCTTTGCCCCCCCCCCAAACCCCTGAGCACTACCGAAAGGGAGGGTATTGCTCCTCAAGGACAAGGCAACCCTGTCGCTAGACTAAAAAGAGCCTTCCTGGAAAAGAAAACGGAATGTCAGGAAAGATCCCCCGCCCCAGGGGTGAATAATTCAGGGGACCAAGAGGAGGGTTACGCACCTGATGATGAAGGGGGAGATGAGGAAGATGTCTATCAACACACCGAGGAGAGTGTCAACCCCCAAGACATAGATAACACCACGGACATGTTTGATCCGGAGACCATCAGGCACCCGAAGTTTTCGGAGTGGGTGCCGTCACCCAGAGTAGCTGCCTACATGGCGCAGCATATTAGGAAACCTCTGGATAGAGAGGTGTGGTCTCGTATGAGATTGGAGTGCCCGCAACCAGAATATCCAGGGAAACTGGCAGAGACACCAGACCTCGACCCCAAGATGGTCTCCTTTGTCACGAAGGCAGCGCAGGACATAAGAAAAGGTGTCGATCGAGCCTGGAGAGGGTGCCAGGACAAGCTTCTGGGTATAACAGGTCCATTAGCAAAAATAATGGAC
The DNA here is from genome assembly GCF_040938575.1 of Ambystoma mexicanum. NCBI lineage: Eukaryota > Metazoa > Chordata > Amphibia > Caudata > Ambystomatidae > Ambystoma > Ambystoma mexicanum. The sequence goes on from NC_090931.1 coordinate 1,533,152,026, forward strand.
CTGGCAGAAAAGGCGAGGGACACAGGTATTCCAGTGGATGCCCTTGCATTAGGAAACTGGGCCCAACAAGCAGTTTGTCTCCTGGGAAATGCCAATTGCGCTCTATCTTCAGGAAGGAGAAGAGGCGTACTGTTGAAGATTGACAGTAAATTGAGCGATCTGGCCTCCTTTGAGGCTGGAGAAGGAGCCAAAGGCTGTTTATTCAGCGAAGCATTTGCAAAAGAAATGTCCCAATTCGTGGGCACATACTCAGCTTTAGAGAATGCCCAGAGCTCAATAGGGAAGATTTTTACGGGACATGTTTTTGCCTGCAACAGGGGCCACGCGTCCGGTCAATTTCACTTCCAACGCAGACCCTTGGGACCACGTGCCCAGTACTGGGAAAGGAAGCCACAAGACAACGTCTTCCCGACCAGATCGAGATTTTCCAGAGGTCGCAGTGGTAGAGGAGCCTACATGAAGCCCAGTGCTTCAGGTGGTAAGTACAGCGAGCATGAGATTAGGGGGGAGGACTCTACAATTTTTAAGTGAGTGGCAAGTCTTGTCACGCAATGCATGGGTGCTACAAGCAGTAGTAGGGCTATGATTAGACTTTATAGGGGACCCGTTTCAAAGAGCAGAACCCCACCCCATACGCATGGCCCGGGGGGTAAGCAGCGCTATTACAGAGCAAACTCAAGAAATTAGTAGACAAGAACACAAGGGAGTGATTGCCAGGGAGGACCAGGGTTCCTCAGCAACATGTTCCTAGTTCACAGGGGAGACAAAATAAGACCAGTCATAAACTTGAAGAGTTTGAACAAGTGGTTCGTGTACAACCACTTCAAGATGGAACGCATCCATCTTCTCCGAGACCTTCTGCGCTCGGGAAATTGGCTGGCGTGGCTAGATCTCAAAGACGCTTACATTACAGTTCTAATAGCAACAGTGTTTCGGAAGTACCTGCGTTCCAGATGGAACAAGGAGAATGGCGGTTCACAGGTCTTCTGTTTGGCCTACAATCTGCTCCTTGGGCTTTCACCAAACTTATGAAGCCCGTAGCAGCAGCCATAAGGGAGAGAGAAATTCATATTATTATATACCTAGACGATATTCTCGTGCTAGGTCCAGGCAAAGTGACGCTTACCAAGAACGTGCAGTGGATTTTCACGCTACTGTCCTCACTCGGATTCTTAGTGAATCTAGACAAGTCTCAGATGGTACCAGTTCAGAGGATAGAATTCCTTGGTTTCACTATCGATACGAGGAAAGCAACCCTCGAACTTCCAGGACACAAAGTGAAAGCGATAAGGAAGGAGATCAAGTCAGTGATAGCGAAGAAAGTTATTTCACTTCAGAATCTCGCCAGTGAAGTGGGCATTCTACCAGCTTCCATCCAAGCAATATTTCCTGGATCGCTCCACTATCGAGCGCTCCAGCACCTCAAGACCAAACACCTCCAAGGAGGTGACAGTTACTATCAGTTAGTGGCCCTAGATTGCGAAGCCCTCAAGGAACTGCACTGGTGGCTGCACAATATGGAAGCCCGGAACGGCAGAGCAATATTCAGAGACGTTCCAGACCTAGTCATAGAGTCGGATGCAAGCAGATCTGGTTGGGGAGCCAGGTGCGAGCACATACAAACTGGAGGGAAGTAGTCAGAAGAAGAATTGTGCCTGCACATAAACTGCCTCAAACTATTAGCAAGTTCCTTTGCAGTGCGAACCTTCACGAAAGACAAGGTAAAATGCTGCGTACGGCTGAAGATGGACAACATCCCAGCCGTTCGATATATAAACAAGCTAGGCGGGACGAGATCCAGAATGTTAGCAGAGCTGGCGAAAGACTTCTGGCATTATTGCCTCCGGAACAGAATAGCAGTCATAGCGGAGTATCTTCCAGGAACTCTGAACGATGTAGCAGATTGGAACTCATGCTATCTTGTAGACTCCAGCGAGTTTGTAGAGGCTATGGGGTCCCCTAGACATAGATCTATTTGAGGCCAGACTGAACGCACAGATGCAGAAATACTTCAGTTGGAGAATAGACCCGGGAGCAGCGGGCATGGATGCATTCCTGCAACCGTGGAGCGGAGCAACTCATTATGCCTTCCCGCCATTCATGATGATAACGAGAGAGCTGGCAAAAAGTCTGCAGGGACCAAGCGGAAGTTGTGATGGTTCTGCCCTTTTGGAAATCGCAGGCATAGTTTCCAGTAGTGATGGAACTTTCGTCAGATTTTCCGAGGATAGTTCTGCATCAGCTGGAGCTTCTTCTAGAGCCCTCTGGCCAGGTTCACCCGCTGATCTCAGCAGGCATACTTCGGCTGATAGCCTGCAGGGTTTCAGGAGGAGATGGGAGTTGCCAGGAATTTCGCAACTCACTGCAGACTGTATCAGGGATTCCTGGGTGCCTTCCACCATTAGGAGCTATAGCGTTGCATGGAATGTTTGGGCCCAATGGTGTGCAGAATATAGTTTGGATCCCGTTTCAGCCCCTGTAGTACAGGTAATGCATTTCCTGGCGTTCAGGTTGCAAGAAGGCTGTAACTTTAGAACACTAGGCGATTACAGATCTGCAATTTCAGCAGGACACGACAAAGTGGATGGATTTTCGGTGGGAGAACACCCCACAGTGCTGCACCTCCTGAAAGGAATGAAGTTAAAAAGGCCATCAGAACCCAAGTACGCAGTTTTGTGGGATGTCAGGGATGTCTCATCTTTTTATGAGGTGGCCTGAGAATGAGGCCCTTTCTAGATCGCAATTATCAGGCAAGCTAGCAATGTTGTTGTGCCTTACAGCGTGTCGTAGAGTGTCTGACATCAAAGCATTATAAATAGATAAGAAAGTCTTTTATCCGCATGGGGTAGCTTTTACTATCGTAAAAAGGACAAAAACAGAGTCGCGAGTGATCTCATACCCTTATTTTACAGAGAATAAGAAGTTGTGCGTAGCCCAATGCATTAAAGATTACGAAGCAGTAACAGCGCAGCTTAGGCCGAGAGGGGTGACTCAGTTGCTTATAGTGCGCCGGAAACCTTATCAGGCCGTGGCTACTGCGACAATAGCTAGATGGGAGAGAGAAGTGATGCAGTGGGCAGGAATAGACTTTGCAATATTTGGTGCGTATTCAGCTAGAGGCGCTATGGCTTCCATAGCTTTCTCTGTAGGGGTGTCACTACAGGACATTATGAAATCAGCAAATTGGTCCTCTGAGTCGACCTCTAAGGCATTCTATTTTAAACCTGCTTCAGATATAACGAATAGGTTGGTTGCAAGCTTTGAACAAGGATAATGTGAGCCTCCTGTCTGTTAATAGAATGAAGATTGCCCACACTAACAGCTCAGGAAGTCTTCATTCTATTAAAGACAAGGAGGCGAGCATTATATCCCACCCAGAATGGCAAATCATGAAGGTATATGCATTGTATATCATGTTAGCTTTGACACATTCCCACCCTCATAAAGTGTTCTCCTTTCTCGCAAAAGATGACCAGAAGACGGCCTGACAGTATTTCAAAGAAAGTGACGGGAGGATAAAGTTGCGAGTTGTCCTGTTGGACCACGTCTTAGCTGGAGAGACGCAGTTCTGTTTGATCGGGAGATCATGGTTGGCATAAGACAGTTGATGTTCAGAAGAGTGGCATGGAGAGCAAAGAAAGAGGAATGGACCTAGTGGGATTGGGTCTTATACCGCAGGACAGACACTGGTAGATGGAGAAGGAGAGGTCAAGGCCACCAGACCCCAGGGATCATGGGGCTTGTAGTTCTTGAAAAGAGAGCATTGATTTGTTAAGGACTTTAAACCTCTCAGATTGGATTTTCTATCAGCTGTTTGAAAAAAGATCACAATGTTCAGTTTAAAAGTTATTTTTGAAGTGCTGGTATGGCAGTGAATAAAGAAAGAAAGCATAATGCGAGCCTCCTTGTCTTTAATAGAATTAAGACTTCCTGAGCTGTTAGCGTGGGCAATCTTCATTGTACACTATGTGCTTGACCGTGTGGCCAAAAACGGTGGTAATGTCAGCCAGTAGGGTAGCAAAGGTTTGGGTAGAGGATGAGGTTCATTTATGCAAGACGTCCTGACAAGCACCCTTTTGTTATTTTTGTAGATTAGGGAACCCCCACCTTAGAAGCAGGGCTAGGTGAGGCATTTTTCTTTTATTTTAATAAACAAGAGTCTTAAAGAATGTCCAGTTACCCGTCTGCTTTGTCTGACCTACTACAATGCGTACGGCTGTACTGCATATCCCTGCAACCCTATGCATCACTTGCTTTTTTACTCCCCGAAATCATTTCCATGTTGCATTTTCTTTCTAATCTCGGCATTCATTTTTCATATGCAAGTCGAGGCAGTTTTGTTGGAAGGTGTTTTTGGGTATAAGGTGTTTTTGCTAATGGGTCTTTAAGGGTGTCGAAGGAGGAAGCAGACACAAAAGTGGCATGGTGTTGGTTGTAGACTTTTATTTCTGTATAAAGAGTCCCTCTCTATTCCTATTTCCAAGAAGGGCTTCCCTGCCTCAAAACTAATACCAAAGGGTCCATCAGAATGTCAGTCAAATAAAAACACCACCACCCAGTGCCAAACGTAGGGATGCACCGAACTGCAGATTTACAGTATTCGGCAAATACCCAATAGTTGCAATTGAAGCCGAATATGGGGACGAATAGTTGTTTTATTTAATCTGGTTCCAAACTTGAAAGTGCACTTAAAAAAAAAGCACAATGTATTCCCATGTCTAACTTATTTGTCTTCATTGTAATCAATATATCATTTATAGCTTCAGAGAGAAAATAACACATTAAAGAATGAGCAGGGACCAAATATACGGAAGAGTGTTGTATATATAACACAAGCACTAGTCAAAGTGCGACGTTCAGGAAAGTGGGCGTTTGCAAAGAAGAAAATGGATGCTGCTATTTGCGATTGCAAGTGCAACTTTCAGACGTCAGTCTCTTGTTGGTCACAAAGTAGCATTTTTGGAAAGTGAGGTTCACACTTAACTTGCGTCTCAGATAATTATGATCGGTTACTTATAACATGTCTAAGCGCGGACCCAGGGATCGAACCTGTGTGGCTCTGCATCGTCTTGCTTCCAAGACGAGCGCATTGCCCCTGAGCTATCCTCCCGAGACTATGGAAACGGTAAACTGAGGGTACATGTGCGGTGAGTGAGCTCCATCTCCTTATGATTTTTAAAAATGGGACTCCCACTCGGCAAGATAAACGAGAGAGAACTTTACTAGAGTTGGACCAGGGTAATTACATGGGGGAAAGCCTGCCATATACAGAATCTGGCCGAAGCCTGCAAGCTCCAAGAAGGTGCTTGCCTGTGCGGCAGTCATTCAATGACACCAAATCTCAGTACACGTCCAATCATAGCACCACAAGGCACTATGGGTGTTTCTGCGTCCACTCCACTCCACAACACCAGCAAGTGTCCACATGGAAAAATACCTGCATCTCTCACACTTGTATTGTTGGGACAGAGTCAGACCACCCAAATTATAGCAATTTCACGCTCGCTACAAAATACACACAACTATACGTTTCTGAAAAAATCAACAGAAAAACGGCCCATTGAAAAAGACAGCACTTTCTTACAGTGAAGTCCCACTACAAGGAAGAAACATGGAAGAAAGAGTGAGGGTAGCCGATGGCCCAGAGAGCAGAGTGAGCTGATGGGAGAGAGCAGACAGGGAGCTGATGGCAGAAAGAGGGATGAGTGAGGGGGAATGGAGAGTGATCAACGTGGAAGAAAGGGCGAGGGGCGCTGATGGCCCAGAGACCAGAGAGGGAGCTGATGGGGGAGAGAGCAGAGAGGGGAGCTGATGGCCCAGACAGCAGAGAGGGAGCTGATGGGAGAGAGCAGTGAGGGAGCTGATGGGAGAGAGAGCAGTGAGGGAGCTGATGGGAGAGAGAGCAGTGAGGGAGCTGTGAGCCAGAGAGGGATGAGTGATGGGAATGGAGAGTGAGAAACCTGGAAGAAAGGGAGAGGGGAGCTGATGGGCCAGAGAGCAGAGAGGGAGCTGTGTGCCAGTGAGGGATGAGTGATGGGAATGGAGAGTGAGAAACGTGGAATAAAGGCAGAGGGGAGCTGATGGCCCAGAGAGCAGAGAGGGAGCTGATGGGAGAGAGAGCAGAGAGGGAGCTGTGAGCCAGAGAGGGATGAGTGGTGGGAATGGAGAGTGACAAACGTGGAAGAAAGGGAGAGGGAGATGATGGGCCAGAGAGTAGAGAGGGAGCTGATGGGCCAGGGAGCAGAGAGGGAGCTGATGGGCCAGAGAGCAGAGAGGGAGCTGATGGGCCAGAGAGCAGAGAGTGATTCCAGGAATCTTTACCCAACTTCAAATGCCTGGTGTATTCGCCTGCCAGGACTTCTCTGAATTGATTCACAGTTCCTTGGTTAAACCAAAGTGTCCTATACCACAAGGTACTTGGTAGATTTGCCTATGGTAAAACTTGTTCAAACTTCTCCCGCACACTGCCATCTCATGCACCTGTACTGGTTTTGGGTTTTTCTTTCTATTGTGTTTTGACTGCATTCAAACATTCTTCTTAGGCTATTGTCATCATTAGCAATATCATATCTATCAAATATGGGCAGGCACACTTTATGGAACGCCCTAGGGTCCTCAGCTGCTTTGGGCAGACTCACTAGTCTCTTCCGCCGTCTCTGACTATGCCCGCGCCTTTGTGGAACAGCTGCTTCTATGTGCGGCCTGACATCCAGGAGTTTCTGCGAGCTCCTCGCATCTGCACAGCTTTTCCTGCTTGTCTGCAGCGTCCCTCCATCTGTCCCGGTAACCTTCTCTGTGTGACTCGTGCTCACGAGCCTCCGCCTGGAATTCACTGTCCTCTACTACACTGCTCGACTTCTGAGTGCCGTCACCATCATAAAATGCCCAGTACAATGTAGGCTTTGCAAAACAACTAGCCTCTGTGTTGTACTTTGGGCACTTGTCACTTTTCACAAACTCTCATCAGAACCTGATTGATTATGGGAGTTGGAGTCCATGAATGTCATTGGGCTTCTACTTCTTAAATGGTTTTTCTCAGGATATTTAAAATAAGACATATTAGAAACAAAAGGTGGTATGTGTGAGTTGTGGGTATTTCGGTTAAAAACGGGGCCCGACTTGAATACTGTAAAGAAAAGGTTTCTTTGTTTTCTCTAAAAGGGTTAAATGTTAAATGACAATATGCCATTAATGTGTTGGGTGTCAGAGAGTCTTCCTTGGGGAAAAGAGGGATACTGTGCTTCATACGATATGCATTACTCACCGTAATAGCATTTCTGATGATTGTATCTGCTTAGATTCACATGCTGTGCATATAGTCCAACATCCAGTGGTAACCGCAGAGTATTGCATCTTGTCTTTCGAGAATCGAAAGGGAACGTCGACACGGGTGTCCCTGTAACACTATCCCTAACGTGACATGTAGTGTACCCAAAATCCCTCACTCGTCGAGGTCTCTCCGATTGTATTCTTTCTTCCATGAGGGAGCCCAATGACTATCGTGAGGGAGTACATAAAAGAGAGAAAGTAGTAAGGCATCTATGTTCCGTCCACCCGAGTGGGGAGGAAGGGTGGGCACATGTGAATCTAAGCAGATACAATCATCAGAAATGCTATTATGGTGAGTAATGCATGTCTTCTGATGGTTGTTAATCTGCTTAGAATCACATGTTGTGCATAGACTAGCGAGCAGTACCCTGAGTTGGAGGTGGGTTGTGAGAAGGAACAGTAGTGAAAAGATGTCTTAGTACTGCTTGTCCCACCTGATAATCAGACCTAGAATGAGTGTATAGGCAATAGTGTTTTGTAAAGGTGTGTACAGCACTCCAGGTTGCCGCTTTGCAAATGGACTCAAGGGGAACATTTGCAATGAATGCTATGGAAGCCCAAGTGCCTCGAGTAGAATGTGCTCTAGGCTTGAAGGGCAGTTCTCTCTTAGCAAGAGTGTAACACAGTGTGATGCATTTGACAATCCACCTTGAGATGGCTGATTTAGAGACAGGATCACCATCTCTACCAGCTGCCACTGAAACGAAAACTGGTTTGTCTTTCTCCGTGGTCTAGTTCTTTCCAGCTAAAACTAATTTGTAGGCTTCTTTCGGCCACCTTAGTGGGGTTCTGGAAGAAAGTAGGCAGTTCTATTGATTGCTTCACATGGAACTTGGAAATAAATCTAGGTGCAAACCGCGGGTGAGTGCGCAGAACCACCTTATCCCTGTGGACTGGAACGAAAGGATATAGAACTGAAAGGGCCTGTAGTTCACTAACTCTTCTTATAGAAGTGATAGCCACTAGGAAGACTGTCTAGTCAATACCACATTTAGGTCCCATCCGGGAGCCGGGTTAGAAATGGGGGGGGGGGTGAATCCTTTCAACCCCTTCCATGAAAGCCTTGATAACTGGTATTTTCCACCACAACACCTTCTGTTGTGACGTAGTGTAGGCTGATAGAGCAGCTAAGTGAACCTTCAGGGAATTAAAAACCAGGCCTAAGTCTAGTTAGTGAGTGAGTCAAGTACGATACAATGTGAGTAGGAGAGCAGTCAATGGGATTGACTCCCATGGAACTGCACCAGATAAAGCGCTTCCATTTACTGGAGTAGCAATATCGGGTGTTAGGTTTTCTTGCCTCCCTAAGTATGTCCATGCATCTCTGATGGAGTTGTAGGTGTCCGCACTCTAACCATCAGGAGCCAGGCCGCTAAGCTCAGTGTTTGCGAGCATAGTTGAAGTGTCTCCCCTTTGTCTTGCGACAACATGTGGTACGGGCAAGAAAGTTTCATTGGAGGAGATAGGGACATCTCCATCAGATGTGAGAACCAAGATTGGCGGGCCCGCATGGGGGCCACCAATATCATGGTGACTGGTTCTTGGTCCATAAACTTGTTGAGTAGGGGAATCGGGGTTAAAAGCGTAAACATATTTCTTTGACCATGCAATCCAGTGACCGTTCCCCTTGGATCGGTTCTGGTGGTACCTGGAGGCATAATCTTGGGACTGAGGGTTCTCCAAAGTTGCGAACAGGTCGATCTCTGGGAAGCCCCATCGTGCGAAAATGTTGGAGACAAGGTCTTCGTGTAGTCGCCATTCATACTCTACGGGCAGTGGGAAGTCTCTGCTGAGCACGTCTTCCAGAAGATGGAGTTCCCCTGGAACGTTTTGTGGAAATCGAAATAATATTGTACCTCCTATCGCACTGTTTTAATGTATGTTGGCCTACGCCAAGTTGTCTAAAACATTGTGTACATAGATTCCGCGGCAAGGTCTTGACCTTAATGTATTGTGTAAATCGCCATCTTGGATTTAGCCGCCATTTTAGGTACTCTTGCAGTGTGGAAGTCACCCTGAACAGCAAAATGGAGGCCGAATGACAATTCGAGTGGGATTCTGGCCGTTGTGACCTCCGCACACATGAATAAATAATATGCCCGCAGGCCACTTGTTGGGGTCGTGAACTGAGACCTTGTCCTAGTCCTGACCTATGTGTAAATGAACAACTGTATCAGCGAAACTGATCAAATTGCATACATTATGGGATTGACCTGGCTACGAACCCTAGGCCTGGTCTAAAGAATGGTTAACACGCGAGGAGGTTGGTCAAGCCTGGACAAAAGGTATAAAAACCCAAGTATCCCGATGTTCTCTCTCTCACACTAACACGGCGAACTACCGTTGATGGTTCGTCCTGTTACTCTGAGGGCCGTATAGCTATCCGTATGTCAATTGACTTTTGGTAATTTTGTAACTTTGAATAAAGCGCTTTGTGTGTCCTTTGTAACCTGTGTTGGTGTGTTTCCTTTGGGCTTCCCGGCCTCATATCAATTCCTCTGTTTCCACAGTTGGCGCCCGAATAGGGACCCTCAAGATTGATGTTGGATCATTGAAGGTTGACGCAGACTATCGAACTGGGATCGGACGGTGTGATTCTGTGGGCCCGACCGATCGAGACGCGATACCTCGGCAGCGCTGCACGATCCGATCCTTGGACGATAGTCGTGTGGTCTGACACGGCATCTTGACGAGGGTCCAATTTTGAGGCGGGCAGATTTGCCGAAACCACCAAACGCAAGGTAAAATTTGTTAGGTAAGTCCTTTGTAAACCGTACGGTCCTCCTTAGGTTTGGTCAGGTGTAGTCGTGACCCGGCTCTTAATTTAACCCTGACAATTTGAATTTGGCGTATTGTATCTGCAGACACAATTATTGGACCAGGTAACACCAATCTTTTGAGAAATGCCTGGGAAATTGTCTAGCTGTTTTAGGGCTCTGTTCCGCAGCGATCGACAATCTTTGGAATTTAGCCGTCCGGCACCACAGGAGGGGTCGCCGGCGTGTACTATGTACTGTAAGTATGTCATTGGTAGTATCGTATTTAATGACATTTGGCACAGACAGACCAGACATGCCTCCAAATTTCAGTGGCCGATCAATGGTAGTTTTGACATCCCCCGTATTGAATATTTACAATCGATCTTGTTAAAGAAAAAGGCTAGACCAGCAGCCTTCGATGTGTTACAAAATTGGAAGAAAGAAGCATTGCAGCAGCTCAAAAGTAGGAATAAACATGCACGTCATCGTAAAACAAACGCTGAAAAAGCATTATTGTATGATAAAGAAAAATGGTCAGAATTAGTTAAAAATATGGATAGAGCCTTTTCACTCGGGGTCCAGAAAATGTATCCCTCTAAAGATTTCCATGTTTCTGAGGAATTTATTGAGAAATTATTAAATGAACGCAGGCCCGATGCCTCAGCGCCACCTCCGTATGCTCCTGTTTTGGGCACTCTGCCCATTCCTGCTGTTGCCCCTGTTGCTATTCCTGTTCCCCCTGTACAGCCTATTGTTCCTAGTCCTTTGGTTGTCATTCCTCCGCCTATCGCACCGCCCCTTCCCCCTGCACCTGCACCTTTGTTAAATTTACCTATACCTCCGCTCCCGAGTGGCCCCGTATTGACGGGAGTCGATCCAGGTGCAGGGTCAAAGATTGTGACTCGTAGTACTGTTTCTGCAGATAGGAAACAGGAATTGTTTGCATGGGCTAAGCATTGCATGGAGAAAGGTGATCAAGCTAATGTTTTTTCTACATTATCTAATTTGAATAGTTTTCCCGAGAAAAATGTTTTTATCGAAGGTTTGGGGACTCATTTGTGTGCGATGTGGGGTAGATTACAAAATTCGGATCTTCCACAAGGGGTGAGAGATCTGAATGCTTTGGCACTTTCGAGGGACACAGAGCAGAAAGTATATGGACATGTTGAAAGATTGTTTGAGTTTAGGAAAGACTTTGAAAAATCACGAGATGAGGATGATGAGGACGATAGAATATATGTACAGAAACGGTTCCTTCAGTGCCGAAGAACAGCACCTGAGGAAGTACGAATTTGTACTAAAGATGCGGTTCGATGGATCTCAGATTCATCGATACCGCCAGATGAAGTGTATGACACGTACAGTCAGTATACAGTAGAGATGCAAAGAAAAGTAATCCAGGTGATGGTACAGCACCTGCAAGAGGAATGTGTAAGGAAGAAGGTTGGTTGCCCCATAGAATTATTGGGGATTTGTAAAAGGGCTTTTTCGCCCGACACTTCTACAGCTGCCTTAGCGCTCGACCTGGCTCTATTGCTTAGTAAGCGGCCGGAGGTACCTATATCTCAGTTGCCTATGAGAGAGGTTCCTCTGACCTTCGTCCCAAAGGTTGAGATCACTGCCAACGCGGCGACTGGTGCCCCCGCGGTGAATATCCCTGCACATTATGTATCACAATTTGTTCACGTCTCGTTTTCACGACAGGAAGTGAACACAATTAGACAATCAGTTCCTGATATTAGAAAAAACCCGACGGGGTTTTATAAAGAAATAGAGTCCGTCTTACAGTCCTCTGTGTTCACCTTGAGTGACATTGACTTGTTATTTCCTGTGCTCCTACCCGTAGATGTATGGAAACAGGTTCGGACAATAGATTATGTGCCGGGGCTGGGAGATACGTGGGCAAATCTGATTAGAATTGATGGAGAAAGACCAGCTGGTGAGAAACCGCCTCAGGTAATACTTACTTTACCTGATAGGATTGTCGCTAAACTAAAAACTATAATTCCAGAAAAAAGGATTATTTGGGACAAGCTTACGGCCTGTGTTCAAGAGAAAACTGAAGGCGCCACCGAATTTTTCAATAGATTCGAGCGGGTATTTTCTGACTTCAGTGGACAGGATTTAGGTACAGAGTCGAGGAAAAGGTTGTTTGTGGACAAATTTGTACGTGGATTGTTACCTGACATCCAGTCACAAATTATGTCCTCCGAGAGCGCTTGGCAGGCAAAATCTCAATCTGAGGTTTTGCACATGGCTCAGTATTATGAGAACCGTGTTAATAATAAGGAAAAAATTGAAAAGAGAAAGGGAGATTTGAAAACCAAACTATTATTACAGCATATTATTAGGAACCCCAGAGGGGGTACGACACAGACTAGAGGTCAGTATGTTCCAAATGGAAATGCTCCTCTGAGTACTATGAATATTAATCAATGCGCTTATTGCCGCCAGGAAGGTCATTGGCGAGCACAGTGCCCTGTCCTTCGCCAGAGGTCAAGCAGTGCGTTTGGGGGTATGGGTAGACGACCTAGGGGCCGCCCTGGAGCAGGGGGCCCCGATAGAGGTCAGCTTTTACAGGATTCTCAGCAACCTTTTTCACGGGAAAATCAGACCTCGAGTATGGACTCGAGAAACATATTTGATCACCCTTCCGCTGCCTATCTTTCTGAAGAGCTTCCTTCTGACGAGGCTCCGTTTTATTAGGATTGCCCGAAGCAGGGTTTGGAACCTTTGCCTATTCCCGTAAATCAAAAAGGCCCCTACGTTGAAGTATTAGTTGGGAATAGGAAACACCAGTTCTTGATTGACACTTGAGCACAGAAGTGCTCCATTGATCATTCCAGGGTTCCAAACATCCCACTGTCAGGGCAAACAAATGTTTCCGTAGGGTTTTCTGGCGTACCAACTGTCTGTCCGGTTTCTGCACCGGTATCCGTTTCTTTGGGTCCCTTTACGGACCATTGTCCCTTTCTTCTCACTTCAAACTGTGGAGAGAATTTGCTGGGGTTGAATTTGTTAAAGAAATTGAACGCAGTAATTCATTGTTCTTCGGATGGAGTACGGCTAACGGTTTCACCACAGCAACTTCCTAATTCTCAGTTTTTGATTCGACCTTTACCTCCCGAGTTTAGCATTGTTCCGGAATGTTTGTGGGCAGTGGACGACAATGATGTCGGGGTGTTACAGATTGAGCCCGTTAAAATAGTCCTGAAACATGGGGTAAAACTGCCACGCATCCCGCAGTATAAAATATCAGTCGAAGGTGAACATGCTTTGAAATGCATTGTCTCCGATTTTGTACATCGTGGGGTGATCGAAGAGATTACAGGTAGTTTGTGTAACAGTCCGATCTTACCCGTATATAAGAAAGGCGACAATGCAATTCCATACCGGTTTATAATAGATCTTCGTGCTATTAACCGAGTGGTCGCCCCACAATTTCCGATTGTGCCTGATGTGACGACGATATTGACAATGATCCCTGCTACGGCTACGCACTTCAGCGTTCTGGATCTAAAAAACGCCTTCTTTAGTATCCCTATACATAATGAAAGCGGATATCTATTTGCGTTCACCTTGGGGGGACGCTCATTTACATTTACAAGGGCACCTCAAGGGTATACTGAAAGTCCCAGTATTTATAGTAGAGCCTTAAAAGAGCAGCTCGACACTCTTGAATTGCCACCTACTTGCACGCTGCTTCAATATGTTGACGATTTACTTTTGGCTGCAGATTCTGAGAAGGCCTGTAAAGAAGGCACTATACTGTTGCTTGTTCATCTAGCTAAAAATGGTCACAAAGCTTCGCTTAAAAAATTTCAATATTGTTGTCAGGAGGTTGCCTATCTAGGCTACCTCCTGTCAAAGGAGGGGAGAAGATTGACACCTGAAAGAATAAAACACATTTCTGGCATGTCTGTTCCAAATACACAGAAGGAAGTCAGAGCCCTGATAGGGATGGCGTCCTACTGTAGGTTGTGGATCCCGAATTTCGCACTAGTGGTAAATCCGATGTTGGCTTTGACGAAGAAGGGCATTTCTTTGCCACTGCCATGGGAATCGGAACATCAACGATCATTTGTGCTTCTCAAAACCGCGCTATGTTCGGCGCCGGTTCTGGGTACTCCAAATTATGACAAGGCCTTTGTATTGTTTGTGCATGAATGTGATGGATGTGCTTTGGCTGTGTTAACACAGGAACACGGAGGGAAGAATAGGCCGTGCGGCTACTACTCCTCCGCCCTTGATCCTGTCGCATGCACTTTGCCAAGATGTTTGCGCGCTGTTGCTGCTCCTGCCACGGCTGTAAAACAGAGTGAGGGAATGGTCCTAGGCCATGATTTGATTTTGATGGTACCTCACTCTGTAGATATCCTATTGAACAAAACCCAAACGCAACACCTCATCTCTGCACGGTTAACAAGGTATGAACTAATTCTGTTTGCCCCTCATATTCAAATTAAGAGGTGTTGTGTTCTCAATCCGGCTGAACTCTTACCTTTCCCGCAAAATATTGTTTGCGGTGACGAAGAATCACATGACTGCCTGTATACCACCGAGCAAGAAACGAAGGGCAGGATAGATCTCATAGATACTCCTTTAGATAATGCAGAAGGGGAGCTGTTTTGTGATGGCTCCTGCTTCAAACTTTCGAATGGTACATCTACAGCTGCTTATGCAGTTACTACATTGAGCAAAATTGTTGAGACTAAGAGAATTTCGCATACCTCCGCGCAGGCCGCAGAGATTATAGCGTTGACCCGAGCTTGTGAACTTTCCCAAGGGCGAAGAGTAAATATATATACCGATAGCCAGTACGCATTTGGGGTGGCTCACAACTTCGGAAAACTTTGGTCGGAAAGAGGGTTCCTGACCTCTCATGGGACCAGGATTCAGCATGGCCCTTTGATAGTGCAATTACTTTCGGCTCTCTCACTCCCTAAACGGTTAGCGATCATGAAATGTGCAGCACATCGTAAGGTCATAGATGATGTGGGCAGAGGGAACGCTTTTGCAGATTTGATAGCCAGACAAACGGCCACAGACCTTAGCACGGACATGTATAGCTCGAGGGAAATGAGAGATGTTTGCATAATGGATGAAGGTATTGGGTCTGTGCGAGACATTCAGACTGATGCCACGATGGAAGAATCTAGAAAGTGGGCTGAAGGAATGGGGAAGCTGGATGACGAAGGGTGTTGGGTGGATACATCCGAAGGGAAATGGTTACTTCCTGATTCTTATGTATTGGCGATGGTTACAATGGCACACGGTCCTACGCATGTGTGTGCCCAACAGATCACGAAAATGTTAGAACAGGTTTGGGTAAATGACAAAATTCTGGAAACCGCAAAGAGGCACGTCCAGAACTGCATGATCTGCCTACAGCACAATGTGGGAAAGGGGACAGTGACTCCAAGGGGACGTTTCGGGCCCCCTTCTGTCCCTTTTGAGGTCATTCACTTCGATTTTATTGAAATGGAGCGATGTAATAATTTGAAATATGTTCTTGTCATTATTTGTGCCTTTAGTAAATGGGTCGAGGCCTTCCCCGTCAAAGATGCTACCGCCATGACCACTGCAAAGATTATGGTAAAAGAATTCTTTCCTCGATTTGGGCTCCCGAGGATAATTTGGTCGGACAATGGTCCCCATTTTATCGCAGCAGTAATTTTACAAATTTGTACAGCCCTAGGTATTGAGAAACAATTTCATTCAGCTAGACATCCTCAAAGTGCTGGGTTGGTGGAAAGACACAACGGTATTTTAAAGAATAAACTCGCAAAAACATGTGCTGATACCAAACTGAAATGGCCAAATGCTTTGCCTATTGTGTTATTAGCTATGCGTACCACACCTCAGACTAGAACTGGGCTTTCTCCATTTGAAGTAGTAATGGGGAGGCCTGCTAACATTTGGGGTCTCCCGAAACCTAAAGCCCTGAGGGAGGTGGCGAATGTATTGCTTGTAGACTACTGTAACCAGTTAACTAAAAATCTGTATTTCATCTACCACCAGGTGAATGCTGCTTTACCTGTACGATTCACGGGCCCAGGACACGATATACAGCCTGGAAGTTGGGTCCTTGTAAAGGCCTACGAAAGGTCTTCCTGTCTCGCACCTCGCTGGCGGGGACCCCACCAGGTTCTGTTGGTCACCAGGACAGCAGTGCGGGTGGCTGGAAAGAAGAACTGGATTCATGCAACGCACGTCAAGAAACTTCCTCACCCGACGTCACACGCTACAGAAGAAGCAGAAACCCTCGCTGATGCTACAGTCTCTGATCTTGGAGTAGCAAACAGCGCTGTGAGTGCATCGGAGAAGGTCTCTGAGCCCGAGGAGCTCGGGGAACAATCCATCTTGTCTCCACACTCTTTTTTGAAAAATCACTTCCGGAAAACACTGTTTTGAGCTCTGCGACTTCCGTCGCCACCGACACGTCGCTTCCCTCAGGAAGTGACGATACTTTGCTTCTGGACCAGACAATTTCGGGTACCATCAGGTACAACCTTCGACCACGGAAATAGAACTACGGAACGAGTGTTGTGCATCTGGAAAAGGAAGTGATCGGAAAATTGTTTTGTTTTGTTGAACAAAAAGGGATTCTGCTGGCTAGGGTTGGGAAGGACTAAGAAATCACGCGACCGTAGTGTCGCCAGCAACGAACATTGGGGCCGTCGATCAAGAAACTACGATGCCTGCCACCTTCACTGCTGCTCCCCGCACTGGACTTTTAGATATGGGGGTGACCAAATCGAACGATGAACAATGTGCCTGGGCTCCGAAAACGTACTGTTGTGTTTTGATTTTGATTATTGTTATTTCTGCAACTGCTGCTGTAGGACTTTGGTATTTCGAAGAAGTCTATCCTTTGAAACCTTTATTACCGACCAAGATCGTACCAACTGTTTTGACTCCCTCTGTGCACCTTCACACTATGTCCCCTAGAGACTCCCAACATAGGCAAAAGTATTATAATAACACTCTGATGATAGTGATGAATGCTACTCATGCCATTTTTAATAAGAGCAATTGTTGGATTTGTACACTTACTGCAACATGGGAACAAGGGACTGGGATGGTATATACATCCCCTACCTTTAACGACTTCTTGCTATGCCTCTCTTAGAGCACTATTCTTTGGCCGATGGAACGATAGCATCTCAGGGAATTTCGATGGAACTAATTTAAATGATTTCGAGAAACGTGAATTGACTCCCCTGGGATGCTCGCTTTTCGCAAATAGAAGTAAACCTAACGTTGCTTCTATTAGGCCGTCTGACAAACTATCTCTTCCTTTTCAAACTCTGATTTCCTTTAAAATGGCTCCGATAGGCAATAAGGACGCTGTACCTCCTTCTTATTCTGTAAATCATAGTCCCGACTCGGTTCCCTTCTGTGTACAGAGAAATGGCACTAGGCCAATGGGAGATTTTGAAACTTGTAAGCATATGTGAATTTGACTGGGGAAAATAGGCCTCTGTATGTAGGAGGACCCGTTTATTTTGTTTGTGGTAGTTTAGCATTTCCCTGGTTGCCCAAGGATTGGCAGGGGACCTGTTATTTAGGAATATTGTTACCCGGGGTATTTGTAGTTAGTACATTGGAGGTTTCTAAGGCTCGCCCACGGCGAGACAGCAATGGAGATACCCCTGGGCAAGTATTGGGGGACATAGCTAAATCGGTTGTGCCCTTTTGGGGACAAATAGCAAACTCAGAGAACATTAGGGGATTAGCAAGGGTACTGGAGAGAACGATCAACCGGACCACGGACATACTCTACAATATGACCTTAGAGCAAAAGGCGATAAGATTGGTAGCACTTCAAAATCGGATGGCATTAGATGTCATCTTGGCCGAACGAGGTGGAGTATGCAAATTAGTGGGGTCCGCTTGTTGTGTTTTCGTACCAGACTCCTCACCAACAATTTTTAAAGCAATTCAGAACTTGCATATTCTCAGTTCTGAAGTCCATATCCCTGTAGGAGACTGGAACCTTAGTACTTGGTTTTGGGATTCTTTGCGATCTTGGGGTTGGAATGTGTTTTCCGTCATTTTGGTTATTTTAGGGATTCTGCTATTCCTTTGTTGTTGTTTTCAATGCCTCCCAAGTATATGTGGAGTGATAAGGGGGTGTTGTGCTCAAGCAGTGAACGCAATAGGGCATAAAATATATACCCCAGATACAGCATCTAAAGAATTCATGTTGCAAGAGGTTCTTATGAACGACCTTATGGCGATAGACGTTACAGACAATGATGCGGAACCTATGGATGATAATACCTGGAGTAATTTTCGAAAGTATTAGAGATGATGTTTAGCACTTGGCATAGGCCAAAAGGAGGGTCTGTGGAAATCGAAATAATATTGTACCTCCTATCGCACTGTTTTAATGTATGTTGGCCTACGCCAAGTTGTCTAAAACATTGTGTACATAGATTCCGCGGCAAGGTCTTGACCTTAATGTATTGTGTAAATCGCCATCTTGGATTTAGCCGCCATTTTAGGTACTCTTGCAGTGTGGAAGTCACCCTGAACAGCAAAATGGAGGCCGAATGACAATTCGAGTGGGATTCTGGCCGTTGTGACCTCCGCACACATGAATAAATAATATGCCCGCAGGCCACTTGTTGGGGTCGTGAACTGAGACCTTGTCCTAGTCCTGACCTATGTGTAAATGAACAACTGTATCAGCGAAACTGATCAATTTGCATACATTATGGGATTGACCTGGCTACAAACCCTAGGCCTGGTCTAAAGAATGGTTAACCCGCGAGGGGGTTGGTCAAGCCTGGACAAAAAGTATAAAAACCCAAGTATCCTGATGTTCTCTCTCTCACACTAACACGGCGAACTACCGTTGATGGTTCATCCTGTTACTCTGAGGGCCGTATAGCTATCCGTATGTCAATTGACTTTTGGTAATTTTGTAACTTTGAATAAAGCGCTTTGTATGTCCTTTGTAACCTGTGTTGTTGTGTTTCCTTTGGGCTTCCCGGCCTCATATCAATTTCTCTGTTTCCACAGTTTTGGCACAACAGGAACATCCTGTGTTTGAGAGCCCATTTCCAAATGTTCTGGGGCAGCTTGGATAGCCCTGGAGAGTGTGTGCACCTTTGCTTGTTCAAGTAGTACATGGCCGTGGTGCTGTCTGTGAGGATCAGGACTGTTTTCCCCTGTAACCGAGTCTGAAAGGCTTTCAGTGCTTTGAATACGGCTAACAGTTCCAACAGATTTATGTGGTTTGATGCCTCTTCTGGGGACCACACGCCACCTGGTGAAGTAGGTGGGCCCCCCCGCCCTGTGAGAGATGCGTCTGTCGCGAGAGTGGCTTCTACTGCGGGAGTGGTGAAGGCCTTTCCCTTCAAGAGGTTTTCCCTTGACCACAACTAGAGAGAGAGAGAATGAGGGCTGGTGAGACAACTACCAGATCTTCCCATTGTCCACTGGCCTGACACCACTGGCTGTTGAGCCACCCTTGCACGGGACGTATGTGCAGACACGGTAGAGAAACTAAGTAAATGCAGGACGCCATCATTCCTAACAGTTGCATGGATTTGCGAACCGTCACCTCTCGACCGGCTACATACTGAGGGATCTGAAACGTCATGTTATGAACCCTCTCGCTGGAGGGGTGGACGAGGCCGTCTTCTGTCTGAATTAGAGCCCCTAGAAACGGTTTCACTTGACTGGGGTCTAGGCTGGATTTCTTCTCGTTGATGGAGAATCCTAGGCTGAATAAGAGGTCTATCGTCTTTTGAGTGTTCAACAGGGATGTTACGTAGGAATCCCCTGTTATGAGCCAGTCGTCGAGGTAAGAGTAAACCGGAACTGATTCTCTGCGCAGGTGCGCTGCTGCCACTGCCTGTACCTTCCTAAACACCCTTGGCGCTGAGGCAATGCCAAAGGGGAGTACTTGGAACTGATAGTGCTTGTCCTGTATTATGAATCTGAGGTATTTTCTGTGCGCCAGCAACATAGAAATATGAAAGTATGCATCTTTTATATCCAATGTTGCCATGTAATCCCCCTGTTTGAGCAGAGGGATTACCTCCTGCAACGTGACCATACAAAACTTTTGAAGTTTGACAAACTTGTTCGCTGGGCGTAAGTCTAACACAGGGCACATGGTGAGATCCTTTTTGGGTACAAGGAAGTACACTGAAAAAATACCCTTGTTTACCTGTAGCAGAAGGACGACTTGCATGGTGCCCTTTTCCTGCAGTATCTCAACCTCTTGCAGCAGGATGTGTAAGTGTTCTGGCGTCAGGCATCTTGATTTTGGTGGTCTGAATTGAGGTAGTCGGCAAAATTCTATGCAATACCCCTGGGCGGTGGTCTTGAGCACCACTGGTCTGTTATCCCCTCCCATGTATGAAGCAATGATGTTAGACATCCCCCAACTCGGGTGGCAAGGGAGGAAACCCCGATCTGAAGGTCATTTCTGACCCGAGGCCAGGGAGCCTCTGGGGCTGCAATTTCCGGCCCCTACCCTTTCCACGGCGTTGTCCTCTAGGGGAATACGTGGTGGTGGTGTTAGATCCTTGTCCTGAACAACAGTTGTTTCCTGCACCATACAGGTTTTAAAGGGAGCAAGATTTCCCACAAAGGAACGACGACAGCCGCCCCCTCTCTGTTGTGAAGGCCTTTGGGTAATCTGGTTTAAGGTATTGAGAGTCTCATGTTCTTTTTTGGCTGTCTCAAGTGCTTCATCCACGGCCTTGCCCAAAAAGTTGGTTTCCTCAAACGGCTTGTTTATTACGGCTGCTTGGGTTTCAGGCTTACACTCGGAGTTCCTCAACCAGGCGTGCCGTTTTAGTAGGGTATCCTGGAGCAAGGTCCTTCCTGCTGTTTCCGCAGCGTCTAAAGTGTTTTTTAGAATGTTGTGATTCACTTGCTTGCATTCCGATACAATTGCGAGCAGCCGAGCCCGCATTGGTTCAGGGACTTCTTGACGGCCCTCTTGCAGCAGGTGCCACTGTACATCTGAGTAGCTAGCCAACAGAGTGGTGTTGTTGGCTATTCGGGTGGAGAATGCAGCAGCAGTCGTAAATCCTTTTCCCAGTGCATACAACATTTTGTATTCTTTATCAGGTGGTGCCTCACCTGTAGACAGTGGGACAACCTCCCTCTATCTTGTTGACGTAACTACCAGAGAATCTGGGGTGGCATGCCCTCTAATGTACAGGGAGTCGGAAGAAGGACGAAACAACTTCTCTACCCCGGGATTAACCGACCTGGTCTGAGCTGGTGTTAACAATGAAGGTGCCAGATGTCTCTTGATAGAGTTTAGTAACAGAATGGCTTGACTGGCAGCAGGCTTTCCCTTCAGTAGGTCTTCTACAAAATCCAAATCAGGAACAGCCTCCTGTGTGGCGATTTGGAAATGTTCAGCCGCCTTCGTTAAGATGGTGTTAAATGCCATCTGATCATCCACAGGTGAGGTCTGACGGACTGGAGTGGTAGTAGGGGAATCCATACACAGAGCGTCAGCATCCGGGGTAGGAGTAAGGGACGCCCAAGGTTTATTATCAACCGAACTGCTGTCTTCCCAACCCACCATGGGATCAACAGGATCATCAGTAGGGTCCCCAAAGGGATCATAATCCTGTACGTAGGTATCTATAGGAACCTCATCATCAATAAGGTCATAAACATTCTATTCATGAGGATCTCAAAGGTCCTCTGAAACTTGGCCATAGGTGTTTAAAGAAGCTCCCCACCACAAGGCCTCTTGGCAGCAAACTTTTCGGAGAATTCAACAAACATCTCCAGTCTGTTCATGCACCCCTCAAACTTCTCCCTGGTCCAAGATGATGAACCAGAGGAGTCCAGGGGAGGAAAGGGGGCTTCTTGACGATCTTCCTCTCTATAACATCGAGATTTTTCTCCTAAAGTCTTGGATAAAGACAAAGGGCTCTCAGAGTACTCTTTGGGGCTCTGGGCGTTGTGACGGCTCTCTAGATGCACCCTTAGGCCTTTCTTTCTGTTTCGATGTCTCTTTCGACTATTCCTTTTGTTTAACCGCCGAAGAGATCCTCATGATAATATTGCTGATGCTCAGGGTTACAGGTGTCTGCGATTTCTTCTGAAGCGTTTCGACGGCCGCGTGTTTATTGCTGCTAGCTCCCTTACTCTTGGCTGCCCGGATGCAGGCCGCTGTTGTGGTTGCAGGGAGGGCTGCTGATCATAAAGATGAACAGGCACCGACGAAAGTATCCAACATGCCTGTTGGCACTTTGGAGCGCTTTGACTGTACCGCCAAAGCAGAACTGTGGGTTGTGTGCTTTGTGAGGGAATAGGGTGCGTCCCTGTCACCGGGATGTATTGTCCCCAAAGCAGGACTAACGTTGTGCCCATCAGGGCTGGGGACGAACGCTGCGGATTGAGAACTCTCTGCCATAAGGTCAATGGCTTCCAAGGTGGAGCCTTGGTCATTGGTAATCCCTTCGTCAAACTCACCGGCTGTCGCGGTGGGGGGGGGGGGAAGTACTTTCGGCCTGAATGATAACGCAATGTTTTATGAAGAGTTCTGCATTGGGACGACCAGATAGCTAGGCGGAAAAAAACAATCTGAGGGACAGGAACACGTGAGGGTTTTGGGTACACTGCACATCGCGTTAGGTATAGTGTGACAGGCACACCCATGTTGACGTCCCCTTTCGATTCTCGAAAGACAAGATGCAATACTCTGCGGTTACCACTAAAGCACTAGCAGAGGTGAGTAATTAATTTTGAGTGCTGACCATTCAACATATACAGGACCCCGTCAAGCTCAGCCCTCAATAGTGGCACCTATGAATCAAAATAATGGCCTCTGCCGGATAGTCACCCAGAAACATCAGTGTTCGGTTTACTCAGTTCCTACTCCCACATGGTCATGTAGTTCAGTTTCGGTTCCAATATTTTATTGGTCTTATATCTCTGTGCAGTGTATGGACGCGTATATTTGCAATGCTGCCATAAACACTTGCACTAGTAACACCGAATCAGAAACACCCCAAATTTCTGAACTCTATGGGCACGAATCCGAAAGCATTTTTAAGGCCTTATACCTCACCCCTACCCACCACTAGACTCCTGGTGTCGTCTCCAGTCTCCGATTCCGCACACCTGCATGAACTGCAGGTCCAATCTTCGATTCCCGCCCACCTGCAGAACTCCAGGTGCAGACTCCAATCTTTGTTTCTACCCACCTGCAGGACTCCAGGCGCGATCTCCAATCCCAGCTTCATTGTGTTCCATTGAATAGTTATCTGCCTCATCCTTATCGTACAAAGTGTTGATGGTTGTTATAACGCCATGTCCTGTAATCACAAGGAGACATCATTCCATTGAAAGCAAATAAAGAACCTTTGCATACTGACATTGTTCATCTGCAAAAAAGAACTTTAAGAAATAAAGGACAGGGCAAAACCTATTTGCTCCATTCAGTATTACCCAAGAGGCCAAATTGCAATTGCTCGATTCTTTTGAACAATGCAATCGGAGAAGGGGGATCTTAGCTGAATTTAAGTGCTACAAAACAGGTAACCAATCCAATTTTAACTCTCCATTTACCAAACAGGTCCGATTTCAGGTCCCTTTAGGACAGAGTACCACAACAACTACCACTTCCTCAAAGGAAGTAGAAGAGGGTCAAGGATCAGACACAGGCAGAAATATCAACGCAAGATTAACCAGGTCAAGTACCAGGAATCTCAGGATCAAGACAATTCTGAAACCATACTTGTCGAATAGAAAACTTTCCATGTCTGAGTTATCTCTTCTAAAAAAGGTCTCTCTTTTGCATCCAGTACTCAGTCTGACTTAATAGAATTTCAAATAGATCTCTATAAGTTTGTAAGGAAACTTAAACTCAAAAAATTATTTTGCAATCAGGTTATCACTTACCGTTCATTCGAAAGACAGTAACCTGTGAGTGCCTTGACAATGTCAGATATCGAGAATACACAGCTAGTATTGACTCTGACTGCAGACACCATAATGTCTCTAACATCCATACAGGGCTAGGAGTGCATCAACGCAATTTGGAGATTACAGAGCATAAAAATAGGTCAAAACTTGTTCTGCTTACACCCAATGAGAATGTAATGGACACATTTTACCAGGCCATCAAAGAAGAGATTCCCCACTGCATTGATCATTATAAGCAAGGCTTCTCTAGTCAAACATTTAATTTGACACAAACAGAAAGCTGCACTCTCCGATTCAGCTAATGACAGAGTATTGTGATTAAAGAGCCCGACGAGGGTGGCAACATTGTTATCCTTAATACACTGGATTACTTGAAAATGGCCAATGATCATCTCATTGCACCGGGGTGCTATAAATGACTCAGTAGCAATCCACCACACAAACCGTGTCAGAACAAAAAAAACGTATTCACGATTGACACTTACAGGGCCTGCTTTCGGATGACGAGAGAAGTTTTTTGATCAGGCAACCTCCGGTCATTCCAACCATGTATTTTCTTCCAAAGATCCATAAGAATTACCAAAAATTACCTGACGTTCGTCCAATTCTGAGTGGACTAGGATGGGCAACAGAAGGCCTTGCGCAATACATAGACACCGGACTAAAAGAACTTGTACCTTTGCAGCCTGCGTACCTGAAAGATTCGGCCCAGACACTGGTCATTCTCAAATCCATCGAGTGCAACCACAGTACAAGCTAGCAAGCTTAGATGTCAAAGCATTGTACACATCTATACAGTACAGCCTAGCGCTGGATACGATAGCTTTTTTCTTTCGTGAAGGATCCGCTTTTGTTACACATACTTATGGTTACAAGTGTTGGGGGCCTGCTTCGGGTCACCGGGCAGGCCCCAGGCACTTGTTGGGATCACCCGACGGGCTTCCTCAGTGCGGCGTTCATGTCGCGGATGTTGCAATGGGGGTCTCCCCATGCGCTCCAGATCACTGGAGGCACACACGGGGCTGGGGGCACCCAGCACTCGACAGCCCCGGCTCTGGGGGCACCCAGGCCGGGATCATCACAGCAGCTAAGATCACCTGGCTGCTGCATCGGCCAGGGACGGCGTTGCCCAGTAGGGGCACCGTCCTCGTGCTGAGCCCCATCCCTGGGCCCGCAGCACGCGGTGGGCCACCAGCATGGTGTGGAACAAACACACACACACCAGAGTCGTAGTTCGTCTGACTAACGAGCCGGAAGCGACTCAGAACTTTTATTAAGTTGGTCACGTGGCTACTGCCACGTGACCTATTACAACATCCTGGGAGCTACCATGCTCCCAGGAGGGGTGCTATGCAACACCAAGTACCAGGCGATACGGCGACTGGGACTGCATGGGGAACGCCAACACTAATACAGTAAATTATTTTTCCAGTATGCCGATTTTGTTTGTGTACCCAGCTCCCCAAAGTG
Source organism: Ambystoma mexicanum (assembly GCF_040938575.1). NCBI lineage: Eukaryota > Metazoa > Chordata > Amphibia > Caudata > Ambystomatidae > Ambystoma > Ambystoma mexicanum. The sequence continues at coordinate 1,533,177,504 of NC_090931.1, forward strand.
ATTTTCTGACACTTACAGGACGTTTTGGCTTTGTTGTTGTTTTAACTCTGCAGTTATAACGAAGGTGAAAATGTGACTCAGTTCGGCTACATGTACTTCGAGAGTAGCCGCATAAGAAGACACATGTAATGCTATGGTTGCTCGTACGCAGGACAATAGTTAGAACATATATTGACTCTTTTTCCCACTTCAGGGAATATCCTTACGAATGGCAGAACATATCTGCTAATAATCTAGCGACCACCCCTATCAGATGCACACATGAGCTGGTTAATGGACTCACACAATGCATGCTTAATCAGTGTTTCCAGGGATACTTATGAGGTGCATTTGTATCTGCGATTCAAACGTTCACAACAATTTGAGGGGCTTTCTTAACATAAAGGCAATATGCAGATGTGGTTAATCCGGCCAGGGTACTGGCTGCATTGGGGACTGACATGAAACAACGCTCTGGATAATAATGTTTAAAATGATTTAACATTATTAAATAATGTTTAATAATGTTTAAAATTAAATGTTAATAATGTTTTCTTGAACTTCTATTTTTGCCACATATTGTCACTTCAAGCATTTTTCCATTAGATCAACATTGACGTGCAGGGCCTAGGTTGGGTTAACCACTAATGCTACTTGGAATGTTATCTTATGGTGTTGAACCTTCCTGATACCATGTTTCACCTGGAATAGTGTGAGCACATAGCATGCTACTGAATGGTTTCTTTATTGGCCATATCCTTAATATAACAAGAATGTCGTTGGAAGTATTATATACAGTACAACTAATCAGGTTTTGTTCTTTGTTTCCTCTCCCTTTTTTGATTTTGATAACTTTGTTGCTTCTACTTTCTCTTCCATTATTTTATCATTTCAATTTGCATGTGGGTTACCACTACAACTCATATGAATATCATGATGTAGTTGGAAATGGTGTATTTTTTCTTACCTCTCTTCCTCCTCTGCATACATGATTATTTTGTTGAATATCCATTAAGTGGTATTATAATAAGTCTTGCCTTGAGAAAGACCCAAGATGGTCGAAACACGTGTTGGCAAAGATTGGGCAAAGACTGGTAAAAATAAAAAATAAATCGTAATTGTGATCCACACAGACTGTGGGCCTTATCACGAGTTGGGCGGAAAAGCCGGCGCTATTAGCGCCAGCGTTAAAAGCTCTACCGCCCAACCCCCCGGCGCTAGTAGCGCCTGATCACGGGTTTGGCGGAACGGGTATAGCCCATTCTCCATTGGGCCCATTCAGGAATTCCTCATCCCCATTGAGCCCAATGGGTAATTTTCACACTATTACCGCTGGCGGATTTCCTGCCAGCGGTAAACGCACAGAAAATCAGCAAAATTTCAGCGGATTTCCCCCCAGCTCAGAGCTAGGGGGAAATCAGGCAAAGCCATGATTTGGCGGACCCTTAAATGCGGCGGTAATAGCGCTACCGCCGCATTTAAGGGTTACTGCCAGACTCGTGATGAGGCCCAGTATATTTGAATTTAGCACCTGTTTCTCAAACTAAATAGATGTGACAGCGCGTCTCCTTGGAACAGATAGCTTGTTCTGTCTCCTTACAGTAGGTTGGGGTGACGTACAGTTCCTTAGGATTGCGGCCGTCTACATTCATATTTTCCAAATACAGTAGCCTGTTGACTGATTTACCCAAGCGCTCAAACACCTGGTATCCCGCTTTTTTGTTTTGTGCAATCGGTAAAATAGACATTAACATTAGTCGTAGATGTTATGACCCTGAAATCTTATCTCTGACGCAGAGGCGTAGCCAGGATTGTCTAGCAAATGGGGCCTGATGCTAATGTAGTTGGTCCCACTGCACTGACACACATATCTGTAAATACCCACACAGCGCTGCTGAGTGGGCATTTACAGATTTTGGGTGGGCCTTGCCCCTCAGGCCCTACGCTGCCTACGCCTCTGCTCTGACGTCCAGCAGGGCTCAAGTCGAGGGTACACGCGGGGGGACGTAGTCCCCCCACTTTATTCAGAGGGTGGACTCAGTCCCCCCCAGCTAAAAGAGAAACATTGGCTGTCCTCTTTGAATTTATGAATTAAAGCCAAACCGCAGTCGTCAAGTTTGTAGGCCAGACACTTCACCACTCCACTACATAACCTGATGAAAAATAACAAAAAACTAAAGGTGAAATGTCCCATTTCGGTACTGCAGTTTCCAGGGAAACATTTGTCGTAGTTCTTGGAGTTTAAAACATGCACATCTTTTACCGTTTTCAGAAACACTATTAGAAGAAAATATCCTCTCTTGGTTTTGTGCATGTATTGATTTTATGAAAGACAAATGCCATTCGTCCTGTTAAATTTGGGTGGTTATGCAAAGCCAATTTAATGAAATGTGCATTTTTCACCTTGATATGCTAATTTCTGGCGATATCACATCCCACTGCGTTTGTTAATAAGTACCCCCACTTTTATTTTTAGGACTTGACCCCTGACGTCCAGGGAGAGGGCACTGCAGATGGGAAGACCCAGATTCCTGTTTTGAGGCACCATACGTGGCCCAAGTGCTGATCCTGTTTTGGCATGCGGATGGGGGATTTCCTCTAGTGGCCTGGGTTACTTTGCTGAAGTAAAGACTTCCCAAAAAAGGGTTTCAGTGCACTACGAGCGGCCAGAGGAGGGAGGTGCCTTAAATTTGCAGAGGGCCATATATTCAGGAGGTGTCATGACCCCTACTGAGATCTCTAAGGCTATTGTTAGCACATGACAACATATGTGGTTCAACGTGTTAGTTTAAAAGTCAAGTAAATAAACAACTGACTTAAATGTGGTTGTATGTTCTAGTATGTAGGTAAGAACATTGTGTTCAAATAGTTTTAATAGTAAACTTGATTGCCCATGAAAAGCTTTTCAAATGAGCGTGCATTGTTTAATGAAAAAAATAAAGGGCTTTTTTCATGTTTTAGCTTTCAATGTGAGGCCTTACATTGGATGTTGACAGTCACGTTGAACAGAAGGTCCTCCGAGAGAAAGGAAGAGTTGCTGTAACGCCAAACAGTTTTCTGAAGTACAGGCCCCTGGCACTGTTGCACACTGTTGACTGTATGCTCTTGTGTTTCCACCTTACTGGACTATGGGTGCGCACTCAACTGTGGTATGTGGCATTGTGATTTACTTGAAGTACTGATTCAGCGTATGTGTCTAGGTTGGTCTGCTTGCTAAGTCACAAACAATGCTTCAAATGCAGTTGGCACGACTAGTCACTGACTGCACGCCAATAATTCCAATAGGCTAGGAGGAAGTCAATAATGTCCTCCATTTGCCAAATCCTAAATCGGGATTCCTGGAGAATGGAGTGAGGATACACATGTGATAGACAGTCTCACACACACACGTTCTTTTATAAGTGCATGAAGTGTGGTATGGTATACACATACCTCTCAGGATTTTATGTACTTCCAATTTAATTCTCACCTTGGGAAATGCTGGCGCTGTGTTGTCTCGCACTATCCTGTTCGTCATTGCAATAGGTCGCTTCATCCTCTTTTATGCAGAATCCTGTTACATAAGTGAAAAATGCTAAATATATGACTAGGTTGTACAGTTAACTTGAGGACTATCATAGCATAAGCAGATGAGGGAGATACACGGGTGCACATAGCTGACCCAAAGCACACACATGCACGTTCATAAGCATGCCGAGTGTGGCATTGCAGGCAGCTAACTCTCCTCATTCCCAGTAATTAGCCACTATTTACTCACCTGTAGATGTGCTGGGGTTCTGTTGTCTCTCACTGTTCTGATCCACAGCACAGGAATAGGCCGCGGCATCCTCTTTAATGCAGGATAAAATCATTTCATAGCCTAGCAAATAAATAAATAGAGACAGGCATAGGATGGAATGGCAAAAGCAAAGAGTCAGCAGGGAGGAGTCTCTGTGGGGGAAAAGGATGTGTGTATGGGGGTGAGGATTCCCTATTTATATTCATATCACAGACTTGTATAATTAGATGATACGGGCTAACAGAGATGGGATCGCTCAGACACGTGATTACGGTCAGCAGATACTGAGAGATTATGTCACTCTGATCCAAGGATCTGATCAGGAGCCAGAAGTTGCACAGCGATAGGATCCCCTGTCCACCTCTGCTAGAGTCTGATCTGGGTCTGAAGATAGAGAACGAATCCCCCTGTACATGCCTAGCAGCAGCTGATCCGGGCCCACTGGCACTATGCGTCGCCCTGTCCACCTCTGCTAGAGTCTGATCTGGGTCTGAAGATAGAGAACCAATCCCCCTGTACATGCCTAGCAGCAGCTGATCCGGGCCCACTGGCACTATGTGTCGCCCTGTCCACCTCTGCTAGAGTCTGATCAGGGTCTGAAGATAGAGAACCAATCCCCCTGTACATGCCTAGCAGCAGCTGATCCGGGCCCACTGGCACTATGCGTCGCCCTGTCCACCTCTGCTAGAGTCTGATCTGGGTCTGAAGATAGAGAACCACTCCCCCTCTACATGCCTAGCAGCAGCTGATCCAGGCCCACTGGCACTATGAGGTTCGCTCATTCTCGACACGCTGATCGTTTCACGGTCCAGAGTAAGATGCTGCTCAGTCTTTCCCATTGCCTTACCAGGGGCCCATCATGATCTTTCTCTGCACAGAGGAACATGTGAAATGGCACAGTGAAGCCATCAAGCAGGTACAAGGTGGCCTATGGGAATGGCAGGCCCCACACACCCTTTCTCTTCACCTGTGCTAAGACAATCCTTTCTTTCTCTTCTTTCAGTTTTCCAAGTAATCTCAGAGTTCAGGGTTTCTTCTTTGTTCCTGTTGATTAACTCCTCTCGATTGCAGATCCCTTCACCTGTGGTATAAAGATAAAAATGCATGATTTCCATACACAGGAAATAATAATGGTATTCTACTTCGCTTTTCGTTTACCTTTATTCCAACTTCTATGTCACACCCGACTTTTCTTTCTTTCAAATCTTCATTCACTACTTTTTCTAGACGCTATTCATTTACTTCTTTACTTGTTTATTGCCCCCCTGTCCCTGTGACGACATTCTGTGATGACATGGATGTTTTACTAGCTGTAATTTTACCACATCCAGCCCTGTCATTACTTCTGGGTGATTTCAATTTACATCTTTCCTCTACTACCTCTTCCCTCCCGTTTCTTGCCATTCTTGACTCCTATCGTCTTTCTGCTCTTCTTACCCCTGCATCGCATGCATCTGGATCTCGTCTAGATCTTATATTTGTATCACAACCATTAAAAAAAAGAAAGGTTTCATTGGGTGCATTTGGTTACATTGTTAGAATACAAAAAATAAATATATGTAGTTTATTACCCCTAAGCTATACCATTTCTGCGAACAAAACCCAGTTTTCGTGCAAGTTTTAAAAGGGGTACATTTGTCGATTTCACCAAATGAACCAAAATAGAAATGTACTTATGACCCTTTCCCTCTAGTCATTGCAAAGCATATTGGTGTCAAAAAAACTGGAGCTGTACAGAAAGGTGTGTTCTGGTCTCTTGGCCCTTGTTGATACAACCTAGGTTAAATAAAATAAAGGTGAGACCTCTTATCTAGCAAGGAAAGAAAACCTTGTTCCAACAAAGCCCATTGTGTGGGTTAATGCTATGTAAAGACTGACCGGGTTAAACACAGTTTAGTCAAACACTGAATTGTAGAGCTCAGCCTTCTCTGTCTTATCAAATCCATGAAAGACAGCCTTCGAAGCCTGCTTGAAAAGGATTACTAGTGTTGATGCAAAAGGCAGATGGGGTTATGTTTTAATGACGTCAAACAGGAGTCACTGACCATGAGATGGTGGAAAGAATATACACCAAGCCATGACTAAATTGAATATTCTTGACATAGCAGAAACATCTGCGAAAAACACAGTTTGTCAAACCAACTTGAGATTAGATAAGCAGTGATCAAATTGCGGAGTATATATGCTAAACATGTTTGTATTTTGTTTTTACTTTGCTTTGCTTTGCTTTTATTGCAGTTATATAACATCAAAAACATAATGTGAACTGTGTTACAGATTCATCCTTCCCATTCTACCCCCTCTGTCCGTCCGTCCGTCCATCTCCACAGCCTCATTCTCAACTGCTTAAGACCCCTTCCCCCCCCTGACCTCCACCACCCTTGTACGGTGTCTTATTCTGCATGTAGCATTATCCCCATTTCTTTCGGTCAGGTTTGTAGGCAATGTATCTCCTGTCGATAGTCAATGTCTTTGGCTGCCTCTGGCAAAGCATTCCACAAAATGCAGGTGGGCCCCAGAGTGGGTGTGGATGGGCACTCTCCCCATACATGTGTTCATCTGCCGAGGCCCATCTATATGCCCCTTTTACCAAGCATTAATTCTATCTGCTGTCTAAATATTTGGCCATGAATTCACCCCATAGCATTTCATGTGGCGCCGCTTTCCCATGGAGCGCTGCTGTTATCCTCTCCATTCTACATATATTTGTGGCGACATAAATCCACTCTTTCTTCCCTGGTATCTTGGCCCCCTTCCATTGCATCACAAGGCAGGCTCTCGCAGCTAGCAAGAGAGACGCTGCTACCCCAGCCATCCTCCTAAATTCCCCTTCAATCTCCTCCATTCCAAAAAATATCAAATGTGGCCCATTCGTACGGTGAATCCCAAAACAGCCGGATATGTGGGCAGCCCCAAAACATGTGCCAATAATCGGCCCTCTCCCCACACAATTGCCAGCACATAGGGCTAGCCGACTGGAACATCTTTGAAAGCCTAACCGGGTCATATTGCCACCTGTGAAGGAGTTTAATGGTGTGCAGCCTGTACTGACTGAAAATTGAAGTCTGGGAGGCCCCTTACATATCCTTTCCCATAGATCATGGTCTAAGTCTGTTCCCAGGTCCCTCTCCTATCGTAGCCTTAGATTCTCCATTGAACCCTTCCCTGCACCTGCTAGGGCTCTGTACATGGCCGAGATGAAACCCTTTGATTCCCTTCTTTTGTCAAGAAGCTCCTCGAAGGGGGTGAGGTCCCTCTGGATCTTCTCCCTCAAATTTTACCCCATAAAGACCCCTTTGAGATGGAGATAGAAATGGACAAAAGGGGGCCTATACCCAGTGCAGTCTCCAGATCTGTAATTGCAATAAAAGCAGCCGCTTTTGGCCCACTCTCTTTAGGCCTGCTTCAAAACAAGCTTGGAATCTTTCGGGGTTCGGAATTGACTCCCTAGCCCCAGTCTCAAAGATATCATTAAAGAGCTCCACAATAAAAGGGGAGAAGGGGCGAGATAAATGATTAATAAAAGTCAGCTGTGTAACCGTTTTCTTCCAGGGCCTTCGCCAGCGGTTGGCGCAATACGACCCTTTTAATTTCTTCCACAGTAATAGGGGCCTTCAATGAGCCCACCTCACCCCAAGAGAGTTTCAGCATCTGCGTCTGATCAAGGTATGACCCTATTCCTACCATCCCACGTAGTGGCCTCTGACTGATACAGTGCCTCATAAAATTTCGCAAAAGCCGCTGGTATCCCCTCCGTCCCTGGGTTCCGCCCTCTTCCCTCCGCCTCTATGGTTGACACCCACCTCTCGGAGCGATGTCCACGTAGTCTGGCGACAGGAGCGCTTCGGCCTTGTCCCCATCTCATAAAATGTCTGTTTCAGGAACTGTCATTTCCTGACTATCTGGCCGAAAGGAGTCAAAGTTCTTCCCTTTACTGCCAGGCCTCGAGGATCCTGGTCTCCCTCTCCTCCTGGCCTCCCTAGCCAACCCATTAAGACAGGCAATCTCCTCCCTCAGCTTATTCTCTATTAGTGCGCTCTCCCTTTTTTTTCTTGCACCTTCCCTAATCAGGATACCCTGCTACGTCGCCTTCCCTGCTTCCCACACCGTCTTCCTGGGGACCTCCCCTGTATTATTTATCTTGAAATATTCCTCAATTTCCACAGTCATCTCCATTTTGAACACAGAGTCCTTCCACAGTGACTCATTGCATCTCCGCCTTGATCGTTTATGCGGTAAGCCTGCCCGGTCTAATTCCACATTCACCATTATCATGGTCCTACCACGTCACCGGTGTGATTTCGGAACCCAACGCAACATCCCACAGCCCACCCGTAATGTACATGTAGTCGATTCTCGTAAAAGTATGATGGGGTGCAGAATAAAAGGAGTACCCTTTCTCATACGGATGAAGGCTCCTCCATGCATCTATGAGCACATAGACTCACAACATCTCCATGAACCCAGCACACCCCTTCCCCCGTGGATCCTGTGCTCCATGCATTCTTTACTTTTAGGTCCCCTGTTGTGCTTTGTGCTTTGCTGTTGGTTTTGATTGCACCCGATTTGTAGGTTTCTTGTTCTTGTTCTTTGTTGTGCTCCCCTCCCTTTCGTGTCCCCCCCTTTGTGCCTACCTCCTTTATGCCCACCCCCCGCCCGTGTGACCCCAGTTCCCCTGCTTGGGCCCCCCACCCCCACTTTCCTCCCTGCACCCCCTATAGTTCTCTCTGTCTCACCTATCTTCTCTAACTGCTTTTGTATCGACTATCCTATCCCTCTTACTAAGTCTAACCTGAAGAAACTCAAACGATACATCCTGTTCACCAACCCCAGCCTCCCTATCGCCGATACCTACACCAGTGCTTCCTCTAGACAGACCCTTACAGTCATACTCTCTGTTGTTCACTTTCCAGGCCTATGGACCCCCCATATGGTCTCTGTTCTCTCTCCTTTTTCCTCTTCTCCCATTAACGCTGCCTCTACTGCCGGCCGCAGCTCCCCCAAATCTGATACCTTTTAAATTATATTGTACCGCCTGGTATAATGCTGCCTTATATTGTATCGCACTAACATTGCACTGCTCTAACAAACGTGGCCATGCTGCCTCACATTATTTCAGTGCTATTCCGTGGCTGCCCCCAATGATACTAAACCGGATGCCCTGCTATATACTGTTTTTCAATTTGTATTGCATTGCTTTGATCAACAAACACTGCCTACAACGTGGAATAATACCCGTCACTGATTCAGCGCTGTTCTACTGCCGCATGCAATAGTCCTAAATCCGCTGCCCTGATCTATACGGACTAATGCTTTGTATTGCACTATGCAACCAATATGCCAGCATTACGCCCAGCCCAGATTATACCACACCTGCTCGCACTGCAATTATTACTGTATACATTGAACATTTTTGATTTAATAAACCAGATTGAACAGCCTAGCTAGCACTGCATTTTAATACTGTCTGCATTGGCAAATATTGCTTGTAAGTGCCCTATCCGCACCACCCAACTAGCTTGCTTGTAACTATTGCTGGCTGTAATTGCAAATGTTGTTTCTAACTTACCCCGACTGTGTCATACCGCTCACACAGTAACAAATACTGAGTATAACGGAAAACACAGATTGTTGCGGCCCAGATTGTGCAGCCCCCGCTTCCACAGTAACTAACCCTGACTGTGTCGGTCCCGAGCACCCTACCCACTCACTGTGCACATATCTTTCTTCCATACTTCCACGCACCTCCTGCTCACACAAATGTGTCCTTCCACAACCCGCACACTAGCGCTATCGCTTTCGTGCCAACTCACATCCACCACTAACACCTTCATCTCATCATCTTCTCCTTAACTCTCATTTCAGCCGGCCCCTGGCTCACCAGCATCGTGCCTCCCACTCACACACAATTCTCACCACTACCTTCCCAGATTCACGCCACCACAACCCCCACCTGTCCTAGCTACCACACTGCCAAATTAGATGACCAGACCTTCCTGCACTCTAGGCTCCTCAGGCTCAGAGCATGCTCAAAGCTAAACGTACACCTATGCACTCCACTCACCACACACTACAGAAACCATAGACTAAGCTCTCGCACCCCCATTTTGTCCTCATGCACACAGCAGACACAAACACACCAACCGCCCTGCCGGACTCACTTCTCCCAAGCCACCCCCTGCTCACCTCGCCTAGTCCTACACCCCCCCCACACAAACACACCGCTATCACTCCCACTTGCCCTGCCACTAGTGCTCACCACCCAAACCCCCCTCAAGATGCCTACACCCAACAATGCCTTCAAATGTGCTCTCCTCAATGCCCGCTCCCTCCCTGCACACACACTAGAGATAAATTACCTCATTACCTCCCATGACCTCGATTTACTGGCATTCATGGAAACCTGAATCCATGAAGCATCAGGCCCAGCCATCTCTCTTGTCCTCCCTCAAGGATACACCATCCTGAGACAGGACCACAAGACTTCCAAAGGTGGAGGTGTAGCTCTCATCTCCAAAGAGGCTCTCCCCATTATGCTCTGCAACCAACCATGGGAAAACAATGCTGACCTCCTCACTGCCAAACTAACATTATCTCCCAACTGTACCATAAATATTCTGATCACATACAGACCACCTGGTACAGCCCCAGATTACCAAATGCACCTGCTCCATATCATAGGGAATAATCTAAAGAGCTCCACCAAAACCATCCTACTTGGAGACGTCAACCTAGGCCTGCATGACCCAAAAGACAAAGCAGCCACCTCACTTGCCAAAGAACTCATAGACTTAGGGTTAGCCCATAGAGTCACTGACCCAACCCACTATAAAGGGCACTCCATTGACTGGATTGCAGACCACAACTGCTCTTCTTCCATTACCAATATCTCAGCCCACCCTTGGACAGACCACCACTGTGTCCAATTCACTATTCCTACTAGTCCTACTACCAAAGTACTCTCTCATGCCCAGCCAGCTAAAGTCAGAAGTTCCAAAAAACTAACCACGGTCAACCTCCTCCATTTTCTCGATATCCCTGAACTTAAACCACCCTTTGACAACAATCCCATTTCTCTTGCCAACACCCTGACCCAAGCCATTGAGTCTATAGCTCCATTGGAGTAAAAAAAAAGGAGAAAAAAATCCATGCACAACAACTCCTGGTTCACGGAAGAACTATCAGCCCTACGCACCAACAAACGCAGGGCCCTAGCCAAATGGCAATCCACGCCTAACCAATCCACTCTGACTGAATTCAAAGAGATCTAATCAAAGCACAAAAAAGCAATATTTCTAGCTAAATCGGAATCCTTCAACCACAGAATTTTCACAGCCAATTATAAATCAAGGGAAATATTCTCGATCTTCAAAGATCTCATCAACCCCTCCTCCAGTCCAGATGAAATAACCAAAGACAGCCCTCATTAACAAAGTCAAGCTTCTCCAAGAAAAAATCCAATCACAGAGCAAAGCACTTCCCAAACAGGACAGTTCACCTCCGCCAATCCCACCTACTCCTCTTCCTGAAACCCCCTCTCTTCCTTCAGAGACGTCACAGAAATGGAAGTTGCAGACCTCCTCCAACACATCAAATCATCCACATGTAAAGGGGACATCTGCTCACCACCCATCAAAGAGTGCTCCGATGCATTGACCCCTATCATCACTGCATTCATCAATGCTTCATTCTCCTCAGGAACAGTATCACAAAGCTTAAAAGAAGCATGGGTCCCTCAACTAAAACAAAATCCTCCCTAGATCCCACATGCCCCAACTACCGACCCATCACCACTGCCCCCTTCCTCCTCAAAATCTTAGACAAAGCAGCCCACACCCAAATCCAAAACTACCTTGAATCAAACGCCAGCCTATGCAAGAGACAATCAGACTTCTGCAAAGGCCACGGCATGGAAACCGCCCTCTTAGATTTAAAAAACCAAATCACCAAAATAATGGACAATGGCAAACCGGCCCTCTTGCTTCTCCTAGATCTCTCCACTGAATTTGATCTTGTTGATCATGACATCCTGACCTCCCATCTCTCTAACGCAGCCCACTTCTCAAATTAAGCAACGTCATGGATAACCTCTTTCCTAGAAGGAAGGGCCATGAAGGTCTACGCCAATCAGGCCAATGCAGCTCCCACCACCATCCACTGTGGAGTGCCCCTGGGATCATGGACTGCACCTTCCCTTTACAACCTATTTACAAAGCCACTTTTTGACATGCTGGATTCGCTCGACATAGCCCACACAAACTATGCCGACGATACCCAAGTCCTCCTCCCTTTCTCTGGTTCATACGACCAAAACGCAGCAGCACTCCTCCAAATCTACACTACCATCCAAACTTGGATGGCAGTCAATGGTCTCTGCTTAAATGGGGACAACACAGAGATTATCCTCTTAGGTCCCAAGGAAATACTGCCAACACTCAACCAGAAATATAACCACTTTACCATCAACAACACTAACATACCTGTCTCCACCTCAGTAAAGAACCTTGGAGTCTACACTGACTCGACCCTCTCAATGTCACGACAGGTTAGCGCCTCTGCCACTGCCCACACCACCAAACTGATAAATGCCATAAAACCCGTTGTTACCACCCAAAACCGCCTCTCTATCGCCCGTGCCACAATAGAAGCAAAACTTTATTACTGCAATGCTCTCCTTGCAGGCAGCTCATCAAAAAACCTCAACAGGCTCCAAACAGTACAAAACAATGCGCTCCGTGCAGCCCTATGCATCCCCAAAAGAGACCACATCTCCCAGGCCAGGCGAGCTGCCCACTAGCTCCCAGTAAAGGAAAGGGTCAACTTTAAGATCCTCACCCTAACACACAAATGCATCAATCTCACTGCCCCATCCTACCTATCAAAAACCATTTCCTGAGACACCTCGACCCGCCCAAAAAGAAGTCATCACACCAACCAAACCCATGTTCCCGCTATCAAAAGAGCAAACGCCGGAGGCATTGGCTTTCCTCACATAGCACCCAAACTCTGGAATGCCCTACCCAACACACTCAGAGCTGAACCCTCACTATCCACCTTTTGCAAAATCCCTCAAAACCACACTGTTCAACTAGCTCCTACGCTCCCCCACAGAGCGTATCTGGTAACTAAGTTGACTGCACCCTATGGTACCTCTAATCTGAAATGGAACCTCTGATTGTTATGTAACCACCAAGCTTTCTTTATCCTCTGTTACCAGCAAGACTCTCTGTAACAGCGCCACGATGCGCAAGGGCTGCTGCGCGCTTTAAAAATGCTAATAAATAAAATTAATGGTGGCACCCGGTGGGAGGCCTTCCTGGCCCCCTTACACTCCTCCAAGACCATCATTAATGTCTACTTAAATGGCACCATTTTGGTCCGGGCCCTCAGGCCAATCGCCTCCTTTTTGATAGATGCTTCCTGCACATTATCAACTTCCTTTCCTCTCCTGCTATTACTTCTTACCCCTCTCTGGCTCCTCTGCCGCCTCCTTCCTCAGCCACCTCCTAGGCACCCCCTGTTGCTTCTCCAGCCACACTGTTGCCTCCCGCCTCCGCCACCCCTCTGGCACTCTTCTCCCTCTCCAACTACCCTTCCTTCTCTTCCTTCTGCCTCTGCCCATCCTCAGGCACCTTCCAACACTTCCGCAGGGAGTAGCTCTTGCCTGTATCCCTCCCCGGAACTCCTTTAAATGTGTCAACCTGCTCCACACAGCTACTCTTAACTCTCGTTCAGCTGTCAAACATTCCTCTGACATCTGCCATCTCCTGGAAGAGGTTGATTTAGATGTACTCAGTCTCACTGAGACTTGATTCGTGGCCAGCTCTGTCAGGAGTTTTGACACTCTCCTTCCCGATGGCTACAAGATCCTCTCCGAACCCAGAACCAACTGTCCCGGTGCGGGTGTAGCCTTGAATTTCCCAGAGTGGATCCCTGCTTCTATCATTCCTCTGCAGTCCTACTCCTCCTTTGAATGCCTGGTCTGCAGGATCTGTATCTCTCCCGGACTCTCTCTCACTGTGCCTACTATCTACTGGCTGCCTGGCCAGGTCCTCCGGTCCTTCCTCCCTTCCTCCCTTCCTCCCTTCCTCCCTCCCTCCCTCCCTCAGGTCAAGCCGACTCCAGCACTGCCACTTACCATTTCGGTTATCAGACCCAAGAAGCATGCATCAGTTGAGGCTTTCACCGCCACTTTCTCTCGAACTCCTGCACCTTTGGCAGACTCGCACCATGACACAGCCCTCTCTAACCTTCATCTCTCTATCTCTAACACTCTGGATGTCCTTGCCCCCTTCATGCCAATCCGCTTGCAGCCCAAATCCAAGTGAACTTCTTGGTACGATTCAGACCTCGTCACCCTTAAACAGAACTGTAGTGTGGCAGAGTGGAAGTCGAGGGCAGCAGTTCCATCCCCTGACAAACTGACCTGCTGCATGCTCCTAAGGCTGTACAGACTATCTGTCCTCTCTAAGACGAGATCCTACATCCAAGCCAGCATCTCTGCGGCATCTAACATCTCGGCCAAACTTTCCAAAATCTGCAAGGAGCTGGCCAATCCTGATGCAGCCTCTACCTTTCCTATTCCCTCCCAGGCCCTCTTCACTGCCTTGGCTTCTCATTTCACCACTAAATCTCAGGACACCCTGTCCTCTACCTCTTTGTCTACCACTCCTGGCCTGTATGAGGCTGTCTCTCCTCCTCCTTTCTCGTCCTTTCCCCTGTTCACCCATGACAATATTTCTAGATAAGTCCGATCTATGAAAGTCTTGTCAAAGCAGTTTCTTCCCTGCTCATCCAGAACCATCAAGGACCACATTGACACCCTTGCCCAAGCCTTGGCCGATTTCTGCAATCACTCCTTTGTCACTGGAACTTTAGTCTCCCCCCTCAAGCACTCCCTTGTTCTACCCCTTCTTAAGAAGCCCTCGGCCGATCCTTCCTCTCCGGCTAACTATCGCCCTATCTCCATCACTCCTTTCCTGGGCAAACTCCTGGAAAAGCTGGCCATCTCCCAGCTTAATCTGCATACTGAATCTGTTGGTTGTCTCCACGACCACCGGTCTGGCTTTGGAGCTGCCAGAAGCATGGAAACTGCTATCCTGAACACCTGTGAAGACCTGCTCTCCAATCTAGACTCAAATCTCCCTTCTGTCCTCCTCCTCCTTGATCCATCCTCTGCTTTTGACATGATCAACTTTGCCATCCTGTTCATTTCTAGCTGGGGTCTTTGATACGATATATGGCATTTATAACGCACATGTACACAATTGTTTCTAGGTGCAACAAGACAAGAAGGGTGAAACAAAGGGAGGACAAGACAACGATCTTACTAGGCCCTGTGTCATTCAGCTTGTGCAAGTACATGGAAGTGGAAGAGGAGAAGTGTCGGATGCCGGGGGGTGCGGGTGCAGTGCAGGTACCTCAAAAGTGCAGCCAACGGGTGCCTCATATGTGCAGAGAGAAGGGACTGTAAGGTTGCAGATAAAGACCAGAAGCGCTAAGGAAGCCGGGAGGCAGTGCGGAGTACAACTGGACATGCAGGAGCCTGGGCCCGGGTTCATAGGGTGGCCAGGTGACCATTGCGTGGAGCAGTCGGGATGGCAGCAGGGGAGAGGAAGAGAGAAAGCAGAAGCGAAGAGGAAGGTCTTGAGTTGCTTCCGGAACCAGAGGTGGTTCTGTTCCAGTTTGAGAGAGGCAGCGAGGCTGTTCTAGAGGGAGGCCCATGCTGAAGATAGAGATCTGCACCCAACTCTCCTCTCTTCTATGTCTCTCTCTACCTGTGGTGTCCCCAGGGGTCCAACCTCCCTCCCTGGCTTTTCAACCACCAGTTTGCACCTCTTGCCCATTGCATCACTACTTTCTGTTCCAATTTTCAGTGTTAAGCAGATGACACCCGGCTCTTTCAGGCTCCCCTCAGCCACCTCTGCTCCTTCTCTCATACCAGACTGTGTGGCTGCAATTCAGAAATGTATTTATTTATTTTATTTTGACACTTATATAGCGCACAAAACCCTGAGGTATCAAGGCGCTTTAGCTTAAGAATACGGTTACAGTAGAGTTACATTAAGTGCTTCAGGTTACAATTTTTTGAAGGAAGAATGGTGGGCAAATACATGGCGGCAGCCACATGTTACATGGCGTCAGCTACACACAAATGCACGGTCAAAATCAGTAGGCAAATACATGGTGCCAGCCATATGGTACACGGCGGCAGCTACACACAGATGCATGGTCAAAATCGGTAGGCAGGAGCATGGTACCAACCCTTATGTTACAGGGCGGCGGCTACACACAGCTGCGGAGTCAAATCAAAGGGGGCACACACACCAGGACACCGGCGACCAGTGAAGTGGGGGGGGGGGCATTCACAATAGGACACAGGTAATCAGCGGAGGGGAGAGGGGGGGCATCTACACCAGGACACAGGCGAACCAGCGGAGGGGTGGGGTGGCATTTACACCAGAACACAGGTGAACAGTGGAGGGAGGGGGGCATTCACACTAGGACACAGGCGACCATCGGAGGGGGATATATATAAGTACATATAGTACAGATTATATAATAGGGCATGAAAGGTGCAGTGAGTATAGACAACAGAGTGCGTGAAATAATATATATATATATATATATATATATATATATATATATATATATATATATATATATATATATATATATAGGGCCGTACTGATGGAATTACATCACTTATTACAATGAGTCGTAGTGAATATGCCAGCAGGAAATCTCGTTGGAATCAGTAGGGTGCAAGCATATCAGGCATAGGAAGCATAAAGGTCATGTTAAATGTATATATGAACATGCAATTAGGCTATGAATGTCGGTACAGCTGATGGAAAGCAGGTGAGATGTGAAACAATCTGACCTATGGAGTAAGTCGAATCGGCTAAATAGCAATGGTATTAGCAGCGCATGTTACAGGAATGCAGAACAAATGGTGTTCACTAGTTAAACCATTATGATGACGGCATCTGGAATAATGAGTTCTAGAGCATTAGGTTTTGCACAGCCTGGCGAGGCAATACATACAGGCAGAAGTATATCAGCAGATTAATAACAATGTTCGTGACAGCTCGGCTTGTAGCACCTGTAGGTGAAGTTCAGATTTTTCGGTGAAGATTATGGACGCAGTTCCAGGGGGGGGGGGGGGGGGGGTGAAATCAGGAGAGAAAATTACTTGGTAGGTATAGAACAAAGGTTAGCACAGTTTCACAAGGACGGGAGCGGCATGTAGGGAGTGATCGCTCTTGTTAGGAATGGGAGAGATAGAGTGCACCTTAGAACGTAGAGGATGGAATCAGACAATGGGACGACAGCCGCAGGAGCACACTTCTTACCTAAAGTAACAATCTGAATCACGTAGGCAGTCATGTGGCCTCAGAGGTATTCTTCCTTTCCTCTCCTTCCCACAGAAGCTCACTGTCTCCAGAGCTGTGGTCCTCTCTAGCCTCTTTCTAAATCTGCCCGTCTCTACTCTTCGACCTTTACAACTTATCCAGAACAGGACTGCAAGACTTGTCCTTGGCCTGAAGCCCAGGGATCGTATCTCTCCAGGACTGAAATCCCTCCATTGGCTCCCAGTGGCTGCAAGGATCATGTTCAAGACCCTCGTCATACACAAGACTTTCTGGGGCCTGGGGCCTTCTCTAGCGCTCAGCTCATCCGTCTCCAACTCTGAGGGTCAGGCGCTTCTCCAAGCAGAGTTGGGGGCCTATATCTCTCCTGGGCTGGGGCCTCCCTCTGGAACTGTCTCCCTGCCTCTCTCAAACTTGACCAGAACCACCTCTGGTTCCGGAAGCAACCCAAGGCCTACCTTGTCGCGTCAGCTTTCTCTCTTCCTCTCCCCTGCTGACGTACCTAACTACTCCGTGCACGAGTCATCTGCATACCCTCTGCACTCATGCCCATGCTTCTGCATGTCCAGTGGCCTTCGCACTGCCTCCGGACTCCCCCAGCACTTTAGGGTCTGCACCTGCAACCACACAGTTCCTTCTCTATGCACTTATAAGCCACCCGCTGGATGCACTTCGAGTTACCTGCACTTCTCCCTTCCCCTCCCCACCGGCACTTCTCTTCCCTCTTCCCTCTTCCCTCTTCCCTCTTCCCTCTTCCCGCTTCCCGCTTCCCAGCACTTGCGTGATCTGAATGACACAAGGCCTAGTAAGATCGTTTTTTGGCCTCCCTGGTTTCCCCCTCCTTGTCTTGTCGCGCCTAGAAACACTTGTGTACAGGAGCGTTATAAATGTCATATCATATGGAAATAGGTTGTTTAAGAGGACTGGGAAGAACAAGAGGAGGATCTAGAAACCTTTAGCATATGCTTATGCCGATGGATTTTACATATGAAAAAGCTCTAGTGAATGGGAGGATAGCAAAAGCATTAGTCGATTCTGGCAGTAAACAAACAGCCTTAAGAACTGATTTGGTCTCTTCCACAGATCTGGGACATGAAACCATGGTTAGAGTCACATGCGTATATCAGTCCCAGAGTACCGGTGTATATTAATATCAGGGGGAAGCCCCGGCTAATATCAGCCATTATCCATGGGCTTCTGGAAGCGGTATTATAGGAAGAGATTTTCCAGAATTATCTACCCTTCTTCAAGAGCTTCCTTCCTCACCCAGAGAATTTACGCCACAAGATTAATGGCAGTGATCGCTATTCCCAGACCTCCCTGGTATGGGAATGAACAACCCTATCCACCTCGCATAGGGGAAGGGTATGTGAAAAACCAAAGGGTGTCGCACCCGTAGTCCTTGCAGACTTGTCATCCAGGCGGCCAGGACACGGCCATCGCTTTTGGATCCATTTCCTAGGGGTGGACCAGTGCGGGAGGATCAGTGAGGTGAGAGGTCTTCGGGGAGTGGGGGTGAGATAGCCATTGGTGGGACACGGTATTCCCCCCTCTTTTGTTCATCTACCCCCATCCTATGTTTTAGGATTTACCGAAGTCCCAACTTCCTCCCCGCCTTTTTACACAAACACTGGGCCAAGGCAGAGGGGGACGAAGAGTAACCAGACGAACTCTCTCACATCATACTAGACATGTCCAGTTAATCGGGTCAGGCAAAGTCGGGCACTTTAGCCTAAGTACATACACCTGATACCAGTTAGCTCTCCTCACATGAATAAAAGGCAACACCTAAAGACGCACTCTGAGCAAGGCAGAAACACGAGAACAAGCAGAACTTCTGGGACAAAGGCACACACCTACTGGAGCAGAGTAACGGACGAAGGGACGAGAGCAGCGGGCCGAAAAACCCCAAGCTTCCCCACTGGAGGTCGTTGCCTCAGACAGATAGCGAAAGACACGTCGAGAAGGCCAGATCCCACAAATGACGATTACACTGTGTTTCAAGAACACCAGCGACCCTCCCGAGTGAACGGCAAAGTTGGGGAGGTGAGGCCAAGCCTGTGGTACTAACCTTGACTTGAAAAATTGGAGACCGCAAAACAAGAAAGAAGCACACACAGCCAGTGAGTTGTCAAGTGACCTCAGAGACTGGTGTGTGTTAAAGTGAATGAAGTAGCAACATCAAATAACAAGTGAAGGGTGTACGCATGTGGATGAGACGCAAAGAAAGGCAGACCTGTGAATGAACTTTAAAGTACAATACAGCTGCAAGATCAGCAAAGTAACGGAGCGGTCCAGTGAAGGGAGTAGCCCATTTGAATGTCTACGTGAAAGGTACATTGTTTGAAGCTAAATGGCGAATAAACGGTAAGAGTGAAAGTAAAATAGTGAACGTTGAGTCGAAGTGGTCCTGCGGTGGTCTGTAAGAAACCCATGCACATTCGAAAGACTTCGACATTTGAAAGGGGTCCAAGCCCGATTGAGGGAGACCCAAAGAATATTAAGCTTGGGGAAGGGAGCCCCCCCAACCCCCATTGCAACTTTGTGTTAAACTTTATCATGAGAGGTCTGAGCCCAGCAGAGGGGGACGTTTGTGAATGTTTTGGTTGAAACATACATTTTGAAGTCAGAGAAAGAGACTAACGTGGAAGGCCAGGCAAGCCTTGGTCCACGGTTTTGAACTGTGTTGGAAACCGAGCCAGTGTGCGTCATCCTGCCTACAAGGATCGCCTTACACCGTGAGGCCTAAGGTGGGGAGGAGAGCTGGTTCAGCTATATTATCATTTGAACACTGATTTTTCCTTTGCATACACTTCTCCTTTTTACACTTTTGTACACTAGATAGGGCAGGCATTAGGTTTTGTTGGCATAGGCCATTTTGATTTGACGGATTTCACTAGGACTGTTTTGTTTATCGTTTGATGGTCGAGACTACTCGCATCTTAGTTATAGAGCAAAATAGGAGTTTCTCCAACCCCAATATTTTCAATAAAGGTTTTATAAATTATATCCATTGTGTCAGTGTCATACTTGTGATGCCATGCCTTCCCTACAGTGGCCTCTGGAGAAAATGATGAGCCAGCAGCCTCGGGCAGGGTTACACTCTTTACTTATGTTCCGGTATCACATGTACAGTTAAGAGCTTAGTAGCAGCACACAAGTATGTAAGTCCATGGGAGAAACATCCACCAGCCCCCTCACTCTAGGTCAGGCTCACTTCAACTGACATACACAATCTCCAGGGGCACTCACACCACAACATTCCAGAGGGAAGGGTTTCAGCAGGCACACAGACTTGCAGGCATTCATGCAACGGGAAAGCGAGGGAGACCAAGATAGAACAGTGGTGTAAGTTGGGGGCTGTACTGAGTGAGTCAGGTGGCCGGCGGGTGGCCGTTGTCCTCATCCCTTGTCTTGTTTAAGCTCTGACTGCAACTTGGGTAAACTGTAAAATAAAAAACTTCCTAAAGTTATCCTGTTGCCTCCTACCTCATGAAAGTAATCAACTTTTAAAACATAATACACTGGTTTTGATCAAGGACAGCCTTAAACATCACACATCAGATAAGACCAATAGAACTTGTAATGGAGACACAGTGCTCTGACTACACATGTGGGTATTTGCCATGCACTTCCTTAGTTTCTAGGCAGGGTTCTGGAAAAGCAGAAGTGTGCAGTTGGAAAAACTATTTGGGAAACATGCTAGTGCTAGATATCGTCAGGAATGTAAACTTCAAATGTCAAATACTGTGACAAATCCTATGATGACGTCCCTCCTCCCCGAGAGGGAGACCCTTCCCATGAGGCCAGGGAGGTGAGGCCACTACCCAATGGTCCCCCTGGTGGTGGTACTCAGCGTGTGCATCTCTTCAAGAGGGATTCCCCCTCTGGGATACAGGTAGGACATCATGTGATAATGCTGTATAAACCACCCTCACCCACCTTTCTCCCCTCGCCTCCTTTAGCTCCCCATGATCATCCAAGTTCCCCATGAATTTATGTTACAGCAATAGTAGCCCTACTACTTGGACGAGTAGGAGTGGGGCTGACTTCTCTGAACAATCCCCTCAAGATACTTTTAAAAAAAAAATGTTATTTTATTTTATTGATTTTGCTGATATGCATCAACTTTCCAACATTTAACACATTACTTAACATTTAAAAACAAAAAGAATAACTAAACCATATTTTTTAAAGTTTTATCTAAAATACCACTCAAAATGAGTGACATAAATCATTTGCACACTTTCCATATTACATTGAAAATCAAACTTAACGACAATTCAACAAATCCACAAAAAAGACTTGCTTGGTTCCTTCACATTTCTAAAAGATCATAGGCCAACAGATAATTCATTATAACACATTACCGAGAACCATGAACCTTTGTAAACTGGCTTCTAACATTTTGCCTAACAAAACTCACTTGGCTACCTAATGGATAAGGGTACATTTCCATTATTCAACTGTTGATATTAGTTTCCTCCAATTGCAAGGCATGCAGAAATTTAGATACTCAAGATACTCAGACTAGGAAGAAGTTCAGACCTCGAAAGAACCCACAAAACCATCTTGCTGAGCAGACTAGCTTTTGTGTTCTGTGGAACTTAAAAAGGGAAGAAGGACTAACCGCATTGTCAGTCCATCCCAGAAAGCACAGCGAGCGAAGGACCAATGCAGCAGATTGAAGATCTGAATCTGTAGCTGCTGATCGAGACGTGAGGGAAAAAAAGACGGTGTTCCTACCTGCTGTGAAGAGGACCGAAGACCCGAAGCTGAAAGGAGTTGAGGCATCCGTCGCAGAAGGGCGCATTGGAAGACAGTCCAGCAGGTATGGGCAGCCAGGCTCCCAAGAAGTGCTGGGGTGCCGTGTACAGCAGCGCTCCAACAGGAAAGAAGGTACCATAACCATTGTCGGAAGACGTGGACACAGCCGAGAACGAGGCAGGAGACCATACTGAAAATGCAGGGGCAGCCTGGGGACGTTCAAAGAGCACAAGAAATCAAGGTGAAGGGGTCTGGGACCAGAGAAGGCAATGTGAAGGTGTCTGGGACCTGAGCTTAAGAAATTGTGATAATAGGGTCGAGGACCCTCCCGAGGAAGATCAGTATACTTGGCAGGAGAGTATACGAGGGATACTAAAAAGATCCAATTGAACCTACATAGTGTCAAGGACCCAATCATGCATGAGGACAAGGTCCTCCAACAGCCTTCTTCCTCGTCACTGTACCTGGTACAGACAAACACCAGCTCGCCCCAGTTGAGTCACTGGAGAAGCTCAACAGGGACGTGAGAAAGGCAAGGGGAAGGGAGCCACTGTCCCAACCCCCTACTTGTAGAACTGTAAATATAAGACTGAGAAAGGCCAGGGGACAGAAGTCATACCCCCCTACTTTGCGGAACTAACTACAAGCCTGAGAAAGGCTACCTAGCTATATATCTTTAAAAAAAAAAATGGATATTGCGCCGCTTGCCCGAAGGCATCAGGGCGCTTACATGACGGACAGAACATAAAACAAAGAAGTTGTGTGAAACAACACACGTAGAAGAAGAAGGACAGAAGGACATGGATCCATCCAGACCGCCGATTAACTAGTTGTCTTAATCCAGTTTTCTGTCAAAGAGGAATGTTTTCATCGTTTTCTAAAAATTCGAGTCGAGGCGCAGCCTTTGAGGTCCAATGGAAGGGAATTCCAGAGAGACGGGGCCCAAGCATTAAAGCTAGCTCTGCTAATCTTTTTTTAAATTACAGGTGGCTGTTCCCAGGTTAGCCTGTGATTTGAACGCAGGGTCCGGTGAGTAGGAGTTCTTTTCACTCTTGAAGAAAGATATCGCAGGGCTTCAACCATCAGGCATTTTAACACCATAACAGCACCTTTAAACTAAATGCGCTGTTCCAGCGGGAGCCAGTACAGTTTTCGGTGGGATTCCGAGACATGAGATTGACGGTCAAGTCCACAGACTGCTCGAACTGCACCATTTTGTGAAACTTGAAGTTTCTTAATGTTGCCTTGCGATGTCCCAAACAGAAGACTATTGCAATAGTCCAACTTCGTATTCACTATGGCCGCTGCAATCGGAGCCCTATTGGATTCTGATAAGTAGGGGAAATCTGCCACAGCAGGTGGACATAGTATGAACACAAAGCTTTTAAGTGGGGCACATGTTTTTGAAAAGAGAGGAGAGTCAAAAAAAGGCTCCCAATGTCTTTACTGAATCCCACACTGGGATAATATTCCCGTTTAGCTCAAGGCTTTTATATTGTGTGTCTAGGTATTTCAGTGTATGAGGTGTTCCATAAATCAATGGTTCAGTCTTTGAATCATTCAAAGCCAGAGAGTTTAAGGCCATCCATTTCTGGATGGCCTTAAAAACTTTGTTAACACATTCTACGTCATCCTAATATACCACAGATAGTTTAAAAACGATCTGGGTATCATCTCCTTAGTAGGCACATTTTACTCCCAGGGACAAGAGAAGATCACATAAGCATTTAACATATGTCTTAAAAAGTAATGGAGGGAGACCACCAGGGGGCGCAGACGTGATGGCTGCCTGAACCAGTGTCTCCCTCTCAGGACCTGAAAGAGACCGGTGTTTACACCCGTATAAAGTGAGAAAACCACCCGAAAAAAAGGAACGTTCATCAAGAGGAACCGTATGTGCAGCTACAGAGCAACCCGCTCCCGAATCTGAACAGAAACAACATGCGAAATCTACTCCTCCGCACTACCCCCTGACGCCTCATTTGAAGTACATTGCAAGAAAAGGGCGCCCGCGACAAACGAGGTGCGCCACTGAAGGAAAAGGGGGAAAGAAGGAGAAAATAAAGAAAAAAGAAGAAATTGGAAGAGCACCGGACTTTGAAAAGCTTTGTAGCGGGGAAGTGCAGTTGCACAGAGAAATCTCCTCGCGGAAGTTTGGCCCGACCTAACGGTCCCCGCCGCAACTACACGACGCGAGTGCTGCCTCCCAGTTTACAAGAGCAGAGGAGAAACGCGGGGTCCCAAGGCGCCGCGGACACCTCGCGCACAGCGGAGAGCACCTGTAGATTCGGCGGCTGTGGGCCCCCTCCCCCATCCCCCCCCTGCGCAGGGGCAATCCCCCCTGCGCAGGAGGCGCCGCAGACACCTCGCGCACAGCGGAGAGCACCTGTAGATTCGGCGGCTGTGGGCCCCCTCCCCCATCCCCCCCCGCGCAGGGGCAATCCCCCCTGCGCAGGAGGCGCCGCAGACACCTCGCGCACAGCGGAGAGCACCTGTAGATTCGGCGGCTGTGGGCCCCCTCCCCCATCCCCCCCCTGCGCAGGGGCAATCCCCCCTGCGCAGGAGGCGCCGCAGACACCTCGCGCACAGCGGAGAGCACCTGTAGATTCGGCGGCTGTGGGCCCCCTCCCCCATCCCCCCCCGCGCAGGGGCAATCCCCCCTGCGCAGGAGGCGCCGCAGACACCTCGCGCACAGCGGAGAGCACCTGTAGATTCGGCGGCTGTGGGCCCCCTCCCCCGCCCCCCCCGCGCAGGGGCAATCCCCCCTGCGCAGGGGGCGCCGCGGACACCTCGCGCACAGCGGAGAGCACCTGTAGATTCGGCGGCTGTGGGCCCCCTCCCCCATCCCCCCCCTGCGCAGGGGCAATCCCCCCTGCGCAGGAGGCGCCGCAGACACCTCGCGCACAGCGGAGAGCACCTGTAGATTCGGCGGCTGTGGGCCCCCTCCCCCGCCCCCCCCGCGCAGGGGCAATCCCCCCTGCGCAGGGGGCGCCGCGGACACCTCGCGCACAGCGGAGAGCACCTGTAGATTCGGCGGCTGTGGGCCCCCTCCCCCATCCCCCCCCTGCGCAGGGGCAATCCCCCCTGCGCAGGAGGCGCCGCAGACACCTCGCGCACAGCGGAGAGCACCTGTAGATTCGGCGGCTGTGGGCCCCCTCCCCCGCCCCCCCCGCGCAGGGGCAATCCCCCCTGCGCAGGGGGCGCCGCGGACACCTCGCGCACAGCGGAGAGCACCTGTAGATTCGGCGGCTGTGGGCCCCCTCCCCCGCCCCCCCCGCGCAGGGGCAATCCCCCATGCGCAGGGGGCGCCGCGGACACCTCGCGCACAGCGGAGAGCACCTGTAGATTCGGCGGCTGTGGGCCTCCTCCCCCGCCCCCCCCCCGCGCAGGGGCAATCCCCCCTGCGCAGGGGGCGCCGCGGACACCTCGCGCACAGCGGAGAGCACCTGTAGATTCGGCGGCTGTGGGCCCCCTCCCCCGCCCCCCCCGCGCAGGGGCAATCCCCCCTGCGCAGGGGGCGCCGCGGACACCTCGCGCACACCGGAGAGCACCTGTAGATTCGGCGGCTGTGGGCCCCCTCCACCGCCTCCACCGCGCAGGGGCAATCCCCCCTGCGCAGGGGGCGCCGCGGACACCTCGCGCACAGCGGAGAGCACCTGTAGATTCAGCAGCTGTGGGCCCCCTCCCCCGCCCCCCCCCCGCGCAGGGGCAATCCCCCCTGCGCAGGGGGCGCCGCGGACACCTCGCGCACAGCGGAGAGCACCTGTAGATTCGGCGGCTGTGGGCCCCCTCCCCCATCCCCCCCCTGCGCAGGGGCAATCCCCCCCCCCTGCGCAGGGGCAATCCCCCCCCTGCGCAGGGGGCGCCGTGGACACCTCGCGCACAGCGGAGAGCACCTGTAGATTCGGCGGCTGTGGGCCCCCTCCCCCGCCCCCCCCCGCGCAGGGGCAATCCCCCCTGCGCAGGGGGCGCCGCGGACACCTCGCGCACAGCGGAGAGCACCTGTAGATTCGGCGGCTGTGGGCCCCCCTCCCCCGCCCCCCCCGCGCAGGGGCAATCCCCCCTGCGCAGGGGGCGCCGCGGACACCTCGCGCACAGCGGAGAGCACCTGTAGATTCGGCGGCTGTGGGCCCCCTCCCCCGCCCCCCCCGCGCAGGGGCAATCCCCCCTGCGCAGGGGGCGCCGCGGACACCTCGCGCACAGCGGAGAGCACCTGTAGATTCGGCAGCTGTGGGCCCCCTCCCCCGCCCCCCCCGCGCAGGGGCAATCCCCCTGCGCAGGGGGCGCCGCGGACACCTCGCGCACAGCGGAGAGCACCTGTAGATTCGGCGGCTGTGGGCCCCATCCCCCCCCTGCGCAGGGGCAATCCCCCCTGCGCAGGGGCAATCCCCCCCTGCGCAGGGGCAATCCCCCCCTGCGCAGGGGCAATCCCCCCCTGCGCAGGGGGCGCCGTGGACACCTCGCGCACAGCGGAGAGCACCTGTAGATTCGGCGGCTGTGGGCCCCCTCCCCCATCCCCCCCTGCGCAGGGGCAATCCCCCCTGCGCAGGGGGTGCCGCGGACACCTCGCGCACAGCGGAGAGCACCTGTAGATTCGGCGGCTGTGGGCCCCCTCCCCCATCCCCCCCTGCGCAGGGGCAATCCCCCCTACGCAGGGGGCGCCGCGGACACCTCGCGCACAGCGGAGAGCACCTGTAGATTCGGCGGCTGTGGGCCCCCTCCCCCATCCCCCCCCTGCGCAGGGGCAATCCCCCCTGCGCAGGGGGCGCCGCAGACACCTCGTGCACAGCGGAGAGCACCTGTAGATTCGGCGGCTGTGGGCCCACTCCCCCAACCCCCCCCCCCGCGCAGGGGCAATCCCCCCTGCGCAGGGGCGTCCCGTGCCCCTCCCTCCCCCCGCCAGGGAAACCCGAATCACTCGACACCAAGGCCCGGCTGTTAACCCATCCACATAAGACTGCTGTATAACGGAGGCACGGGCAGCCCCGTCTCAGAAAACAACCCTATACAAACATACGCAAAGCTGGGGTCCAGCTTCCCAACGGTCCCAGGCACAAGAAGCACGACTCCACACGCTGCATCCAGAGCATATTGGAGCTCTAACCAAATATTAAACACCACGCGCCTCGCCATAAAATTCCCTCATGCTACGAGAGAGCGACACGCGACACGCTGCACGGTATATATTAACAGTTTCCCCTTCAGGGAATGAAGAATCTGCACTCTCTTGGTAGGAGTGGTGTCCCAGAAACTTAACTTCACCTCAGCCCAGACACCCAAGAACTGCCAGTTACTCCCCCAAGTCAGAACACGCAAGTGGGCAAGTAAAAGGACATTGTAGCTTTGCCACGACTACAAAGCCACACTTCCACATAGCAAATTGAAATGCGAACCAGTTCACAACCCCGAAAAGCGTGGTGCCTGCGACATAAACGAGGCCACCACTTTCCATAGAATTTGCACCCACCGACTGCAGGAGTAGCCTCGTGGTTCAACAGCGTAGTGCAGAACTGGGGCCCACAGTAACAGCTGTATACTAGCCCTATTCTAAACATTGCAAAGGAATGGTAGCGAGGGGGCAAAGAAGCTGCATCACTGCACAATTCTTGCAGCAAGGGTGTCCAACGCAGGAGTCACGTGGCAGGAAGCAATCTCACCCCCCGCTATAGTCCGAGTACGACAACACAGAGCACAATCAGTGCTAATCCACTAATTACCAGTCCTCAACATCGCATGTCGAACTCACAAACCTGGCCTAAGTCAAAACTGGACCCGCGCACCCTAGCCGCTCTGTGGAAGTTTAGCTGCACCAACACAACCATGGAATTAGAGGAAGTACAGAGCTCCTCTGATATTCCAGGCAATGACTGCGACAGCGCAACCAAATCAGACATTCGCCTTCTCCTTAGGGAAATGAGGTCAATGAAAAATAGCCTCACAGAAACGGTTTCTGACCTGCAGACGAAGATGACAAAAGTTGAGGTTTGTCTAGAGGCGGTTGAGAACAATCAGCAATTGGGAGACGTCACCACTATGCAGTACGAGGCTGGGCTCCTAGATTTAGAACAAAAGAAGCGGGACATGGAATCCAAGCCTGATGATTTGGAAAAATAGGTGAGAGGTGAGGATGCTATGATCTACGAGGTCAAATGCTGCAGAGAGATCGAGCAGTAGAAGGAGGGCAGTTTTCCCTGTGTGCATGATTTTACTCATTTGATTTTTTAAGTCTAAGAGGGCAGTTTCAGTCCACGGCCTTTACGGAAACCTGATTGTCTTTTGCCTAGGATGGCATGAGTTTCCAGGTAGTTTTGGATTTGGTTATGGGCGGCTCTGTCTAGGATTTGGAGGAGGAAAGGGACGGTGGTGATGGGGCGGTAATTGTTAGATGATGTGGGGTCAAGGGAAGGTTTTTTTTAGGAGTGGTTGAACCCAGGCTTCTTTTAGGCATTGTAGAACGATTCCAGAGGAGAATGAAGCATTAATGAAGGCTGTGATGATAGGGGTGAGGGATTCTGTGCATTCTTTGATGATGATGGGAGGGCAGATTTCCCCTTTGCAAGTGGATGGTTTGATGTTCTTGAGAAAGGCAGAGACTTCCAGCTCTGTGACTTCTCTGAAGGCGAAAAGGGGCATTTGCGAGTGAGGGTTGTGCGTGGGAGGTTTAGGAGGACTGGTATGGGTATTGAGAGATTTGCGTTGGGAGGCTATTTTATCTTGGAGGATTTTGACTTTATTAAGGAGGGCAGTTTGGATGCCTGTGCACCATGCTTCATCCTTGATGATTTTGTCAGGGCTGGAGGTGGGAGTGGTAAGTTCTTTGAAGATAGAGAATATTTCTCTAGATTTGGAGCTGGCGTTAGTGATTCTCTGGTTATAGGATTCGGATTCAGCTGGGAATATGGCTTTTTTGTAGATCAAGGAGATCTCTTTGACTTCGTTGAGGGAGGATTGGTTGGGCGCTAATTGCCACCTGGATAGAGCTTTTCGCTTCTTGGTGCGCAGGGCAGATAGTTCATCTGTGAACCAGGCATTGGAGTGCATAGATTTCTTTTCTTTTTTTATCCTCAAGAGGGGCGATTGTCTCAATGGCTTGGGTGAGAGCATTGGCATAAGTATTGGCGATAGAGGTGGGGTCATGGTTGAAAAGTGATTTGAGTTCAAGGATATCGAGGAGAGGAGCGAGGTTGGTAGCCGTGAGTTTTTTGGAGCTTCTAACTTTAGCGGGTGGGGCATAAGTTAGGGTTTCATGGGTGGGAGTGGTTGGAATGGAAAATTGGATGTAGTAGTGGTCCGTCCATGGGAGGGCAGAGATGGAGGAGATGGTGGATGAATAGTTGTGATCAGCAATCCAGTCAATGGACCGGCCTTTGCAATGAGTTGGCGTAGTGATTTTGTTTTCGAACCCCATGTGAGAGAGTTCTTTGGCTAGGTGTGCGGCTGCCTTGTCCTTAGGGTCGGTTAAGCCAAGGTTAATGTCTCCAAGTAAGATGGTTTTAGTAGAGCTTTTCAGGTTGTTGCCTATGATTTGGAGGAGTTGCTTTTGGTAGTCTGGGGGTGATCCTGGAGGTCTGTAGGTGATTATGATATTTATAGTGCAGTTGGGGGAAGAGAGCTAGTTTGGCAGCGAGAAGATCAGCATTGTTGTCCCACTGTCGGTTACACATTCTGATGGCAAGGGTGTTTTTAAAGATGAGGGCAAGGCCCTTACCTTTGGCGTTTTTGCGGTCATGTCTAAGGATGGTGTATCCTTGAGGGAGGGCCAGGTGGATGGATGGGTTGGATGCTTCATGGAGCCAGGTTTCAGATATGCCCAATAGGTCTAAGTTGTGGGAGATGATGAGGTCGTTGATCTCAATGGCATGGGCATGGATGGAGCGAGCATTGATGAGGGCGCATTTTAAGTCTAGGTTGGCATGTGATAGGGTAAGTGTGCTGGTGGGGGTGAGGGGAGTGGTAGGTGTGTGTATGAGAGGGGGAGGTTGGAGTGTGGCAGGAGCAGCGTAATGGGTGGTAGAGTGGTGTGCATGGTCAAAGAGGTATGAGATAGAGAATGGTGTGTGGATGCGGAAGCTCAGTCAGTGGTTTCTACGGTAGGTGGAGGGAGGGGAGCTGCTGTGAGAGAGGGGGGGTCTTGGTGCGTGATCTTAGTCTACTAAACCCAAAATGGTGTCCAGTCGGGTTGGCGGTGCTGGGGCTGAGCATAGTTTGGAGTGCAGTGGGTGGTGCCATGTGCATGGGGTCTTGCGGTGGAGTGAGGTCTGAATGTGTCGGCGACATGCTGTGGGTAGCCCAGAGGGAGAGAGTAATGAGGAAGGCGTAAGAGGGGGAGAGGAGTGTAGGCGTTGCGGAGCTGGTACCAGGTGGATGCATTTGTAGGAGCGGATATAGTATAGTGCTGGTGCAGAATTGAAAAGGTGGATTAATAGTAGAGGGTGCAGTACATTTGTAGGGGTGGTCCGTATATGCTAGGATTATGGCAGTGGTAGGAGCAGCCAATAGCAGCTAGGGGCAAAAGCAACCAATAGCCGCTAGGGGCTTGCAAGGCAAAACAATCAGTGGCCGCTAGGGGCTTGCAGGGCATAAACAGTCAATAGCTGCTAGGGGCAAAAGCAACCAATAGCCGCTAGGGGCTTGCAGGGCATAAACAGTCAATAGCTGCTAGGGGCAAAAGTAACCAATAGCTGCTAGGTGTTTGCAGGGTAAAGACAGTGTGGCACTGGTCATGTAGAATGTTAAATCGGCTACTGTCACTTGATAGGTGCAATACAATTATCAGAAATAGAGTGGCATTAGGCAGATGTCACGCCGGTGTGCCCAACTGTTACACAGTACTTCTGATGGGCATTAAACGCTGAATTAGTCATCAAGATGGGGTAGGGACATGCGTATTGATAGGCAGTGGATTCGAGGCAAGTTAGCGAGACACAAGTTATAGTTGTGGTGATCCCATAGAGTTGCAAGGGAGAGCGTGCGCAGAAGGGCCACTAATGGAGAATGGGTCAGATGCTGCCTTATGCAGTGCAAGCGAGCATATAATGGTATAAGTACTTTGGTCTCACCGTGAGAGCTGGTATCGTGGGTCTGGTAATGCTAGCTTGCAATGGAGTTTGTGGGATGGGGCGCATGTAGAAGGCTGAGGTAGCAGAGCTTAAAGACCTAGAGCAGCCAGCAGCACGGCATGCTCGGTCAGCTCCGTCAGCAGCCTTGTCGTGTGCCTTTGCATGGGCCGGCTCTCGCCTGCCGGAACATACCTATTGGTTGAAATGGATGAATGCAACCAATCAGGATATCTCGGCGTTGTAGATGCCTAGAAGCACAGGTTGGGTGCAGGGAGCAATACCAAGGCGGCCATCTTGAGAAGTATAAGCCTCATGGATGGCAATGGAGAATACAGTTGCAGAATCCAAAAGGGTGCGATATTTAGCAATCGAGAAGCCAGCACGAGAGATCGAGAGAGAGCGAACCCAGGCCTGCCTAGTGTGGTATCCCAGAAACTGGATGAGACCAGAACCGTAGAAGAACAATCTTCTTCTGAGGGGGATATCTTAGTGCAGGAGCCAGAGAATGAAAAGGAACATTGAAAATGCTTTAAGGCTGGAAATCTTGGCCTAGGAGGGCAACCCTGAGCTGGTCACAATGCTAATACAAGGGGGAAGAAATATTTGCTGGGGGTGTGTCATAGTAATACCCTAAAGTTAGGGTAGCAAAAACACTTGCTGGTGGGAGTGTGTGCCAGTAGCATCCCAAAACAAGTGCGTGGGAAATATGTTCTGGCTGGAATGTGCCTGAGAAGCCAAAGAGCGTGTTGTGCGCTAAATTCCCATGGCTGGGAAGCCAAGGAGCGCGCTGTGCGCTATATCCCCATGGCTGGGAAGCCAAGGAGCGCGCTGTGCGCAATATATCCATGGCTAGGAAGCCAAGGAGCGCCCTGTGCGCTATATCCCTATGGCTGGGAAGCCAAGAAGCGTGCTGTGTGCTATATCCCCATGGCTGGGAAGCCAAGGAGCGTGCGATGCGCTATATCCCCATGGCTGGGAAGTCAAGGAGCATGCTGTGAGCGATAGCCCGCATTTGAGAAGTTCAGAAGCTAACTGAGCACTGTATGACTAATATTGAGAGTTTGAGTAAGAAGGGAGCAGTGCACTATAACCCCTGAGATCCAGAAAATGGATAGTCATTTGGCGGACGTGACCATGTGAGACCGACAGCACTCAAGAAGAATGAAAAGGGACTCAACACCTTGGGAAAGGTTCCCAGGTCTGGTTTGCGATTAGCCAATTCCAAACGGGAATAACTAATGACAATGTATCAAGAGGGGAACAAAAGGGAGCCTGAGGGCCTAATCTAAAGGAATGTGTGCCTCTATGCAGAATTGCCAACTTAAAGCATGCAGTCTATGCTTTCTCACCTGAGAGGTGGGGCTCACCACAGCCAATAGCAGAGGAGAGCGATCATGCCCTTGGCACTCTCCTCGTCAGCCTGCTTGACATATTAGTGCCTGGCATTTTAAATGGGAGACGTTAAAAGTACTTGCTACTGCAGCTTGCATGTGTTTGGAAGTAATTCATTTTTGCTACACTCGCTTAAGTCCCTACGTCGCCCGATGTGCTGTCTGACTTCCTTACAATGAGCTGAAAATGGGTTTAAAGGTTGTTCTAATAGTCGGCGAGTATGGGGCCAAGTGGCAACATGAAAACATGACAAAAGGTAAATCATTACAGAAACATCATGAGCCACAAGCATATCATTGTAGCTTTATTTTCCATATCCTGCATGAAAAAACAAGTCCCAGAATGCAAATTAAAGTAACGCACACTAAAATAAACGTTTAGGTTCCATGGGTACAGTGACTGTCGTACATTTCAGCTTCTGGTGTTATGCATGATGCTAAGAACATTTGAATAAAACAAAAATGTTTTGCAAGTCGAGCTGCTAAATCTGTAAAGCAGAACTTCATTGCGTTACTCACTTAAACTGTGATGGAAGCCGACCGATGAGGAAGGAAGTGGGTGCTGCGCGGGTCAGTCAGTTGCACATATCCAATGAAATGGCTAATAATGAAAGCGCTGCAACAGCCGACACGCAACTGTGATGCCATGTCTTGGGCAGTGCCGCCCGGAGGCTGTTTATTCTTTTGCATGTTGCATTGCTCAGGATGTCTGAAGGTGAGCAAGTCACTTCAGCAACATGCTAAGAATGTCGAAAGGCTGGAGGGGAGGTGGAGACTCCTGTCAATGAGGCCATGAATAGTGTTGCCGCCTTGAGGCCTAGAGTCTCACTTTGGCTCTCCCCATTTTGCCAGACTGATCAGCACTTTTATAAGTCGCTAGGTCTCCTGGATCCAGCTCTGCAGTGCTTTCTTACTTGGAGAAGATACGCCTGGGGGACCTTTTTATTAGTCGGACTCACGGCTGTCAGAACCTATTTAGTTATTCGTGTTTTCTTAAAGCGCGCATCAGCCCTTAGGCATCGTGGCGCTCTTACAGGTAATCTTGCTGGTTACAAAGGGAGAAAAGCAAAGCAGTTCCATAAGATTATAGATGTGCTTCTTGCTTGTAGTTAAAAAAAATTGCATTTCCCGTTTGGCGTAAAATTTCATACATTGAGTAGCTGGGTAGAGTGAGGTGAAGAGAGATGCTTGTGTGAATAGTGTGCTTTTGAGGGACTAGAGTAGAGACGGTTCTGCTCTGAGTGAGTTGGGTAGGGCACCCAGAGTTTGGGGGCTATGTAGGGGGCTACTCTTCAAGAAGGACTCTGCCCGCTTTCTGTCCCACATGCGTTTTTCTGTCATATCTGCAAGGCCCAATAATACTAATTTCTCTGCAAACACACAAGAAAGTACATTCTATGCTCCAATGTCAGAGCTCTTACAGTGTTGGTTCCGCGCAAGTTGCAACAAATGCTGTAGAGTGTATGGTGAGCTTGGGATCCCTGTATCCTGTATCTTGTAAAACGCCCTCAGCCTATGGAGCGATCAGCACGCAGCCCACATTGGTCCTTTGTGCGCAGAACTCCCTTTGTGCATGCCTAACCACACAGCATGGGCAATGACCCTCGCCTCAACAGCTAGAAAGGGAGCAGGTCAGTGCTGGTGCCTCAGTGAACCTCCCCTGCCCGGACGAACAAGGCAGACCGCACAACGTGAGAGCTAACTACGCACGGCAGTTCAAGAGGAGGAGAACGACGGTGCAGACCGAGAAGGTGACAAGGAGAGAAATGACCTTGCCCTTTCCAACCAAGGCCCATGAATCCTCCGCAGAAGGAATCATAAGACTGCAAGCAATAGCTAGCGTGTGACGCAGCAGATGTCTACGGTACGCGCGACCCTCCTCCGCTGATAACCAAGTCAGGGAAGGAGGCTGGTCTCGGTGGTACAGACCTTCACTCCAAGGATAAAGAAAGCAAGCAGTTCATCACAGCCAGTGAGTCAAGGGGAGAATCGATAAGAAACTGAACTGTGTTGAACAAAAAAGTAGCCAATGGCTAATTTGAACTTTGAAAGAGTTAAAGATATTATTGAGAAAGAGAGGGGGGACCAGATACAGAGGAGTCCAGCACCATGTGGGTGTTCACGCAGGAAACATTGGGCGATTACCCAACAGTAAAAAAAAAATACTACCGTAACCAGAATGCCTTGGAGAGAGGCAAAGAACAATCAAAGTGGTCATGCAGGGGTCTCGTAAAATCCTCTGTACCATCAAAAGTCTTTGACCGACAGATAACGGTGAAAGCTAAGGTAAGTGAATCCTGCATGTTGAAAGTTAGCACATGAACTGTGTATCGTGGAAATTAGCAAGAGTGAACCCGGGCGAGGGATGATAATGAAAAGGGACGGAGTCTAACAGTCCCATTAGGAATTGTTGGTATAAGTCGATAGTGAACCCGGTAGAGGGAAGGCGACAACCAAATGTTGTCGCAAGTGAACCAGGCAGAGTAAAGCCAAAACCTGGGGCAAAGGCCAAAATTGTGGTTAGAAAGACTTTTTTTTATGAAAGTGTGAACATTGCAAGACAAGGGAAAAGGGAAGTGTCTCCGTTGTTTTCTAGGATCCGAACCCGCCGAGGGAGATCCAGGAGTGGAAATTTACCACCCCAAGTCTGATGAAAAAGGAACTGTCTTGTTAATTTGTTGAATAAATCTGAAAGGTCAGCGCCCAGAAGCGGGGGACCCAGTGGTCAAGCCATCACCCAAAGTGTTCGTAGAACAGAATTTTGTGTTTGTTTGTTGAGAGTATCAGGCACCGAAGGCAAGCGACTTTTCATTATAAAGAGACATAACCATCAAAGAACCTGATAGCTGATACAGAACTGTTAGCTCGTGCTGGGAAGGCTTGTGCGTGTCCTGTGCTCCATAGTCCCACCTCATCCCGTGCTAAAAAATCCACAAAGGCAGACTTAAGGCAATCACATCCCGACTTATGATTTGAGAACACTTCTTTATTTATTTTGATGCCCTAACCCACACTCTTTCTGTAATTAGTTGTAAAGATTTGGCAATAGGTTCTTCTTAGAATAAGCCCTTTTTATTTAGACACACCACCACTAGGACCGCCTTATTTTTCATTTGATGTTTGACGCTTGCTCGCATCTTAGATTTAGCTTAGGCATTTTTCCACCCTGCATTCATTGTTCAATTAGCATCTTTGAACTGTGATCACTTGCGTCTGTCTTTACTGTTGCCACCACAAATTCCTTACAGTGCATGTATGGAAACAATGTTTTAGCCGAAGGGGGGGGGCCTCTTCGTCACCTGCACGGTCTGCACACTACAGGCTCCAAACATCAACACTTTACAGTCAGTAATGTTGCTTAGCACATTGGTTCTGCACATCATGTTGCAGTTACAGTGACATGAATAAGTAAATACAATGTAAATCGGTGGTATTAAATTGCAAATTGCGATGCGAGACTGACTTGATACCAGTATTAATGTATAACAAAAGACCAGGAGAATGACTCCTTTCTCCTGGCGGCTGATTCTCAGCACAAGTCTCTTCAACATGATATCTTCAAATAGTCTCTTGCTATTCCTTGTAACAGCTCCTTCGGCTCTTCAATGGGTCTTCCCAGGGCCTTATGCATTTGTTTCCACTATTTCTCTAAACACGTTTCCTCTTCTGTGGGTGTGTAGACAAAGTTTCTGTCTTACTCTTATTCCTCTCACAGTCTTGCCACTCAGAGGAGCAAGTATCATGTACTCCTAAGTATTACTTATATTTTGCCAATCACTAGGATGAGGATACTGTTTCCCCCCCCAAGTGATCTTCACTCTTTATTCATGTTTGCCAATCACTGGGACGAGGATGCAGCGTCCCTAAGTGATCTTCACTCCTTATATACTTTTGCCAATCACTGGGACGAGGATTCAGTGTCCCTGAGTGATATTCACTCTTATGCTTTGCTACCTGGGTCTCCTGCTCTCCGCAGTACCTGTATTGAAGGGGTTCTGCATCACCAGTCGGGGTCTCTCTCTCCTCTCCCCCCCCACCCACCCACAGAATAACACCAGATCCGTGTACCGGACATGTCCCAATACTATGGTCAGGCGAGGGCAGTCAATTATCGACAATCATTCACACCTGACTTCCATTAAACTTCATCACTTAGATAAAAGGCGGAGCACGAGAGTACACTATAAGCGAGGCAAAGCACACAAGGAAACATCACTTTCAAGATGGCAGCTGAGCAAGTGAGGAAAGGTGCAAAACCGAAGGGAATCGCAAAGCGGGAAATTCCCTTGACCTTTTAGACATGGAACCGTTACTTTCCAGAAACATTTAGAGAAAGCGTAAGACCAGGAAACCAGGCTGAAGAATCCTGCATTGTGTGTCGGAGATACTGGGGCCCTCCCGCATCAATCAAGGCAGGGAGAATCACCAGCCACTGTGGTACTGTTGTTGGCTCCAAGAACAAAGCTGCTTTAGTGAAAGCAACGCAGACGGTGAGTTGGGGAGACAGCTACAAGACCGATCTGTGTTGAAGCCAAGGTTGCAAGCAGAAACATTGCATACCAAGCGCTGGAACAAACATTGTTAAAATGTGTGTGATAAGAGACGCGAGTGAAATTAAACTGCTGATGAGTGATTGAACTTTAAAGCAAGCACAAATACCTTTGACAGAGTGGTCCGGCACCGCATGCTTGCTCAATTGAACGTCTCTGTAAGGTATCCAGCTGAGAAGTAATAATAGTAGATCAATTTGGTCCAAGCCCAGAGGAGGAAGACCAATTGAAGAGAACAAATAAATGTAAATCGAAGTGGTCCAGCAACAGGTCACGCAAAATCCTGCGCAGTCGAAAATCTTCGATGTTGATGAAATAGAGAAAGTTTGGAAAAGTATGCGATTTTGGTCTGAGCCTGGCACACGGAGACCAATTGAAGGTTTCCTGTTAAAGTGGGTCTGAGCCTTGTGGAGGGGGGCCTGGGGTGAACAGAAATCACCCGAGAAGTTGTATAAGTGAAAATCCTAAAAAGAAAGGAACTGTACCGTTTTGTCGTGTTGCATCAGGCCCTCTGAAATAAGAGACTTTAAATGACAAAGAGACTTTGGCACAAAAGGCCCATGATACCGAGGTTTTGAACTGCATCCTCGTGCTAGAGAAGCCAGAGACTGTGCTAAGCTCGAGTGTGCCGCCTTGTCCCGTGCTAAAACGTGGGCAAGGGAAGCCAACGGCTTGAATATCCTGACTTATCATTTCTTGAACACTTTTCTTTTTCATAATATTGTTTCCCACACTATTTGTATTTGGAAGTAAAGATTGGCAATAGGTGTATTGGTATAGTCCCTCTTATTTTGACAAGACACGACTCGGACTGCGTTACTACTATTTGATTGACGTAGCTTGCTCCCATCTTTAAATTTAGGACTAGATACACGTTTTTCAATCAAGTTCAATAAACACCCTTGAACTGCGGTCACTTGTGTCTGTCTTACTGTTGATACCATGCCTTCCTTACAACACTAAAAAAATACTATATGTTTACAAAAGAAAGAAAAACGGGAGGAACAGAAGTCATGGAAAAAATTGCCTAGCACTGTGCAAGGAGAAAAGTTAAAAAAGGAAAGCAAATTCATCACGGAAAAACATGTATAATTTAACTATCCTAAAATGTAGCTGATGGGAGTCACTCCACATAGTTAACTCTGCACAGACAATAGATCACGATGTTGCAGATAGGGTCGCTCCACAGAGTTAACCCTACACAGACAATAGATCACAATGTTGCAGATAGGGTCGCTTCACAGAGTTAACCCTGCTCAGACAATAGATCACAATGTGCCAACTATTTATCTTGCGGCTGGGGTAAATCAAGTCCGGATTAGGCTGCAAGAGCAGGGATGGGAGGGTCTGGTAGGGGAGCAATTGTGGGAGCAGGAGGACCAATGCCTGAGAAGATGATGAGCCCAGGGCTCGAGTTGGAGGCTGCCATCACCCCCCTGCACACACAGAATTTCCCCGACAGGAGCAGTCTCTTGGGCCATAAGACAGACAACCAGGTAAAAAGGCACTCACCTTAAAATTGAAAAAATGAGCCCTGTTTAAAGCCTGTTTGTGGGAGTAAAAAATATGCCATTTTTCTCAGTGCATGAGGAAGCCAAGATACCAAAGAATGTTGCACTGAACATCCAACTCAATCTTAAAAAGGGAAAATCCAACAATTGGTCCAATATACATGTACGGGAAAATCAAAACCGATACAGAGAACCTAACAGAGGAGCCACCAGCATGGCAAAGACTCAAGGAACCGATGCCATCAAAGGAAGGGATGCAAACTGGAAAGGTTGACGACAGTAACAGAACCTCAGGAACATTGTGTGAGCCAAAAAACTTGAAGCATCCAGGTATGCGTCCTTCAGATCCAGAGATGACAGGAAGTCATTCAACTGACAAAGGTCTGAGAAACGTAGTCCGCAAATGTGTCGCTGCAGATGGCGACGCTTCCTGTGGAGAACAGCATCAGATGGCGACGCCTCCTGTGAAGAACAGCAGCAGATGGCGACGCTTCCTGTGGAGAACAGCAGCAGATGGCGACGCTTCCTGTGGAGAACAGCATCAGATGGCGACGCTTCCTGTGGAGAACAGCATCAGATGGCGACGCTTCCTGTGGAGAACAGCATCAGATGGCGACGCTTCCTCTGGAGAACAGCATCAGAAGGCGACGCTTCCTGTGGAGAACAGCATCAGAAGGCGACGCTTCCTGTGGAGAACAGCATCAGAAGGCGACGCTTCCTGTGGAGAACAGCATCAGAAGGCGACGCTTCCTGTGGAGAACAGCATCAGAAGGCGACGCTTCCTGTGGAGAACAGCATCAGAAGGCGACGCTTCCTGTGGAGAACAGCATCAGAAGGTGACATGTTCTCTAAACGCAGAGGGGTCTGGGCTGTAAGAGGTTATGTGTAAAGGAGTTTACCCAGACCACAGGGGGAAAATCATTCTGAGACTCCCACCCCACCCCCTGGACACCCGACAACGTTTAACAATAAAGCATGGCAGCACAAGCTTAGCCACACCTTTCCCTTCTTTCAGGAGGGAATTCTTCACAGTGTTAGGCAGCCAACAGATAGGGGTGTTTCAGCCATTCTTACTTCCTAAAAATAGGCAAATATTCCCCAAAAATAAAACTCTGGAAACATTTGCGCTTGTGCCCCTGCCTTCACCCAGACAGCACTGTGGATCTGTTTTGGACAAGAAGTGCACTTAGTACCACGGGAAGAAACGACTATAATTATAGAAGAGATCAAATGTATCTTTTAATGTACATGAATATGTTGGTGCAAAGATGTATTTCTCACAAAAACATTTCTGTTTTACAGTTAATAAAAATATGTGCTTGCTTATAAAATACTGCCATTGGGAACAGGACTTACTTTTTTGCTCTCTAAAAAAATCATTTACTCCCAATTTTATAAAATAGGGAGTAAAATACTCCAACTTGAACATCTTATCTGGAGCACTGCTCTTGGGCATGGGAGGGACCTCACACTGCAAATAGATGGTCCTCTAAGGACGGGTGCAGAGATAGGATAAGGAAGCCCCTGACTCAGAGTCATTTGTATGTACACTCTCGGTCAAGGCCTTCCGGCATCCTTCCTTGCTCCCTCTCTTCCTCCACTCTACTGCTGGCTCTGCGGTGCAGCGTGACTCTGCCCCTCTAGGATGTTCTTACGTCAGAGGCTCGCCTCTCCGTAGGATTCTTTCACCTCCTTTCAAGGTTGTTTGTCTCTTTATTTCCACTGCATGTATTTGAAAGGGGCGTGTCGTTCCTCTTTGACTGAGTTCATGGCGAATCCAGCATT
Source organism: Ambystoma mexicanum (assembly GCF_040938575.1). Classification (NCBI taxonomy): domain Eukaryota; kingdom Metazoa; phylum Chordata; class Amphibia; order Caudata; family Ambystomatidae; genus Ambystoma; species Ambystoma mexicanum. Next base: position 1,533,217,697 of record NC_090931.1, read on the forward strand.
ACCTGAAGCGAAAGAGGTTAAAGCAGTGTCACTATTTGGTGGATTCAAACAGAAGTAACATCAGTCTGTTCTACTCCCATATATGCACACACTGTATTCTTGACAGGGAGTTCCTTACAGGAATGGGAGTAGAGAGGAGTCATGCCCAGTGAGGTCCCACTTGCCCAGACCCCAAGCCGGCTCAACTCCCTAACCTGAAAGCAGGTGGCTTCCCCCTGGGGAGAAGGGACGAAAAGCCCAGATTTGTCACACTGCCCAGCAATGTCCTTAACCATGTGCAGGTTCATGTGTAGGGAGGGGTACATGGTCAGCAGTGCATAAACCTTCCTCATTGTAGCAACGGAGTCCGCAGACTGCCCAGCATGATCCCCAACATTCTAAAACTTAAAGGATGATCAATAGGAGACTGGGAATCCTGGGAATGAGGAAGAAACAGAGACCAGAAAATCAATTAGACAAGTAAGAACAGGCCATGAGTCTCCCTACAAAACCACCAATAGAAGGCAGACAGCAGTGGTATGAGAAGAGGAAATTACTCAGTAGAAAGAAAGAAGCCGTCAAGAAATGGAAGAGTTGAGAAAGAAACAGGGTCTGTGGAAGGCTGAGTGCAACTGGCCAAGAGTGTATTGAGGTGTCATGACTTGCAATGTTCCAGACCCATATGGGGGACTGCACAGGCGGAGCTATGTTGCTGGAGGGGTCATGGGGTCTGGAGATCATGCTGGTAAATTGGCAGAGGGCCCAAGAGAGAGTGTATCAGGGTGTCATGACTTGCAATGATCTGGACCCATATGGAGGAGTGCACAGGTGGAGCTACATTGCTGGAGAGGTTCCAGGTTCTGGAGATCATGCTGGTAAATGGGCAGAGAGCCCAAGAGAGAGTGTATCGAGGTGTCATGACTTGCAATGATCCGGACCCATATGGAGGACTGCACAGGCAGAGCTACATTGCTGGAGGGGTTCCAGGTTCTGGAGATCATTTTGGTTAAAGTTAAATCATAAGGTTCAGAGAAACTTAGTGGAAGTGCTAAAAGACTTGGGAGCTCATTTTGGATGAGCTGTAACATTAATTGAAGGCATAAAAGCATTGCATAGCGCTATAAGCCTTCCATTAACGTCATGGCTCATTTTGGAGGAGCAGAACACAACTTGCATTTGTAAAGTGCACGGTCACCCGAAGGATCATGGCGCTAGAGAGGGAGGCAGATTGGCATATCCATCACTAACAGACTTCAAAACAGGTAAGTCTTCAAGGTCCTTCTGAATGCCAAATGATTTGTCAGGTTCTTAAGTACTAGTGGGAGGCCATTCCACAATTGGGCTGCAGCCACTAAAAAAGCCCGACCTCCAATATGACATCGACGAAAGGACGGTAGGCACAGCCGACCAGCCGAGGCCATACGTAATGTCCAATTGGGAAGTTAGTGGATGAATTTAGCCCGGAGATATTCCGCCCCTAGGTTGTGCAGCGCACGATGAACCAAGAAGAGTGCCTTAAACCTAATGCGTAGAGCCACAGGTAACCAATGCAGGGAACGCAAGACTGGAGAGATTATGTGCTCGATAAGGGGATCCTCCAGCTGCACGCGCGGCCAGGTTTTGTAAGCGCTGAAGTCACTGGACAGTGCCCTTAGGTTGGGCCAGATTTAGCGAGTTACAATTATCCAAGCGGCTCAAAATCATGGCAGCTACCACCAGCGGCCAGAGATTCCGGGGTAGAAATGGAAGCACCTTTCTCAATCTCTTAAGATGAAAGTGGCCAGCCTGACAAATTGCTGATGTGTGCGTCCATGCAGAGAGTGGCAGAAATCACCACTCCCAAATTCTTCACTCTGACCACCAGAACAGGAAGAGGGCCAAAAGAAGGCGGCCAGAAGGATTTTTATTTTAATTTTTTGGATTTATAGAGCACACTACAGCCCACAGGCCTCGAGGTGCTATGAAGGAGCGTAAGAAGGCTTGATTCAGGGTTACAAGAATGCGGCCCAACAGGAATTACTTGGTACAGGTTGCTTAGTTACATATACAAAGATACAAAGATACGTAGAGGTGGTACATGTGCACTATCATACAAAGAGCCTGGTTTTGATGGCTTTCAGGAAGGCTGCATGAGAGTCAATCAACCTGATATGAGAAGGGAGGACGTTCTAAAAAGTGGCGGCCATAGTTGGGAAGCTGGTACCGCCCGCACGCACTCTGCGGGTTATAGGTACGGTGATCCTGTTGGAATATGCAGCTCTGGATGGTGTGGATGGAGTGTGTGTGGAAACCCTTTGAACTAGGTAAGGGGGAGCAAAGTCATGGAGACACTTGTGCGTCAGGGCGAGGGTTTTGAAAACAATCCTTTCCTTGACAGCAAACCAGTGGACCTGCCTCCTGACCTCAGAGATGTGGTCCCTTTTGAGATGCCAGTTGCAGCCATAAGAGCGTTGTTTTGTGCTAGTTGAAGTTTGGCAAGATTCTTACGGGAGGTCCCTACAAAGAGGGCATTACAGTAGTCCAGCCTTGACACAATTATTGCCCTAGCAATGATGAGGCAATTCTGTTGGGATAGGAAAGGTCAGGCTACATTAAGCAGTTTGGAGTGGTACGCTGAAGAGGATGCTATGGCATTAACCTGCTTATTCATAGTCAGGTTAGGTTCCAAATATACCCCCAACGTCTTAATGGCTTGGGAGACGGTGATGGGGATGGGGATGTCATCAACGGTGAAGGAGCTGTATTGCTTGTCCAATTTACCCAAGGTGGACGAGGATTCAATTAACAGACATTCAGTCTTCTCACTGTTAAGGCATAACCAGTTTTCTGCCATCCAGGATTGTATCGTTGAATAAATGGAGTTGAGAGTGTTCAGGTCAGACAGATAACCACTCGAGAGGGGGATGAGCACCTGAGTGCCATCTGCATAGTTTGTGTACGAGATGCCCAGGGCGTCCAGCATTTTGAACAGAGGCCTTGTGAAAAGGTTGTAGAGGATGGGAGCTATGCATGAACCATGTGGGACCCCACATTTGATGAGACTAGGGTTGGCACATGATGATTCAGAGAAAACCTTCATCGCTGTTTCCTGTAGGAACAAATTTATCCAGGCACAGGCCCTCTGGAAGAAGTTAGCTGCAGTGAAGAGGTGACGGCAAAGGGTCTTGTGATCCACCAGATCAAAGGGAGCGGATATGTCCAGGAGAAAAAGGAGTACAGGTTTGCCTGTGTCTCTGAGGTCGTCCATTTGATTTTTTAGGTCAGGCAGGGCCGTTTCAGTGCCATGTCGTGGCCAGAACCTGGACTGCCGTAGACCAAGAAGATGGTTATCTAAAAGGAATTTTTGGACTTGCAGGTAAGCTGCTTTGTCCAGGAATTTAAGCAAAAAGGGGACAGTGGTAATAGGCCTGTAGTTCCCTGGGACCGATGGGTCAAGGGAGGGTTTTTTCAGAAGCGGTCGGACCCACACTTGAGTTCAGTTGGGACGTGGCCAGACTGGAAGGAGGATTTAATGAAGGCAGTGATAAATGGGGCAAGGGAGGGGGCACAGTCTTTGATGACCTGAGCCGGGCAGGCGTCCCCATTACAATTAGACGCTTTGATGGATTTGAGGAAGGCAATGACTTCAAGTTCACTCATATCCTTAAATTCAAACACAGGGTATTGGTAGGAGTAGGTTACTGGGGACGTGTGACTGTTGGCCAATAGGCTGGAGAGAGCCTTTTGGTGGGCTAAGATTATAGTGTGCAAGGTGCCCAGCTTATCAAGCATGGCAGATTGAATTTTGTTGCATCAGGTCTCGTCCTTCAGGAGAGTAGGAGGCAGGGGTGAGGGTGTCTCCAACTCTCTAAAGATGGCAAAGATTTTCTTTATCCCAGATTTGGCATTTTCAATCCTGTTGTTGAATGAGGCGGCTTTAGCCTGAATGATGGCAGTTTTATACTCTTTGGAGACAGCCTTAAAGGCTGTTTCAGAGGCGTCATTAGGGTTATTTTTCCAAGTAGCAAGCACTGCCCTTTTTTTGGAACGAACTCCAGGAGCTCCTGGGTGAACCAGGCATTAGAATGCTTTTCTTTCTTAGCTTTCCTAAAGGTGAGTGGAGCAACGTTATCGACAGCTTTGGTTTATGACCCTATTGAATGCATTTGCCAGTACCTCCGGGTCATTGGGGAAAGGGGGCAAGAGGGAGGGCACCAAGAGGTAGGGGGAGATATTCTCCTTGGTGAGCTCGCACAAACTTCTGAAAAGTGCAGCAGGGAGAGGGATGGTAGACTTAGGAAGCCCTTTGGAAGTATTGAGGTTAAATTTAATGCAATGGTGGTCAGACCAAGGAATGGGAGAAATCTCACTGACCAGGAGGGAACAGTTGTGATGGGACACCCAGTCGAGCATGCGACCTTTAGTGTGGGGGGGCTTAGAGCTGGCTTGGGTAAACACTTGGGGTGGATAAAGCTTTTTGCAAGGTGGTGGCGCTAAATTGAGATCACCCAGGAGCATGACTTTGGATGAATTTCTGAGGTTATCTGATGCGTGGATTAGGGCCTCATGGAAGACAGTGGTAGGGCCAGGAGGGTGGTAGACGACATGGAAGGCAGTGGTGCAGACCTTCAATTTGAGTAAAAGGTAGTCAGAATTCTGACCAAGTTCCCCTTGGATCCTTCTGATGGCGAGAGTGTCCTTGGCGATAACAACTACTCCACCGTCCCTTTGAGCCGACCGGTCCTGCCTATATATGGTGTAGCCGCATAGGATGGCATGGGTAAGGGCGGGGCCAGAGGTCTCATTTAGCCAAGTCTCACTGAGAAACAATAGGTCAAGGTTGTGCCTGATAAGGTCTTGCACATCTAGTGCATGTGCTGGTAGGGAGCGGGAGATGACCAGGGCACACTTGAGGGGGACATACGGTGAGGGAAATAATAATAATAATAATAATAATAATAATAATGAAATAGGGTGGCAGGGGAAGGGGTACCATGCTTAAAGGGTCAGGAGAGGTGGACCTGGGCAGGAGAAGAGCATGGCTGACAACAGGTGCTGGCAGGCATAGATACATGTCCAGTAACATCACTAACACAGGGCAGTAGTGGTGGGTGAGCGGCAGGCAGAGATACAGGTCTAGTAACATCACTGACAACATATGGCAGTTGTTGTATAGGTGCAGTAGACACTTTTGAGCATGCAGAAAATAGGGAAGATATTTCAGGTGGCACACGTATAGTAGCAGGATGGGCAGTGGGTTGGTGTTTGTGCAGTCTCATAGTTCTGAGACTAGGTGCAGCGTGGCATGATGAACAGCGGGGATGCAAGAACAGTTTGAGTGAAATAGTCAAGGTCTGTACAGGCGACGCACAAGTCTGGATGCAGGCAACCTCAAGTGGCGGTGTTGCAGGACGGAGTGCTGCAGAAGCAAACGGCTGCATTGCCTTTCCATGTGTTGCATGCTGCAGCAGGGGTATTGGGGCGGGCAGGGGTGTGTTCGCGGCCAGAACAATACATATCCCAACGGCTAGCAGATCTTTGGAGTTAGAGAGGGTGCAGGAGCGACAAGCTCTTACAGCGGTACGGTGAGGGAGGTAAGGAGCCAGGGAGGTAAGTTACTGAGAGGAGGTGGGCGGGTATCCAAGTCATGCGAGACGGGCTGCTACTAAGGTACAGATACATGGTTTCGGAGGGCGTGCTGCTCGCCCCTAGGTACGCATTTCTAAGGGCCAAGTTGGGGCTAATGGTCAGAGAGCGGCCGAACATAGTGCGCGATCAGAGGCGCTCAATTCTCAGAGGTGATGGGCATGGGATAGACGATCTGAGGAGGCGAGTATCGGCATGACCCTAACCTTGGGCAGAGGGGCGGGTGCCAGCAACCGGTGACTTCGAGCAGCGTAGAGCTGCAGAGAGGGGTTCAGGCCTTTTCTCCTGGCCTTCCCTCCATGGCTTCACTTCCCGGCACACCTCCCCTCCATTTAAAAGCAGGAGGGGAGGGCCGTGTGAGGTGTGGCGACGTATCCGGGCGCTGCGGCTGTATTTTGTTGATGGTTGCCATGGAGACCACAGCGGCGGCCACCTTCTGGGTCGTAGCAGCCTTGTGGCCCATAATGGAGACGGGCAAAGTCTTCTGGCACTGCGGTGCTTGGGCAATCATTCCAGCAGCTGTATGCTGAAACAGCTGATCTCTCTCTCGCAGCGGAGCTGCAGAGAGGGATTCTGGCCTTTTCTCCTGGCCTTTCCTCCACAGCTTAAGACACCCAGAGTTAAGGGTCTTGTCTCCATTGAGTTTGAGGCAATTGTGGTTCATCCAAACTCCCACGGCAGACAGGCACTGGTGCAGGCACAATGACATATCAGCCTACTCAAGATCTAAACGAATCAGGATCTGAGTGTCATCGGCATATGAATAGCACCAGATGCCGAAGGAGCGGATGAGACACAAAGGCTAAATAGAAATTTTAAAAAGAATGGGAGACAAGGTGGAGCCCTGCGGCACCCCACACCCCAGTGAACAAGACCTTGAACGGAATGGTTAAAGTGACAGAATTTGTGTTCGGTAGGCCAAAAAAAGACGTGAACCAGGCAAGAACTTGGCCAGAGATTCCCGTCTGTGCTAGGCAGGCCTGCAGGGTAGGGTGGTCGACGGTATCAAAAGCCGCTGAGAGATAGAGTAATATCAAGGCGCCAACCACCCCAGCATCCACCAGCCTAGCCATATCATCCTGGACCGACACAAAAACACTTTCTGTCCCTTGTCTGGGTGTAAAACCTGACTGAGTGGGTCGAAAAGATCAGAAGTCTCCATAAAAGATGACAAGAGAGGAGAATTCAACGCCTCTAAGAGCTTCATAAAGAAGGATAGAGGGGAAATGGGGCGAAAGTTAGAGAGAAGTGTGGGGTCCAGCGTTGGCTTTTTTAAGAGGGGGATCACTGTGGCCACCTTAAATTCCTGTGGAATATAGCCTGTCTGGCAAGAGACATTAATGTCCGTTGTGATCTCACTCAGGAGATCCGGTGAGATGTCCTTCATAACGAGCATGGAACCACATCGAATGGAGCCACTGACTTGATTTGATGGATAGCGGCAGAGATCTCCAACTCCGAAAAGAGAGGAAGAAGAGACAACCCTCTAGATGCAGTCTGGACATTTGGGGCCAACGGTACACTCCCAGCAGTAGATGCCGCTACCGCCACAGATATGCTGGCTCGAATAGTCTCAATTTTGGTAACAAAAAATTGAGATAACGGTTCGCAGAGCTCCTGGGAAGGACTAACATTCGGCACAAGGTTAGCCGAAGATGACAAGGATTTCACAGCAATGAACAGAGCTCTGGGTTTACACAGAGATAGCTAAATTTCCTGAGTTAGATAAGATTTCTTAGCATTCAATATTGCCGTGTAGTAAGCTGCAGCACAAGTTTTGTACAGCAATCTAAGCCCAGGGTCGTAGGCTATCCATACAAATACTCCAGCATTTGCACCTGCACGCATTTTCATGAGGGCACAAATCCTGGGGATCACTATGTAGCCCACCACAAAAAGCAGCGGCACTCCACAGGAATCCATTGTAAACGTTGCGTGCCATGCGTAAGCAGCGTTTACTTCATTTGAACAGCTAAGTGGAGGGCATTTTGCACTGCAATTTTGCACTCCACTGTTAAAATGACAAAAATTTGGCAGCAGTGAGCAGTCAACATTGCAGTGCTCCCAGCTGTCAAATTATGTGCGGCAATAAAATGAGGTTGATGGTGAGGCTGGATTCTGGGTAACGTAGTGAAAGTACTAATACCTCCAAAAAATATATCATGAGACAGAGAGTCCTGGAGGGGAGTCAGGGAACTGTAGTTAATGTATTAAAATATCAAATGGCATTTTAACTTTGAGAGAGCCCGAACACTGCATTTTGGGAAAAGTAGCGAAAATACCAAAACATCCAAAAGACATTCTGTGATAAGGAGAACTTTGATAATGTATCTGAGGAAATGGGGTGAAATTCCCAAGAAGCATGAGAAGAATTCCACGACAAGGATTGCCTTTCTGGCAATACCACAAACACATTCCGTTAGGACAAATTAATCAGAACACTTTCAAAGAAAATCTACTCAGGATTTCTTTAACTCCTCTCTTCCCTCTCCATGGCTGACTGAACCTTCAGGAACTTCATGCTGGTCTATCATGGCCGACGGCCCCAACTATACCACTTACAGCACATCTGGACAAGACCTTCACACATCTGGACCACAGCGGTGGAGAGCAATACCCTGATCCCACAGAGAGCACAGAGAGCACAGAGAGCACTCAAAGCACACACTCTCTGCTAGTGATTTCCCCTCCCTACTACAAACACATTAATGACCAAAATCCTTCTTCAGTAACCCAAGACTGTTCAACATCAGGAGAAAGTGATGCCATAGTCTTAAAACAGCTTTTCACACAACACACACCTTGTGTTCCCTCCGGTGCCCTCATCATAACCCCACAATTCATCCCCAACACAGCCAATGAATGTCCACCCCAAGACATGCCATGAACCAGGTGCACGGAAACTATGCCGAGAAGAAAACCCCAGCTGCACTGACCCCAGACATGCCTTGAACCAGGTGCATGGAAACTATGCCGAGAAGAAAACCCCAGCTGCACTGACCCCAGACATGCCTTGAACCAGGTGCACGGAAACTATGCTGAGAAGAAAACCCCAGCTGCACTGACCCCAGACATGCCTTGAACCAGGTGCACGGAAACTATTCCGGAAAGAAAACCCCAGCTGCACTGACCCCTGACATGCCTTGAACCAGGTGCACGGAAACTATGCCGAGAAGAAAACCCCAGCTGCACTGACCCCAGACATGCCTTGAACCAGGTGCACGGAAACTATGCCGAGAAGAAAACCCCAGCTGCACTGACCCCAGACATGCATGAAGTCAGGAGGGTCTGCAACCTGCTTAAGGAAGATGGCTAAGGGGGAAGGGTGGGCAATGCAGCCAATCAGAAGTGCAGAGCAGAGAAAGGGGCGTTCCCCACGCAATGCAAGCTTTAGAGACATTCAGGGGCACTGGTAACTCACCCGGGTCTGGGTCCAGGCTTCTACGTCGGACTTCGGCTCCAAGATCATCAGTGAACATTGAAGCCGGAGCACCATCTTTGGTGAAACAAATGCAGTATTGAGAAAAGAAAAACAAGTACAGAAAGTTAATGACCGACAAGTTCCAGGAGGTAAACACCAAGTTTCAACCAAATGCAACATCAACCCAACACCATCCAAGCCACAGGACAGAGATTCAAAGGTTACATCTCAGTGAATTTAGAGAGGCTTCTAATATGTCGTCAGTGATGAGAAAGAGGCGCTGAGAGCGACTGCATGGGAAAGCAGCAAAGCATCAAGCATGCAAAGACACACATTCCCACAAGGCAAAAAAGTTGTCCCTTTTCTGGCATTACACAAAGAAATGGTATCACTACATATTATCCCCACCAAAGATATCGCCGTATATATGGTTGTTTGGAACGCCCATAGGCAATATTTTTGTGGGGGGATACTTTTTGGGGATTTTGAGAGCAGGGGTTGTGGAGGTGTCCCCCACTCCTTTCGAAATAATGCGGGGGTTGCACCGGTGGCCCTGCAGGTTCCATGCCTTAATATCGCCGCAAAAATATGGCAATAGTTTTGTATGGCGATATTTTTGCGGGGATATTAACACATGGAACTGAAGAAAAGACTCCCATCAACGTGTCTTTGATGGGCACAAAGGGAACCAAACGAATACAGATTAAGTGTATTGTTCATCTCTTTCCAAAATCCTGCACAATCATTTGACCCTCCCACTTGAGGAGTGGCTTGGATTAGTTTTGAAAACTCTGTCCTTTGCAAAAGCGCATTTAATGGCCAATCAAACAATAGTTGCAAGTAAGCCCTGCTCCTCCTTACTCCTAAGCCACCTACATCGAGATACTGAACCATCAATGCTGGCTACCGTGAGCATGTAGACACCATTAGGGTTAATCCCAAAGATTAGGACAACCGTGCGGCACTCGCAATCACCTAATGGGACAACCCGCAAGTTGACTATTCTTGGAAAACACTACGATATTTTTAGCAAGAAAATAAAATGATTTTCAAAAACATTGCGATTGTAACGGTGACGAGTTCAACACTTTTTAGCCCACATTGTTTCACCCTTCTCGTCTGAAAGGAGCAGTGTGAGAAACCTGTCAGTTTCTCCCTAGTTAGTCCCGGGGATCTGTCATCCCCGTGGCCAGGAAACGGCCATCGCCATTGGATCCAGTTCCTGGGGGTGGACCAGTGAGGGAGGATCACCTGGATAGGGGGTTCTTGGTGGGGTGGGAGGCCGGTGGGTAAAACGCGGTATGCCCCTTCTTTCAACACCTTTTCCCCATCCTGCCACATAGGATATTCCAAAACACTGCCCCCCCCTTTCCCAACGTGAGCACTTTCGCACAACATGAAAGACAACGGACTAACACCAGAGCTGTTTACCTGACATGTCCCAATACAAGGGTCAGGCAATTGACCAGAATCTCATACACCTGATGGCCCTTTCCCATCCCCACAGGGATAAAAAGGTGGAGCATGAGAGCACAGTACGAGCAAAGCAGACAGCACAACATGAGAGCTAACTCAGCATGGCAGTTCAAGAGGAGAAGAAAGACGGCGCAGACCGAGAGGATGACAAGGAGAGAAGCGACCTTGCCCTTTCCGACAAAGGCCTGTGTAACCTCCGCAGACGGAAACCTAAGACTGAGAACAATAGCCAGCGTGTATTGCAACAGATGTCTACGTTACACAAGACCCTCCTCCGCTGAAAACCAAGCCAGGGAGAGAGGCTGGTAACGTGGTATCAACCCTGACTCGAAGGAGAAGAGAGCCGAGCAGTTCATCACAGGCGTTGAGTCAAGGGGACAGTCAATAAGAAAACGAACTGTGTTGAACGAAAAGTAGCAAGCAGCTAAATTTGAACTTTGAAAGATTGAAAGAAATTATTGAAAAAGAGGGGGGGAAACCCGCAACAGAGGCATCCGGCACCACGTGGGTGCTCACGCAGGAAACTCTGGGCGATTACCTGATAAGAGACTACCGTAACCAGAAGGCCTTGGGAAGAGGCGAAGATAAGTCAAAGTGGTCATAGAGGGGGTCTTGTAAAATACTCTCTACCATTGAAAGTTTTTAACCGAAAGATGATTGTGAAAGAAAGGGAAATTAATCCCGCTTGGTGAATTCAGCGCGTGAACAGAGTCTTGCAAAAGTTGGCAAGAGTGCACCTGGCGGACGGATGCTCACGAGATGGGGAGATGTCTAAAGTCCCAAAGTGAACAGTCTGTAAAAGTTGGCGAGAGTGAATCCGGCAGAGGGAAGCCAACAATCAGGGGGCAAAGCCTGAAGAAACGGTTTAAAAAGACATTAAGACTCAGGAAAGTAAAAATGATTAGAAGACCAGGGGAAGTGAATGGTCCCCCTTGTCAAGTGGGTCCGAGCCCGGTCGAGGGAGATCCAGGGGTGAAAAGTCCTCACCCAAAGTACGTTGAGAAAGGAACTTTTTTTTTTTTTTTTTTGTAAAAATCAGGCCCTTGAAGGCAAGAGACTTATTTCAAAAGAGACTCAACTATCGAAGAACCTGATAGCTGGAACGGAACTGTCAGCTCGTGCTGAGAAAGTTTGAGCGTGTGCTGTGCTTCAAGGTTCCACCTCATCCCGTGCTTAAAACGTGAGGAAGGGAGACCCCTTGCAATCACATTACGACTTATTATTTGTGAACACTTTTATTGAACCCTTATCCCACACTCTTTTTGTATTTAGTTGTAAGGAATTGGCAATAGGTTTTTCTTAGTATAGGCCCTTTTATTTTGACACAACGCCACTAGGAATGAGTTATTTTCATTTGTTGGTTGACGCTTGCTCCCATCGTAGATTTAGGTTTAGAATAGTCGTTTTTCCACCCTGCATTTACAGTTTACATGTCATGCTTCTGCATCTCTGCCTCTGGGTGGCGCTGTCTTCAGACCTGCTGGGTGTTTTCTAACATCTTCAGAGAAGCCCCTAAATCATTATTTGACATTTCCTTTCCAAAATCTGTATTTCCGAAAACATGGACTTCAATTCCCATAATGCACCTTGTGGCAGTTCTCATTTCCTGGTTATTCCTATGCATCAATGTTGGAACCACAATCCCCAGAAGCCCTAGAGATCTGTGCTACTTTCACCTTCCCAGGACCAGAGAGGGAGGAGGCAGATTAACTTCAGGTGTGCTGCTCCAGGTGCTGCTAATTAGCCTGCTTCAGCACAGGGCAGGGCAGTATTTAAGCAGCTGCCTGCAGGAGCACACAGCTCTTGCATTGATTTCAGTCCTAGCCCTTTTTGCCTTGAGCCACTATATTCTGCTGTTTCCTGTTGCTGGCAGATCCCGTTCCTGTTCCAGGGCCCTGTGCTCCCTGCCTGGCAGTCCTGCTACTCTCCTCTGCCTTATACCCTGCTCCTCTGTGCTCCCTGCCTTGCAGCCTGCTACTCTCCTCGGGCCTTCTGCCCTGCTCTTCTGTTGCAGTCATTGTTCCCTGTTTGCAGTCCCTTGCTCTCTACCTCCTATTAACTGGCTCCCTGCCTACTGTTCCTTCTTTCTTTCCTTCAGTCTGTGTTTCCTGACTTTAGCCCCCAAGTTCCAGTCCTGGTTTCAGAGCTAGTTTCCTTGTATCCGGCTTCTGTCCTGCCCTTGTTATCCCACTTCAGAGCTACAGTTTCCTTGTATCTGTCTTCTGTCCTGCCCTCGTTATCCCACTTTAGAGCTACAGTTTCCCTGTTATTTGTCTTCAGTCCTGCCTTTGTTATTCCAGTCCCGATTTAGAGTTCCTGGTTACCGGTCTGCAGTTCCAGTCTCCTGTACTATTGCAAATAGATTCTATTCTACTTGCTTTTCTCCATCTGATCTTTGCTTACTTGACTGCCTATTTTTCCCCAGTTATTTATGTCACCGTTCTTGTCCTCACTTGTGCTTTGGTTATTCCTTTGTTCAGAGTTTGGCTGCTGGGGTTCCCAGCCGGCAATCTCTGCCCCTTCCCTTTTATTGTTTTGCTTGTAGTCTATAGTGAATTAAATGTAACAGTGTGTTGCGTTGTTTTCCCTCAGAGGGCATCCGCTGTAGGTTCCGGCTGGACCCAATACCGGCTTGTCTCGTGTAAGTACACTTCTTGTTTGTGCCCTAGGGTCCAGACACAGAAGCCACTCTTGCTGCCCCCTTTCATGGGCTTGCGAGGAGTGGTGCCTGTAAAAGTAATTTACACAGAGGCATTGAGCTTCCCTTATATCTGTGGGCAGTCTCTAGTCTAACCAGTGTATACACCCCTAGTGGGATTCCTCATTGCTTGCCCAGTGCATGGTTCCCATCCCTTCTTGTTCACCATTGAGATCTGTACTTTCTACCTGTTCCGTCATTCTGAATTACCTTGCCTATTCTTCATTCTTGTTTTGCTTCCTGCTGTATGCGCTTACCTGCCCCCTAACATGAGCACAGTCACCCAAAACCTACCTGGGTGCCCTGCGCAACTCCTGACATTACACCCTTGAACTGTGATCACTTGTGTCTGTCTTTACTGATGCCGCAAGTTCCTTACAGCAGCTACATTTCAGGGGGGCACCCCATACAGATGGATCAATGTATTTCTCTGAATCTCTACAGCGGTAAACAAAAAGATGACGAAAATAAATGTCCAGAAAACATAATGAAACACAAAGGTCCACATTTTCGGGATTGTTTTAACCAACATTACTGTATTAAAAATAGAAAAAAAGTCCCAAACAGGGACTAGAGAAAGAATCTGCAAAAGGTTAATCTATGAATTATTAATGGGATATAAACGAGTGGGACCCCAAAGCTTTGCAGGCACACAAACACTCCTCCCCTTTGAAGGATAGTTCCTCCTTTCACACCTGGTCCCATAACCTCTGGCTCCTCGCCTTGTCTATCCACTGCAGCAGCGGTCCTCACGCCACTCTCTCCCTGTTGCCTAAACGTACCTTTTACTACACCTGTCCAGTCCGGTCTCTTCTCCTATTCTTGTATCCATTACTAGAAGGCAGGCCAGGGTCGTAAAAGACTGCTTCCTTCTGTGTTTAGAATTTAAAAAAGTATGTATTTCTTTTATTGTACAAAATATATTATTTCATTACAAACTTCATTTTACATTTCATTTCTCCATTAGAAGAGCATTTTTTCATTTGTCTTCATCATCCCAAGGCAAAGCAAACAAACAAAAAAACACACCACCACAGAGCAAGATTTCATCGTCAAAAGGCACTGGTCACCATTTGCCAACTGGTTTTAAGTTAATTGTCCTTAAACTGCCACCTCCAAAATCTTGAACATCATTGTACAATTATGCCGTCAAGGTAATCAATCAAGGCGCATGTTGGCACTCGCTGCCACCATTCATCCATATTACCATTTAGGGGAGCACATTTTCGGAGGAAATAAGTTATTTGCGTCGCTAATGCCTCACATTCTGCACCCGTGTGTTTAAGCGACTCCACCTCTTTTTTACAATAGCAGCCTTTTGCAACATCTGTTTCCGATAGATGTTTTAGAACCAACAGTTCATTTGTTCCATACAGATTTAATCTTAGTCTTAAGAATTGGTCAATACGGTATCTAGATGGAAATTTTACCAAGTAACTCTGGAGAGTGTTGAGAGCTCTCACTTCTCCTTCTAAGTTTAGAGCTGTCACGTATTCCTGCCTTTTGTTTTGCGTGGCTATCCAGTCACTGGCTAGTATTTATTTCTTAGCTGCACATGTTTTTCTTTGGAGACATTCCATATCAATGTTTACTGCAGCTAGTTGGACTTGAATTTTGCTAGACCGGATTTGGAGTAACGCTGCATCAGGTTTGTCTTTTTGTGGAGCCAAAAGTTGGTACGGTAAAGCTGTGGGCATCTGCGTCATTTTTCTACACATCATAAACTATTTCCAGAGCACGATTGAGAATAAGGATTGAAGGCCAAGTTCCTATCTTATTAATGAGATGGGTACGCTCTGTGGGAGACGGAAAACTTTCCACCAGAATTGACCTTCCAGGGTTTCCCAAGTATCACGCTTGATGTTGAATCCGGCTTCACTGCCAAATGTTATCATTGCTGTCACTTTTTGACGATAAAACATCATGTTGTGTCTATTTGCTGTATCTGTGTGGGTGCAGTGTGAACCAGTAAAGGAAGATGTGTTTTATCGTGCCTGAGTGTGTTTGTAATGGTTATCAGTAAAGGAAGGAGATGTGTTGTGATGTGCTTGTCTCTGCATGTGAAAGCTGGTGATGTCATGTGGAGTGTTGCCTTGTGAATGTCTGAATGTTTCCCCAAGGGTTCCACACCCAACCAGTTAGAGCTCCCCAGCCTGGGTGATGGGAGCCAGTGTTATGTCCTGTCCACTAATGTATATAACTTCATGTAACTGTGACTTAAGTACTTGTAATAAACATAAGTAAGCCCAAGAAGCCTGGAAGTCACTTTTATAACACATCAGTATTGGTTTCACAGTGAATTTTCCGTAGGTCGCATGTATTTTCATTCCCTGCGAGGCTAGATTTTTCATTCTGGCTTTGAGGTCCTGGGTCCATGCCCATTCCCGTATTAATTTGTTAAACAGGATACCTAGGTATCTGATTGAGTCTACCTTTCCCAATCGGGTTCCCTCTACGCACCACTTGAACTCAGAGCCTTTCTTGCCCAGCTTTGTACCAATGGCCGTGATTTTAGATTTGGCAACATTTATTTGTAAGTTGGTTGCATGAAAGTAAATTGCCAGGTCCTTTATTAGTCTCTGGAGACCTATTTGAGTGGTGTCCATTAACACAACATCGTCGGTGTATATTGCCCATCGTATTTGCTGATTGTTTACTCTTGGTGCAAATGAGATGGTATTCTGGAAGGCTGTGTCCAAATCTGCGATGTAGAGTTTGAATAGCAGAGCTGCCAATGGGCAGCCCTGCTTTATGCCCTTCTCTGTATTGATCTTAGCAGAGCGGTCCCCATCTGTATTCAGTTGAACTTTTATAGAAGTATTTGTATGAAGTGCCTTTACTAGTTTTGCCCATAGTCTGTCTCGATTTACATTGTCGAATTCCTGGCGTAAGTCTATGAAGGACAGGAACAAAAGCAAGGGTATCGGCCGAAAATTGTTAGGATAGCTACGGTCTCCCTTTTTGTAAATAGGGACCACTATTGCTGATTGCCAAGATGGAGGGATGCTTGCTGATGCATTTATCCATTTGAACAAAATTTGGATAAAAGATGCCCACTCTTCCTTGTTCTTTTTGAGAGTGATATTGCTGAGCCCGTTGGGGCCAGCGGCTCCTGAATTTTTTTTATTTACTTATTGCCTCTATTATTTCAGATCGACTCGTTTCCACTGACCAAGTCATTCTCACTTCACCTATATTGGGCTTGACCCTCAAGCGGGGAGCTTTGAAGACCACTGAGTAGTGTTGTTCTCACTTGTCTGCACTGATAGTATTGGTCAGATGTGCCTGTTGTGAGAGAGAACCTTCATTCAAAATGGTCCAAGTATCTCTGGAGTCTTTTGCAAAAATTGATTTTAACATTTGCTCCCCTTGCTCTTGGTCGCGTAGAGTATGAAATGTGATTAACCAGTTTTGGTATTTCTGGTGCCGTTTTTTGATAGCCAGACCTGTATTCTGGACTTTGGTTGATTTTATCCAATTAATGTCTTTTCGCAGTTTTGTTTTCTTCTCTGCAGCTATTTGCTTGCTAAAGCAATATTAGCCACTTGGCCTTCCACTCTAAGGCCACTTTTTTTAGTTTTAAACTGTGATGGTAAAAGGCACATAGTTGACTACGTCATCTCTTTCTTCATTGAGCTTTTCTAAATTATTACATAGTAATTCGGTGGCTCCATTTGGTCAGCCGCAGCCGACTTAGTCCTTGATTTACTTGTATGTTGCACTTGTAAATATTTGACGACTGCCACATTTTGGTTGCCCAGGTCAATTTGAGAGCGTCATGATCGCTGTTTGACATTGTTGTTACTTCGAGGGGTTTTATAATTGAAATCAAATTTTTTGAAGCCCAAAAGTAATCTATGATCTTGTGATTACACGCTCTATGCCATGTCGGGCGAGCAGGAATATCTCCTGCCATTATTCTGTTCAACATCACATCATTTATGCATGCCATTTCTTAGTACCAGCTTCGCCGACATTCCGCCTGTTTCCCAGGAGAATTATTATAGGCTTCTTTCCTCATCCCCTTTTGATCAAAGCAACACAGATTTAGATCACTGCATATAACAGTTGTTAGCTCGGCACATTCTCAGATGCATTTGTCAAGTATCAATCCGACTGAGGATACAAACTTTGTCGAAATCATGGGCGGATTCCAATATAAATTGACAATCGAGAGGCATTTTGATTTACTGCACCTTACTCTCGTTGATTCAATTACAGTGCATTGGACAAACAGGTTGGGATTTACGGATTTTATAATCTTCCAGTTTGAATTATTCCCGATTAAAGTTAGTAGGCCGGAGAAGGGATGTCCTAGGTTTACCTTTTTTCCTGGATTTAGTAGGGTTGTATACCCATCACATGACGGAGGTTCACATAACCAGGACTCCTGAAGGCAGATTATTGGACTTACTCATTTATCTAGAGCACTTTCGCAGAACCAGTGTCAAAATCCTCGTGTTCCACAAAGTTATTGAGCAGTTGTCAGTTGCTGAGTACTGTCGGCGCTAGTGACAGTCCGATCTAGTTTCCTTCACAGGCACAAATATTTCTCTCATCGTTGTGCCGCCTTTTTATTGCAGGAAAGCTCTCCTTTGCTCGTTTTCAGTCGCCCAATTTGTCGGAGAGGTTGGTGACATCCGAGTGTTCAGCTCCTGAACTCCATTTTCTTCTCAATGTTTTGTCAGCTCATATCCAAAATGAAAGTACTTGCTGACAGAAGAGTACTTTCAATCGCTGATGAATGTAGATGCAAAATCACGCAATGTGAACGTTGCTCAGATGCATATTCTACAATATCGTCTGCCCGACATTGTATGAAGAGACGGGACTGAGTGAAACAATTTCAAGATGTTATATCGGTTCAAGTTCACTTCATTCTTTGGCCCAGCTACGTTTTCCACTTGTAATTTCCACTTTGATCTTGTTGGTTTGTTACTGATTGAGGGTGCTTCCTCCATTTTTAATGTCCTTTTGTGTGTACCTGCGCTGCAGTGTATTTAGGATTCAAACTCCATACATTCGCTTCTTTTTTTTTGTCTTTTTTTAATGTGTTCTTTTCAGTTTATCTGATGAGCCTGGACCGTTAGAACTTTGTGGACTAGGCATGACCCACTCCTGAACAGATGATTTTGACAATTTCAGCTTTGGGTCTGTTTGGTTGCAATCAGTTGTCTCGTTTGTGGGATGCCTTTTGGATTAATCGACATACGAAATGTCAATTAATGAATTCTCTGGCGTTTTGTTGTCTATGGAGTATGTTGACAAGTTTGCTAGATCCTGTGATGTAAATGAATGTGATCCACTGGACTCACTCTCACCCAATCGCTGCCTTTTTTCGGCTTGCTCATTGTATTGCAGCCTCTCAGTTGGTTGGAGCAAAGTTGTGTTAGAAAATGATGTTTTTTTTGCTTCATCAGAGAAGGTCTTCGAACAAAAACAGGGATTACTGGAGAGATAGTAAGATTTCGAATAAAAGTTTTTGATTTCCCTCTCTTATTCTTTGCATTTGTCAATTTTTCCTTACATTTTTGATTAGCGCCCCTGGAGGGGATCATTGTATCCCTTTTTGCAAAGATATCAAATGTTGATGTTTGCTTAGTTATGTCAACAAAGAGCGCAGCTGGGCCTTGTGGTTCTATGGTAGGTTCTATTTTCAACTTTTTTCTTTGGATGTCATGGCTGGCTCTTTCAGACGGCCGTTTTGTTGGTAAATCTTAATTTGTGGTTTGATACCTGCTTCCTCTGCTAATTTATGGCTATTTGCCTTGGCAAATTGTTGTGAATGAGGTGCCAGCTTTGGTGATTTTGCAGTACTGGATGCTCTGGCATAAGGTTTTTCCACCAGCTGGCCCATTAAGTCCTTTTATGTCTTGTTTCTTGCTTTTATCCCCATATTCTTGTTTGCTTCAATAACCGTTGTCGTAGCGGCTTTGGATTCATGGGGCCTGCCCTTCGCTTCAGAATTTAAGCCTCCGATGTTTCCATACGGAGGATGGCACGGGTTTGTGTTGCATCCATTTAGTGCAATCTAACACTGCCTCCATTAATTCTGCTTTTCCTTCGATCTCATGTCTTGTGAGGTCGCATAGTCTGTTCTGCCATTTTAGTCATGATTCAGCTTCAACATCCAGCCTTTTCTGTACCTGAATTGCAAGTGTTTCTAGAGCAGACATTTTGGAATTCATTATTCCAAGAAGCGACGTTTGATCTTTCAACGTGTCATGGAGAGATTTGTATAATTTAACAAATGGTAGCATTGCTGTTGTCATCGCAGCCATCACATTGTTAAATAATTGTATACCTGTTGCATTTGCAGATTGCTCTTGGACAGTATTTTGTAGACTGCCTAACTCTGGAACTGTTGGTACGGTTGTACATTTTCTTTTTCTCCGACATTGGACAGTGTTTCTGGCAGAATTTCTTGAGATGAACAGTCAGATGTTAGATTATTCATGAGAATAATAAGAGTATCAATGTTAAGTCAAAATTGTTATTATTTAAACAGCATCCTTTTCTTTGACAGAGAGGTCAAACTAGCAAAGTGGAATCACAATGACATTTGAAAACGAAATCAAATGCAAATTGCACCAGAACAATTTGTAATATACAAACAGGACGGGTTCACAGCTTTGGAAACAAACCCAAATAGGTAACTGCGAATGTATATACATATTAATCTGCTCAATAAGATGGGCCAATTGTGTAAATACTCTATACAAATTTTGAGGCTCCATGTACTATTTACATTGTATGCAGTAAAGGAGATGCATAATGATGTCTATATACAATTCACATCTCAATTATCAGAATCAAAGGACTAGAGATAGTTATAATTGCAAAGATCTAGACCAGGCTTGTCCAACCTTTTTGAATGTGGGGCCGAAGCATTAACTTTTTGTCACCCGGTGGGCCGGCGAGCCAAAAGTCAACACCCTTACCCAAAGCAGTATATTCAAAATCGATGGTGTGTGACCTTTGACACAATAGCATCACAGGCAGTGATAGCCATGCAGTCCCAAAGATAGCTTTGGGTGTCAGGGGCAGTGATCAAAGGTTAGTTTCTTGTGATTTCTTCCACCAGTGTGTATGTGTTGATATTTTTCTGAAACAGTGGGGGCGACCGAGCGTAGCGAGGGAGCTATAATGATCTAGGGAGGGTTTGGGGGGTCCCCCCCCCAAGATTTTATTTCCAAATATGGGGCTGAAATGGTGCATTTTACAGCAGGAAAACTGGCCAAAAAGCCATAAGTTTACAATCCGTTCTAAAGGGGAACATGTACATTCCAGGTCACTAACAGCAGACAAGAACATTGTAGAACACAACACATTTTAATGATCAATGTGTCCACAGTGTTGTAAAACAGCACTGTCACTGATGTAACACATTGGCATGCTGGTTGTGCCCAAAATATGCCCTTGTAGCAACATGTCTATGCTGGTTGTTCCCAATTTAGGCAGCATTGTCATGATTGATGCTGCCTGAGCATACCATGGT
Organism: Ambystoma mexicanum; assembly: GCF_040938575.1. Lineage (NCBI taxonomy): Eukaryota > Metazoa > Chordata > Amphibia > Caudata > Ambystomatidae > Ambystoma > Ambystoma mexicanum. The sequence continues at coordinate 1,533,238,394 of NC_090931.1, forward strand.
TCTGGTGATTAGGTACTTCACTATGCAGATAATAGTTTTGACCAGTGTTGCCAAGTAAATATTCTGTATCTATGTTGACCATGTCCCCTACTTTTGCCTTTGGCCCCCTCTGTGCCCCTCCTAAATTTGATTCCTGATGACACCACTAGATTGACCAACTATGGGGGTTCATGAGGAGCAGGGGGCACAATTAGTGAGCTGCAACTAGATCCATTGCAGCCTGTATGTCTGCTACCATAGGTGATTGGTCCAGGGGGCACCAGAGGCAGCAACAGTCCTCCGCCATGCCCCAGAAATAAAATTACTCGGGTCCACGGACCCGACAAACATTGAACACATTTCATACAAGAATGGATCACCATATGTTTCATTAATATCTGTGTGTATAGATCCCTATTGTCAAATTACTATGAGTGGCAGCAGACGTCCAAGGCCAAATGATAATATGTTATATTATAGCACTTTCACTAAAGCTCTTTTTTATAGAACAAATATGCATACAATATCACCCAACCTGTGTTGGTACTCATTTATCAACCTAAGAAGGATGAAAGGCTGAGATGGCCTTGCGGGGATTCGAATATGCAGATCACACACACATCGCAGCAGTGAGCGCTCAACCCACTGAGCTATCATATTGGCTATAGTAAAATGAGCAATTATTCTGTAGTGTAGTGGATATCATTAAACTGGTAACTGAGATTTAACAGCAGACCAGTTAAGTTCATCTGCAGGTCTGGTGCAAAGTTGGCAAAGTCTAAAAATGCACCGGGCCTGTAACTGCCTCTGGTGCCCCCTTCCAGGGGGCACCAGAGGCTGTAAGTCTGACATGGCCTGGTTTATTTATTTGCTCATTGTTTGTCAGGTCCGTGGACCCGATTAATTTATTTCTTTCCACAATGTTGGTCGAGCCTAACATTGCAGAAATAAATAAATTAATCGGGTCCACGGACCCGACAAACATCAAACAAATAAATAAATAAACAAGGCCCAGAATTCGGGTCTACGGACCCGACAAACATTCTTTAAAAAAAAAATGCATCGGGCCTGTAACTGCCTCTGGTGCCCCCTGCAAGGGGGCACCAGAGGCAGTAACAGTCCCCCGCCACGGCCCAGAATTCGGGTCTACGGACCCGACAAACATACTTTAAAAAAAAAAAATGCATCAGGCCTGTAACTGCCTCTGGTGCCCCCTTACAGGGGGCACCAGAGGCAGTAACAGTCCCCCGCCACGGCCCAGAATTCGGGTCTACGGACCCGACAAACATTCTTTAAAAAAAGAAAATGCACGGGGCCTGTAACTGCCTCTGGTGCCCCGTTCCAGGGGGCACCAGAGGCAGTAACAGTGCTCTGCCATGCACGGCCCGGTTTATTTATTTATTTGTTCAATGTTTTTCGGGTCCGTGGACCCGATTAATTTATTTATATCCGCAATTTTGGTCAGGCAGATTCTAGACAGTGCAAGATGTGCTATTTAAACCAAAGATATTGGAGATAACACTATATTCTAAACTGTCTTGTTCACCCTTTCTCTCTCCACACAGGGATATTACAACAAAGGTTTATTAGAGAAATTTGGTCTCAATATAGTATTGTATGTAGCTAGAGTTGTGATTAAAGCTAGCCCTGATGACGACCCCAATGGGTCAAAACACGTGTCGGCAATAAGGGAGCAATGTGAAATGTTAAATAATTTTCATTTGTTTGTATTTGTCATCAAATTTGAAGCGAATAGCAGCCTTTTATTCCAATTATAGTTTGAACACAGCCTAAACGGGCTCCCTTTGCCATACTTATGCACACTTTATTGTGTATTTGATATTATGTGTTTCTGAGAACATTTGCATGGGACAGTGATATACACACGTTTTCTGACAACTTCTTGACCATATTATGTTTGAGAATTTTGTGACCATATTATGTTTGTGAATATTCTTGTAATTACAATAGGTCTTCAACAGAGATAGAGATACTCAACATTAATCATATGCTATCCAATACTGATCACAGGCATTCTATTTGTCAGCACTCCTTCATTATAATTATCTGATTGGTTGAATGTTATGTGTGCGGCAGAGAAGAAAAAACAGTATTCCTTTTCATGAGAATGGTGTCTGCTTTCGCCCTTGAATAATCCGGGGGTTGTTTTCCATTTCCTTGAATAGGCAATGTCGGTAATGGTCTCTCGTTGTGCAACGATATTGACAGGTTTTTTGATATTCTTTGTCCCAGGAGCTCATTCAAGTTCGTACTGCCAATGGGCAGCCTTTCTTTTCAGTGGGCATTTCCTTTTTGTGGTACTACTTGCCAAAAATCTTTGCTTACATTACTTGCCCCTTTTGAGTCGAAGCTGGCGTCTAACTTTGCTCTTAGTCGTGCAAAGTCGGCCTTAAGACATCGCACTAGCCGATCTTCTCTTAGAGCCAACTCGTCGTGTTTACTGCAGGGGGGGTCGATGATTTCGAAGATGTTGGAGTTGTGCTCACTTGATGTGGGCTCAGTGAGCATGTAGCCATTTGAATTGGGGAAAAATCGCAAGTTCGCCATGTCTTTGGTAATTAGGCTTTGTTACTAGTCGGGCGACTTGACCCTGACATGTTGAGTTTTTGTTGCACCGATTCGCCCGATTGCATTGGTGATGACATGGACAGCCTTTTTGGATCTATAGTCTTATGAGAAGTCTTGTCCGGGGCCATTCGTCCCTCATCGATGTCAATTTTATTTGGTGACTCTTGGTGTCTCGGGTACGTGTCTGTTTGATTTATTAATTTGACCTTGTTTGCGTTATTCTCGCTGTTGGACAAGCAAGCAGTGACATGTTCGCTTGAGTCAACTAAGGTTTCTCGGGGATCTGAAGGGCCCAGCGTCATAGCTAATTGCTTGCCGGTTTCATTTTCATTTGCCATGCTTGCTTCCAGGAATTCTGCATCTGAGAAGATTTCATTTATCGTTTTCATTGGTGTCTTTGCTCTAGACTCGGCGGCTGCTCCTGTCTCACTATCTGTCGGAATTAGATCGCTGGGATTGCAGATTTTATTTGGCATCATAAAATGTTTGGCAGATTTTAGCACCCTCTCTGGTGCAATTTCCGGGCTAATCGTAATTGGCGCGACGACTACTTTGGTAGAAGTCTCATTAATAGTGGATTGGGTGCTGGACAAGCCATTGAATCTGCATCACCTGCCTCATTTACAGCTGCTTCTTCAGCTTTGTTCGGGTTTGAGTTTTTGGGATTGAAATCTTCATTCCCTTTGTGTCCTTCACACTCTGTCTCGGGTTGGGCGTGACTGTCATTTAATGTGCCGTTTAGAATGCTGCAGGTTCTAACTCATTTTCTCTGTGTGGTTTTTGACGCATTAGAGGACCCGAGTGTGACATTGTATTACAATTCTGTATTACAGTTCTGTGAAAGGCTGAGAAAGTGTGACTTGTGTCTTGCTTTTGTTTCCGTGTGTCACCTATGTAACAAGGTGTGGTGGACATGCACGTATCTCACCTTGTTCCAGATGCCTTCGACGTACGTGGCTGGTATCAAGCATCTGCAAGTCCACTTTCTGGTGTTTCACTGGAGAGTTTCCGAAGTCACTGCCCGGGCTGCCTCGAGGCGGACTGAGGCAGACTGAACTCGCCTGCCGAACTCTGTGCGCATCAAGGGCTTTTTGTAGATTGTCCTTTCAAGTTAAAGCAACAGTAACACTGCAATGGTCCACAGCAGGAGCAGCTTTTACCGAGGCGTTCCGCAGTTAAACCAGCAGGGTGTAAGGCAGACTGAACTCGCTCTGCGCGTATGTATTTTCTCCACTTTTGTGGACTTTTTTAGCAACGTCCACAAATTCTGGGTGTGTTTAAGGTAATTTAGAGAATTTGTTTGTCTAGCATTTAGCAGATCAGAAGAAGTGTAGCAAGTGTTTCCCAGCTGTGAACTCCTAGAGAGACAGGGTGATCCCAACATAGTCATCTCCACATTGCAAGTCTTAGAAGCTCGGCCAGGACAAGCTTCAAGGGCTGGTGCCCCACTCATGACCCATGAACAGTCATAGAGCACGTAAACATGCCACCCATCTTGTCTCTATTGCTACAGCGTCTCATGCAACTACACTGCCAGCAGAAACCTTCCCATAAACATTACACCACTCAGACAATGCAGGGTGTCTCCTCTACCTGGGCTCTACTGTCCTCTGCTGTTGCATACTGTGCTGCCCTGCCTGCACCGTAACAATGATCACAAGCAATAGCACCCCTCCACAAATAACTGACCACCGATTTACTCACAGCACTCAGCAATGCTTCATGCATCTAGGGAGTGTGATGGAGGCGTGCATCTGAGGCCAGGAAGGGGGAGAGGTAGACCGTCTGGGCTGAGGCAGATCACCCGTTTTGTGGTATATGGGGGAATTCTTCAGGGCCAGTCCACCATCCCCAGCCTCTTAGTGGATCCTAATGATCACATCCTGAAACAGTCAGAAATAGAATATTTCCCAAAGGTTCTTGGCGTGTTTGATCACAGACCCAAACCCCAACCCGCAAAACTCAAGTGCTAAAACCAGTTGAGTGCAGGCACCTGGTGTTGTGAGAAACCTGAAGGTGCCTCACCCGCTGGTGCCCAGGGATGTGTCATCCAGGTGGCAAGGACGCAGCCATTGCTATTGGATCCAGTTCCTGGGAGTGGGCCGGTGTCCTAGGATCACCTAGATAGGGGTCTTTGGGGAGTGGGCGTGGGACACCAAAGGGTGAGATGCGGTATCTCCATCCTACCAGATAGGATACCTAGAAGCTTGGCCACTCCTCCCTTTCCCGACACAAACACTTTCTCACTGACAGTTAATCGTGAGCGACAACAGACTAGCACCAGAGCTGTATATCTGACATGTCTCAACACAATGGTCAGGCAATTACTGCTCATTACACACACCTTAATCCCATCACACTTCCCCACACGGATAAAAGGCAGAGCACAAAAGCACACTCTGAGTGAGGAAAAGCACATGAGGAAGCAGCAGTTCCAAGATAGCAGTTTAACTCGAGAAGAAAGGCGGCGAGACCGGAGAGGGTTGGGTTGCAAGGAGAGAAGTACCCTTGACCTCGAAAAACCGTTATTCTCAAGAGCCTTGGAAAGTGAGAAGCCTAAAACCGGGAACTGAAGCTGAACAATCCTACACTGTGCATCAAAGGTATCCGGGGCACTCTTGTGTCGATAACCCAGGGCGGGAGGAGTGATTGCTGCTGTGCTACTGGCCTTGGCTCCTGCAAGAAAGCCGGGCCAGTAAAAGCAGCACAACTGGTGAGTCGGAGAAACTGATACGAAATCAGCTTGTGTTTGAACCAAGGTTGCAAGCAGCAACATTCTATGAAGAAATCAAGAAAGGACAGTGTTTTAAGCGCATGTAATGAGAGGCACTAACAAGTGGAAATTAAAGAAGTGAATGTACTTTGAAAATGCCAAATAAGATACTGTGTACAGAGTGGTCTGGTGCCAAGTGGGTGTTCATTAAAAGGTCTCTGTTTGGTATCCAATTGAATGTCAACTGCATTGTAAAAAATGTACTTTGTATCAAAGTGGTCCTGCAACGGGTCAAGCTAAACCCTGTGCAGATTTGAAAGTCTTCGATAAGTATAAAGTGAACTGCAATTGATCCGAGCATGGCTGAGGGAGACTAACTGAAAGTGGAAAAGGGATCTGAGCCCGGCTGAGGGGGACCCGTGGTGAACCGTGAGTCACCCGAGAAGGAATATTTTTTTTTACCTTAAAATAAAGGGATCTGAGCCCGGAAGAGGGGGATCCACCATAATAGAAAAGGGATCTGATCCCAGCTGAGGGGGATCCAGGGTGAGGCACCCAAATCACATAGTTGTAAGAAGAAAAGAACCTTCTGTTTTTGTTTTGTATATCAGGCCCTCTGAATCAAGAGACTTTGATGAGAAAAAAGAATTGGGTACAGAAGGCCATGATGCCAGAATTGGAACTGTATCCTTGTGTCGATGAAGCCAGAGTGTGTGCTTGGCTCGAGTAAACCACCTTGCCCCATGCTGAAAACCTAGGCAAGGGAGGCCAATGGCTCTAACATCCTGACTTTTTGTGAACACTCATTTCTTTTGCATGAACATTCCCCCACACCATTTGTTAATTACTGGTAAGGATTGGCAATAGGTTTTTTAGTATAGGCCCTTTTATTTTGACAAGACTCCACTAGGACGGCATTATTATTATTTGATGGTTGTAGCTTCCTCTCATCTGTAGATTTAGGTTTAGATAAACTTTTTTCACCCCCTTGTAAAAGTTCAATAAACGCCCTTGAACTGTGGTCACTTGTGTCTGTCTTACCATGCCGTCCTTCCAGCACACACACCCGATACAAACCACTGCTTACCCTAGGCTCAAAGACACCAAGAGCACAGATCATGCAACAGAAAGCCACCATTGCTGAAAATGGAAAGACAAGCTGGGAAGGGACCATCGCAGAATCAGGCAGTCACCATGACAGGGATGCCTGATTCCAAGATGGTGGCCTGGATATTTATGGCCTCTACCCACAGAGCCACAGGCCAATTAGACACCATTGGGAGCTCCTTAGCTGCCCAGGTGGTTGGGGCGGTGTCAATGAGGGAAAACCATCTCGGAGCCCACGCCTTGAGTCCCTGCAGGTACATCCACTCAAACAATTGTTGAATCTAGTTGTCAGCAGCCCGGAGTATAAGAAGAGGCAGGACTCCCTGTACAGTCTGGGAGTTCGGAGATGATCACAGAGGGTGAGGGGGTATGAAGAATAGAAGATGAAGCATGAAGAGGAATGTGTGTGTGAATGCCAACAATGGGAGAAAGAGGGGAAGGGAACCACCAAGTGGGAAGAGGAATGATAGAGAAAGACCTATGAAAGGACTGGCTGAAGGCAGCAACAGGGAAAGGGCGCACTAGAGGATCAAAAGCAGGAAAGAGGGAAGACAGGAGGTGGTGTAGGGACGAAAAGGTGCTGCCAGAAAGACTTGGGGAATAGACAGTGGTGGACAATAAGGGCCAGAAAGACAACCCATCTCTGGCCAGTTAAGAGTCTGACGGGGAGGTAAAGTGGAAGGTGGAGTCGTTGGAGAGGAGTGTCCTATAGACTTACTGACCTGGTTCTGAGTACTGGCAGGCCCAAGCCTCAACATTCCTGTAAGATCACATGAATCAAAGTTAGTCAGGAGTAATAATGTGGTTCTAGTGGAACTGGCAAGACCACTAACAATACTAACAGCTGCCAGCCCAGTCGAGAGATGTGGACGTGCAGATGTTACAGAAGACACAATGTAATTTTTCTGACCTGTGCCATAGCATCTCCTCCTTACTCACATACCTCGTCACCAATACCTGGGCCCTCATAGGCAACTTGCAACCACTGATCATGCTGCTTTATAAGACTACTGTGAAGCATGTGCAATGATGTAGTACAAGGCTTCTGAGTTACCACAGTCATGTTCCGGTAGAATAACATTAAGATCAAGAGTCACCAATGATCTGTAACCCAACTCCCAGGGTCAAGGGTAGCTGCCTATGCCTGACCTCTTTCATGGTCTAAAACCCCTCTAGGCACTTGCTCCAACCACCCACCCAGCTACTGGCTTGGCTGGCGCAACCCAGAGGTCCATCCAGACGGCATTCCTGTCCAGCCCACCATCACTAGAAGTCCCCCTTGGTTTCTTCAAAGACATACAGGTGTTATTGGTGGGATAGGCAAGGTTCCAAGGAGGCCTGTCAAGGATTTCCATTGTTAGGATTTAGGTTTCTATCTCCACAGTGACTATTGCCCCCCGCCCTTTGCTGCAAGTGTCAGGAACTGCTCAATCATCCTCACCACTCATCAGGAAACGCCAATGAACACTCTGACACATTCATACTTTGTTTAAATGTATTTATTGTGAAATTGGTTGAAACTAGTCAACCTTACACAAAAACATGAAAACACACACTTAAAATGGAAAACACACACAGAGTAAAATAACAATAGAAAATCGGTTAATACAATGACTAAAATGAAGTAAAAATTGTAAAATCACAATTCATTCTCCATTCGATTACACAATTATGTAACAATTTCTTTCAGTGCAGAGTACATAGTGCAAATTAGCAAACAGTTTACCCCAATGGAATATTTAGGAGGATTTCACTATGCAGCCAAAAGAAGCAACTTCAATGCTGTTATTGTTAAGTGTTTTCTCTCCACCAATCAACCTCGAAAATACTGTAGAATTGTTCACACAATCCGCATTGCAGACAAATCTATTTTTAAATCCCATCTCTTCGCCAGGAGTGCTTTGCTTTCGACCAAAATGTGTTCCCAGGTCTGCATTGAGGGGCCCACATAATTCACAAATTCCTGTTACCTCTTCTCTTTCCCTTTCATTTCTCAGCTTCTTGATCTCACCAGTGAATAGCAAATGTAGACGTAATCTGAGAAGTTCGTCTCGCCAATGTGGCTTGGGGAACCTTCTCAGGTACAAGAGAACCTATCCCGTGGGCTTTGGGATGTTCGGTGGGGCTTATATAGTCTGTACATACCAACTTTATATAGCTCTCTCAACTTCGCCTTCCCGGGGTTAGAGATCAGCTATTCTCTGCTTACACTGCATTTGCCAAGGATAAGCTCAGCCCCTCTCCCAAAGGCTACCAACTGGGAACACTTGCCCCTTTCAAGAAAGGCCCTCAGATCACTACACAGACTATTAAATAGTGGATTCAATATAAGCTTACATTGAGTCAGCACTTTCTACTTAAATGTGGGTGCTAATGAATTCAGCCCCAGTTCTAGGCGAAGTGCGGCAATTGGCAGACAATTTGGCAGTGTCACCATCCTCTAAATAATGCCCTCAATTTTGTCCCAGTCTAGTTCCCAACAAATATGCACTATTTCAGTCCCATACTTAAAGGCTGGGAGCAAATTAATGGTGTAAAATTTCAAGACGACCACAAGTGAGAATTTGCAATATTTCACCTGAATTCTCTTCATTTAAGCGGCCATTTGTTCTGCTTTAGACCTAAGTCTCCCCAAAACCACTCCCTTGTTTGAGCCAGAGTATATTGTAAAGCCCAAATAAGCAAGACTCGTCTTTGGGTCATACTTTGTTTTTTAATCCAACCAATACGGCTGATTTGTACAAGAACTGGCTCATGATCACTTCTCCTCGTTTTAGCTGTCTCTCTGCCCCCAACAAGCTGGGCGCGCAGACAAATGACATTACTTCCTCCCTTAAGAAGCCGGGGGACTTTTTAAATGTTTTACTGTTTTTATTTTGCCCCTTCTTTTTCTTCATTGTGCCCATTTTCCTGAGTTTGCCCACTTGTAAAAGAGTAAACACTTTTTTAAATAAGCATAAGTTAAGTTGTAGTTAAAGTGTTAAGGGAAGCCTTTTAGCTCCTCCCACGCTACCCCCAATTGAGTTCTAGGGTAGCTCTAAGAACAACTAGATATGATTGGAAACCCTAACACTTGCAGAGCTCACTTCCTGTCCAAAAGCTGGTTGAACATTCAGATCCCTTGGCAGAATGTGTGTCTTCATTTGTATTTGTATTTTGTTTATTTATATAGCGTACGGGCCCTCAGGCATCTGGGCGTATAACATAGGAGGCAAAGTAACGATTACATACATAGAGAATAGCAGACTCTACCCGCTTACAATAAACATACAGGTAGGACTCAGGTGAGACATCAATATACATAATATAGCATGTACAGACACGAGAGATATGCAGACAATTCCTCTAACCAATGGAACATAGGAGTACATGAAGTTCCAACAGGGAGTATACATACCAGTTAAATAATCAGCATACAAGAGATGGATGCAGAGGGAATCCACGGATTATATATATATATACATATATATACATACACACATCAAAGTTCTGTGGTGTGTGACTTGTGAAAGCCAGAGAGTGACATCAGAAGTGTTATATGTTTTGTACGGAGAGCCATCCTTTAGTTTTGTTCTTGAAGACTTGGAAGGAAGGCTTGGCTCTAATAGCATTAGGAAGGGTATTCCATAGCTTAAAGGCTCCGCTTCGTTCTCTGTCGATCCCTCATTCCTTCACTTCAACTGTTCACCTCGCCCATTATTTTCAGCTATGCTTACTGTTTAATTCTTCTCTCACACCACCATCCCTTGATTATGGTATTATTTTCTTTCTCCCCTTCATCCCTTTCCTTCTCTCCACGCCACTCTTTCTTCCACCCATTTCACATGTCAAGTTTGGACATTTTTACCAGACTTGTATTATCAACAAACTATCGCCCAAATTGGCCCACATTTTGTTCCTCTCTGAGCAGTGTAAATGGGGGTGAAGGGTGAAAAGGGGGGGGCTGCGTTAGCATGTGGGAAGAATGTGTCAAACTGCTGTCCACTCACAGCTCATGCACAATGCATACCTTGAATGCTCTCTGCCTCTTGGCAGCCCGGGATGCCCAGGCCTTCCTTATCTTTGGTTCTTAATGAAAAGACAGTGGTGACAATAAGTGGACCTGTCAATAAAAAAAACACATACTATTAAATATTCTAAATTGCCTTGTATAAAGAGAGTAATCTGCAATTTGCCAAGTGATATATGGGGAGGAGAGTACAAAACAACACAACAGCACGGTCTGCTGTCTCCGAAAGGGCTGGCAGTCAATATTAGTCCCAGAAACATTTTAGCACCTTACAGTAGGTGGAGCAACTGCTGCAGAGGGTAAATAGCAACCAGCTCCTCCTGCTCTCAAGTAAATTGATATTAAAGCAGCTGCAGGCAATTAAGAGGGGGTGCGTGAAGATTGTCGGTGGATGTTGAGTCTGCAGGAGGCAACTTCAATCTAGTCCAGCACTATACATTGGAACGGGCTGAAGTCCAAGGGAGAGGATGTTAGCTGCATGCTGGGAGGGAGAGTGCAGCACTATACATTGGCAGAGCAATAAGCGTGGTCTGATGTCGATGGGAGTGGAGGTTAGATGTTAGCTGCATGCTGGGAGGGAGAGTGCAGCACTATACATTGGCAGAGCAATAAGCGTGGTCTGATGTCGATGGGAGTGGAGGTTAGATGTTAGCTGCATGCTGGGAGGGAGGGTCCAGCACTATACGTTGGAAGAGCAATAAGCGTGAAGTTCAAGGGAGTGGAGGTTAGATGTTAGCTGCATGCTGGGAGGGAGGGTCCAGCACTATACGTTGGAAGAGCAATAAGAGTGAAGTCCATGGGAGTGGAGGTTAGATGTTAGCTGCATGCTGGGAGGGAGAGTCCAGCACTATACGTTGGAAGAGCAATAAGAGTGAAGTCCATGGGAGTGGAGGTTAGATGTTAGCTGCATGCTGGGAGGGAGGGTCCAGCACTATACGTTGGAAGAGCAATAAGAGTGAAGTCCATGGGAGTGGAGGTTCGATGTTAGCTGCATGCTGGGAGGGAGAATGCAGCACTATACGTTGGAAGAGCAATAAGCATGAAGTCCAAGGGAGTGGAGGTTAGATGTTAGCTGCATGCTGGGAGGGAGGGTCCAGCACTATACGTTAGAAGAGCAATAAGCATGAAGTCCAAGGGAGTGGAGGTTAGATGTTACCTGCATGCTGGGAGGTAGAGTCGGCACTATACGTTGGAAGAGCAATAAGCGTGAAGTCCATGGGAGTGGAGGTTAGATGTTAGCTGCATGCTGGGAGGGAGAGTCAGCACTATACGTTGGAAGAGCAATAAGCGTGAAGTCCATGGGAGTGGAGGTTAGATGTTACCTGCATGCTGGGAGGGAGAGTCGGCACTATACGTTGGAAGAGCAATAAGCGTGAAGTCCATGGGAGTGGAGGTTAGATGGTAGCTGCGTGCTGGGAGGGAGTGTCCAGCACTATACGTTGGAAGAGCAATAAGAGTGAAGTCCATGGGAGTGGAGGTTAGATGTTAGCTGCATGCTGGGAGGGAGGGTCCAGCACTATACGTTGGAAGAGCAATAAGAGTGAAGTCCATGGGAGTGGAGGTTCGATGTTAGCTGCATGCTGGGAGGGAGAATGCAGCACTATACGTTGGAAGAGCAATAAGCATGAAGTCCAAGGGAGTGGAGGTTAGATGTTAGCTGCATGCTGGGAGGGAGAGTCGGCACTATACGTTGGAAGAGCAATAAGCGTGAAGTCCATGGGAGTGGAGGTTAGATGTTACCTGCATGCTGGGAGGTAGAGTCGGCACTATACGTTGGAAGAGCAATAAGCGTGAAGTCCATGGGAGTGGAGGTTAGATGTTAGCTGCATGCTGGGAGGGAGAGTCAGCACTATACGTTGGAAGAGCAATAAGCGTGAAGTCCATGGGAGTGGAGGTTAGATGTTACCTGCATGCTGGGAGGGAGAGTCGGCACTATACGTTGGAAGAGCAATAAGCGTGAAGTCCATGGGAGTGGAGGTTAGATGGTAGCTGCGTGCTGGGAGGGAGTGTCCAGCACTATACAAGAGCAATAAGCGTGAAGTCCAAGGGAGTGGAGGTTCGATGTTAGCTGCATGCTGGGAGGGAGAGTCCAGCACTATATGTTGGAAGAGAAATGCGTGCGGGCTGAAGTCCAAGGGAGTGGAGGTTAGATGTTAGCTGCATGCTGGGAGGGAGGGTCCAGCACTATACGTTGGAAGAGCAATAAGCGTGAAGTCCAAGGGAGTGGAGGTTAGATGTTAGCTGCATGCTGGGAGGGAGGGTCCAGCACTATACGTTGGAAGAGAAGTACGTGCGGGCTGAAGTCCAAGGGAGTGGAGGTTAGATGTTAGCTGCATGCTGGGAGGGAGGGTCCAGCACTATACGTTGGAAGAGCAATAAGCGTGAAGTCCAAGGGAGTGGAGGTTAGATGTTAGCTGCATGCTGGGAGGGAGGGTCCAGCGCTATACGTTGGAAGAGCAATAAGAGTGAAGTCCATGGGAGTGGAGGTTAGAGGTTAGCTGCATGCTGGGAGGGAGGGTCCAGCACTATACGTTAGAAGAGCAATAAGCATGAAGTCCATGGGAGTGGAGGTTAGATTTTAGCTGCATGCTGGGAGGGAGGGTCCAGCACTATACGTTGGAAGAGCAATAAGAGTGAAGTCCATGGGAGTGGAGGTTAGATGTTAGCTGCATGCTGGGAGGGAGAGTCCAGCACTATACGTTGGAAGAGCAATAAGAGTGAAGTCCAAGGGAGTGGAGGTTAGATGTTAGCTGCATGCTGGGAAGGAGGGTCCAGCACTATACGTTGGAAGAGAAATACGTGCGGGCTGAAGTCCATGGGAGTGGAGGTTCGATGTTAGCTGCATGCTGGGAGGGAGAATGCAGCACTATACGTTAGAAGAGCAATAAGCATGAAGTCCAAGGGAGTGGAGGTTAGATGTTAGTTGCATGCTGGGAAGAAGGGGCCAGCACTATACGTTGGAAGAGCAATAAGTATGAAGTCCATGGGAGTGGACGTTAGATGTTAGCTGCATGCTGGGAGGGAGGGTCCAGCATTATATGTTGGAAGAGAAATGCGTGCGGGCTCAAGTCCAAGGGAGTGGAGGTTAGATCTTAGCTGCATGCTGGGAGGGAGAGTGCAGCACTATACATTGGCAGAGCAATAAGCGTGGGCTGATGTCCATGGGAGTGGAGGTTAGATGTTAGCTGCATGCTGGGAGGGAGGGTCCAGCACTATACGTTGGAAGAGCAATAAGAGTGAAGTCCATGGGAGTGGAGGTTAGAGGTTAGCTGCATGCTGGGAGGGAGAGTCCAGCACTATACGTTGGAAGAGCAATAAGCATGAAGTTCAAGGGAGTGGAGGTTAGATGTTATCTGCATGCTGGGAGGGAGGGTCCAGCACTATACGTTGGAAGAGCAATAAGAGTGAAGTCCATGGGAGTGGAGGTTAGAGGTTAGCTGCATGCTGGGAGGGAGGGTCCAGCACTATACGTTGGAAGAGCAATAAGAGTGAAGTCCATGGGAGTGGAGGTTAGATGTTAGCTGCATGCTGGGAGGGAGAGTCCAGCACTATACGTTGGAAGAGAAATACGTGCGGGCTGAAGTCCAAGGGAGTGGAGGTTAGATGTTAGCTGCATGCTGGGAAGGAGGGTCCAGCACTATACGTTGGAAGAGAAATACGTGCGGGCTGAAGTCCATTGGAGTGGAGGTTCGATGTTAGCTGCATGCTGGGAGGGAAAATGCAGCACTATAAGTTAGAAGAGCAATAAGCATGAAGTCCAAGGGAGTGGAGGTTAGATGTTAGCTGCATGCTGGGAGGGAGGGTCCAGCACTATACGTTGGAAGAGCAATAAGCATGAAGTCCATGGGAGTGGAGGTTAGATTTTAGCTGCATGCTGGGAGGGAGGGTCCAGCACTATACGTTGGAAGAGCAATAAGCATGAAGTCCATGGGAGTGGAGGTTAGATGTTAGCTGCATGCTGGGAGGGAGAGTGCAGCACTATACATTGGCAGAGCAATAAGCGTGGGCTGATGTCCATGGGAGTGGAGGTTAGATGTTAGCTGCATGCTGGGAGGGAGGGACCAGCACTATACGTTGGAAGAGCAATAAGCGTGAAGTCCAAGGGAGTGGAGGTTAGATGTTAGCTGCATGCTGGGAGGGAGGGTCCAGCACTATACGTTGGAAGAGCAATAAGAGTGAAGTCCATGGGAGTGGAGGTTAGAGGTTAGCTGCATGCTGGGAGGGAGGGTGCAGCACTATACGTTGGAAGAGTAATAAGAGTGAAGTCCATGGGAGTGGAGGTTAGATGTTAGCTGCATGCTGGGAGGGAGAGTCCAGCACTTTAAGTTGGAAGAGCAATAAGAGTGAAGTCCATGGGAGTGGAGGTTAGATGTTAGCTGCATGCTGGGAGGGAGGGTCCAGCACTATATGTTGGAAGAGCAATAAGAGTGAAGTCCATGGGAGTGGAGGTTAGATGTTAGCTGCATGCTGGGAGGGAGGGTCCAGCACTATACGTTGGAAGAGCAATAAGAGTGAAGTCCATGGGAGTGGAGGTTAGATGTTAGCTGCGTGCTGGGAGGGAGTGTCCAGCACTATACGTTGGAAGAGCAATAAGCGTGAAGTCCAAGGGAGTGGAGGTTAGAGGTTAGCTGCATGCTGGGAGGGAGAGTCCAGCACTATAGGTTGGAAGAGCAATAAGAGTGAAGTCCATGGGAGTGGAGGTTCGATGTTAGCTGCATGCTGGGAGGGAGAGTGCAGCACAATACATTGGCAGAGCAATAAGCGTGAAGTCCATGGGAGTGGAGGTTAGATGTTAGCTGCATGCTGGGAGGGAGAGTGCAGCACTATACATTGGCAGAGCAATAAGCGTGGGCTGATGTCCATGGGAGTGGAGGTTAGATGTTAGCTGCATGCTGGGAGGGAGGGACCAGCACTATACGTTGGAAGAGCAATAAGAGTGAAGTCCAAGGGAGTGGAGGTTAGATGTTAGCTGCATGCTGGGAGGGAGAGTCCAGCACTATACGTTGGAAGAGCAATAAGAGTGAAGTCCATGGGAGTGGAGGTTAGATGTTAGCTGCATGCTGGGAGGGAGAGTCCAGCACTATACGTTGGAAGAGCAATAAGAGTGAAGTCCATGGGAGTGGAGGTTAGATGTTAGCTGCATGCTGGGAGGGAGAGTCAGCACTATACGTTGGAAGAGCAATAAGCGTGAAGTCCATGGGAGTGGAGGTTAGATGTTAGCTGCATGCTGGGAGGAAGAGTCCAGCACTATACGTTGGAAGAGCAATAAGAGTGAAGTCCATGGGAGTGGAGGTTAGATGTTAGCTGCATGCTGGGAGGGAGAGTGCAGCACTATACATTGGCAGAGCAATAAGCGTGAAGTCCATGGGATTAGAGGTTAGATGTTAGCTGCATGCTGTGAGGGAGGGTCCAGCACTATACGTTGGAAGAGCAATAAGCGTGATGTCCATGGGAGTAGAGGTTAGATGTTAGCTGCATGCTGGGAGGGAGGGTCCAGCACTATACGTTGGAAGAGCAATAAGCATGAAGTCCATGGGAGTGGAGGTTAGATGTTAGCTGCATGCTGGGAGGGAGAGTGCAGCACTATACATTGGCAGAGCAATAAGCGTGGGCTGATGTCCATGGGAGTGGAGGTTAGATGTTAGCTGCATGCTGGGAGGGAGGGACCAGCACTATACGTTGGAAGAGCAATAAGCGTGAAGTCCAAGGGAGTGGAGGTTAGATGTTAGCTGCATGCTGGGAGGGAGGGTCCAGCACTATACGTTGGAAGAGCAATAAGAGTGAAGTCCATGGGAGTGGAGGTTAGAGGTTAGCTGCATGCTGGGAGGGAGGGTGCAGCACTATACGTTGGAAGAGTAATAAGAGTGAAGTCCATGGGAGTGGAGGTTAGATGTTAGCTGCATGCTGGGAGGGAGAGTCCAGCACTTTAAGTTGGAAGAGCAATAAGAGTGAAGTCCATGGGAGTGGAGGTTAGATGTTAGCTGCATGCTGGGAGGGAGGGTCCAGCACTATATGTTGGAAGAGCAATAAGAGTGAAGTCCATGGGAGTGGAGGTTAGATGTTAGCTGCATGCTGGGAGGGAGGGTCCAGCACTATACGTTGGAAGAGCAATAAGAGTGAAGTCCATGGGAGTGGAGGTTAGATGTTAGCTGCGTGCTGGGAGGGAGTGTCCAGCACTATACGTTGGAAGAGCAATAAGCGTGAAGTCCAAGGGAGTGGAGGTTAGAGGTTAGCTGCATGCTGGGAGGGAGAGTCCAGCACTATAGGTTGGAAGAGCAATAAGAGTGAAGTCCATGGGAGTGGAGGTTCGATGTTAGCTGCATGCTGGGAGGGAGAGTGCAGCACAATACATTGGCAGAGCAATAAGCGTGAAGTCCATGGGAGTGGAGGTTAGATGTTAGCTGCATGCTGGGAGGGAGAGTGCAGCACTATACATTGGCAGAGCAATAAGCGTGGGCTGATGTCCATGGGAGTGGAGGTTAGATGTTAGCTGCATGCTGGGAGGGAGGGACCAGCACTATACGTTGGAAGAGCAATAAGAGTGAAGTCCAAGGGAGTGGAGGTTAGATGTTAGCTGCATGCTGGGAGGGAGAGTCCAGCACTATACGTTGGAAGAGCAATAAGAGTGAAGTCCATGGGAGTGGAGGTTAGATGTTAGCTGCATGCTGGGAGGGAGAGTCCAGCACTATACGTTGGAAGAGCAATAAGAGTGAAGTCCATGGGAGTGGAGGTTAGATGTTAGCTGCATGCTGGGAGGGAGAGTCAGCACTATACGTTGGAAGAGCAATAAGCGTGAAGTCCATGGGAGTGGAGGTTAGATGTTAGCTGCATGCTGGGAGGAAGAGTCCAGCACTATACGTTGGAAGAGCAATAAGAGTGAAGTCCATGGGAGTGGAGGTTAGATGTTAGCTGCATGCTGGGAGGGAGAGTCAGCACTATACGTTGGAAGAGCAATAAGCGTGAAGTCCATGGGAGTAGAGGTTAGATGTTAGCTGCATGCTGGGAGGGAGGGTCAGCACTATACGTTGGAAAAGAAATACGTGCGGGCTGAAGTCCATGGGAGTAGAGGTTAGATGTTAGCTGCATGCTGGGAGGGACAGTCCAGCACTATACGTTGGAAGAGCAATAAGAGTGAAGTCCATGGGAGTGGAGGTTAGATGTTAGCTGCATGCTGGGAGGGAGAGTCAGCACTATACGTTGGAAGAGCAATAAGCGTGAAGTCCATGGGAGTGGAGGTTAGATGTTAGCTGCATGCTGGGAGGGAGAGTCCAGCACTATACGTTGGAAGAGCAATAAGAGTGAAGTCCATGGGAGTGGAGGTTAGATGTTAGCTGCATGCTGGGAGGGAGAGTCAGCACTATACATTGGAAGAGCAATAAGCGTGAAGTCCATGGGAGTAGAGGTTAGATGTTAGCTGCATGCTGGGAGGGAGAGTCCAGCACTATACGTTGGAAGAGCAATAAGCGTGAAGTCCATGGGAGTAGAGGTTAGATGTTAGCTGCATGCTGGGAGGGAGAGTGATGCATTGGCCTTCTTTTAGTCCAAATGATCGCGATTCATTGACTTTCTATTAGTTCATCTAAAATAATCCATATTCCCATTTATACCCTTCAAATAATGCACCGGTGCAGCCCCAAATCCACCACCAATGACAATTGAACGCAGACTTGATTAACTAGAATAATAACATCACTCTATTCTTGTCATTTATATATTTGCAAGTCACCTATCAAATAAAAGAATATATATATTTATTTATATTGTGGTTCTGAAAACAAATTAATCAACACCTCATATCCATATCTGCTTGGTATTTCATTACTTATATGCTACGCACCAGCCTTACACTTATTCTAGCTTTTTTTCATCAGAGTGATCTCGTAATTCACCAATACCTACAATCAATAATTGATGTTCATTATATCATGGCTGGCACCCCAAAACTCCACACGTATAAATAACTTAGTCTAACATGTGTCATACATTTTAAAAAGTCCTTACGTTTAAAGCATCCGATATGCTTGTTCACCCTCTCAATATTCACTTGCAGCGTTCTGCATGGTGCGAGGCCGTCCTCTTGAATTACCAATTTACTTATAGTTCCCGTTGAGGTCCTACGTCAACAACGTCCCGACTCATTGTTTAAATTCGTCATTAAAAAGATCACCAAGATCTTCTCCATCGGCCATGTGCCATTGATTATTAACCTTTTTGAATTCTTGTGACATGAGAAGTCATAATTCCGTGCCACGAGGCTAAGCATGAGAAGCCAGAGGAATGTAAATATTGCACATAAAGTCAAGAGGCCATTAAAGAGAAAACAAGGAATGGGACTCTGTACAAAGGGACAATTCTAGAAGAACCTCTGTGGGCTGAGGAGTCTAGGGATCCAGGTTTCGTTAGCTGTGATGGGTGGACCATGTGGTCTGACAACTGCGCTTAGTCCAGTGATCCCTGAACTGTGAGAAACAAGGACATTGTGAAATAACCCAGAAAGAGGGTCCAGCCGACCTGGAGTCAAGACTGAAACAAGTACAAGAGGCTGAGCGAAAGTCTTGGGGAAGGGAACCCTGAGACTTGAGACTGCATGTATGGTCTTCAGGACGGAGCCTCAAGACTCTTTTCCTTTTGAATGGTGGTGCTTTTACCTTGGGAAGGGAGTCCCGAGGATTGTGTGGAACTGTATTACCTTGAATGTGAGAAAGGTAATTCTGAGACTTTTGTGGAACCTTCTTGAACTTGGGGAAGGGGAACTGAAAAGGAAGCTAAGAGCTGGAAGAAGCTCAGGGCTTTGTGTTGATCACCATTTCTTTGATTATTGACATCCAAACACACTGTTTAGCTTTAGTTGCGCGGGCCAGGATAGGTTTTGGACACATAGAGATTCATAGGTTGAACTCTGAGTCAGAATTTCCTTAGTTTGGTTCAGGTAAGGGAATACGACCTCAGCATAGGGCAAGTTAGGCCTTCTACCACCCTGACATTTAAGTTAATAAATATCTTTTGTTTGAACTTTAAGTCTGTTGTCTGTGGGGGTCATTACAACCCAGGCGCTAATTGCGCCAACTTTACCACCATGGTGTAAACTGCGTTTACACCATGGTGGATGGCGGATTTACCGCCCCATTCCAAGGTGAGTGGGGCGGTAAATCCCCATTTCCCATTTTCCCTTCCCCATTCCCATTTTTGCCCCATAGGGCATAATGGGAGTGGGGAAGGCGCTAATTACGCCACCGTAAATTACGGTGGCGTAATTAGCATCATGGCAGGTTAGCGCCATGGATTTTAACGGCTGCTAAAAGCAGCCGTTAAAATCAGAATAGGCGTTAAGGGTTAACGACGGCGTTAACCCTTAACGCCTGGGTCGTAATGAGGCCCTGGGTCTCATTCCGAGTACGGCGCTAACCAATGGCGCTATTAACGCCTTGGTTGACGCCGTACCCGGACCGGCAGCACCTTGGTGGATGGCGGAATTACCGCCCCATTCCAAGGTCGGCGGGGCGGTAATTCCCCATTCACCAAGGCTCTTCCCCATTCCCAAATGAGCCCCCATAGGGCTCAATGGGAATGGGGAAGATGCAAATAACGGTGACCGTTCATTACGGTCACCGTTATTGGCTTGGAGGCCCCTTTGCGCCCTCGACTTTAACACCTGCTCAAAGCAGGCGTTAAGGGCGAGGGCGCAAAGGGAACTCGGAGTATGGCGGTAAGGGATTACCGCCACCGGTCTCGTTACCGGTGGCCGCTATCCCTTACCGCCATACTCGGAATGAGGCCCCCTGTGTCTTGCTTCACGATGCCTTCACAGTACAGACAGGTACTAAACCCTTTCACATGGCATGAGAGGGTAAAGTGTGTTCACTGCATCGGGTATGTGAGGGAGCAGATCGAGCCGCAGGAGCGATGTGCATTCAAACTACATTGTTTCTGTACGGAAAGCACAGAGATAAAGAATCTAGGGGAAAGGTTTGTTTCTACCTTGCAAAGGTTTAAAAATCATTTTGTCAAAGCAACACTGGGTGCTATACCAAAATGAGTGTGTCTAGCAATGTATCTGTTATTCTCTGCATTTATTTAAGTAAATACAGAAGAAAGGTACAGATATTTGTTAAATACAAGCGTGCATTTTAAAACGCATCATTACATACAGAAATAGAAATGCTTTTACATTTTCACGCATAGCTTTGTAAATTGTAAAATAGTCAGTGTTGCATGATTCTTAATTCAAACAAGTCCATGAAATACGAAAACTAAGAAATCTGTCATATAGAAACATAGCGTCAAAGAGAAAATGCTCATTCACTGACAGGTATAACAAGCAGAAGCTGATAAGTTGCAATTATAATAAGGGGTTGTACATGTACTATTCTGAAGCTGCTTTTGTAAACAAAATTGTGGACGTCCATGTGGGCGAACAGTTCTTCAAATGAGCGGATGCAACTGGAAATAATGTTTGTTATGAGCAACACTGCTGCGTGTATTATCTTTGGCAAGATCTATCACCAAAGGCTAAAATGGGAATCACTGGTCTCTCTTTTACTTGTTCTAAGACAAACATGCATGGTTTTCTCAGATCAATGCTATACTATATGTGCGCAACCGACAGGGTAACACTGGCTTCCTTTCAATGTAAAAAAACAGGACAGTCAATGCAACTGACTACATTAATTACACTAATCTGTTAGGATTGGATTGGGAATCAGGGAAATTAGTGGAACAAATTAAAATGAAGGGGTGCGGGGGGGGTCTAATCCTTCACAAACTAGCTGTTTCCGACAGCAAGAATCCACATCTCTGAAGATGCTGGGGGCTACATCATGGCAGATCCTGAAGGGAGCAGAACTTGGGGGACACAGCTGATCCCACAAGATGTGACTGCCTGGGTAAGAGAGCAAGTATGAAATGTAATGACTGGGCCAAGAGTGCAATTCTAGTCTATGTGCATAAAAATAGGAACTTTACCAATTATTTAAAAATCAGATTTTGTAATGCTTTCTAGAACTTGGAGGCAAAACTTGATTTGAGCTGAACTGCTTTGGAAACAAGACGCAAATAGATTTCAGGCATCTTCAAACCGATAGAGTAAACTCCTCATGGAGCTAAAATTTGACACCGACATATTTTCTAAATTGAAATTTATTGACCGTTTCAACATTTTGTGGGCTGAAATAAAGTATTTCCCCCATGTTTGCATGATATATTACACCGTTAAGAGGCACCAAGAGAGAAATCGTTGCAAGGGGATTTAAAATGCATTACCTCTAATTTTTGATTCACGGCTTTAGATTGTTTTAGGTTGTTCTTAGTTAACTGCCCCTAGGCATTTGACAGAGTGTCTTAACCCTTTCTCGAATTCAGAGGTGTGCCTGTATAACCTTACCTGTCCCCTAGCTGGCTCGTCCACCGCATCACAGAAGTGAATTCAGAGGTGTGCCTGTATAACCTTACCTGTCCCCTAGCTGGCTCGTCCGCCGCATCACAGAAGTGAATTCAGAGGTGTGCCTGTATAACCTTACCTGTCCCCTAGCTGGCTCGTCCGCCGCATCACAGAAGTGAATTCAGAGGTGTGCCTGTATAACCTTACCTGTCCCCTAGCTGGCTCGTCCGCCGCATCACAGAAGTGAATTCAGAGGTGTGCCTGTATAACCTTACCTGTCCCCTAGCTGGCTCGTCCACCGCATCACAGAAGTGAATTCAGAGGTGTGCCTGTATAACCTTACCTGTCCCCTAGCTGGCTCGTCCACCGCATCACAGAAGTGAATTCAGAGGTGTGCCTGTATAACCTTACCTGTCCCCTAGCTGGCTCGTCCGCCGCATCACAGAAGTGAATTCAGAGGTGTGCCTGTATAACCTTACCTGTCCCCTAGCTGGCTCGTCCACCGCATCACAGAAGTGAATTCAGAGGTGTGCCTGTATAACCTTACCTGTCCCCTAGCTGGCTCGTCCGCCGCATCACAGAAGTGAATTCAGAGGTGTGCCTGTATAACCTTACCTGTCCCCTAGCTGGCTCGTCCACCGCATCACAGAAGTGAATTCAGAGGTGTGCCTGTATAACCTTACCTGTCCCCTAGCTGGCTCGTCCACCGCATCACAGAAGTGAATTCAGAGGTGTGCCTGTATAACCTTACCTGTCCCCTAGCTGGCTCGTCCACCGCATCACAGAAGTGAATTCAGAGGTGTGCCTGTATGACCTTACCTGTCCCCTAGCTGGCTCGTCCACCGCATCACAGAAGTGAATTCAGAGGTGTGCCTGTATAACCTTACCTGTCCCCTAGCTGGCTCGTCCGCCGCATCACAGAAGTGAATTCAGAGGTGTGCTGTATAACCTTACCTGTCCCCTAGCTGGCTCGTCCGCCGCATCACAGAAGTGAATTCAGAGGTGTGCCTGTATAACCTTACCTGTCCCCTAGCTGGCTCGTCCGCCGCATCACAGAAGTGAATTCAGAGGTGTGCCTGTATAACCTTACCTGTCCCCTAGCTGGCTCGTCCACCGCATCACAGAAGTGAATTCAGAGGTGTGCCTGTATAACCTTACCTGTCCCCTAGCTGGCTCGTCCGCCGCATCACAGAAGTGAATTCAGAGGTGTGCCTGTATAACCTTACCTGTCCCCTAGCTGGCTCGTCCGCCGCATCACAGAAGTGAATTCAGAGGTGTGCCTGTATAACCTTACCTGTCCCCTAGCTGGCTCGTCCGCCGCATCACAGAAGTGAATTCAGAGGTGTGCCTGTATAACCTTACCTGTCCCCTAGCTGGCTCGTCCACCGCATCACAGAAGTGAATTCAGAGGTGTGCCTGTATAACCTTACCTGTCCCCTAGCTGGCTCGTCCACCGCATCACAGAAGTGAATTCAGAGGTGTGCCTGTATAACCTTACCTGTCCCCTAGCTGGCTCGTCCGCCGCATCACAGAAGTGAATTCAGAGGTGTGCCTGTATAACCTTACCTGTCCCCTAGCTGGCTCGTCCACCGCATCACAGAAGTGAATTCAGAGGTGTGCCTGTATAACCTTACCTGTCCCCTAGCTGGCTCGTCCGCCGCATCACAGAAGTGAATTCAGAGGTGTGCCTGTATAACCTTACCTGTCCCCTAGCTGGC
This sequence comes from Ambystoma mexicanum, assembly GCF_040938575.1. Classification (NCBI taxonomy): domain Eukaryota; kingdom Metazoa; phylum Chordata; class Amphibia; order Caudata; family Ambystomatidae; genus Ambystoma; species Ambystoma mexicanum. The sequence goes on from NC_090931.1 coordinate 1,533,261,886, forward strand.
TCGTCCACCGCATCACAGAAGTGAATTCAGAGGTGTGCCTGTATAACCTTACCTGTCCCCTAGCTGGCTCGTCCACCGCATCACAGAAGTGAATTCAGAGGTGTGCCTGTATAACCTTACCTGTCCCCTAGCTGGCTCGTCCACCGCATCACAGAAGTGAATTCAGAGGTGTGCCTGTATGACCTTACCTGTCCCCTAGCTGGCTCGTCCACCGCATCACAGAAGTGAATTCAGAGGTGTGCCTGTATAACCTTACCTGTCCCCTAGCTGGCTCGTCCGCCGCATCACAGAAGTGAATTCAGAGGTGTGCTGTATAACCTTACCTGTCCCCTAGCTGGCTCATCCGCCGCATCACAGAAGTGAATTCAGAGGTGTGCCTGTATAACCTTACCTGTCCCCTAGCTGGCTCGTCCGCCGCATCACAGAAGTGAATTCAGAGGTGTGCCTGTATAACCTTACCTGTCCCCTAGCTGGCTCGTCCACCGCATCACAGAAGTGAATTCAGAGGTGTGCCTGTATAACCTTACCTGTCCCCTAGCTGGCTCGTCCACCGCATCACAGAAGTGAATTCAGAGGTGTGCCTGTATGACCTTACCTGTCCCCTAGCTGGCTCGTCCACCGCATCACAGAAGTGAATTCAGAGGTGTGCCTGTATAACCTTACCTGTCCCCTAGCTGGCTCGTCCACCGCATCACAGAAGTGAATTCAGAGGTGTGCCTGTATAACCTTACCTGTCCCCTAGCTGGCTCGTCCACCGCATCACAGAAGTGAATTCAGAGGTGTGCCTGTATAACCTTACCTGTCCCCTAGCTGGCTCGTCCGCCGCATCACAGAAGTGAATTCAGAGGTGTGCCTGTATAACCTTACCTGTCCCCTAGCTGGCTCGTCCACCGCACCACAGAAGTGAATTCAGAGGTGTGCCTGTATGACCTTACCTGTCCCCTAGCTGGCTCGTCCACCGCATCACAGAAGTGAATTCAGAGGTGTGCCTGTATAACCTTACCTGTCCCCTAGCTGGCTCGTCCACCGCATCACAGAAGTGAATTCAGAGGTGTGCTGTATAACCTTACCTGTCCCCTAGCTGGCTCGTCCGCCGCATCACAGAAGTGAATTCAGAGGTGTGCCTGTATAACCTTACCTGTCCCCTAGCTGGCTCGTCCACCGCACCACAGAAGTGAATTCAGAGGTGTGCCTGTATAACCTTACCTGTCCCCTAGCTGGCTCGTCCACCGCACCACAGAAGTGAATTCAGAGGTGTGCCTGTATAACCTTACCTGTCCCCTAGCTGGCTCGTCCACCGCACCACAGAAGTGAATTCAGAGGTGTGCCTGTATAACCTTACCTGTCCCCTAGCTGGCTCGTCCACTGCACCACAGAAGTGAGTATTATTTTGGGTGTTACTGAGCCACAATGGCTACACACACATTGCTGATTAGTACTAGGTAGTATTAGATGTTTTAACAGAATGGACAGGTGTTGGGCATCTACTCAACCGCTTTTTTGATTATCCAAGGAACTGCACATTCTTTGACTGCACTATGTTTAATACTCATATCTCTACAAAAGAATACATAAGCATAACATTAACGAGTTCCTTTGCGAGTAAAAAATATACTTTATTGCAAGACCTTGTGTGTTTAGTGATAAAACTGTGTAGGGAAGATTTTGATTGCATCTAATTGCTGTACCCATCAGCCTGGGCGTAACTGAAGACTTTAATATCTAGTATAATCACAAGGGTGATAAGCATTGGTACACAGATACTCTAGAGGTGGACCCACAGCAATATTGCTGTCCAATATTAAGCCCGTCAGGTGCTCAGAGGTAGTAGCTTCTCTTGCACTCCAGAGCCTTGCTTCGGGAACAGCACTACTCTCTGCCACAAAACCTTCCACAGCCCCAGGTGGGCATGTTGACCGCCTTTGGGGTGTGATGTTAGGCTCTGCTATACAGGTTATGATGACAATCATGACAACATCAGGAGTGTGAGACAATATTACAGCTATTTATAATACATCAAGCAAACACAGAACTACAGAACCCATTCTTAGAGTCCAAAATAACAAGGCAGCCATTTCATAGAGCCTAAATCCACTCCCTGAAGATCAGGTGTGTAACTTTACCCAGAGAGAGCAGAGCTTGGTGAATTTCATTCATGACATTCCTGTAAAGCTCCTTCTGCCACTCCTTCAAAATCATCCACTCCTCTTCAGAGAAACAGACAGAAGCGTCATTAAAGGTAGCCTGCACCTAGAACAGAACATGTGACATTGGTTATTTACTAATTCCACTCAGCGAACGGCAGTATACAGTGAATTTCAAATAACTTAAATTGCCGCCTTTAGCAGGTGCATCAACCAGTCTGGTTGCTCTGAATGAGGAATGTATCTAAAATACAAGGCCGCATTCAGACAAGTCTCAGAGCGGATGCTGCTGTACCAAACACGTCCTCAGCCACCAACATTTGTCACCAAAATGCACAGAGAAGAATCATGGAACATACATGTACACACCAGTCTCCTTTCCTCTTCTCTCCCAGTCCATGGAAATCCTTCTTCCTTTTAAGAAAAATTAAGAGAGACGCAGGACTTCCACTGTCTAGGATAGAAAAGGCGGGAGTGGAAAGGTACTTTGTTTGGTTACATAGCAATAGCACCTGTAAGTAACTGGTGTAACCGAGGGCGGGTAATAGCAATAAACATCGGCCTACCTTGGCCCTTTAACACACACCAGGCCACTACCGACTGATAATACCTGGCAGACAAGTGTTTATCATCTAAACAAGCTCTTCCGTTTTTACTACCGCCCCTCGCCCAACCTCAATTTTCTATGCGAACAGTGTATCACTTTGAAGCAATTACATGTCTTATAACAAGATAAGGAGACTTACTATATGATACACTATGTGTTGTTTTAAATGCAAGCTAAACTAGGTAGCAGCAGAGGGTTATATACAAATCACAGCTAGATTCAGGGTTGTGTAGCAATAGGTTTTGACTAGCAGAGACTGTGTTTCAGTCCCCAAACAAATGTACTGTATGCAAATGTAGTCATTTTCCTTGTGGAAGGACACAGCACAGTTGCCATGGGTGTATGTTCATTCCTCAACAGAGTTTTTTCAACACTGCTTCTATAGCGTAATTAGAGGCATCCGTTTCCACTAACAAGGGTCGACTTGTATCGGGTTGAGCCAAAATGGGAGCTTGTATTAACTCGGTCTTCAAACGCTGGAATGCAGTTTCTTGTAATGTTGACCAGACAAATGGGGTATCCTTCTTTAGCAGAGCCACTATAGGTTGTACAATCTCGGAAAAGGGGGCTATGAACTTTCGGTAGAAATTGGCTAGTCCTAGAAAGGATTGGATTTGTTTCACGGACGTGGGAGTAGGCCAGGCGAGAAAGGCCTTTACTTTTGAAGGGTCCATGCCAATCCCCTCTGGACTAAGGATAAATCCCAGATAGTGCACAGAGGTAACATGAAACAAAAATTTTTCAGGCTTGGCTAACAAGTGATGTTCCCGGAGTCTTTGTAGAACTGCCTTAACAAGTCCTTCATGCTTCAGAGGGTCCTTGGAAAAGATCAATATGTCGTCCAGATAGACAATGATGAAGAGAAACAACATATTAGAGAACACCCTATCCATAAAATGTTGGAATACTGCTGGGGCATTGGCTAGTCCAAAGGGCATGACCAGGTACTCGTAGTGGCCAAAGGGTGTTCTAAAAGCGGTCTTCCACTCGTCTCCTTCCCGGATACGGATCAAATGGTAGGCACCCCTGAGATCCAACTTGGTGAATATTACGGCTCCTTTCACAGCTTCCAGGATATCAGAGATCAGGGGCAGTGGGTACCGATCTTTGAGGGTGCATTGATTTAAGCCTCGATAGTCGAGGCAAGGTCTGAGTTCCTTGGTATCCTTCTTGGGAACGAAGAACAACGAAGCACCCGCTGGAGATTTCGAGGGTTTTATGGTGCCGTTTTAAAGATTAGTGTTTAGGTATTCCCGAAGGGCCTTTTTCTCAGGTTCGGAAAGAATGAACATTCTGCCGAAGGGAATTACAGCTGAGGGATCCGTATCTATGGCACAGTCTTCTGGACTGTGAGGGGGTAAGGCTTGGACTATGGCAGTAGAAAATACATCAGCATATCCCCGATAGGCCTCTGGAACTTGTATGATATTGGAAACCATGAGTGGTGTTTCTTGGTCTCTTGGTGGTTCTTTAGAAGTTATCGAGGAGGGGTCCAGGGATAGACAGTGGGACATACAGAACTCTGAGCCCAGGAATAATGATCGTGCTGTCCAATTGAAATACGGATTGTGCTTTTGTAACCAGGGCATTCCCAAAACCATGGGGTAATGGGCTGACTTAATGATGTCGAATGTAATCCGCTCTTGATGATGGTTTATGGAAAGTTTGACCTCTTTAGTCTGCAGGCTTATGGGTCCTGAAGAGAGGGGTCTTCCGTCAATTGCTTCCACCGGCTGCATGGTGTTTCGTGTCTCGTACGGAATATGATGACTAACAACCCAGTCTTGATCAATGAAAATTCCCATAGCTCTGCAGTCCACCAAGGCCAGAATGGGATAGGTCTTGTCTTTGGAGGGCGAAAGGAAGGCCTGTAGTATCACCAAACTGTTTTGTCCAGGAGAGTTCAAGGATGGAATTGACGTGGAGAAAACATCTCTCCCCCGAATCTTTGCTCCATTTAAGATCGGGAGCTGGCGTTTCCTGAACGCCGAGGAGGTGCCAGAGGACATTCCCTGACCAAATGTTTGTCTGAAGCACAATACATACACAAACCCATATGGATCCTTCTCAATCTTTCTTGAGGTGATATGGGTCCACGAAAGGCTCCAATTTGCATGGGTTCAGGTTCTGGGGCTGGACTTGGGTTTGCGTCCGTTCTGGCTGTGCTCTCAAAGGACGTCTTGGGTGGGTTTCCCTTGGATTTCTTCCTTTCAGCCTTCCTTTCCTGGATGTGAAAGTCTATTTGCAAGGCCAGGTCCATTAGTGCTTGGGATGAATTTGGTCTGGCCACCCTGGCCAGTTCATCCTTGATCTCATCGTTCAGGCCTCTCCTGAACAGGGTAAAACTAGCCTCAGAGGACCTGTCTGCTTCCTTAGCCAATTGTTTAAATCTGGTCACATAAGTGAGCATATCTTGGGAGCCCTATTGAAAATCCAGCAAGCGTTCTTGGGCAGTATAGACCTGCTCTGGACGGTCAAACATGCCGTTAAGGGCCTGTATCAACCCATCATAGTAGTCTAGGAGGGCATCGCCGGAGTTAACAAGGGGTGTTGCCCAAGTTAAGGCGTTGCCGGAAAGGTGGGATATGATGAAACCCACCTTAGCCCTAGGAGTCGAGAAATAATAGGGCTTGAAGGTAAAGTGGACCAAGCATGAATCCAGGAATCCACGAAGAGTTTTTGCCGAACCATCATACTTGTCAACAATACCGCCCAACAGGGCACCCTCGTTTGTATCAGAATCCCGGGATAAGACCAATTCTTTGAGCGTGGCGTTTTCCGCCTTAAGATTTTGAATCTCGGTTGATAATTCTTGCATGCGTCGCATTAAGTCCTGCACGGCGGCTTCCATCTCGTTTTTAGGTTCGATCGGGTGGCGTCTCAAACTATCAAGGAGTTCCCCCCTTCTCACCTGGGTGCGGTGTTTGCCGGTGTCTTCGATTGCTGCCTTCTTGCAAACGCTCCTGGTCTTGAACAGCGCTGCTCGAGTCTCGTCTGGTTCCAGGTTGCGTTTAGTTCCGGGAGCGCGGAGTCCAGGAATCTGGGAGTCTGGGAAAGGCTAGTAATGCTCGGAATCAGGAAGGGGAAAAGGGTCAGGAGCGGATAATAGCTCTGGGACAAAGGAAACAATACCGCGAGCTACGAACACACGTCTGAGGCTACTCTGCAATAGCATTGAGACGTGCGGAGCCGCAGAAGGCGTGGTCTATTAATAGATCACGCCGCGTTAAGCGCATGGAGCAAGCAAGGGCTTCAGCTCTGGACGGCCATGTTGGAAGTATTATGGAATGTAAGCCCCGTTCAGACAAGGAGGTCGAAAAGGGGCGTGATCTGAAGTTCATGACAATGTGAGCCTGGTTGGGAATGCTGAGAGCTGCTCAGAGTGTGTTTTGAAAGATTTGAAGCTTCTGAATCTTTGGCATGAAGTTCCTGTGAATAGAACATTACAGTAAACCAGTCTTGCACCAATGACAGCTCTTGCTATGGTCAGGCAACTGTCAGGGAATAGGTAGGGTCTGGAAGCATTCATCAGATTAGAAGTGTAGGTTGCGAAGGTGGTGATGGTGTTCACTTGGCGTGTCAGAGAGGGTGGCATCTAGGTATACCCCTAGTGTCTTAACTGATGAAGAGATAGGGATCATGATAGCATCAATTTGAAGGCTGTGTATTGGTGGGAGAGCTTGTTGAGCGTTGTGGGAAGTCCAATTAACACGATTTACGTTTTACCCCCATTTAGGCCGAGGTTGTTGGCTGCCATCCATGACTGGATGGTGTTGTAGGTGTGGTCAAAGGTGTTTGAGTCATATGTGTAATTGCCAGGAGGATTTGTGCGTCTGCATAGTTGGTATAGGGTATGTTGAGGGAATCGAGGAGGTCAAAGAGGGGACTTGTAAAGATGTTGTATAGTTTGGATGATATGCATGATCCTTGGGGGACCCTGCAAAGGATAGGTGCAGGTGGGTCATTGGCATTGTCAGAGAACTCTTTCATGACACTTCCTTTTAAAAAGGAGGTGACACACGCTGCGGCTTCGGTTGAGAAGTTGGCTGAGGTGATAAGGTGCTGTCCGAGGATTCTGTGATCCTCCAGGTCAAATGCTGCTGATAAGGAGTAGGAAGGCTGGCTTCCCCATGTCTCAGAGTTCACCGATTCTATTTTTTAGGTCGAGGAGCGCAAATTCTGTACCATGGCCTGGCTGGTTGTCGGGAATGGTGCATTCCTGTGATTATTTTACAGGTAGTTTGGGATCTGTAGATAGGCCACTCTATGATTTTGAGAAGGAAGCGGATGGTGGTGATAGGCCAGTAGTTGTTAGGGCCTGTGGGGTCTAATGATGGCTTTTTCACGAGTGGGCGAACCCAGGCTTCTTTAAGACTAGTGGGCAACATACCTGTGGCGATGGAGGCGGTGATGAGGGGTGCTAGGGAGTTGGCACAGTCCTTGATGATGGTGGCTGGGCACACATCACCTTTGCACTTAGATGGTTTAAGACTTTTTAGAATGGCAAGGACTTCAGGCTCTGAGACTGACTGGAAGTAAAATTGCAGGAAGGTCAGGGTGGGAGCGGGAGGAGCTGCAGGGGGCGGGTAGGTGGCTAGTTTTGCATGGATTTTCTTTTGTACTGCGTCTAGTTTATTGATCATAGCATTTTGGATGTTTGAGCACCAGGTTTTGTCCTTGATGATGGGGAAATGGTGTCTACTGCTGGTGTTAAGATGGTTGTGTAGAGATCAGCCAGGAGGTTTGGGTCCTTTAAGTGGGAGGGTTCCAGTGTTTTTGTCGGCAGTAGTGGCATGATGTTGTCTTTGGTGAGCTTGAATGAGCTACGGGTTAGGGAAGGAAGTAGAATTTGATTGGAGGTTTTGGTTTGTTTGTGAGCGCCTATACACAATGTATTTCAAAGCGCTTCATGACAAGGGAGGGAACAAGGGAAAATACAAAACATTCTTACAGTCCATGAACAAATGACTGAAATAACTATCATACTCAGCCTGACGACATTTCAAATAGAGCAAGTGCTAAGACACAGAAGGGAGGGACTGGAAACAGACAGGCAACTACCGTACTAGGCCTGATGACATTTCTGGTAGAGCCGGAGAATTACATGAGGTGAGGGGAGGAGAATGGAGGGAGAGGAGCAAAACAAGCAGCTATCGTACCAGGCCTGATGACATTTCAGATAGGGCTGGAGGGGGTAGAAGGGGACAAGTAAGGAGGAGGGGGGAGACAAACAATTGTTACTATCATACTAGGTCCAGGGACCATTCAGATAGAGTAAGTGCATAGACAAAAGTAAGAGGGGTGAGAGAGAGAAGGGGGAAGGGAGAGGAGAAAAGAACTGAGAATAAACAGTGAAAATAGCAGAGAAGCACAGGAGAGTGAATACAGTTGCAGGGGTCAGTGAAACACACAAAGTTGCATGGGAACACAAAATGTAGCCAAGTATTCATAGTGACAATTGTCACAGCATGATTCAGGGCCAAACTGGGCGCAATCCATGGATGGCCGGCATGAGGGTTGAGAAGGGTAAGGCACCAAAGTCAATGGGCCTCATTACGCCCCCAAGAACGCCCTCGCGCAAGGAAAAGCCATCAAAATCACTAAATCATCGCAAAGGGCTGCGCCAACCCTGGACCAGTTTACAGGGCTGCCAAACAAGGAACGCAAAGCGGGTAACGTTCATATCAGGGGTACGCGGGAAGTATTACATGCGATTAGCCAGGGTACGTGTATGACAGGGGTACGCGTGAAGTTTTACACGCGATTAGCCAGGGTACGTGTATTACAGGGTTATGCGGGAATTATCACACGCGATTTGGCTGGGTACGTGTATGACAGGGGTACGCGTGAAGTTTTACACGCGATTAGCCAGGGTACGTGTATTACAGGGGTACGCGGGAATTGTCACACGCGATTTGGCTGGGTACATGTATTACAGGGATGCGCGGGAATAATCACACGCGATTTGGCTGGGTACGTGTATTACAGGGGTGCGCGGGAATTATCACACGCGATTTGGCTGGGTACGTGTATTACAGGGGTGCGCGGGAAGTTACACACGTGATTAGGCTGGGTGGGTCCTCACAGGTGTTTCCTGTACACCCTCCACGGCCCCTGCAGGCAGCCCACAAAACAGGGGACTACCCTGCACACCTGCTCATGTCTCCCACCCCCCACCCCCCCAGCAGTGTGGGGCACCCTCCACCAGGCTCCCACCCATGTCTACCACCACCCCCACCCCCCAGCCACCATGGGCAGCCCCCGCCAGGCCCCCACTCATGTCTGAAAAGGAAATGAAGGGAAAAAAGAAATAGAAAACCATTGCTCCATGGGAAAAAATATTCATAGTAAAAAAAATATCCAAATCCAAAGTCCAACTATGTACAAAGTATTCAGGGTCCATCATCCCAAGAGAAGAAATGAAACCTACAAAAAAACATATTTAAAATGGAACTATATACAAAAGGTGGAGCAGTGTCCGTCGACTCCAAATAAAAATAAACTATAAAGGAAACCTATCACTAAATAACTATATACAATGGCGGCGGGCAAGTCCAGCGGCTCACTTAGTGGTGTTCCGGGCCAGGGCATCATCGAACTCCTCGTCTATGTCCCGGAGGCGGTCCTGTTCCATGGCCCCGAGGGTCCGCAGGGACGCCGACATGTTCACCTCCAACTCCCTGTGGATTGCCTCGAGGCACTCGGCCCGCCTCAGGGCCCTCCGCATAGAGTTCTCCGCCCTGACCATCGTGAGCCGCGCCTCCTCCGCCCGCCGCCGCTCCGCATCTATGGCGTGGCCCAATCGCTGCCACACGGAAGACACTTCCCGTCCAGGGTCCTCCTGCCCTCCGGCCAATGCTTGCCCCTCCGATGTTGAAGGCCCCGAGCTATCGTGGCTCCCACCTACAGCCTCCTGCTGCTGCAGCTGCTGCGGTCCATGTGCCCTGTCCGATCGTGCCTGCACATCCTCCTCCAGCTGGGGTGCAGTCGTTGATGTGGCCACCCCTGCTGGACGTCCGACTCCTGACTGTGGCAGGGATCTGTTGTCCACCAGCCTGGCCGCACGGTCGGAGGCAGCTCCACAGGGCACCCAGGTGACACATGGGTGGGAAGATGGCATGGAGGACGTCTGGGGCATAGGGGGGTTCTGTGGAGAAGGGGGTCGGAACACGGTCCAGGAAACAGAGGAATCCAGCCCTGGTGAGTTGTCCCTGTGGGTCAACGCGGTCAACGAGCCATGCGAGAAGACGTGCAGACTCATCATGAAAAGACTGCAGGTCAGCTCGCATGGCCCGTTGATGCAACGCCACCCCACCCTGGACAGGCTCAACCTGGTGCAGGATAGTCACATCCGCAGGGAGAGGAAGGCCAGGTGTTGTAAGCCAATCCTCTCCCTGAGAACGGGTCTGGAGGTAGGCATCCCCGCTGGTGCAAGATGATGCAGTGACAGGAGCAGGGACAGGATTGCACACAGGCACCTCCGCGGCGGCCTGTGCTGCCTCCTGTCTCTGATCCTGCACTGCACCACTAGCACCAGTGGAATCCCCACCTCCAGACCCCGCCACTGTCGCTTGTACTGCCTCCTCCTCCACCAAACCCCCCACCAACCTGGATGGCTCCGTGCCATCTTCCTCCGTTGGGCCCTGTGGGGTGTCAGCTGCCCCTTCTGCTGCCGAGGAGTCCAACTCCAACCTCTGCCTCTTGGACCTCCCCTCGGCAGCTGCGGCCTGGGACGCGGCACCGGACTCCTCACTCCCCGACGAGATCACAACCTGGGAGGGGATCCGGGCCTTGCGTCTCCAGCTGGTGGTGCGACCCCTGCCGCTGTGCTCCACAGCACCTTCTCCGCCCTCTTCATCAGTTGACGCTGCAGACAGGGAGAAAGAAAACACAGGCATCAGGGCACTGTAAAATGGACTCATACACACATGACAGTTATACATGAGTGGCATTGGTAAACCTCAGACATGGCATCAGAATCCCCAACACACATGTCATTTCAACTTGCACACATGAGCCATACCACAGCCATATTGCAACAGCCAGCACCATCCATTCACATACAACAGCATGAGCAGCCAAAGGTCATCCACACATCACATGCAACATAGGGAGTACACTACACATGCACACACAACACCAAACTTGCATGCATGTGTACACCTCCGCCAACTGTCGCAGTGTTTTGATCGACATCCATGTCACACCTGACAATCATTCCTCCACATCCTGTGCCATGCAAGCCCACACACACAAGCACCATCCATGTGTCACACATGAGACCCCTCGCATGTGTCACCCTCACGGCCCTGTACACCCCCCCTACTTGGCCACATAAAAATACATGTTCAACCTGCACACTCCTGGCACACCACCACATGCACAGCTTACAATCAGTATGCATGTACACTTACCGCTCGACTCCAGACGGGTCTGCTTCTCAAGGACCTGGATGTGGAGCGCTGGGGATATGCGTTCCAGGACCCTCATCTGATCTTCCGACAAGTGGCCCCGGTGCCCTTTAGCATCCGCTGCCTTCAGGAGGCGCCGGGCCTTGTTGAGGGTCCTGGACCTGAAGTCCTCCCAGCGCTTCCTGACACGTTCGTAGTCGCGGACTGCCACCTCCTCCGCGTTGATGCCAGTCACGATGTCCATCCAGATCCGAGTCCGTCCTTCCTTCCTTGTCGGCGCGCAACCTTCCGAAGAGTGCATCATACTGCCCCAGGACATGCTCCACCAGGACACCAACTTCGGTGGCAGTGAAGCTGGTGCCCCTCTGCCTCCTTGGCCGGGGGTTGCCACTGGTGCCAGATGTTGCAGTGCCCGACATGGCAACCCCAGAGGCAGGAGTGGGTGGGCAACTGGGTCCTGGGGCTGGGCTGTGGGGTGATGGAAAAGCAGTCGGGAGTCTTCGGTTCCAGCAGGGGTGGTCACAGCAACAGCACCCCTGGCTGATGTGCAGGCAGCAAATGGCAGGGCACGTGGGCAGCAGGCAGTCAGGCAGTCAGGCAACAGCAGATGGCAGGTGGGAGCGTGCTCAGGGCTCTGGGGGGGCAGTAATTCGGCCTTCTGGGCAGGAGCGTGGTCTTCCGTGTGTGAACGCTTGGCCAGCTTGATACGGAGTGATTTTGCACGTGAAAATCCAACACGTCTGCGTGTAATTCGAGGAAAGGCCCTTAGCGCGTAAACGCGTCAGCACACTGTACATTCATTGGCCCAAAGGCCACCAGCGTATGCGCGTCTATGAAGTCACGTGCACGTTGAATAGGGCACACGTTGGAAATGTTGCATGTTAAAAAAATGAAAGACACGTCAGAGTGTCAAAGCGTGTAATTGGTGGAAATGGCCTTAGCGCGTACATGCGGAAGTGACAAAGCGTGTAATTGGTGGAAATGGCCCTACACGCAGAAGTGACAAAGCGTGTAATTGGTGGAAATGGCCTTAGCGCGTACATGCGGAAGTGACAAAGCGTGTAATTGGTGGAAATGGCCCTACACGCAGAAGTGACAAAGCGTGTAATTGGTGGAAATGGCCTTAGCGCGTACACGCGGAAGTGACAAAGCGTGTAATTGGTGGAAATGGCCCTAGCGCGTACACGCCGCGTAAGTGACGCTGGACGTGTGGGCCTGCATAAAAGGTACGTGTAGAACACCATTTCCTTGTACGTGCTTTTCGTGGAGAGCGAGTGGGTGAATTCTGTACTTCTTGTCATTTCACACGCGATTTACTTCACGGCGTTTCAAGTTCGTACTTCCTGTTACCTCTGACAGCTTTTTCTCTTTTTTCTCTTTTTCTGGTTTTCCTGGGCCTGTACCCTCAAACAGTGTTCCCCTTCTACTGTTGTCCTGTCTCCTCAGACAGCGTACAAATCTTCTTTTGGCGGGGTTGTTGCCAACCAAACGCGCTTATTTTTCACGCTCTTTTTCCTGGCAGACGGTGAGTCACGCACGTATCTAACATCTGTGCTTGACCCGTGTGTAGCCTACCCCTTCAGAGGTCATTCTAGGCTGCGTGTGACACGCATACGTTCATTCTTGTGTTACTGGGTGCCACAGCGTCGTGCAGGTTTTTTTTTCCGCACACGTGGTCTAGGAGGGTTTGCATGCACGTCATCTCCCTTTTTTGGGCTTCCTGTGCGTTGCGTGACCCGTCATCTTTCCCCAGGGGTCACATTCAGCCTTGCTAAAGCACTAGGGTACAATTACCATCTGGTGCCCAACCCCTTTGACCCCCAATTGCCCAGGACAATAGTTTACAGCCACTCCCATACGCATATTAACATCAGTGCCATGGTTGGGAGGCGAGGATTCCGTAAGGGTGGCAAAGGTGGACGAGCCACAAGTGGTGGCCGTGGTGGATCCGGTAGGGGACGTGGTTGTTACTTGCAGGGTGACCCTGTCCCCCCATGTGTGGAGGACCAGTCAAGGGCACCCATAATCCCCCCCCCTGGTTGAGGCTGATGTGGCTGACACCATCCATGCTCAGCCCTTGTTGGACCAGCCCATTGTGGCACCAGACCTGGCTGACTCCATGACTGACTTCCAGGTCAGCAGGCCTATGACACGTGCGCTGGTGCACGTTGATGTCATCAGGCCACGTGGATCAGGGGCAGCAAGGTCATCTGCTGCCCCAAGTAGGCAGGGTGGAGAGGCTGCAGGGGCAGCTGCGGCTCCATCCACCCCAGCTCTCACACACCCAGCCAGGACAGTGTCGGTCCTAGTCCATCCTGCTGACATTCCCCCTGACACCATTACACTTGAGCCAATGCCTGCACCAACTCCCATGCTGAGTGTGCAATCCCACACTCCTGATACAGAGTCCACCAGGGCTCCTGCCCCTAGTGTCCAGAGCGGTGCAGGACACTCAGGATCACCACCACCTTCCAAGCGGAAGAGGAAGAGTGCTCGTCCGGCACAGGCTGATGCCCCAGACACGGCTACACAGTCCGGCCCGTCGAGGAAGCCCAGCTTCACTGATGCCAAACTGAATGCACTTGTCGAGTATGTGTTCGCACATGATAACGAGATGGTCATTGTTGCAGGATCCAAGACCACACCTGCACAACGCCAGGCACACTGGCAGACCGTTGCCGACATCGTAAGTGCCCTTGGAATCGTGAGGCGCACAGCCAATGATTGCTATAAGCGCTGGAATGACCTAAAGCGCAGGGCAAAGAATAAGCTGGCCTCAAGTCATGCCGCAACTCTAGTGACTGGAGGTGGGTCTCCAGTAGAAGACATGGAACTCACTCCACATGAGTCAGTCGCTGGGACCTACGTCACGGAGGAACAGATCCAAGGCGTGGGAGATCTGCCTGATTATGAGGCATTGTCCGGTGAGTGCACATGCATGTGTGTGTCATCCATGTGCATGGTGTGTGTGTGAGGGCTTCTGTTTGTGTGCCAGGTGAGGGTGTGTGCGCCCGAGTCGTTTGGGTCACCCATGTGCTTCATGCAATACATTCTGCGCAGCAGCATTTGGCCATAGCAGTATCCCTTCTGCCAACAGTAGACATCTAGGCCAACAGCACGCCAGTTGCCCTTGAAGTGTCACCTTGCTACAACATTGTTGCTTATTTTTCTCTGTTCATTCAGGCAGATTGTTTGCATTCCACCACTTTTACTAGGCATTTCTCAGTCCTGTAGTCACATGTCTGACATGGCTATGGTAAAGTGGAGTGACTTTGTTACCTGGATATCATTTGTTCACACATGTCCCTGTGCAATCGGACCATTTTGGACTGGCGGCTCCACGTGAAAAATCAGACCTGTTTGAATTAGAAAAGCTATTACATGCGGGAACTGGACTGAATGAATAAGTGCTGCCCTCCTCTCCATCTTCACTCAATAGCAATGGTACATGCCATCTGTGTGATGGCATGTGTATTTTACCTGGCAATCACAGGTCAATGTGTGATGCCACTGCCAGGCAGCATGCAGAAAATGTGTTCATCTTCCATCTTGGTGTCATCAGTGTGTGCCATTTGCCTGCCCTTCATACGCAGGGAGGGTGCATGCATGGGAGGGTTTTAGTCATGTGGGACATGTGTCAATCAAGTACTGGTTCTCTTGCTTCTCAGCCCTCATTGTGTGCCATGGTGCTAATGCCTGTTTCCATTTGTTTTCTTTTATGTCTTTGCAGGGGAAGACGCACCTGATACTGCTGGGGTTGTGGAGATGGTGCAGACCCAGGAGGGGTCCGAGGGCCGACCGACCACCAGTGAGGGACGTGGTGTGGTGGTGGGTGAGAACCCACAACTGCTGCAGGTCGTGCTCTCAAGGGGTGTCTCTGGCTGCACCTCCCCCGAGATGTACTCAGGTGTTGATTCGGATGATGAGACCTACGTGCCGTCGCAGGTGAGTGTTCCTGGGAGGGATTCTGTTCTGTCCCACCCACCTGCACCAGGGTCAGATCCCACAATGGGGATGTCAGTGTTGGCAGCTACGCCTTTGGTGGTTACGGATGCAGGGTCACACTCCGCGACATCTGATCCTGTTCCTGGGCCAGCAGATCAGAGGGGGAATGCAGTCCTGCAGCCTCAGGCAGTGCCGGCACAGCAAGGCACAGTTCGCCTTGCCCCAGACAGGTGTGGTGCCCGCTGACGTGGTGGCCGTACGCCACCTGGCAATACCGCATGGGAGCAATCCATTTACGGTATGGCAACCCAACAGGCAGCATCATCAGAGATGATGGCTCAGGCCATGGATAGGGTGGCCACTTCCATTGTCCCCCCCCGAAAGGCTGATGGAGCGACTACAGCAGGCAACCGACTCCATCTGCCAGTCACACAGGGAGGACATGTTGGTGTCCAACAGGGACAGGCGGGCGGCACTGGCGACTCTGCAGGAAGCCATCTCCATAGAGTCCCAGGGCCACAGGGAAGCCCTGAGGCAGGAGCTCCTTCACCTCAGGACGACTCTTGTTGAGCTTGAGGCTTCAACAAACCGAAGGACAGAACAGCAGCTGGAGCGTCTCACCCGTATGCTCTCAGCTGAGATGCAGGCAACTAGGGCGGAGGTCCAGGCATCCCGTGAGTTGTTGCATGGGGACCTCCGCACACTCATCCTCCAGAACGAGACCTACCACACCCGCATGCTTGCAGCCATGGAGGAACAGACTAGGTCCTTGCGTGGGCTGCCTCCCATAGTCCAACCACCTCCGGATGCAGCTGCACAGGGTGATAATAGCGACAGCAGTGATACTCCCACAATAGGGTAGCCGTGTGGGCCATGAGCCCATGGAGGTGTTTTTTTTTCCCAAGATCCACACAGGTGGGTTTTGGTGTGCACCCTGTCCTCGGACCTCCTGGGTGGCCTCCCCAACCCTCCCCCCCCCCGGGCCCATTAATGGCCATTTTTGATTTTTTTTTTTGGGACAATGGGCCTCATTACGACCCAGGCGGTCCGGAAATAACAGTGGCGGTAAACCCGCCGCCACCGTTGTTTCCGGACCGCCTGAGTCCGACCCCTGCAGGCGGGAGGTGATGTTCCCGCCAGGTCTGACCTGGCGGGTTTAACACCTCCCGCATGCAGGCGGACGAGGAAACACCGGCAGCATTACGAGATGCTGCCGGTGTTTCCATGATCCCCATTTCCATCGAGTCCCATAGGACTCAATGGGAATGGGGATTTACACCATTCCGCCTCCGTGATTCCCGGAAAACCGGGGTTGTAATGCCCCGGTAATTCCGGGAATCACGGAGGCGGAATGGTAATACGAGTCCGGCGTTAACCAGGCGGTTTTACCGCCTCGGTTAACGCCGGACTCGTAATGAGGCCCAATGTCTTGCCTTCCGTGGCTCCTGTGGGCATATGCTGCATTGTGGCTGGGCACATGCAGGCTTGTCATGTATTTGGTTCAGATGCTTGGGTTTTTGTCACACACACCCCTCCTGCTTCCCGTTTCCATGGGCTTGCAAAGGGTGTGCCCCAAGTGACATTGACGTACATGGTGACATTGGACTCCCACTACATGTGTGGGTAGTCTAGTCAATACTGTGTATACATTCCTAGTGCATATTGCTGTTGTGTTGTACACTGCATGTTGCATTGATGTGTAACTCATCATCCGAGTCTAACCTCCTAATTTGCAGGGGTCCTTTCCTCATGTCTACACAAGGCCCTCTACTTTGGAGATGGGGTCCATGTTGGCAGCAGTGCACCTACAACTCTACATGGCGGCAACACTGTACAGTTGGAAGTGGTGGGAGTGCAGGCATTTCCAGGTGGTGACTACTAATTCCTTACATTCGTAATGTCAAGTTAATGGTAGTTTTGAGGGTCAGTGGCTGATAAGTGTTATTGCTAAATACCTGCTCAAGTGTGTTGTTGGTCCTGCATTACGGTGAGCATTTCAGGTGTCGCGAGTTTCAATTAGGGACACTGTACATTGGGACACTTGTGTCGTGTTGTGGGGATTACTTTGTTTACCTGCACATAGGATGACATGGCACGGTGTGTCGTGTGGCGGTGCTGGGGTTGGGTTGGGTGACATGGCACTGTCCTCATGTTGCATTTTGCAAGTGGGTATTCATTTTAGCTGCTTGAATGTTTTTTTTCACAAAACTGCATTGGTGGTGTCTGTGTAGGTAGGGATGCACACATTGTGACACTTCCAGGTGAACAATCTCAGGCTGATATGGTTTTGACGGTTGATTCTCCAGACATTCAGGATCAGTGTCAGGTTGAGTCATCATTGATTGTCAGATGGTAAGTGCCAGGGCAGTGTGCACTCCACAGGGGTGTGATTTCTAGGTGAAGTAATTAGCCACTAGCTGTGTACGGGCTGCCTCCCCCCGTGCCCTTTCCCCTCCCATGCGCAGCAGCCGTGCATGTGGTTGGGGATGTGGGGGCACCACCATGTCCACGGCCAGGCCCCGGCGTGTTGCAACGGTGTGCAGGACACATGCTGCCACTATGATCCTGCACACTACTGGGGGAGCGTATAACAGCTGCCCGTCAGAACGGTCAAGGGAGCGAAAGCGTGACTTAAGCACTCCGAATGTGCGCTCCACTATGCCCCGGGTTGCAATGTGGGCTGTGTTATATCTTACCTCGGGTGGCGTGGTGGGGTTCCAAATTGGCGTCATCAAGTGGGGGCTGAGAGGGTAGGCACTGTCCCCTGTGGAGGTGGTGATTGGTATCATTGGTGGGGTTGTGACCTTGCTCAGTATCTGACATGTATGCATGTGCAGTGGCATTCATACTCACCAATCAGCCATGTATCGCCATGCCGCCCAGCTTCTAGGTCCCGGCTTAGGGTGGACATTCGGTAAATGAAGCTGTCGTGGGTGGACCCGGGATAGTTGGCATATACTGAGGTGATGATTCCCTTGGCATTACATACTACCTGCACGTTGATGGAATGCCAGTGCTTGCGGTTCCTATAGATGTGCTCAGATGCCCTGGGTGGACGTAGAGCCACATGGGTGCAGTTGATGGCACCTAGCACTTTTGGGAATCGTGCCACACCGTAAAAATCCAGGGCGGCAGCATGCCTTTCTGCAGGTGTTCTGGTCAGGTATATGTGCCTGCGGACTGATGGGCGTGCAGTGATGATGTTCAAGACCTGGTGTAGGCAGCGTGACTGCGTGGCCTGTGACACCCCACCCACTATGGCACTTGTCCGCTGAAATGATCCAGTGGCTAAGAAGTGCAGTACATTGAGGACCTTCTTCAGGGGGCTGAGTGCTTGGGAGCACAGGGTGGGTGATGTGAGGTCATCCTCCCACTCACTCACCAGGTCCAGTATTATGTGTGGTGGAAACCTATACCTCCCATACACCAGGTCATCAGGCATCCCGAAAAGGCTGGTTCTGGGTGTGAATATTCTGGCCCTGACTATCCTCCTCCTCCTCCTTTGTTAGCCCACGGCCACTGCTGCTAGAAACGGTATATTCATCCTGGCGTCTGAGCTTGTTATTTTGTTTGCGCGCAAATTTATGCGTCGCGGGTCGACGTATGCCTGCTTCCTACTGGCGTACGTGTTTCTTTGCGCGTGTTGTAGGCAAGCGTGTGAAACTTCCCACGCACCCCTGAAATCCAGTACCCAGGCCAATAGCGTGTGGAAATTCCTGCGCACCCCGGTATACACGTGCGCTGATGTACTCGCGTGTGAAACTTCCCGCGCACCCCTGAAATCCAGTACCCAGGCCAATAGCGTGTGGAAATTCCCACGCACCCCGGTATACACGTGCGCTGATGTACTCGCGTGTGTAAGTGCCCGCGCACCCCTGAAATACACGTACGTAGGCCAATCATGTGTACGCGCACTTTTGTCCAATTACACGCGATGACACTCTGACGTGCAGTCTTTCCACGTGTGCTCCGTCATCACGTGCTATGAGGGAAACACCCGTGCGGGTCACGTCACAGACGCGCTTACGCGCTGAGGGCCTTTGGTCCAATAGAATCGGCTATGCGTGCTGACGCGCTTACGCGCTAAGGGCCTTTCCTCGAATTTCACGCTGACGTGCAGGATTTTCACATGCCAAATCACTCCGTATCAAGCTGGCCACGCGAAAACACACGGAAGACCACGCTCCTGCCCAGAAGGCCGAATTACTGCCCCCCAGTGCCCCGAGCAGCCTCCCACATGCCATCTGCTGCTGCTGCCTGCCTGCCTGCCTGCCTGCTGCCACCGTGCCCTGCCATTTGGTGCCTGCACATCAGCCATCTGCAGGGGTCCAGTTGCTGTGTCCACCCCTGCTGGAAGTGAAGACTCCCGACTGGGATAACATCGCTCCACAGCCCAGCCCCAGGACCCAGTTGCCCACCCACTCCTGTCTCTGGGGTTGCCATGTCGGGCACTTCCACATCTGGCACCAGTGGCAACCCCAGGCCAGAGGGGCAGAGGGGCACCAGCTTCACTGCCACCGAAGTTGGTGTCCTGGTGGAGCATGTCCTGGGGCAGTATGATGCCCTCTTTGGATCGTCCCGCGCCAGCAAGGAAGGACGGGAGAGGATCTGGGCCGACTGTGTGGTTGCCATCAACGCAGAGGGGGTGGCAACCCGCGACGTCCAGAAGATCAAGAAGCGCTGGGAGGACTTGAGGTCCATGACTCTCGTGAAGGCCCGGTGCCTCGTGGAGGGGGGCCGGGGCTGCATGAGTTCCATCCAGATGAGGGTCCTGGAACGCGTACGCCCAGCGCTCCACGCCCAGATCCTTGAGAGGGAGACCCGTCTGGAGTTGAGCGGTAAGTGTCCAAGCATTGCTGTGTGAGACAGGGCATGTTGCGGTGTGCTGGTTGTCTGATACTTGCCTGTATATGTGACATAGGCCATGTATGCATGTATGTGTGCAGGGACATCATGGTAATGCATGTGCGACCAGTGATGTGTAAACCACATGGTTGTTGCATGTGTTTAAATGCCACATGGGGAGCCCTATGCAGATTTTACACATGAGAGCATGGCAGTCTCTGTTCCTGGACATGGGTGAGGGATGGGTGCTGATGCCAGGTACATATATGGTAGCCATGTCTGTGTGCCTGACCTGCGTGTCTGTGACTTGTGAATGCAATGGAATCATGACACATGTGTGTGACAATGCACAGATTCACTGATGCAGCCTAGTTACCCTTGTATCCGCTGTGTTTGGGGTGTATGAGGCCAGATGGATGTGACTGAGGTGAAGTGTGTGCATGTGATAGGCATGACCCATGATGCATGGGAGTTCCATATCATTGTATGTTTCAAAAGTCCATTGGACATGTATGGAAATGTCCATGGCATGCACCATGCCTGTTACTCTGTGTGTTTTCCCCGGACTGACCCATGTGTTGTGGAGGGACATGATGGAAGTGTACTTTGACAGTGGTACTCATCTGCTATTGCTTCCTGTCTAGGGGACCATTGAACAGTACCCTGATGCTTGTGTTCTATGTCTCCCTCTACGCAGCGGCTAGTGAAGAAGAGGCCGGAGACGGCGCTGTGGAGCAAGGCGGGGGGGATGCCCCCACGGCTGCAGCGGAAGGGGTGGGTGAGCCCCCACAGGGGCCTGCTATGGCGGAAGACGGTGAGGAGCCATCCAGGTTGGTGGTTTCCACAGAGGAGGAGGAGGAGGAGGCCGCCACTGAGGCACACATGGGGCCTGGTGGGGGCATCCCTGCTGGTGCAAGTGGTGCAGTCCAGGGGCAGGAGGCAGCACAGGTCACCGTGGAGGGGCCTGTGCATGTCGCTGTCCCTGACCCTGTGAGTGCACCACCATGCACCAGCAGGGATGCCCCGTCCCAGGCCCGTCCGCAGGTAGAGGGGATGTCCAGGTCACCTGACTCCCCTCCACCTGCGGACGAGGGGACCCGTGTCCGTATGGAGAAGGTCCTGATTGGGGTCGCGATGCGCGCGGGTGCAATTCGTGATGACGTGCGTGCTTCCAGGGAGGAGCACGCACATCATCACGAAGAGCACCGTGCCGACGTGGCCCAATTGGGATCTTCCATGTTCGGGGGTTTCCTGCATGTGTCGGCCAATCTGGCGGCCCTCTCCTCCTCTGTGGAGGCTATACGCCGGTCGTTCTCCTTGCCGTCTTCCGGCCCAGATGCCACCAGGGCCCACTGTGGACCTGCCCTGACCAATGCAGCCAGCTCGGTGGGGATCCCATCCCTGCCACAGTCGGCAGTCGGAGGTCCAGCAGGGGTGGACACCACAGCAACTGTAGCCCAGCAGATGGAGGATGTGCCGGCATCATCAGGCAGGGCACGTGCACAACGGCGTCGGTGGATTCCATCAGCCTGGATGCCGTCGTGCTGGCAGAGGCAGTTGCATCGGAGGCAGCAGCAGAGTCAACGTGGGAGGCATCATGGCTCGGGGCCATCAACATCGGAGGGGCAGGCATCGGCCGGAGGGCAGGAGGACCCAGGACAGGAAGTGTCTTCCGTGTGGCTGCGGTTGGTCCAGCAGATAGGTGCGGAGCGGCGGCGGGCGGAAGAGGCGCGGCTCACGATGGTCAGGGCGGAGAACTCCATGCAGAGGGCCCTGAGGCGGTCCGAGTGCCTCGAGGCAATCCGCAGGGGGTTGGAGGAGCAGATGGCATCGTCCCTGCGGACCCTAGGGGCCATGGAACAGGACCGCCTCCGAGACATAGACGAGGAGTTTGATGATGCCCTGGCCCGGAACACCACGGAGTGAGCCGCTGGACTTGCCCGCCGCCTTTGTATATAGTTCTTTAGTTTTAGGTTTCATTTGTTTCTTCTTATGATTTGGAGTCAACGGACACTGCTCCACTTTTTGTATATAGTTGCATTTTAGTTAGGGTTTTTTGTAGGTTTCCTTTGTTCAGTTGGGCTCATGGACCCTTGGATGTTTTGTACATAGTTCTTCATTGGATTGTTTTATTTTTTATTTTTGATTTATTCTCCATGGAGCAATGGTCTTTGCATTTATTTTTATCTCTTGGATTGATTTTATTTTTAATGTGACTTTGAACAACATTTTTTTGGATTTGTAGTTTTGATTTTTTTGGACGGACATGCAGCTTATCTTTTTTTCATTGCCATTGTAGTTTGTTTCATTTCATTTGCATTCAATATTTTTTAATACAATTTTGTTTTCATACTTCACTGTGTGGTATCATCTCATTGGTTTCATGCATGTCATGTTGGGTGTTTTCCCATTCATTTGCAACCATTGTGTGTGACGGACATGGGTTCATTTGCTTTATGAACATTGGGGGTGTAACATGTAATTTCCATTTCCATGTGGGTGAATGGGTTACTTGGTAGGGCCTTTTGGCTATGGAGGCTGACCATAACGCACATGATTGGGGATTGTGAGGACCTGGGTGCAGGGGGACATGAGTGGGGGCCTGGTGGAGGGTGCCCCTGGATGCTGGGGGGTGGGGGTGGTGGGAGACATGGGTGGGGGCCTGGTGAAGGCTGCCCCTGCACTGCTGGGGGGTGGGGGTGGTGGGAGACATGAGTGGGGGCCTGGTGAAGGCTGCCCCTGCACTGCTGGGGGGTGGGGGTGGTGGGAGACATGAGTGGGGGCCTGGTGGAGGGTGCCCCTGCACTGGTGGGGGGTGGGGGTGCAGGGGGACATGAGTGGGGGCCTGGTGGAGGGTGCCCCTGGATGCTGGGGGGTGGGGGTGGTGGGGGACATGAGTGGGGGCCTGGTGGAGGCTGCCCCTGCACTGCTGGGGGGTGGGGGTGCAGGGGGACATGAGTGGGGGCCTGGTGGAGGGTGTCCCTGGTGGCTGGGCGGTGGGGGTGGTGGGAGACATGGGTGGGGGCCTGGTGGAGGCTGCCCCTGCACTGCTGGGGGGTGGGGGTGGTGGGAGACATGAGTGGGGGCCTGGTGGAGGCTGCCCCTGGTGGCTGGGGGGTGGGGGTGGTGGAAGACATGAGTGGGGGCCTGGAGGAGGCTGCCCCTGCATTGCTGGGGGGTGGGGGGTGGTAGACATGAGTGGGGGCCTGGTGGAGGGTGCCCCTGCACTGCTGGGGGGTGGGGGTGGTGGGAGACATGAGTGGGGGCCTGGTGGAGGCTGCCCCTGCACTGCTGGGGGGTGGGGGTGGTAGGAGACATGAGTGGGGGCCTGGTGGAGGCTGCCCCTGGTGGCTGGGGGGTGGGGGTGGTGGGAGTCATGAGTGGGGGCCTGGTGGAGGCTGCCCCTGCACTGCTGGGGGGGTGGGGGTGGTAGGAGACATGAGTGGGGGCCTGGTGGAGGCTGCCCCTGGGGGCTGGGGGGTGGGGGTGGTGGGAGACATGAGTGGGGGCCTGGTGGAGGGTGCCCCTGCACTGCTGGGGGGGTGGGGGTGGTAGGAGACATGAGTGGGGGCCTGGTGGAGGGTGCCCCTGCACTGCTGGGGGGTGGGGGTGCAGGGGGACATGAGTGGGGGCCTGGTGGAAGGTGCCCCTGGATGCTGGGGGGTGGGGGTGCAGGGGGACATGAGTGGGGGCCTGGCGGGGGCTGTCCATGGTGGCTGGGGGGTGTGGGTGGTGGGAGACATGAGTGGGGGCCTGGTGGAGGGTGCCCCATGACTGCTGGGGGGTGGGGGTGCAAGGGGACATGAGTGGGGGCCTGGTGGAGGGTGCCCCTGCACTGCTGGGGGGTGGGAGACATGGGTGGGGGCCTGGTGGAGGCTGCCCCTGGTGGCTGGGGGGTGGGGGTGGTGGGAGACATGAGTGGGGGCCTGATGGAGGGTGCCCCTGCACTGCTGGGGGGTGGGGGTGCAGGGGGACATGAGTGGGGGCCTGGTGGAGGGTGCCCCTGGATGCTGGGGGGTGAGGGTGGTGGGAGACATGAGTGGGGGCCTGGTGGAGGGTGCCCCTGGATGCTGGGGGGTGGGGGCGGTGGAAGACATGAGTGGGGGCCTGGTGGAGGGTGCCCCTGGATGCTGGGGGGTGGGGGTGCAGGGGGACATGAGTGGGGGCCTGGTGGAGGGTGCCCCTGCACTGCTGGGGGGTGGGGGTGCAGGGGGACATGAGTGGGGGCCTGGTGGAGGGTGCCCCTGCACTGCTGGGGGGTGGGGGTGCAGGGGGACATGAGTGGGGGCCTGGTGGAGGGTGCCCCTGGATGCTGGGGGGTGGGGGTGATGGGAGACATGAGTGGGGGCCTGGTGGAGGCTGCCCCTGCACTGCTGGGGGGTGGGGGTGGTGGGAGACATGAGTGGGGGCCTGGTGGAGGCTGCCCCTGGTGGCTGGGGGGTGGGGGTTGTGGGAGACATGAGTGGGGGCCTGGTGGAGGGTGCCCCTGCACTGCTGGGGGGTGGGGGTGCAGGGGGACATGAGTGGGGGCCTGGTGGAGGCTGCCCCTGGATGCTAGGGGGTGGGGGTGGTGGGAGACATGAGTGGGGGCCTGGTGGAGGATGCCCCTGGATGCTGGGGGGTGGGGGTGGTGGGAGACATGAGTGGGGGCCTGGTGGAGGGTGCCCCTGCACTGCTGGGGGGTGGGGGTGCAGGGGGACATGAGTGGGGGCCTGGTGGAGGGTGTCCCTGGTGGCTGGGCGGTGGGGGTGGTGGGAGACATGAGTGGGGGCCTGGTGGTGGCTGCCCCTGCACTGCTGGGGGGTGGGGGTGGTGGGAGACATGAGTGGGGGCCTGGTGGAGGGTGCCCCTGCACTGCTAGGGGGTGGGGGGTGGGAGACATGAGTGGGGGCCTGGTGGAGGGTGCCCCTGCACTGCTGGGGGGTGGGGGTGGTGGGAGACATGAGTGGGGGCCTGGTGGAGGCTGCCCCTGCACTGCTGGGGGGTGGGGGTGGTAGGATACATGAGTGGGGGCCTGGTGGAGGCTGCCCCTGGTGGCTGGGGGGTGGGGTGGTGGCAGACATGAGTGGGGGCCTGGTGGAGGCTGCCCCTGCACTGCTGGGGGGTGGGGGTGGTAGGAGACATGAGTGGGGGCCTGGTGGAGGCTGCCCCTGGGGGCTGGGGGGTGGGGGTGGTGGGAGACATGAGTGGGGGCCTGGTGGAGGGTGCCCCTGCACTGCTGGGGGGTGGGGGTGCAGGGGGACATGAGTGGGGGCCTGGTGGAAGGTGCCCCTGGATGCTGGGGGGTGGAGGTGCAGGGGGACATGAGTGGGGGCCTGGCGGGGGCTGTCCATGGTGGCTGGGGGGTGTGGATGGTGGTAGACGTGAGTGGTGGCCTGGTGGAGGGTGCCCCATGACTGCTGGGGGGTGGGGGTGCAAGGGGACATGAGTGGGGGCCTGGTGGAGGGTGCCCCTGCACTGCTGGGGGGTGGGAGACATGGGTGGGGGCCTGGTGGAGGCTGCCCCTGGTGGCTGGGGGGTGGGGGTGGTGGGAGACATGAGTGGGGGCCTGGTGGAGGCTGCCCCTGCACTGCTGGGGGGTGGGGGTGCAGGGGGACATGAGTGGGGGCCTGGCGGAGGCTGCCCCTGGTGGCTGGGGGGTGGGGGTGATGGGAGACATGAGTGGGGGCCTGGTGGAGGGTGCCCCTGCACTGCTGGGTGGTGGGGGTGGTGGGAGACATGAGTGGGGGCCTGGTGGAGGGTGCCCCTGCACTGCTGGGGGGTGAGGGTGGTGGGAGACATGAGTGGGGGCCTGGCGGAGGCTGCCGCTGGTGGCTGGGGGGTGGGGCTGGTGGGAGACATGAGTGGGGGCCTGGTGGAGGGTGCCCCTGCACTGCTGGGGGGTGGGGCTGCAGGGGGACATGAGTGGGGGCCTGGTGGAGGGTGCCCCTGGATGCTGGGGGGTTGGGGTGGAGGAAGACATGAGTGGGGGCCTGGTGGAGGGTGCCCCTGGATGCTGGGGGGTGGGGGTGCAGGGGGACATGAGTGGGGGCCTGGTGGAGGGTGCCCCTGCACTGCTGGGGGGTGGGGGTGCAGGGGGACATGAGTGGGGGCCTGGTGGAGGGTGCCCCTGCACTGCTGGGGGGTGGGGGTGCAGGGGGACATGAGTGGGGGCCTGGTGGAGGGTGCCCCTGGATGCTGGGGGGTGGGGGTGGTGGGAGACATGAGTGGGGGCCTGGTGGAGGCTGCCCCTGCACTGCTGGGGGGTGGGGGTGGTGGGAGACATGAGTGGGGGCCTGGTGGAGGGTGCCCCTGGATGCTGGGGGGGTGGGGGTGCAGGGGGACATGAGTGGGGGCCTGGTGGACGGTGCCCCTGCACTGCTGGGGGGTGGGGGTGGTGGGAGACATGAGTTGGACATGAGTGGGGGCCTGGTGGGGGCTGCCCATGGTGGCTGGGGGGTGGGGGTGGTGGTAGACATGAGTGGGGGCCTGGTGGAGGGTGCCCCATGACTGCTGGGGGTGGGGGTGCAAGGGGACATGAGTGGGGGCCTGGCGGAGGCTGCCCCATGACTGCTGGGGGGTGGGGGTGCAAGGGGACATGAGTGGGGGCCTGGTGGAGGCTGCCCTTGGTGGCTGGGGGTGGGGGTGGTGGGAGACATGAGTGGGGGCCTGGTGGAGGGTGCCCCTGCACTGCTAGGGGGTGGGGGTGCAGGGGGACATGAGTGGGTGTCTGGTGGAGGGTGCCCCTGGATGCTGGGGGGTGGGGGTGCAGGGGGCCATGAGTGGGGGCCTGGTGGAGGGTGCCCCTGCACTTCTGGGGGGTGGGGGTGCAGGGGGACATGAGTGGGGGCCTGGTGGAGGGTGCCCCTGGATGCTGGGGGGTGGGGGTGCAAGGGGACATGAGTGGGGGCCTGGTGGAGGCTGCCCCTGCACTGCTGGGGGGTGGGGGGAGACATGAGTGGGGCCTGGTGGAGGCTGCCCCTGGTGGCTGGGGGGTGGGGGTGTCGCGAGACATGAGTGGGGGCCTGGTGGAGGGTGCCCCTGCACTGCTGGGGGGTGGGGGTGCAGGGGGACATGAGTGGGGGCCTGATGGAGGCTGCCCCTGGATGCTGGGGTTTGGGGGTGGTGGGAGACATGAGTGGGGGCCTGGTGGAGGCTGCCCCTGGATGCTGGGGGGTGGGGGTGGTGGGAGACATGAGTGGGGCCTGGTGGAGGCTGCCCCTGGTGGCTGGGGGGTGGGGGTGGTGCGAGACATGAGTGGGGGCCTGGTGGAGGGTGCCCCTGCACTGCTGGGGGGTGGGGGTGGAGGGGGACATGAGTGGGGGCCTGGTGGAGGCTGCCCCTGCACTGCTGGGGGGTGGGGGGAGACATGAGTGGGGCCTGGTGGAGGCTGCCCCTGGTGGCTGGGGGGTGGGGGGAGACATGAGTGGGGCCTGGTGGAGGCTGCCCCTGGTGGCTGGGGGGTGGGGGTGGTGCGAGACATGAGTGGGGGCCTGGTGGAGGGTGCCCCTGCACTGCTGGGGGTGGGGGTGCAGGGGGACATGAGTGGGGGCCTGATGGAGGCTGCCCCTGGATGCTGGGGTTTGGGGGTGGTGGGAGACATGAGTGGGGGCCTGGTGGAGGCTGCCCCTGGATGCTGGGGGGTGGGGGTTCTGGGTGACATGAGCAGGTGTGCAGGGTAGTCCCCTGTGGTGTCGGCTGCCTGCAGGGGGCGTGGAGGGTGTACAGGGAATACCTGGGAGCACACAGCCAAATCGCGTGTAGAATTTCCCGCGTACCCCTGTCATACACGTACCCAGCCAAATCGCGTGTGGAAATTCACGCGCACGTACCCTGCCAAATCGCGTGTGGGACTTCCCGCGCACCCCTGAGATCCACGTACCCAGCCAAGTCGCGTGTGGGACTTCCCGCGCACCCCTGAGATCCACGTACCCAGCCAAATCGCGTGTGGAACTTCCCGCGCACCCCTGAAATCCACGTACCCTGCTAAATCGCGTGTGAGACTTCCCGCGCACCCCTGAGATCCACGTACCCAGACAAATCGCGTGTGGAAATTCCCGCGCACGTACCCGGCCAAATCGCATGTGGAACCTCCCGCGCACCCCTGAAATCCACATACCCTGCCAAATCGCGTGTGAGACTTCCCGCGCACCCCTGAGATCCACGTACCCAGACAAATCGCGTGTGGAAATTCCCACGCACGTACCCGGCCAAATCGCGTGTGGAACTTCCCGCGCACCCCTGAAATCCACGTACCCTGCCAAATCGCGTGTGTGACTTCCCGCGCACCCCTGAGATCCACGTACCCAGACAAATCGCGTGTGGAAATTCCCGCGCACGTACCCGGCCAAATCGCGTGTGGAACTTCCCGCGCACCCCTGAAATCCACGTACCCTGCCAAATCGCGTGTGAGACTTCCCGCGCCCCCCGGAATACACACACACACGTTATTTTTCAGTCAGCGGGTGTCCGTGTTTGTGGGTACCCCTTTGCACGTCATTTGTCCTGGAGGGCCACAGTATAGGACATCCATCATGGCTGTATATAGGTGCTATTTGTTGGCGCACCTTTTGGCGCACATTTATTACAGGCGCAGAGACGCTACCGCCTGCTTTCTTGTGGCGGTCGTGTTTGTGGCGGTCGTGTTTGTGCCTGTGCGCTGGTTTGACCATGCGCTTTTTTGCCCTATTCGATTCCATGAATATGGGTTGTAGGCGAGCGTGTGGGCGTTCCGCGCACTTGCACCCTGTACTTCCCCCGTGACGCCCACATTTTGGCAAGTTGTTCCCCATTCCGAGTGTTACGCCCCGTGTTCCGCCTACTTTTTTTGTGTGCGCTGCGCTATGTGCGATTTTCTCTGTGACCTGTGCGATTTTCGCTGTGACCTGGCGCACGCCGTGAGATGGCCTGTGCGCCAACGTGCGCCGCGCACATCCGATGGTTTTCTCGCGCACGGCCTTGCATGAATCGATGTGCGCTGCTTTTCGTGCGATTTTCGCACTTGCACTGCGATTTTCGCTATTCCACTGCGAATCGCACGTTTTTGGCCACTTGCGCCGCGCTAATTATTCCATGAATCGGCCTGTAAGTCTCTTACAAGTAACAGCGCCACAATGCCCCCGGGACTGTCTGTGCGCTATATAAATGTAAAAAATAAATAAAATAAATGCACTGTGTTAACAGCATGTAGATGGAAAAGCAGTGTGTGCAATAAGGCTGGGAGAATCACCAGCTGCCATCTAGCTCCAAACAGAGCCTACCTTTGTCCCCAATGCAGGCTGAGGCTCCCAAAGTAAGTTGTCATCCTAACGGTGTCGACGGCGGTCGCACAGAGAAGGAGGAAGAAGGGAAGGTCCGGTCCAATTCAGGTGAAGCAAATGATGTGGTGGTCTGTCCAGGGGCATGGGTTAAGTTTTGATGGTGATTTGGCAGTTGAGGGCTGTGATCCAATCCAGGTTGCGGCCCTTTGAGTGGGTAGGATCATTAATCATATGTTGGAAGTTTAGTGCTTTCAGGGGGTTTGATATGGAAGTGGCTGGGAAGTTGGAGGGGTCATTGAGGCCTAGATTGAGGTCGCCAAGGATGATGATTTGCAAAGTGGTCTTGATATTGGTCCTCATTATGAGTGCGGCGGTAAGGGGTTAATGGCACCGGTAAGGCTGCCAGTGCCGTTAACCCGTTACTGCCGCATTCCGAGGTCCCTTAGCGGGTCCCACTAAGGCCGGCTGGTTTTACCAGCTGCCCTTAGCGAGAGCCACTAAGGGACCAGGGAGATAATAACAGGCCTGCTATTTGCGGGCCCGTTATTAGCTCCTTCCCCAATCCCATTGAGCCCCATGGGGGCTCGAATGGGAATGGGGAATGGTTTTCAGAATGGGGAATTACTGGGTCCTCCAAGGTTGGAATGACCCAGTAAGTCCCCATTCTGAGAACCAGGATACGAGTTTGGAGGCAACCGTGGCACGCTAATAGCACCATGGCTACCTCCAAACTCGTAATGACCCCCATTGTCACCTAGGTTGTGGAAAGGATTTTCTTTGAAGGTGAGTGTAGGGCCTGGTGGATGGTAGATGTGGATGGTGGTAGTGCTCATGGGAGAGGTGGGGAGTTTGATTGAGAGGATGTCTCAGTTTTTCTCTAGGAAGGTGTCGAAGGGCCTTGTGGAGAGGGAGTCTTTGGCCAGTAGAGTGACTGCTCCTCCTCTGGAGTTTGGTCTGTCTTTGCGATATATTGTGTAGCCTGGGGGGATGGCTAGATGTAGTGTTGGGCCTGAGGCTTCCTGGAGCCACGTTTATGTGATGGCAAGGGCGTCTAAATTGTGGGTTAGCCGGAGGTCATAGATATCTAAGGCGTGGGCAGTTACAGAGTGTGAAGTGATCAGGGTGCTGCATGGCCAGGGCAGCCTGGGGTGGACAAAGGCAAGGTGGCAGCCATCTTGGAAGGATCAAGTGAGTCATGAGACCCCAGTGCTTCTTCCATTGCTGATGATGCAGGTCTCCCTATAAGGAAGGGGAACCTGTGTCACAGTGAGACCAGCAGAGAACACAGACTCTAGCCTTGTGTGTATAAATAGATATAAATCAGTGTGAGTAGATATAAAAACACCAGGAGAACTCTGTTCTCTTGAACCTGTCAATGTAACAAGGTACTTTCACCATTGATTCATTGCCATGCTGCACTTCATCTGCAAAAAAACTAGCCCTCCACTCGGAGAAGTGCAACACTTTGTTTGGAGAAAAGACTATCGACTATCAATCCAGAAGAGCACCACACAAGCAAATGTGTTTATGGATAGAAAATGCTCCTATATTTGGCCTTGACAGTGATGCCCCTGTTTTACAGTTTATTGAAAAATACATTACCTGCAACATCCCTTCAGAAACCACACATAGTGACCTACGTACACAAATCTCACTCTTCCAAAACGTAAGTGTGGCAAATACTGCTGACTTAGATACCAAATTCCTAAGCCTGCTAAATATGTAACCAATCTCTTAAGCCTCCAGAACATGTAACCATATTCTTAAGCTATGGGCCCAGTTGCCTGAGGGTTAGGTGCGCAATACAAATGTAATAAATAAATAAAAACCCAAAAGTTAATACTATACCAACTGTCCCCTTGTCTTCCCTAGAACAGTTTACGCAAAACGACACGTAAATAGCTTCATGTATTCTGTTAGACAGTGTAAAAGGCAAACCCCCTAAAAATACATACATCAAAAAGGGACAAAGCATCCAAGTACATCAATGATCACAATGCAATGCAATCATTACCCTCTTGCGGAATGCCAATATAGACATAAAATACAAATACATTACAGACAAGTCAACTGCAGTTGCAAGATATATCACAGCCAAAGCTGAGAAAACAGAGCTAAAAGACCTCTGCTATGACATATCATCTGACAAAACACTGTCACAAAAATTGTACAGCTTCGCTATGAAAATGCTCTCCCATAGAGAATGTGGGTGCTACGAAGCTACAGACCGTTTAACAGCTACAGCCTATTATGGCAACTCTGAACACATTGGGCCTCATTACAAGTTTGGCAGTTTTAACAGCACGGCACCACCACCTGTGAATGGGCAATTACCGGCCCATTACGAGTTGAATGGGCTGGTAATTGCCCATTCGCGGGTGGTGGAAATGTAAATCTATGGCAATATTTTTGTTACAGAGTACTAATTCAAAAAATGCATCAGTTTGCAGATCTCACCAATGCTAATATTTTAAAAAGCATTAGAACTGGTCTGCTTCCTAAAGATAAAAAATCCATCTTAAATGCTAGACTAATCCATGGGCTATGTGGGCAAAACACATCTGCTCCTGATGTGATGGAACAAATAACACAACAAAATATAAAATGCATGTCCTTAATGCCAACCCTTGCAAGCTGTAGTCAATACCGCAGTAACAAAGTAACTTACTTACCTATGTAATAGCGTTGCAATGCCCACGGGCTGTTGTGCGCTATACAAATAAAACCAAATATAATGATACAATGTTACAAAAAAGAAATGCAACCCATACTGCATATCAGCTCAACAGACTAATTATAAGTGCACAGCATGACACTCCCTATGTGTCAACAAGCAACAGGACATCTAAATAGCTCAGAAAAATCTATCTCCTACATAGCTGGATTAGAAAAAGTATCAACTCTGTGTCTAAACTGCAGAGTTATTCAAAATGTAACCTTGACATAGAACAAGGACTAGTCAATGGAGCAATTGGTACAGTTGTTGGCTTCCAAACATATCCACATGACAACATTCAGTTTGTCAACATCCACTTGCAGAAGTTAAAAAAAGAAGCCGCACAATAGCACGTTTCCTTCTTTTCAAAGACATGTACATATGCAGAGAACAATTCTGTACATATGCAGAGAACAATTCTTTCTATCTCTTGCATATGCTGTCACTATTTACAAATCGTAAGGTCTAACCCTAGATCATGCATTGATTGACATTGGCAGCACAGCCTTTAAAGAAGGTATGAGTGACATAGCACTTTCGCATCTGCATGCACTCGATGGTCTATTCCTAGTTAACTTTGATGCAAACAAAGTCAACACCGACATTCCTTGCATCCTAGAATGCAACAGGCTGCGGGCGCTGTACACCCCCATCTAGATATGCACCCTGTACCTCGGAAAAGGAACCCTTTAAAAAGAAAACGAATACAAACAGAACCTATTGCAAATCTCCCAACTATACCACGGAAGAAACAAAGACCAACTGCTGTTCCATCAAATAATACAACCACAAAACTGTGTAGTCCAAGAACAACTGCACATCCATCAGAAGACAGAGACAAATGTATCTTCTCAAACTCAACTACAACTACAGGCCCATCAGAGGATACAAAGGCACAACTCTCTGGTCCATTTAAATTTAGCAACACAACTGGAGTAAATTGCTATGCAAATGTAGCAATCAATCTTCTCCTTCAATTGTTCACAACATTTACTTAAACGGCTCGGACCAGTTGTGTTTGCAAATGCTAGTGCTTCATAGAAATGCCACAAATAATCCTGACAGCACTTACAGTGTCTCAGGAATAACGCAATAATTGAACTACTGTACAGGAATGGTATAATTCACCATACACACACTGGAAGATCCACAGAAACTAGAAACCAAAAACATCCCTATAAATGAAATCTTCCAGATTTCATACACATGGAAACATACATGCACTCTCTGCAACCATGTTTCACAAGAGCACATCCCTAATTATAATTTATGTATGTATCCATAACAAATTCTGAATCCATTCCATTTCACCAGGTTCTGCAGAATGCAAATCATAGCATATTATGTCCCTTTTGTAATTCAGACCGTTCCACCATACAAATAAACTCACATGGCCAATATGTGATACTATTGCTTCTAACGATAATGCAGATGGTACCAAAACAACTGTAAGCTTACTAGCTGTACACATGGCCAAGTATCTCTGGGCAAGAAAACCTTCGCAACAGTGGGCATAACCTACCACACTGGTGCCACAATCACCTGAGGCCACTAATAAAATAAAATAGGATGACTGGACAGTAGAAGGACTTTGGTTTCTAATTCAAATTAAGTATTAAGTAACTTAATGGGACAGCTACACACCAACGAAAAGCAGATATTTAAACCCTGAATCTCCTAACATACAAACAAATTGGGTACACTTTCCAGGTTATTGCGCTTGTCCTTACAGGTTTCGATAATTACAGAAAGATTTATTAGTTGGTTGACTGTTAAATCTAGGCAAGATTTAACAATCAACCAACTAATAAATCTTTAATAATAATTAAACTTCTTTGTTAATTATCGAAACCTGCAAGTACAAGCGCAATAACCTGGAAAGTGTACCCAATTTAATTCAGGCCACTATACTGCATATGTCAAAAAAAGAAGTGGTTGGTTTGAATGTAACAACGCTTCTGTTACTCCAAAACATAGGTTACCAGCAAATCTAACAAATGCCTACTTAATAATCCTTCAACCCAAATTTAGTCACTAAAGGATAGCACAATAAACAGAATACGTCCATGGATATCTAACTACTTCAGAAATACCCTTCATTGCAATACCCTTCAAATATGTCATCACATTTACTGTTACTACAAATTTTCTTTAAAAATCCAATATAAATACAATACACCAACGTTACCACCAAATCTAACAAATGCCTATTTAATATTCCATTACCTCAAATTTACTCCCTAAAGTGCAATACAATAAACAGTTAGAATATGCCAACTGGTATCTAAAATACTATAACAATACTTTCAAAATCCAAGACAGTTAGACTATGCCAACGGTTACCTACGCACTTTAAACATTCCCTTAATTACACCACACTTCAAACAAACATACTATCATAATTACACTCACAAAATTACACTGCGTTTCCCAATGCCCCAATAATGATTTCATGTCAAAACAACAACGGTGTTGCACACACTAATGTTGTACCAAACATAGTACATAGAATGTACTATTTATGAGGGTAAAAAATGTAATATTTGTAAAATTGTATGCAATTAGAAGTTATAAACTAGCTTGCTTAACAAATTATTCTGTTTTTTTCACAGAAAAAGAGCCAGTGATTCAAGCATTATTACTGTATGCAAGTAACCATCTGAAATATTATCCATTTGCTATCTTCACAAATAAATACATATTCCATAAGCGCTACAATCATAAATATCATATACACTTCAATTATATAATTCCACCATATTACAAATACGGTATACTCCCCCACAATGTAATTAAACCATATAACAAGTATGTACAATACCCCTTCAAATAACAAGACTCACCCAGAACCCCCAGAAATCCAAATAACCGCAGACAGGAAAATTGACCGGAGACTCTGTGGCACCTGCACAGCCTCTTTTGACCTATGAATACAGCTCCTTCTCAACATCATTCCACTCCCCTAGCCTTTCCAGGTGCTCTTTTGGCCACCAATTAACCCCAAGGGTTTTTTTCAAACTTTTTTCTCACCGCGGTTTCCGCTGTGAAGATTCATCCAGGGTGTAAGAAAGGCATGGTATCAAAGCAAGACAGGTACAAGTGATCACATTTCGAACTGAAAAATGGGTGAGATAAATGCCTAATCTAACCCTAAATCTAAGATGGGAGGAAGCTACGAACATCAAACAATAATACAGTCCTGGTGGAGTCTAGACCACTAAAAAGGGCCTATACTAAAAATAAAAAATAAACTATTTCCAATCCTTACCGATATACTACAAAATAGTGTGGGATAATAGTCACAAGAAAAGAAAGAAGTGTTCACAAAATGTCAGGATATTATGGCCGGGGTCTCCCTTCCCCACGTTTTTAGCACAGGACAAGGCGGGACTCTTGAGCACAGCACACTCTGGCACAAGCTCATAGTTCCTGTCCTCTATATCAGGGCCTTCTATGCCCAAGTCTCTTCTCATGCAAAGTCTCTTGCCTTAGAGGGCCCGATATGCCAAAACAACAAAACAAACGTTCCTTCTGTTAACCTTCACGTAGGGTGATTACTCTTCACCCTTGGATCCCCCTCAGCTGGGCTCCAATCCTCATATGGCTCACACCAACCTTTCACTGTGAACATCCCTCAGTCGGGTTCATGCTAGTCGTCACAATGTTGTCCACTTAGCTCCTTCACACTTTTCTCTTGATGTCCCTCAGTCGGGTTCACCATCATCTTTCAATCAAGTTTCCTATTTATAATATTCAAAAGTCTCAATTTCTTTTTAAAAAAACACCTTTTTGTTAGGTCCCCCTGATCCAGGCTCAGACCTTCCACATCACTTACTAACTTTAAAGAAAGACTTCCGAAGGGCGATCACGTCTTGCTGCGTCACTTTGTGGGCCTATGCCAAGGGCATATTCATTTACAATAACCAGTTTGCCCGGGCACAAATGCCTGTCTCACAACTACCTCAGTCAGGTTCACACTTTCCACAGTTCACAATTTCTACATGTCAAGGACTTTCAATTGTACAAGGGGTTTGGCCCTACCCTTGTATATACACCATGAAACCCCACACCGTCCTTGTCTATGGCCTCTTGGTACTTGTAGTTTCACTATCTTTCAGTTCAATACTTTCTTTGTTCAAGAAAGAGGTACCAGCCAGAGACCTTCGAATGAGCACCCACGTGGAGCCGGATCACTATCTCTGGTACCAAGTTCATTCACAAAAGACCTCTGTCTCTTAATCTTCTTAATGTTGCCACTGCAACCTCGAGTCTAACATAGTCCGACCCACTATCAGGTTCTTCCAACTCACCGGCTGTGCTGAACTCGGCATTTCTTTCGCTTCTGGAATCAAAGACGGTACCACAATGCCAACCACATTTCCCCGCCCTGGCTATCAGTGAGGGGGGGGGGTTCCATGTACCGCTGACATCAGTCACACCATTCGCCAGCTGTGATTCCTGGTCTTATGTTTCTTTTGTCAAAGGCTTTGCGGGTCTGGGTTGAAAAGGACAAGGGCAACTCCCTCCTTGATGTCCTTTCAAGTCTCGCCGCCTTTCTCCTCTGTATGAACTGCCGTCCTGGAATAATTATTTCCTCGTGCATTCAGCTTTGCTTCCAGTATGCTCTTGTACTCTGCCTTTTATCCCAGTTGGGAGGGGAAGGGCAGTCAGATGTGTGTAGTTGTCGGCAATTGCCTGACTCTGCCTTACCCTTGTGTTGGGACATTTCAGATAAACAGCTCTGATATTATTTCTTTATTTCCCACAGGGTTGGAATGGGGCGGATAGAGTTTCTAAGTATCTTACTTGACAGTATGGGGAAAAGGTGTCATGAGGAAGGGGCTACCCCGTCTCACCCTTCGGTGTCCTACCTTCACTCCCTAAAGATCCCCCATCCAGGTGATCCTACCGTAATGGTCCACCCCCAGGAACTGGATCCAATAGCGATGGCCGTGTCCAGGCCACCATGGTTGACAGATCACCGGGGACTAATAAGTGAGACACCTTCAGGTTTCTCACTTATTATATAGTCCTTAAGCCCCACTTCCAACACAAAGTCCCATAGTGAGAGTAGGCACATGTACTTCTGTAACATCTGTGAGGGTGACATAACCAAAGGTACTGGGACAAAGAAGTTCCTTGAGAGTCCTGAGGGGTTGCCTGACCCAGGTGCTGGGACGAGGCAACCTATTGGAGGAATAAGGACTAACATGATAACCAGAACTGCAGGCGTTGATGTTGCGCCAGGGTTGAAGTGGCATAGTAAAAGGAAAACAGAAGAAGGACTATTGTCTTCAGCCCGTGATGAACAAGAACCAGGCGGAGCGGTGGATGCAGGCGAGCAGCCGTGGAAGTCTGGAGGAGGTCGAGCAGGAAGTAACTTTGGGCCAGTGCTGAAGAACCGAACGGTGGCACGGCTGTGATCAGGTGGACTGAATGCTCTGCTGTTAGCACTGAGGCTGGAAAGCAGACCACAGACCCAAGCAGCTGACGGACTGAGGAAGAAGGAATGCTGATGCAGCCATCAAGACTCCCGATCACAGGAAAAACCAGAGAGATTCCCGAATCCTAGTGGCAGGTATGGGAGAGTTAGGCAGACCTGGTAGGGATGCAGGGCAGGCGACAAGAGAGTCTATCATCAGAGGAATGCTTCCTCTGTCCAGTGGCCTAAGTAAAACCACTGACCATAAAACCAAGAAGTGAGGCTTCTTCCTTGTATCAGTACTTGGGGTGAAAGCGAGCTAAACCCTTGCTCACTGTGCTTAAGAGAGGCTCAACTTCACCTCACTGAGGAGGCACAACAAGGACAAAACGTGTCTGGGGTTGCTGGTGGTACTCATGGTTCATAGCCTAGCATTTCGGGGCTGGACTGCCCTTGTGGCTCGGACAAAGACTAATATGTAAATGGATATTTCTCCTCTGTGAAGGGTGCCGTGAGCCAAAACATGGTTGTGGACCCTCCTGAGTGGAAGAAATTCCATAGAAAAGGGGTTTTGACCCATGGTCGTTCTCAGTAAAAGGGTTCTCTCACTCCTTTTTAACACCTCACCAAGCCTGAACCCAGCTGGAGAGGAGATAGAAACCATGCCACAATCAGTGATTTGATGAACATGGAAAGGAGAAAGGAGGTAACTACCCTGTCTGCCCCCATGTACTTAGCGCTGGTATCACTACAAAATATCGCAGACTATTACTGTGAGATAGAAAACCTCAAATTGAAAAAAACATTTAGACAAAAAAAATAGATGGGGTTGGATTGGGGTATTTATTAAAGAAGGGGGTGTTGGTGGCTTCGGGGGTCTCCCCCCGCATTTAATTTAGCTTAAATATGTTGTTTTAAATTCAAGTTTTTTTTATCTCGTATTAAAAAATGTGATATTCTTACCGAGATCCATTAGGGCCTGTGCATATATTATTGAGCCCCACACTTTTTTTTAGAACTTAAGCCCCGATTATTTTGTTAAGGTTTGAAGACCTGCAAAGTTGCTTACCTGATTACCTATGTATGTATATCTGTAACATGTTAAGTCTTTCCAGGGCCCAGTTACCCGAGGTTTAGGTGCGCGATATAATTAATAAACAAATAGAAATACCTCACTGACGCAAGACCTCCCAGGTAAATCGGATGTACCTCACTATAGAGCAATCCCGCAGTCGACGCAACCTGCCTTGAAAGCCCAGAGGCCAATCCCTGCCATCCTTGGCACGTTTTATTTGGACAGCCCCTTGCACAAACTCATGCTGCTTCCAGCCTGTCTGAGATCAAAGAACTGCAGCCTCCTGATCTACGAACAACAGAGTGTTCGACACAGAACCCTCCAGAACATTGTGGTAGGTGTCTTACCC
Organism: Ambystoma mexicanum; assembly: GCF_040938575.1. Classification (NCBI taxonomy): domain Eukaryota; kingdom Metazoa; phylum Chordata; class Amphibia; order Caudata; family Ambystomatidae; genus Ambystoma; species Ambystoma mexicanum. Next base: position 1,533,300,639 of record NC_090931.1, read on the forward strand.
CCTACCCCCTCCCTCCCTGCCACTGCCACACAACAACCCATCGAGGTTTGGCTCCTTTCTCCCAGTGCTGACTTTCCCCCTACCTGGGCTGCCGTATCCCGACTCCGCCTGCTTCGGAGACCGAGGCGCACTGGCGTGCCTGCAGGCGCTCCCTCCGCTGTGCTGCTGGGTCGTTCTGCCGATCTGTAGTGTTCCTCGCGGACTCGCTGTGAGGTCCTTCTGCCCTGCTCCGCGGGGTCGGAGAGCTGTTTGATTACACCCGCTGCGAACGATTGTTGCACTACGCCACTTTGCTGTTTTCCTTGAACCTACTCGCACAACAGTGGAAACTCTCCAGAGCTGCGCCCAACATTTCCTGAGTGTTCGCGCTACGCGGCATTGCTCATTTCAAACTCTGAATCAGCTGTTCAACGCCACACTTACGAATCTGCGAGGCTCTCCCTTGCCTCCTCGCCCCTCATGTGACTTTGGCTCTGTCTGCAACATCTTCTGAGCCTAGCAGACGAATTTGACACACTTGGTAAATTAAGTGTCCGAGAGACTGTGGGGGCGTGCTCCTTTGATCCTGCCTGACACGTGCTCCCTATTAAATTTTGTGTCAGTCCATCTACAATTCAGCAGCTTTGCCGTAACCTGCGAACTTGGTCTAAACTCAACGTCGCGCCTGGGAGACTGTGGGGGCTTTCCCCTTTGATCCTGCGCGCTACGTGATTTCCATTTCAATCACCCTCAGTAAATGTGCGTTGCCTGACTTAATTGTATCAAAACTTGTGGATTCTGCACAAAACAAAGCCATTTGGCCATTGCCGTGTTCAGGAGACTGTGGGGGCTCGCCCCTTTGATCCTGACCGGCGCGGGTCCCTTACCCCACATTCCTTTAGTACATCTGTGTCACGCTGCACTTGACTCAACCACCTTCCAGGAATCTTGACTAGATCGAGACTGTGGGGATTAGACCCTTTAATCTCGATTGTTACATTCCTTCTACTTTTTTTTTCCCTTACAATCTCTGCGAAGCACTCCGCTTAACCTTGTTTCCCAACTGTGGTGTGGAGTTTGGACTTGCATACCATCACAGACCCCCATTTGTGAAAGCCAGAAAGATCAAGAGCCGCTTGGGAGACTGTGGCGGCCCGTCTGCATCCCCATCCTGCGCGCTGCTATTCCCCCAAATCTGTGCCACTTTCTGACAACACACCGACATCATTTTACTAAACTTCCTGCTTTGAAAGAAATTACCAGATGACGTTCAGAGCAAATTCGCCCCCCTTAGAACAAGAATCTACCCCTACACATAAATCTGGCCCTAGAACCAGACAACAAGGGAAACACGACCAAAAAAACCTACCGTCTCTGACTCTGCATTTCAACCGACTATAGAGCAAGCCCTTCTTATGTCATCAAGCAAAAAAGATCGACAAACGAGCATACACCAGCCCGCACAACATCTGCCCATAACTTCACCAACATCATCCCCACAGAGACCGGACCTCACCCAAGAAATGGTAGCTAGTACGGCTCACCCTCGCCCAATTAAAGATCCTGAGCCCTTGACTAGTGTACTCGATGCCTCTGAAAGGATGAGTCAAAAGATCTTCCATCCTGGTAATAATGATCCGAACAGAATGGTTTCCCCTTCTTCCAGCGCAACAAATTCTCAAGATGCTCTGAATAATTCTGTGAATATTATTACTGCCGATCCCCCCTTTCCCCGAATATCGTCACTGAGCGGAGACCTTCAGCTATCAACCCCCATCCTGCGGCGTCGCCAACAAAACAGCTGAAAGACATAAAAATACGAGGAGACTCTGACAGAGATGCCGCTCAAGACTGCACAAGGCTCCCAACAAACAGAGCAGGCTTTTGAATCTAACCTGGCTCTTCTATCTAACACAATAGCTGGCAGATTCCCAAAAGACAAACATAAAACAGACTAGTACCAACGTTCTGAATCGTCCAAAAAAGAAAAAGCCAAACAGGCCAAACTGAGATGGCTTAAGTCTTACTCCATGAGAAGTCCGCAAAACACTACGAAGCAAAGAGTCGCACACCAACCAAACACTAGGGCGGCACGGCTATCGCTTGACATCACTGAAATTGAGTCACTTATGACCAACATTGAAAAAAGGAAAGACTTTTTCGGGGGCTTACACTTCAACCGACTAAATGAGCTTCCATCTACATCCACCCCGGCCTTAAGAAATTCACACTTCCCCGACAATAACTCTCCAAATAAAGCTTGGAATGCACATCCACAATTCAGTAAGAGAGAGCCAATAATAAAGAAATTCAAGTTTGAACATGAAGAAGATGCCTCGTGCCACACTTACTCTGAGAGTAATAAGAGAAAGCCACTACTCACGAACCACACAGAGGATCAACTCACTACCAATAAATATCCCTGAAGAGTCACCCATCCAAAGGATCCCAACCACCGTGGTCGAGCTCCAAAATATACGTATAGCAATCACCACACAAACCATGATTCCTTTTTGCAAGTTATATGAAGCTTCTAACGAGAGCATCAAAGATCAAGCAACCCTTCTAGCATTAATCCACACTAAATAGATCCATCTGGAGAATGTCATTACCACAATACAAAAACGTTTAGACCGCGAAGCAGAACTCTCACCAGTGGCAAACGCGAATATTGGATATGGCAGCGGCAGATAGAGCAGATAAAGCCCTACTTACTTCCACTATGATGGGCCTCATTACGACCCAGGCGGTAAGTTACCGCCTGGGCCGTGACTTTACCACCATGGCGTAAACTACGTTTACGCCATGGTGGTTGGCGGACTTACCGCCCCATTCCGAGGTCGGCGGGGCGGTAAGTCCCCACTCCCCATTTACCCTTCCCCATTCCCATTTTTGCCCCATAGGGCATAATGGGAGTGGGGAAGGCGTTAATTACGCCACCGTAAATTACGGTGGCGTAATTAACTCCATGGTCCCTTAGCGCCATGGATTTTAACACCTGCTAAAAGCAGGTGTTAAAAGCGCCATGGCGCTAAGGGACCTCGTAGTTGGCGGTAAGGGGTCGGCGCAGCTAACGCTGGCGTTAACCCCTTACCGCCAGGGTCGTAATGAGGCCCGATGACTCTGATGAAGACACATCTTCCACCATTATCCAAGTCTCCCACGATACCGATCCCGGTGTACCTGAAGACGATTGACACGGCAACTGCAACGGAAGTACAGAATCTGAATGATATTACTGTTGCTCTCCCTGCTTAACCACAATCTTTCCCTGCGATACCTGCCAAACTTATACCCTTCGTGAAATCTTCTGACACCTTTCATATCTTCTCAAATAAAAAATTACACAATGAAATCGCGTCTGCTAAACAGATCTCTAAATCGAAAAACAAAAGAAAAATGGGCACCAAACAAACAGGCTTGCAAGCCTTCTTAAGAAACGCAATCACGCCCACAGATAACAATCCAATTCAGCCTTCGAATCCTCATATTACAAACGGGAAAAAAGTAAGAGCTTTGAAAATTGTATCCAGCACCACCCATCTTCAGCCACTATGCCCCACCCAAACCTGCTCAACTGAATCCGAAATTCAAACAGAGGACCTCCTCAACTTTACAACACATATGGATCCTCCGGAGACCCCTGAGGTCACTTCCCCCAATGAATCAGTACTAATAATACTGGATGAATATGCAATCGATTCATCGAAGGAGAACAATGGCCAAAACCTTTCTTGTGAAACTATATCGGATGTGCCCTCTTCTTACTCAGGTGACATCACTTGCATTTCAGACGCTCTGTCAAATTACTCAAGTGATACAACAAGAACGTCTAAAGAGTCTGACAATATCTCAGACCCCGACAGATCCACCAACCTACCCGCCTTCTAATGAGCAACTCTTGCAAAGGGCCGATACATGGAAACCTCACTCTTCCGATGTATATCGATTACCTCAGTTTGTAGACCCATGGCAGAAAAAAAAGACTTAGGGCCTCATTACACGTTAGGCGGTAAGGGTTTACCGGTACCGGTGAGGGCACAGGTAAACCCTTACCGCCTTACTACGAGTTCCCTTTGCGGGACCCGACCTTAACGGCTGGTTTTACCAGCCGTTAAACTACGGTGCCGCAAAGGGACCTCGGTGCTAATTACGGTACCGCAATTTGCGGTACCGTAATTAGCTCCTTCCCCATTCCGATTATGCCCTATGGGGGCAAAAATGGGAATGGGGAAGTGCCTTGGTGAATGGGGAATTACCGCCCCCGCTCACCTTGGAGTGGGCTGGTAATTCCACCATCCACCAAGGCGGACACGGTAAAATACCGGCGGCAACCATGGCGCTAATAGCGCCAGGGTTACCGCCTACCATGTAATGAGGCCCTTACTCTCTTCAGATGACCTGTGTTGAACGTAGAAGAGATCCTATCATCCTCAACAGGACAAATCTCTTAAGACTGTTGCACGCCATACTGCAACTAAATTCAATACAATCACAAGAAATCAAGACCGTAATCTTTGTTGACGACCAACTTTTAGAAAAGATTCAGATAGAATTTTACACCCAAGCTACAACGAACCGGATTATACAGATGACTGCACCATTATTATCCCTAGGCTTTGCATGTTCACAAATACTGGGATCAACAGAAGATGATTGGGAATGTAATCGCCCAGCTATACAATCTGCAGCAGCACCTGACGCTCATAGATGGAAACATCATGACAGATCGCTGAGAACAAAGAACAACAGGACTTTTTTAGACAGAGACCATCGTTTTGAGAGCCAGATTTACTTCCAGTCTACCTTCTGGCGAGAGTACGAAGTCGACTCTCCATTACAATCCAACAAGCCAGCCTACCGCTCATAACCACTAACTTCTTCACAAACCTTTGGCTGGATACTGTGCTCATGGAATACGAGAGGACATTCCCATTTGTTTGACTCCCCTGTCCCGGAACTTGAGCCCCGTCAAGTAATCTGTCTTCAGGAAACTTGGCTCACCAAACCTCCGACTTGTGATGGATTTATAACTGTGCTTAACCCGGCTTTACAAGGCGTCCGGGGACGTGCTTCCTCTGGCCTATTGACACTGATTAAGATTACTCCAGCCTGGAGCTTTCTTGAAACGGAGAACATCAACCCATGGACCCAATTCACTTTGATCAAGATTTCTAAATCAATTAACTCGGCCTATCCAAGTAAACAGATTAGTCCTACCGTTAGTTTGATTGCAATTATAAATGTGTATTGGAATCCAGTGGCATTAAATGACAACAGCTTCCTGGATGGCGTCTTTCTGACCATCGATAGACTCATCTTGAGATTCCCCAACATCGACTTCATCATCTGTGGGGACCTTAACATCCATCTCTTTACTTCTACTGGTCTCCTCAGACCTCCTGATGATTTGACAACCAGAGCCCTCCGATGGTCTAAAGAAATTACCACAAGAAACCTGATACTAATGACCCACTCTTGTGACGAACACAAGTTGCCGATTCCCACCTGGTCTTGCAGAAACACCACACCAATCATCGATTACATTTATTTGTCATCAACTTTGCATAATTTGATACTGGAATATACAATCCAACCCTCTACTAAGAGCGATCATTCTATGCTCATCCTGCGTGGCATTGGAATGTCTGATCAGAACACGATAATTCCAGCTCCACCTTTAGAACTCACAGGAACCACCACCAGACTAAGGGCCTCATTACATGGTAGGCAGTAAACCATGGTGCTATTAGCACCACGGTTGCCGCCGGTACCATACCGGTACCACCATGGAGGAAAGGGGAATTACCACCCCATTCCAAGGTTGGCGGGGCGGTAATTCCCCCTTTCTCCATGGCCCTTCCCCATTCCCATTTTTGCCCCATAGGGCATAATGGGAATGGGGGAAGGAGCTAATTACGGTACTGCAAATTGTGGTACCGTAATTAGCACCAAGGTCCCTTTGCGGGTCCCAACTTTAACGGCTGGTCTACACCAGCCGTTAAGGTCGTAGTAAGGCGGTAAGGGTTAACAGTCACTGGTACACTTACCGGTGACCGTTAACCCTTACCTCCTTCCGTGTAATGAGGCCCTAAGACTTAGCTTAAAACGTCAAGTCTTCTTGCCACGGACTTTCTGTCAAACCAACATGCCAGATGAAGAAAAGTTAAATTATGATTGGATGTTGATCCCCTTCCAGATCAATGCCACTCCAGCAGAAAAACCTGTTCATCGACATTATTATAATCCTGAGCTAGCAAATAAAAAGAAAATCCTTTGTCAACACCTCCGTAAATGGAGAAAGAATCTCACATCTGAAAATCTGCAAAATATGAAAAAAGCGAAACAAGCTTTCAGAAATTGGGAAAAAAAACTATGAGATGTCCATGCAACAATCAGATGCCGAAGCTATGCTTCTAACGCTAAGAACTTGAGGAATCTGTGGAATTTGCTAAATTATGACCCCAATCACCAACATCTGATGGTTTCCAATGTCTCTGAACAAAAATGGATTTCACACTTGAATAATCTGTATAAATTTTGACACAAAGAAGAAACCTTGGCAGAACTATCCATCTCAAATCAATGGACCATGCTTTGGGATAAACATCATTTCCAACAGATGATCAAAAAACTCAATCCCTCTCGCGCCCCTGGGCCCGATGGCCTGTCTAATGCCATTCTGAAACAGGCTCTGGAGATTTGGGCAAACCTAATGGACTTCATTCTGACTTTAATCAACAAACTCAAATCGATACCAGCAACTTGGTCTAGAGCAATGCTGTTCCCGATCTATAAACAAGGCGACAGAGATAATACATCTAATTTTAGACCTATTGCTCTCCTAGATCCACTGGGAAAATTGTTTGCGACATATCTCCTTCAAAAACTGACTGCATGGGTTAAAGAAACACACTGCTTCGATGCTAGACAAACAGGCTTTACGCCCAATGTGGGCACAAATGTGAATTTTTGATTCTAAATTTAATAAAGCATGAAGCCCTAAGGAACAACTCCCAAGTGTATGCCGCCTTCATTGACCTTCATATGGCATTTGACGCCATAACTTGCAAAATGGAAATGTCCAAAACTTGCAAAATGGAAATGTCCAAAACTTGCAAAATGGAAATGTTCACTAGAGGTCAGCGAACCCATTAAGCTACTCTACTCCAATACATCTGTTCCCGTCAGACTAGCAAAACAAGGACTCACTACAGGCGAAATAAGAACACACAATGGCCTAAAGCAGGGATGTCCTCTTGCTGCAACTTTGTACAATCTATACACCGCTGATTATTTCACCCACATAAAATCTGACTCACTTAATCCGCCAAAAATCAATATCTTTCCGATTGCATATCTCATGTATGCTGACGACATTGTACTGCTGGATAAAACCCCATCAGGCTTACAAGAGAACCTGCTGATGACAGAAACATACATGAACACCAACGAGTTGCAAATCAATGTCAAAAAAACCAAAATAATGACATTAACTAAACATCAAACTACAAACTCTCGACTTTCAAATACCTTGGTCTACTAATTAATCAGTAGAAGGCCAAATCAGCTTGGGTGACTTCGATGGAAGGTAAGATCCAAAGGCTAGCCAGACAAGGAGTGATGTTACAAAGACGTTATTGCAAATTTCTCCTTAAAACCCATCCTGGCGTTCTACCGGCAAAAGGTCATTCCCATCATTACCTACGGAAGTGATGCCATGATTATAGCAACAGTGGTAAACTGGCAATCCTTAGAAGCAGCTTTCTGGTGCAAGATTCTGAACCTGCCAAAAAGCTTCCCCAGGGTCAGAATACGGTTTCAACTGGCCCTACAATCCCTCTCCTCGATTGTATGGTGGAAGCAGATGGATCTCTTGCGTAAGCTGATAAATTAAAAAGAAAATCCAATCCCAGCACTTCAAATCATACGAGAGACCCTGCATGCCATGAATAACACAATGTTGAAAACATGGAGAGCCGCCTTAGTCCAACAAATGGCGAAAGACGACATTACACTAGAAATGCTTACCAACCGCCCTCAGCGCGCGAAGATAAGAATGCAAATGCAGCAGAATGATTGGGCTAAAACATCTGCAGAAAAACAAAGATACTCCATGAACCTACAATGCTCGATTGACATCTGCGCAATTCATGAACTCCCGCATTACTTGGCACTTTTCCCAGATCCAATTGTCCGTACTGCTTTCATGAAAATCCGTCTGAACACCTATCCAACCAGACAAAGACTAGCTAATATTCGACAAATACCCATGAAGGAACAATTCTACCACTTTTGCTTGGACAAAAATATACCCGAAACCTTGAAACATCTCATTATGATCTGCCCAGCCCTTGCCGACAAGAGAATTCTATTTGCCAATCTATTCTTGCGGACATTCTTGACTATCCAAAAGAACCAAATTCATAAATTGGACATTGCAGATACTCGGTCTTGCAATAATTTCATGTTATGCTAATACTAAGATGTGATATATTTTAACGAAACCAAATCAAAACTTTGTGGGCCTCATTACGAGTCCGGCGATAACCGAGGCGGTAAAACCGCCTGGTTACCACCGGACTCGTATTACCATTCCGCCTCCGTGATTCCCGGAATTACCGGGGCATTACAACCCCGGTTTTCCGGGAATCACGGAGGCAGAATGGTGTAAATCCCCATTCCCATTGAGTCCTATGGGACTCAATGGAAATGGGGATCATGGAAACACCGGCAGCATCTCGTAATGCTGCCGGTGTTTCCTCGTCCGCCTGCATGCGGGAGGTGTTAAACCCGCCAGGTCGAACATCACCTCCCGCCTGCAGGGGTCGGACTCAGGCGGTCTGGAAACAACGGTGGCGGCGGGTTTACCGCCACCGTTATTTCCGGACCGCCTGGGTCGTAATGAGGCCCTATGATTAAACTAAATCATTTTAAATTAAAAGAAAGAATGAGTAAACATCTTCAAAAACAGCAGTTAAAACGCAATCACCATATTTTTGCAATGCCTTCCACAGTCAGATGGTGTTTTCTAACAAACGTTTAAAAAATACCTTTTACAAACAATATTTCTACCAATTTCATCTGGGAATAGAGGTGTTCAAGTTACTGAATTTCAGACTAGTCTCAAATCCTGGCTTCTCTACTTAACCACAGTGTGGGCTCCCAGGCAAATAAGGCATAGTGAGCTACAATTATATGACCTCTGCTACTTCAAAAAATGCCTCGCTCCTGGAATTGCCACGTAGGTAAATATTAACAGTGACAACTCATATACTGGCTGTCACAGTGTGTGCGTGTCAACTGCTCATGGCAACGTGTTTTTAATGTTACTATAGGGCCCTATACATCTTTTACCAGCACGGCCCGCACTTTCTTGGGCCAGCCCTGGTGGGACCTCAGTATTTACTAGTGAGGGGGGATGCACACCACAGCCAATTGCCAGGGCCAGTAGGCCACAATCTTTTATCCTAATTGTTGCAGACTGGACAGACAGTGGCCAGATGCTTTCTGTGGCCACAGCCAAGGTTGGAAGCCAGGACTAGTTGGCCCTGAATAATATACAGAATGAAAGAAACTTGAAATTCGTGGATAAAATTATAGATAAGACAGAGGTAAGATAGGATCCATAACATCAAAATCCATGATACTCTGAGCCCACACCATTGCTCGGTCCATGGGTACAGAAAGGAGAGCACAGCAGGGCTCGGGGGTGCCAACTAAGGGGTGTACTCCGGTGTCATGGGCTTGTAGTGATAGTAAACTGCAGACTCCCCCGCCCCCCTTCTCTCCTGGGTCATCTTCAGCCAGCCTGCCTGGACGCCGGTCCTACAGCCCCAGAGTTAGCAGGAACGTTGGAAATGCAGTGCCTAGAGTGCCAGCAGGCACGATGGCTGCAGGCCTCGGGACAAGGGCCCAGCCGGCAGCAGCGACCGCTGTCCACTGAAGGCCACTCACCTTATCCGGACCCTGCCCCAGCATTGCCCCCACCGGGCCCTGCAGTGTTTCCTGGCAGTGAAATTGGCTGTTTCTATCGCCAGTGGTTTTGGGTATTTCCCCCCAAGGTGATCTTGGGTGAATTTCTTCCAAATTACGTTTGTACAGGCTTCGGTTCAACACCTAAAAAGAGGCGGTAGAGTTGCCGGATACAGCACATTCCTTTAACCACTTCCGGGGTGCCCTTTACTGTATTGCGGCTGCGCAGAGCAAAAATCCTACCCAGCATTATGGCTGCGCAAAACACAATTTAGACCAAGATAGTAACCCCCAGTACTCAGTACTGCGGCTGCGTGTAATGCGAGATACTAATCATCGGTATTGCGGCTGCGCAGAACACTATATAGACCACACAAGTAACCTGCAGTACTGCGGCTGCGTGAAATGCGAGATACTAATCATCGGTATTGCGGCTGCGCAGAACACTATATAGACCACACAAGTAACCTGCAGTACTGCGGCTGCGTGGAATGCGAGATCCCAGTCAACGGTATTGCGGCTGCGCAGAACACAATATAGACTACGCAAGTAACCTGCAGTACTGCGGCTGCGCGGAATACGAGATACTAATCATCGGTATTGCGGCTGCGCAGAACGCAAACCGCGCCGCAGTAGGAATGGCGCTCCGCCGAACCTGAGTGTCAGCGTTCACAGGATTGCGTCTGCGCAGAACACCAGAGAGTAAAACGTCAGTGAGATTACGGCAGCGCAGAACTCAATCTAGACAATGGGCCTCATTACAACCTTGGTGCTAAGTGCACCAACTTTACCACCATGGTGTAAACTCTGTTTACACCATGGTGGATGGCGGATTTACCGCCCCATTCCAAGGTGAGTGGGGCGGTAAATCCCCATTTCCCATTTTCCCTTCCCCATTCCCATTTTTGCCCCATAGGGCATAATGGGAGTGGGGAAGGCGCTAATTACGCCGCCGTAAATTACGGCGGCGTAATTAGCACCATGGCAGGTTAGCGCCATGGATTTTAACGCCTGCTAAAAGCAGGCGTTAAAATCAGAATCAAGCGTTAAGGGTTAACGGTGGCGTTAACCCTTAACGCCTGAGTTGTAATGAGGCCCAATGGGCCTCATTCCGAGTATGGCGGTAAGGGATAGCGGCCACCGGTAACGAGACCGGTGGCGGTATTCCCTTACCGCCATACTCCGAGTTCCCTCTGCGCCCTCGCCTTTAACGCCTGCTTTGAGCAGGTGTTAAAGTCGAGGGCGCAAAGGGGCCCCCAAGCCAATAACGGTGACCGTAATGAACGGTCACCGTTATTTACATCTTCCCCATTCCCATTGAGCCCTATGGGGGCTCATTTGGGAATGGGGAAGAGCCTTGGTGAATGGGGAATCACCGCCCCGCCAACCTTGGAATGGGGCAGTGATTCTGCCATCCACCAAGGCGCTGCCGTTCCGGGTACGGCGTCAACCAAGGCGTTAATAGCGCCATTGGTTAGCGCCGTACTCGGAATGAGGCCCATTAATGGGCCTTATTATGAGTCCGGCGGTAATCGAGGTGGTAAAACCGCCTGGTTACCACCGGACTCGTATTACCATTCCGCCTTGGTGATTCCCAGAACTACCGGGGCATTACAACACCGGTTTCCCAGGAATCACAGAGGCGGAATGGTGTTAATCCCCATTCCCATATGGAATGGGGATCATGGAAACACCAGCAGCATCTCGTGATGCTGCCGGCGTTTCCTTGTCGGCCTGCAGCCAGGCGGTGTTAAACCCGAAACATCACCTCCCGCCAGCAGGAGTCGGGATCAGGCGGTCCGGAAACAACGGTGGCGGCGGGTTTACAGCCACCGTTATTTACAGACCGCCTGATTTGTAATAATGGCCCTCATTACAACACCGGCGCTAAACCATGGCGCTATTAGCACCATGGTTGGTGCCGGTGTTGTAAGGAGTCCGCCATGGTGAAATGGGGAAATACCGCCCCATTCCAAGGTTTGTGGGGCGGTATTTCCCCATTTCACCATGGCCCTTCCCCATTCCCATTTTTGACCCATATGGCACAATGGGAATGGGGAAAGCGGCAATTACGGTACCGCAAATTGCGGTACCGTAATTACCTGCGAGGTCCCTTTGCGGGTCCCTACTTTAACGGCTGGTCCAAACTAGCCGTTCAGGTCAGGTCCCGCAAAGGGACCTCGTAGTAAGGCGCTAAGTGGTTAACGGCGCCGCAGCCTTTTACGGCACCGTTAACCACTTAGCGCCTGGGTCGTAATGAGGCCCAATGTTAGGAATTGCCAGGATTGCGGCTGCGCAGTACACAGGATACTCCTCGCCAGGAACGCGGCTGCGCAGTACACAAAATAGAACAACATAGGTCCAGCTTGTCAAATTTGCACTGGAGCAAACGTATTTATCACACATTTTGGATAATTCAGAGTGGAGCAGTTTTAGTCCAATCAGTATTATCCCAAAAAATCTTTTCACCAGGGCACAAAGCAGGTTGTTTTGCTACATAATACGAAGACAAATGTAACATAGCTCTCAACTCACACGCTTTTGGCTGGTGTCACCCGCCTTGTAAAGGGCTGTATCACCCGCCAAGCCTCCTGCACGCCCATTCATTCCAATGGGCGTCTCACCCGTCAAAAACAAAATCGGGTGATTTCACCCACCTTTACAGCACAAATGTTTGAGAACTATGTAGTAAACACCTTTATGTTCTTTGTTATCCAACACACCTTGTACAAAAAACAGTCTGATTCATTTTTGGAATCATGGGGCCTCATTACGACCCTGGCATTAACCATGGTGCTATTAGCGCCATGGTTGACGCCAGTATTTTACCAACTCCGCCATGGTGAATGGCGGAATTACCGCCCCATTCCAAGGGCCCCATTCCAAGGTTGGCGGGGCGGTAATTCCCTATTGGCCCTTCCCCATTCCCATTTTTGCCCCCATAGGGCTCAATGGGAATAGGGAAGGCGGTAATTACGGTACCGCAAAATGCGGTACCGTAACTACCTCGAAAGTCCCTTTGCGGGTTCCTTCATTAACGGCTGGTAAAACCAGCCGTTAAGGTCGGGACCTGCAAAGGGACCTCGTAATTAGACGGTAAGGGTTTAACGACGCCGACACCTTTTACAGCACCGTTAACCCCTTACCGCCTGGGTCGTAATGAGGCCCATGGAAATGTTTGTTAGATGATATGGAATGGGACAAAACCAGTTTGTTCTATTTTGTATTATCAAAGCGTCAGCTCACTTTTTTGCACTGGTGCAAATGTGAGATGTTCTGGCCCCTAGTAAACAGCAGGAATGCAGTTGCACAGAACACAAGCTACTAATTGCCAGGTACTGGTTATGGGAAGCCACTTCAGAAACTAGGCTGGCAAAAACATGAAGTCTCCGCCCCCACTGTTTTACCTCCCCCGATCCTCCCACCCCCCACCCCAAGTCTGGTGTGGGGACCAACTATCAAATAGTACATTTTGAAGTGCAATATACAGAGAGGCAATGAAAGCTCTTGAAAAGTAACAGCTTCAAAGTTTTACTGCATTTGTGCAAGTAGATTGTTCTGCTCAAACACAGTAAAACTTTAACCCTGTCAGTGGGCCTCATTACGACCCTGGCGGAAAGTTACCGCCAGGGCCGTGACTTTACCGCCATGGTGCTAACTACGTTAACACCATGGCGGTAAGGGGATTTACCGCCCCATTCCGACCTTGGCGGGGCGGTAAATCCCCAATCCCCATTTACCCTTCCCCATTCCCATTTTTGCCCCATAGGGCATAATGGGAGTGGGGAAGGCGTTAATTACAACACCGTAAATTACGGTGGCGTAATTAACACCAAGTTCCCTTACCGCCATGGATTTTTACACCCGCTAGAAGCAGGTGTAAAATCCGCCATGGCGGAGAGGGAACTCGTGATTGGCGGTAAGGGGTCGGCGCAGCTAACGATGGCGCTAACCCCTTACCGCCAGGGTCGTAATGAGGCCCAGTTTCAGGAAAGGCTCATGGAAGATACAACATTGAAGGAAACCCCGCCCCTAAACTCACATTGCGGGAGGTGGGAGGGCAGAAGCCCAGTGTGTCACACCTCGGCTCCATTCCACACTACGACACCGTGCTCCATACCTAACCCCGGGGCCGGCTGCGGAAAAGGACCTCCGACAAAACAATTGCGCTGCACCGTTCCCTTCGGCATTCTGCAGCGCCATTCCTGATGAAATGGAAAATGCCCTGGAGGCTAAAGACTATTGCAACAGCCAGACGGTTCCGAACTACGATTCCCATGAAACCTAAGGGAATTCGTAGTCTTTACCATCACGTGATCTCCACTCACTTGGCTCCACCTCCTCATTGATATAAGCGGCTGCAGCCTGGAGGACGCTGCTTCTGTTTGATAGTTACGACCGGCGCTTAAGTTCCTTCTTTTTCGCCCTACTTCTTGAAGCTCCTCCTTACGGTTCCATTCTGCTCAGCGGATACCTGTTCCTTCTCCTTATCCCGTGCCCAGGTAAACGAACCCTCTTTTGGACTAAGGACTGCCTGTCTGCCTGCTGATTCTGTTACCTTTTGCTCGTCAGTGTACCGACTTGTGGATTGTTAATAGGACTGTCTGCCTGCTGATTTGGTTACCTTCCTGCCCGCTCGTGCACCGACCTTTGGATCGTTATATGGATTGTCTTCCTATTTGGCTCAAGTATTCAAGGACATTGGTTGTATCGAATTCCGTCCTTTAAAGTGCACCTTGGGGACGCCTTGCAGTTGTGCACCTACCCGGATCTAGTGCGTCCCTCGTTCCGCCCGGGACTAGTTACCCAACTAACATTCCCCGTTTATTATTTTGCACTATCGTTGTTGTTCTGCATCCCGGAGTAAGGGAACTGTGACTTCCTAAGGGACTATCAGCACATTGCGGTATCAGGCTCCTAGGATTGGGTTGTTCAGGTACTATTCTGTCCTATCCCTATATATTGATAATCGCTGTTATTCCAAGTGATTAATTGTATGGTGTTTCTTGCAGCTGGGTCCGTGGCGGCGCGTTTTCTCCCCGCTCTTTCGGGTGATCGGTCCCTCTGTCTGGCTTACATATCAGCAGTGGGTCATATCATCAGAAAGGTCGTTTTTCCCTCATAGAGAGGAGGCTCGGGTGGAGGCTCCAACCCGAGCTCTTCAATCAAGGCACAGTCTCGCTGGTTTGGCCTCCTAGCTTGTCCTCTCCCGTGCGGTGAGTAACAAAAACAGAAGCCATGGAAGAGACGGACCCTTTGGCTGCTCTGGTCCGTTTGGTATCCGACTTACGGTCGGACATGACGGCGGCATATGATGCCCTGCACCACCGTATTGATGGTTTGCAACATTTCCCACCTCCCCACACGTTGGGGATAGACACATCTGGTGCCACTGCTTCTGGTTCCGGTGTCTCTCCGGCCTCCACGTCGGGATTTACAGCAGCCCCTGTTCTCATGGCCACACAGTTTCCATTGGCCCCGCCAGAACGCTTCACTGGCGATCCAAAGCACTATCGGACATTCGTCAATCAATGCAAACTGCACTTCCTTTGCCGCCCCGCAGCCTTTCCCAATTCAACCACAAAGGCGGCGTTTGTCCTCTCACATCTAGGAGGGACGGCTGCAGCCTGGGCCAATCCGTTACTCGAAGCAAATAGCTTCCTATTGTATGACTGTGATGCCCTCATCACCGCCATGAACAGGGTTTTTGATACCCGTTATAAATCACAAGCTACAGACCTAGAGTTCCTGAACTTACGTCAGGGTACTTCTTCTCTGTTCACTTATCTTACCAGGTTCAATCAACTCGCTGCTGAGACTGACTGGCCCGAAGAAAAGAAGTCAGCAGTGTTCTATAAAGGGTTGTCAGAAGAGTTGAAGGACACCCTAGCAACGGTACCTGTAGTCCCTACTGTATTTGGTGAACTCCTGGACCTGGTATTACAGATTGACGCTAGAAGAGCTGAAAGGAAAGGGGAACGCAAGTCAACTACACCAATACCCCCTCCCTTGGATTCTGTCAGTCTCCCTTCTTCTGTTCCGGAACCTATGCAGGTGGGAGCCGTCCGAGGTCCTTTAACACCTGCACAACGGGAGCACCGGCGATCCCATAATTTATGTATGTATTGTGGATCAGCCGAACATTTGCTAATTGACTGTCCAAAGAGACCCCACAAAAAGGCGGGAAACGCCAGAACCCGGCGATAGACGGAGTCCCTACGCCGGGGGTATACTCTTTGGACTCTCACGGGGTCGCTTTTGCCCCAGTCAGCCTGCCGGTGGTCTTTACTGTGACCCCTGACACTTCATTTTCATCCCTTGCCATTATTGATTCTGGGGCCACCGGTAATTATATGGACTACGAATATGCTGTAAAAAACAACGTACCAGTCCTGTCTAAAGCTCAGCCCGAAACCGTACATGCAGTTGACGGAACATCCTTGATCTCCGGTCTGGTGACCCAAAACACGTCTCTGCTCCGGATGCAGACAGAGGACGGGCATGTGGAAACCTTATCGTTTGACTTGATCAAAGCTCCGCAATTCCGGGTCATATTGGGAATCCCTTGGCTACGACACCATAATCCCTCTATTGACTGGGCAAACAGGGTGGTTCAGTTCCCCTCCTCCGTGTGCAATGAAAAATGTTTTCAGAACACAAGTGTGTATCCAGAATCATCCTCTCAGGCGTTGGTAGCATCCATGGCAGTCATCGGGGCCGTTTCCACCCCTACGCACATTCCTTCGGAATACCTCTCCTTTCGGGATGTGTTTGATAAAGGGGGGGCAGATCACCTGCCACCTCACAGACCATATGACTGCCCCATTGATCTGGTGCCAGGTTCTAAAATTCCGGTTGGGAGAGTGTATTCTCTTACCATACCCGAGGACAAGGTACTGAAGGAGTACATTGACAAATCATTGGTCACTGGGTTTATTAGACCTTCTAAATCTCCTGCAGCATCTCCTCTCTTCTTTGTCCCGAAGAAAGAAGGTGACCTCTGTCCTTGTGTTGATTATAGAGCATTGAATGCCATTACGATTAAAAATCAGTACCCCCTTCCATTGATTTCAGTCCTTTTGGATCAACTCGGGTCTTCTGTCATCTTTACCAAATTGGATCTCCGGGGCGCCTATAATCTCGTCAGGATGCGTGAAGGGGACGAGTGGAAAACTGCATTCAAAACCCGGTATGGTCTGTTCGAGTATCTAGTGATGCCCTTCGGGCTTTGTAACGCTCCGGCCACGTTTCAGGCCTTTATGAATGACATCTTTCATGACTGTCTAGACCAGTTTGTTGTTGTTTATCTGGACGACATCTTAATATACTCATCCTCCACTGAACAACACACTGAACACGTACGCTTTATACTACAACGGCTCAGGGAAAACAATCTATTCGTCAAAGCAGAGAAGTGTGTATTCAACACTACCGAGGTTGAATTCCTCGGTTACGACCTTACCAATCAAGGCATCAGAATGAGTCGTTCCAAAGTTAAGGCGGTACTTGAATGGCCTGTCCCTACCTCAATTAAAGCCTTGCAGTCCTTTCTGGGATTTGCTAATTTCTATAGGCGTTTTATCCACTCTTTTTCATCCATTTCAGCCCCCGTCACTGCTCTGACAAGTTCTAAGAAACCATATCGATGGGATGAGGAGGCGCAGAACGCCTTTGAGGCTTTGAAAGCCGCGTTCTCCACCGCTCCGGTCTTACAACATCCTAATCCTCATTTACCCTTTCTAGTGGAGGCGGATGCTTCTGGTTCCGCCATTGGGGCGGTTCTGTCTCAGCGTTGTCCTGACTCCGGGGAGATCCATCCAGTCGCCTATTATTCCAGAAAACTAACCCAATACGAACGCAACTACCCCATCACTGAAAGAGAACTCTTGGCCATTAAGGACGCCTTCTCAGAATGGAGACACCATTTACTAGGTGCACGTCATCTGGTCACGGTCTTCTCGGACCATCGGAGTCTCCTGGCGTTTAAATCCATGAAATGCCTCACCGCTCGTCAGGCCCGCTGGCATCTCTTCTTTTCCCAGTTCAACTTCACCATCACCTTCCGGCCGGCCCGACTCAACACATGTGCCGACGCATTATCACGTCTGAATCACAACCCGAGTAATACTGTATCAGACCATTCTCTATTGTTACCTTGTAGGGTGGTTTGTGGTTGCACACCCCAGCCTTCGCTTCGCTCCCTGGTCTCGGAATGGGTTTCTTCACATGCAGAGGAATGCATGGCCCTCAATCTCGATGTAGTACAGGGATTGCCATACATTCAGGGTCGTTTATACTTGCCACCTGGGGAGGCGCGCCTCCGCGCCCTGGAATGGTCTCATGACTCATTAATAGCGGCCCACCCGGGTCAACAAAAAACTCTGGACTCTTTGCGTCGCTGGACATGGTGGCCCTCTATGTCTAGAGATGTGGTTGACTATCTGGCCGCTTGTTCTGTGTGTGCCCAATGCAAAATATCACGTTCCAAACCAGTGGGGTTATTGCAACCACTTCCGGTGCCGCACAAGCCGTGGTATATGGTCTCCATGGACTTCATAGTGGATCTGCCTCCGGTGGATGGTTTTGATACTATCTGGGTGGTCATTGACTATTTCACCAAAATGGCACTCTTTATTCCTTGTATGGGTCTGCCTTCAGCACCAGTTTTGGCATCCATGTTCCTCAAGCACATCTTCCGTTTCTTTGGTCTACCATCCATCGTGGTGTCAGATCGCGGCCCACAGTTTACCTCGCGTTTTTGGAGAGCCTTAACTGTATCTTTACACATTGACGATCGGTACAGTACTGCCTATCACCCTCAGACGGACGGGCAGACTGAGAGAGTCAACGCTACTCTAGAACAGTTCCTCCGTTGTCTGTGCTTATGCTTTCAGTCTTCCTGGTTGACGATGTTGCCGCCAGCTGAATTTGCCTATAATAATTCTTTGCACTCGGCTTCTGGGGTGTCACCTTTCTATGCATTGTATGGGCAGCATCCACGGTCGTTGCCCATGGATCCTTCTGTTCCCTTGGATAACCCGGCGGCTCAGGCATGCGTTCGGGACATCAAATCCGTCCACATGGCAGTTCGTTTGCATCTCCTCACTGCCCAGAATAGGGCCAAGAAGTATGCTGACCGGCGTCGGAGTCCTGCGCCGACATACAAGGTGGGCATGAAGGTCTGGTTATCTACGCGCAACCTGAAAATTCCTGGTAAACGCATGCTTTTGCCCAAATTTGTGGGTCCCTATTCTGTTACTGATGTGGTTAGTCCTGTGGCAGTGCGACTTTCTCTGCCCGCCTCGTGGAAATTGCATCCTGTCTTTCATGTATGTCTCCTTAAGCCCTGTCCTCCTGCTACTCGTTTGCCACTCCGCCCCCCTCCCGTGCGGGTGCAGGGTGATGCTGAATACGAAGTGGCGGATATCCTGGACTTCCGACTACGCAGGGGTCGTCCATTTTACCTGGTTGACTGGAAGGGCTACGGTCCTGAAGACAGATCTTGGGAACCGCTGCATAATATCCGTTCTCCTAGACTCCTACGCCGCTTCCATGCGCGCAGGGGGTGGGTGCCGCCTTTGGGGGCGGATGCTGTCACACCTCGGCTCCGTTCCACACTACGACACCGTGCTCCATACCTACCTCGGGGCCGGCTGCGGAAAAGGACATCCGACAAAACAATTGCGCTGCACCGTTCCCTTCGGCATTCTGCAGCGCCATTCCTGATGAAATGGAAAATGCCCTGGAGGCTAAAGACTATTGCAACAGCCAGACGGTTCCGAACTACGATTCCCATGAAACCTAAGGGAATTCGTAGTCTTTACCATCACGTGATCTCCACTCACTTGGCTCCACCTCCTCATTGATATAAGCGGCTGCAGCCTGGAGGACGCTGCTTCTGTTTGATAGTTACGACCGGCGCTTAAGTTCCTTCTTTTTCGCCCTACTTCTTGAAGCTCCTCCTTACGGTTCCATTCTGCTCAGCGGATACCTGTTCCTTCTCCTTATCCCGTGCCCAGGTAAACGAACCCTCTTTTGGACTAAGGACTGCCTGTCTGCCTGCTGATTCTGTTACCTTTTGCTCGCCAGTGTACCGACTTGTGGATTGTTAATAGGACTGTCTGCCTGCTGATTTGGTTACCTTCCTGCCCGCTCGTGCACCGACCTTTGGATCGTTATATGGATTGTCTTCCTATTTGGCTCAAGTATTCAAGGACATTGGTTGTATCGAATTCCGTCCTTTAAAGTGCACCTTGGGGACGCCTTGCAGTTGTGCACCTACCCGGATCTAGTGCGTCCCTCGTTCCGCCCGGGACTAGTTACCCAACTAACATTCCCCGTTTATTATTTTGCACTATCGTTGTTGTTCTGCATCCCGGAGTAAGGGAACTGTGACTTCCTAAGGGACTATCAGCACATTGCGGTATCAGGCTCCTAGGATTGGGTTGTTCAGGTACTATTCTGTCCTATCCCTATATATTGATAATCGCTGTTATTCCAAGTGATTAATTGTATGTTGTTTCTTGCAGCTGGGTCCGTGGCGGCGCGTTTTCTCCCCGCTCTTTCGGGTGATCGGTCCCTCTGTCTGGCTTACATATCAGCAGTGGGTCATATCATCAGAAAGGTCGTTTTTCCCTCATAGAGAGGAGGCTCGGGTGGAGGCTCCAACCCGAGCTCTTCAATCAAGGCACAGTCTCGCTGGTTTGGCCTCCTAGCTTGTCCTCTCCCGTGCGGTGAGTAACACAGTGAGCTCAATGGCATTGCACAAAGGTATGTGTTCACTTATTGCCACGTTAATCAGCTGGTGTTTATAATGGAAGCATGCTCATTTCCAGTGTAATGAGAATTAATTCTACACCCGAGCACTCAAGTTTCCCAAATTATTACGACTGAGTACCAATTTACATTTTTGATGACATCATGGGAAGAGACAAATGATAACCATTGACATCACAGGAAATGTCATCAGCGGAAGTGTCATCATGGTAAGCAACATCACCAGAAGCGATTAAAAAGACCCAAAATTACACAAATAATACAAGAAAATGAAAAACTCAAAGAAATACAAGTATGTAATGTATGCATATATCCACAAGAGGGGAAAATATCCATAACTCGCAAAGTTTACCCATCATGCATTATGAGCAATGATGTTCCCCGCAGACAGCTCTATAGCAGCAAGACACAGAATTGGGAGAGAGTGGTTGGAGCATTTCCAGGCGCATTCCACACCCAGAACATGACAGAATCTCATATTTCTGTCATGTGCATTACATCTTGCCATGTATGTAACAAGTAACATGCCAGTTTCTAGCATAGCACTCAAATTAAGCCTTGTAATATGGGTGAAGCCCATTGTGAGGGGTCAGCAATGCAAGGAAAACAACTTTTTGATGATTGTTCAAAACATGCCATTTTATTAAAGTATAAATTAAATTAAACGCCTCACTATCCCTACTGTGATGAGGATTTCCCTACCTAAAAAAACTAAAGGGAAACACTCTAACACGGGATGTCTGGCCCTCACACTAAACATCAAATGCAAAGAAAATATATGGCAATTCAATGAACATAGGCAATAATATTCACAGTTTCTTGATAACCGTTTCAGTAACCTCGGTTGAACTCCCCTGCCCCGGATTCAAGGTTAATTCAACTCCAATGTTCATCAAAAGAAAATAAGGAAATTCACATAGGTAGCAAAGCCTTATTTCAGTTCTTGAAGTTCCAATGTTTAAGATAACATTTGTTAACCAAAGTTCCAACAACACAGAGCTCTTCTTTGTGGTGAAATAAAGACTTTTTCCACTCCTCAGAATAGCATCCATTTTATTCCTAGCCACAAAGCGTTTCCACCATTTTCAGCTATCCAAGAAGATTTGACACAGTTCAAAAGAAATACAACTTCTAGAATGTTAGTGAAACACACGTCTTGGTTAACAGTCACTATTCGTCTATTCAGATCAGGATTCACAATAGGTATCTTTGTCAGGATGACTTCACAGTGCTGCTGATTCTACTTCAACAACTTCACTTGTACTAGAGTTTACCATGAGGACATTCTCCTTTTCCTCACAGTTTTCCACTTTACTTGTACTACTGAAGTCTTGCATCCACTGACAATCAGATATACCACCACAGCTTCAGTATTTTGCGATTTTACCACAGCTTCAATAATAACAACAGCTTCTGTAATTTATGACTTAAGACAGGTTCTGACAAGATTCACTTTACGGTACTTCAACACCTTCAAACGGGCAAGACACTCTTCTTCTGAATATCTCGTCAAAAAGGGCATCCTATTTGCCTATCTTGTCTGTGAGCCACAATAACGACCCAAGTTTGTCTTTATGCCCCACTTCTCTCTTTCTCTCACAGTCTTTGGCAATGTATGTTGTGTCAACTTCAAATACTCTTTATAAGCAGCAAGGGTTCCTGCCCCAACTTTGCCTTGACCTCTCTGCCAACTGTTAGCCAAAGTTATTACCCAGAAGCCTTGGTGCCACTCTCTTGGCTTCAGGTAATGCTTACACACTTGTGTCTGAGGCAAGGTTGAACTTCTATTGGGCTCACAGTATTGATTACATTGCTTTCTGGCTCTGGGAAAGGCTGCTTTCAGTCTTAATAGGGGAAGACTCTGGGCTTGGGAAATGCTTGCTCTCTCTTCAACCGCAGATACAATGTTTAACAGCTTAACTTCTTTTCTGAGCTATGATTGTTTGCGTGAATAAAGAGGTAGAGTTAAGTCTTCCTTTGAAAAACAAAATCAGGCACAAGCGACCACTTAATAGGTTTTGCAAAGGTTAACAGGGTAATTCATAGAATTTCGCACAAAAGTGTTGTACGCGGCTGGCGCACAGTGTGCGCGTGCTAAAGTCTGTGCCAGCCGCGTGCGCTAAAATCGATTTCCGCGCACAGCGTATTCATGGATTTTAGCCTCCAAAACCAGCCGTGGCGCAGAGTGGTGCAGCGACCCTGCAGCAGCGCCAGTTACGCCCTCGCGCAAGGAAAAGCCATCAAAATTCCTAATTCAACGCAAAGGGCTGCGCTAACCCTGGACCAGTTTACAGGGCTGCCAAACAGCAAAGCCAAGCGGGGAACGTGTATTACTGGGTGCGCGTGAAGTTTCACACGCGAAAGGGCCTGTGCAAGTGGGGTACGTGTATTCCTGGGGTTGCGTGAAGTTTGACACGCAAAAGGGCCCTGTGCGAGCAGGGTACGTGTATTACGGGGTTCGCGGGAAGTCTCACATGCCATTTCAGCAGGGTACGTGTATTATGGGGTTCGCGGGAAGTCTCACATGCCATTTCAGCAGTGTATGTGTATAACTGGGGTTCGCGTGAAGTTTGACACGCGAAAGGGCCCTGTGCGAGTGGGGTACGTGTATTACGGGGTTCGCAGGAAGTCTCACACGCCATTTCAGCAGGGTACGTGTATAACCGGGGTTCGCGGGAAGTTTTACACGCGAAAGGGCCCTGTGCGAGTGGTGTATGTGTATTCCTGGGGTTCGCGTGAAGTTTTACACGCGAAAGGGCCCTGTGCGAGTGGGGTATGTGTATTCCTGGGGTTCGCGTGAAGTTGACACACGAAAGGGCAACGCCTGTGCGCAACACGTCACAGACGCGCTTACGCGCAAAGGGCCTTTGGTCCAATGAAATCGCGTATGTGTGCTGACCCGCTTACGCGCTAAGGGCCTTTCCTCGAATTACACGCTGACATGCACATTTTTCACGTGCCAAATCACTCTGTATCAAGCTGGCCACGCATACACACATGGAAGACCACGCTCCTGCCGTGAATGCCATTTTCCTGCCCCCCAGAGCCCTGAGCACGCTCCCACCTGCCATCTGCTGCTGCCTGACTGTCTGCTGCCCAAGTGCCCTGCTATTTGGTGCCTGCACATCAGCCATCTGTAGGGGTCCAGTTGCTGTGTCCACCACTGCTGGAACAGAAGACTCCCGACTGGGATACCATCGCTCCACAGCCCAGCCCCAGGACCCAGTTGCCCACCCACTCCTGCCTCTGGGGTTGCCATGTCGGGCACGTCTCCATCTGGCACCACTGGCAACCCCCAGCCAGAGAGGCATAGGGCCACCAGCTTCACTGCCACCGAAGTTGGTGTCCTGGTGGAGCATGTCCTGGGGCATTATGATGCCCTCTTCGGAACATCACGCGCCATCAAGGAAGGACGGGAGAGGATCTGGGACGACGTAGTGGTTGCCATCAACGTGGAAGGGCTGGCAACCTCAACATCAAGCACGTCAAGAAGCGCTGGGACGACTTCAGGTCCAGGACCCTCCATAAGGCCCGGCGCCTCGCGGAGGGTGGCCGGGCACGCATGAGTAACATCCAGATGAGGGTCCTGGAATGCGTAGGCCCAGCGCTCCATGTCCAGATCCTTCGGAGGCAGACCCGTCCGGAGTTGAGCGGTAAGTGGCCAAGCATTGCTGTGTGAGACAGTGCATGTTGCAGTGTGTTGCTAGTTTGATGCTTGCCTGTATGTGTGACATAGGCCATGTATGGATGTGTGTGTGCAGGGACATCATGGTCATGCATGTGAGACCAGTTATGTGTGAACCACATGGTTGGTGCATGTGTTTTAATGCAACATGGGGAGCTCTATGCGGAATGCACACATGAAAGCATGGCTGTCACTGTTCCTGGACATGAAGGGGGGATGAGGAATGGGTGCTGATGTCATGGACTTGTATGGTGCACGTGTGTGTGTGTGCCAGAGAAGTGTGTGTGTGACTTTGAAACGCCATGGCTGCATGTGACTTTGAAGGCAACATCTTGGTTTACAGGGGCCCTTCTACATGGATGTTGATGTTGATTGCAGGCGCCGGGACTGTTTCTGCATGTGTGTTGTGTGCATTGACCCATGGGTTGTGGAATGACAGGATGGAAGTGACATTTGACAGTGCCACTCATGTGTTATTGCTTCCTGTCTAGGGTATTTTGTACTGTACCCTGATGCTTGTGTTCTATGTCTCCCTCTATGCAGCGTCAAGTGAAGAAGAGGGCGGAGACGGAGCTGTGGAGCCAAGCGGCGGGGATGCCTCCACTGGGCGGCGACGCAAGGCCCAGCCACCCTCCCAGGAATTACCATCATCCGGGACCGAGGGGGCTGGTGCTGCGTCTGCCGCAATGGCTGTGGCGGAAGGGCCGGGTGAGCCCCCACAGGTGCTTCCAATGGTGGAAGACGGTGTGGAGACATCCAGGTTGCTGGTCTCCACAGAGGAGGAGGAGCCCGCTACTGAGCTGCACATGGGGCCTGGTGGGGGTAGTACCACTGGTGCAAGTGGTGCAGTCCTGGGCCAGGGGCAGGAGGCAGCACAGGTCACCGCGGAGGGGCCTGTGCATGTCGCTGTCCCTGACCCTGTGACTGCACACCATGCACCAGCAGGGAGGCCCCGTCCCAGGCCCGTCCGCAGGTAGGGGAGAGTGCCATGTCATCTGCCTCTCCACTACCTGCGGACGAGGGGTCCCATGAACGTATTGTCTCCGACCTGGTTGGTGGGTCCCGACATGTGTTGCACACTCTGGCGGACCTCTCCTCTTCTGTGGAGACTATGCGCCAGTCGTTCTCCACACCGCCTTCCGGCCCAGATTCCACCAGGGCCCCCTGTGGACCTGGCCCGACAAACACAGCCAGCTTGGTGGAGCTCACATCCCTGCCACAGTCGGGAGTTGTTGGCCCAGCAGGGGTGGACACCACAACTGGAGACCAGCTAATGGAGCATGTGCAGGCACCATCAGACATGGCACATTGACAACAGCAGCAGGAGCAGGCTCTAGGCGGGAGCAATGATGGCTCGGGGCCTTCAACATCGGAGGGGCAGGCATCGGCCAGAGGGCAGGAGGACCCAGGACTGGAAGTGTCTTCCGTGTGGCAGCGGTTAGGCCATGCTATAGATGCGGAGCGGCAGCGGGCAGAAGAGGCACAGCTCACGATGGTCAGGGCGGAGAACTCCATGCGGAGGGCCCTGAGGCGGTGTCATGCTTGCGCCATGGGCGCATCCATTTACGCTCTATATGGACTATTTTCTTATCATTTATTAACAACAGACTCCAACAAACTACATATACCACAATGCACCTGGCTACTAACATCGATTCCTGGCTGTTCCTATTTGTCATCAAAGGAACTACACCCCCCAGAAGCCCTAGGGACTTGCCCTGCTTCCACCAGCCTAGGAACAGAAAGGGAGGTGGCCGATTGCCTGCAGGTGCGCTTAGCCAGGTGCTACCAATTAGCCTGCCTCTGTGCTGGGCTAGGCAGTATATAAGGCTGCTGTCTGCAGTGGCTCAGCCTCTTGCATTGAGAGTCCTTCCTCCACCTTTCGCGTCTGTCTTCGGATCCTTGTATGCTGTTTACCCTCACTCCTGCTTGGACCCTGCCTTGCAGCTTGTTACACCCTGCTGCCTACAGCCCTAGCCTTTTGGGCTCCCTGCCTTGTTGCTTGCTCCACCCTGCTGCCTCCAGCCATAGCCTTCCAGGCTCCCTGCCTCTCAGCCCTGCTCCTCTGGGCTCTCCACACTGCAGCTGATCACGCTCTGCTGCCTTCCAGTCTCCGCCCTTGCCCTGCCGGGCTCTCCACATTGCAGCGGATCACGCTCTGCTGCCTTCCAGCCTTCGCCCTTGCCCTGTCGGGCTCTCCACATTGCAGCGGATCACGCTCTGCTGCCTTCCAGCCTCCGCCCTTGCCCTGCCGGGCTCTCCACATTGCAGCTGATCACGCTCTGCTGCCTTCCAGCCTCTGCCCTTGCCCTGCAGGCTCTCTACATTGCAGCTGATCACGCTCTGCTGCTTTCCAGCCTCAGCCCTTGTCTTCTGGGCTCCCTGCTCTGCAGCCTACCTCACTCCGGCTGCCTTAGCCCTTGTCCTCTGGGCTCCCTGCTCTACAGCCTGCCTCACTCCGGCTGCCTTTGCCCTTGTCCTCTGGGCTCCCTGCTCTACAGCCTACCTTTCTCCGGCTGCCTACAGCCCTTGTCCTCTGGGCTTCCTACTTGCAGCTTATCACGCTCCGCTGCCTACCCCTTACCTTTTTTCCCGCTGGGTCCTCGGCCTAGCAGCCCTCTACAGTCCTCTGCAACCTTCTACGTTCAGCGGCCCTGCCCCTCAGGGTTCACTCCTTACTTCCCAGCCCTTCTGGGATCCTTGCCGTGCAGTCTGCTTTACTCTGTTGCCCTAAGCCCTTTTCCTCTGGGATTCTACCTTACAGTCCCACTCCTGTGGGCTTACTCATTGCCTTCCTGCTCCTCTGAGCTCTCTACCTACCCTTCTGTCCTCTGCCATCCTATCCTGTTACTAGACTTTCCCTTCATATCCTTCTGCTAGTTTGCTATCATCTCCTTTCCTGGAATTGTCTGTTGTATCTTCTCCTGTACTGTTTGTAGACCCTTTTGTACAGGGCTTGTCTGCTGGTTCCCATCAGTCAACCTCTGCCCCTTCCCTTGTCCCATTTCTACATCACAGACACCCATAGCTGCTGTTCCAAGTCATGAGCAAATAGCGTGGGCCTCTGTTATAGCAAACTGTGCAGAAGGCTAGAGTATTTCCAAGGTTCGTGGAATACTCTTTTCCTATATCTGCATACACCCCAAGAGGGTATTCATTCTGCATCCTTTCCCTTGCTACTCTTGCCTACTCTTCGCTCCCTTTCCTTTCCGCTATGTGTGTTCCTATCTGTCCACTTTATTTGGCATAACCACCCAAACCCTTTCTGGGTGTCCTGTGCCGCTCTTAATAGAGTGCCATCCTTGATAGAATGCAAGAGCCAAAAATGTCTTATTCCATTGGCCGGAAGGGCACACACAGACCAAGGATGCTTTCCTTTCGAGTTAAGAAACCTTTGCATAAACCTATGGTTTCCCTAAGGACAGCAAACAAGAAACTTAGTCTAAAGGACAGTCTTGCCTTAATAAACAAAGATTTACAAGCACGGTACTATACTCACTGGCTAGCTGACCCTTCTTCCATGTACAATTATTATGACATTTGCGACTATGATCCACAGTCCTTATCTTTTGCAGAGCTACAGCAAGATAATGAATTCATACAGATCTTATTAGACCAAACAGTGGAAAACTCTCCTGCGTCTTCTGACAAGCCTTCTAACACCGCAACAGCTAAGGACATATCACTCATTGTGAGAGAATCTAAACCAGAATACGCTGTTGCCAGTGTGATATGCGCAAGATCAGCTTGGCAAGCTCCCCAGAATGCTGGAAACCCTTATTCGACAGGACAAGGCAGTCATTATCCTGAGGTTTGTGCATCTGGTCCTGGGTACAAAAGACCTATACTAACCATCGGTTGTCTTAATGCTTCCACAGTATCTACTAACCACAATAACCCTAAGGTCAGTCTTCCCATTGCTACAACCAAATTTTCTGTCACACCAGCTTCTGAAGCTTTAGATCAAACTAATGATACTTACCTGCTACACAAACAACTCCTACGCCTTAAAACAAAGACCGAAGACCTCTATGATGACTTTGTTTTTTTGTATTATAAGAATCTTATGAAGGGACACAAGTCACCAGACCTTCTGACACTATGTCCAACACCTGACATCTTATCTTTTGAGATCGACATGATAAGGCCTGGAATTGCCATACAGAAAAGTATACAGACTTATACCAAGCAGATGGAAGACCTACATACAGCATATGTATCCCTTCTAGAGATTGACACAGCTCTTTCACCTTCCAGTCGCAGAAACTCAGGTTGTTGTACTGACAGAAAAGAATTAACTCCTCCGGTGGGTCAAATCACGCACACAGCCATTACACCACAAAACAAGGATGGTTCCACCCTCACCCTTGCCTTTTCGTCCAGTACTCACACTTACAACTTCTTCTGAAATGACAATGGCAGCTGAAGAGACTGGCGCAGTTCACACCGAGCATACTGAAGTGGCAAGCGGGGCTTGCCCAAGTGTGGCGGTGCTATCAGACAACACTCTCGAGCAATTAACATCTTCCGTTTCTTCGATACCCCTTGAATCGCCAGTGGTTATGGTACCCGATCTACCAGTTGCAACACCTGAACTGTCTGTAGCTACTACAGCACCCGAACCTCCAACTGCAATTCATGATCTTCCTGCTGCGGTGGTTCTTAAACTCCCTGTCACATTTGAGACTCCTGAAGTCCCTGCTGCAAATCTTGAGGTTGCTATAGCTACTGCTAATTCTGATGCTTCCGATACCCAGATTTCTACTTCCTTCGCAGCTGTGCTCGCTGCAGCAGAATCCTCTGCTACACAACCTGATCCCGCAGCACCTTCTTTTCCTGATCCTACACCCGCCATGCTAACTGTTGCAAAGTCACCGAAGGGTTTCCCTGTTAAGACTATTGCTCCAGTTGTTCCTGCTGGTGTAACTATAGCACTAAGACTGTCAGACTCTACTCTACCAGTCTCAGGTGCGTTCCAGCCCGCTGACTCTCTCATGGCACCCACAGACCCAGTCGCGATAGCATCGATACTCTCTACAGCCATTCAAGATCTCACCGCTGCTGTAACCTCTGAACTGTCTACTAATCCTGGGGAAACCGCCACTGTGACTCCTGAACTCTCTGCGGCTAACCCTAACGTTGTCATTGCGGCTCCGGATGTCTTGGAAATCCTTCCTAAAGCTACCAGCTCTGCTGTACCTATGGCTCCACTTTCCAGCATCATACTGTTGCCCGTCAAAGTAAAATCTATCATGGAGCCTGCAGCAGTTTTTCGCAGTTCCTCTCTTCATGCGCACACAGTTGGCGTTTGTGATCCAAGGACTTCGTCTTTTCTGATTTCAACATCTAAAGTTCAGAACATTGGTACTGTCTCCGTCTTTCAAGACTCTCACCTTGTAACCCATTTCTGGTGCTTGATGATGTGCCTTTTCGGATTAAGACTCTGGTACTATGTGACAGACATTCTTCCTCTAGGTCGGTCTTCAGGGAGCCTGGAGAGGGGCCTGGAGAGGGGCATACTGTCATGCTTGCGCCATGGGCGCATCCATTTACGCTCTATATGGACTATTTTCTTATCATTTATTAACAACAGACTCCAACAAACTACGTATACCTCAATGCACCTGGCTACTAACATCGATTCCTGGCTGTTCCTATTTGTCATCAAAGGAACTACACCCCCCAGAAGCCCTAGGGACTTGCCCTGCTTCCACCAGCCTAGGAACAGAAAGGGAGGTGGCCGATTGCCTGCAGGTGCGCTTAGCCAGGTGCTACCAATTAGCCTGCCTCTGTGCTGGGCTAGGCAGTATATAAGGCTGCTGTCTGCAGTGGCTCAGCCTCTTGCATTGAGAGTCCTTCCTCCACCTTTCGCGTCTGTCTTCGGATCCTTGTATGCTGTTTACCCTCACTCCTGCTTGGACCCTGCCTTGCAGCTTGTTACACCCTGCTGCCTACAGCCCTAGCCTTTTGGGCTCCCTGCCTTGTTGCTTGCTCCACCCTGCTGCCTCCAGCCATAGCCTTCCAGGCTCCCTGCCTCTCAGCCCTGC